>NC_138858.1:11509798-12148445 GCF_965183815.1 Platalea leucorodia | reverse complement strand
GCACGATAGTGATGATCCAAAACTGAGAAGTGCTGAGCGCCTGGGCCGTTCTCTGCCTGCGCTCCTGGGCACGAAGGCATCCTGCTGGTCTTGGGATCCTTGGGAAGCTGGAGTGAATGCCTGCTGTGTGTTGAGGAGCTGGGATGGAGGTCTCCCTGCTCAACAGCCAGCTCCCCATTTCTACCAAACCAAAGAGTTTTCCTCTTTGCATGGAAATCTAATAAACATCTGAATATACAAAACTCAGCCTTCCAAGAGCCTCATTCCTACCCTGTTCCCGATGGCAGACACAGCCCACCTTGCACAACAGTCACAAACTGGAGACCTCCTCTTTGTTTAATATCTTTATTGCAAGAACAGAAACATCTACACAAGGCTCTGCACAACACAGGCATGGCACCAGCTGGGGCAGGCTCTGCCAGGGCGGCCGGCTCCACCCTGGCACACGCAGATTGCATCAGCTCCCTGAACCCTAGCAGGGCACCCGGCTCCCCTCCCCGCTCCCCTGCAGCTGGGATGGGGGTCTCCCCTGGGGACATCTTTTAGTGGTTCCTCCCCGCTCTGCCGCCCACCCCGGGCTGGCTCTGTTGCAGTGTTGCCCGGGGCTGGCCTGCAGTGCCAGGGACCCCCTCCGGCTCCAGGAGCCATGGGAGCAGGGGCGTTAGTGGTTCCAGAGGTGGGTTGTGCCCCTCGCGCTCCAGGACAGAGAAGGGGCTGGCCAGGGAGCGCGGGTCCTGCAGGAAGGGCCGTGGTGCTCCCCAGCAAGCTCCCAGCGGCTGCTGTGCAGGGGGACAGGGGTCTCGGAGAGAGCTGCTTAACTTCAGGCTGGATGCGGGAGTGCAAGACTGCCGGGACACAGCCTAATTTGGTCCCATACCCCTTTAGTAGCTGGAGGTTTCCTGCCCACCTGGGAAGAGATCCCGTCGGATCCGCCTTCCCGCAGTGCGCAGGGCATCTCGCGGGGAGGGGGCCCCAGTTCGGTTCAGGAAGCTGAAGGTGGAAGCAAAGCCGTACCATGGCAGCGCTAGGGTGTAAATGTTAGCTCAGAACCATGGTGTGTGGATAGTGGTTTCCCTCGAAGGTGGCGGCAGTGACGTCTCTACAGGATGGGGCAGGTCTGGAGCATGCAGGGGGTGCGCTCTGGAGGAGAGAGGACGATGCCGGTGGGGCGCGGGGTGCTGCCGAGGCTCTATCTGCTCAGCCCCGCGCCCAGCACCTTGTTGCTCAGCGGCTCGGGGGTGCCAGCCGAGCCCCACTCGTGCTCCATGCTCTTCACGCAGGGCAGGCTGGGGTTGGCCTTCTGCACCACCGAGATCTGGCAGGTCTGCGAGTCGTAGTGGGCCTCGCACCAGTCGGGGAAGTCGATGGGGTGCTGGGTGCTGTGGGAAGAGGGCGCGGCACCGTCAGCTCCCCCTGGTCCGTGCCGGGGGACTGCTGGCAGGGCCGGGTGGCTTCCTGGCGTCTTGCTGCGCTGAGACGCCCCTGGTTCCTGCTTTGGTCTCCCTGACTCACCCCACCACCCTCCGCACCCCGGTGGGCTCCTGACCCCACCTCTGCCCCTTGTCCCCCAGGGCCTGGCCACCCCGCAGCCCCCCGGGGCTGTGACATTTCCTCCACTGCGTCTGCAGCCACCAGGGCAGCACGCCAGCAGTAGCCCACCCCCGGCGCCCCACAGCCCTTCACTCACATCTCACAGCAGCCCACGCCGATGGGGTGCAGGCAGGTGCAGAGCAGGCAGTTGGTGCTCAGCCACGACTCCCCAAGGGAGAACTGCTTCCCCTCGTACTCGCAGGGAGCTGCAAAGGAGAAGGCAGTGATGAGCACACCACGCCGCGACGCCTGGGAGCCCCCTTTGCACCCCTCTGCCCTCAAAGACGGGACAGGGGGGACGCCATGACCTCCCACCCGCCCCATGGTACAAGAAGATGCTTGGTGGCCTCTCCGCCACTCTGCAGGTATGGGATGCCCAGGTGTCTGCCAAGGGCGATGCTCCCATCCATCCTACCCTGGCCGTGCCCTGCTGCTCTCCCCACCACCCCAGGGCCAGGGGCAGAGGCAAGTGGCTCTTGCTTCTCTGGAGAGGGCATATCCAGTGCCCCTTGGGGTCTGAGCATCTCTGCAGCCCTGGAAGGAGGCAGCAGAGCAAAGACGGGCAGCCCTCCTCCCTTTGCTGCTGGTCCTGCATGCTCGGCCCCAGCCGGGCTCCTGCCAGGAGCTCTCCATGGCCCAGTGAGCTGTTTCTCAGCCAGAGCCCTGGGGAGCTGTTCTGTGGTTTACAGACTGCTCCTTCCACTCATCACTGGCCCACGATCATGCTCCTGAGCTCAGCACAGTCCTTTCCGTGCTTCACAGGCACACAGGGCAGAGCCCTGCCGCGCCGGGGAAAGCTGAGGTCTCCTCTTCCCGTCGGCATCTTCCCAGCTCACCTCCCTGCTTACCTTTAGCCTGGAAGTAGCATTTGGCCTGGGAGCCTGGCAGCTGGAGGAGGAGGGAGAGCAGCAGGCAAAGCCTGCCCCAAGCACACCCCATCTTCTGCGCTCGCATGGCCATGGCCGACGTTGAGCTGGGCTTCTTCACCGAGGTTGCCTTGCCTCTCTATTGCCTTTGCTCCTTTCCCTTTTCTCTCTCTCTCTCTCTCTGCCTTTTTAATGCTCTTCCCCTGATCCCAACAAGAGATATTTATAAAGTTCAGCTTTACGACCCTGGCCACCAGCTGTGCCCCACTGGAAAAGTTGTAAAACTCATTTCCTGATTTGAAAGGCATGAAAACAAGAGGTAGGATCAAGATTTTTAACAAGCTGTGAAAAGCTGATTCATGCCCTCCAGAAATGTCTCCAGTTGGAAGCCCCTGTGGGTGCAAGGCTCCGCAGTGAGGGGAGATCCGAGGGACCCCAGTGGGGTTGCCCTCGGCAGGGTGGTGAGCATGCAAGCGGTGAGCGCAGGAGACCCTGGCCCCCAACCAGGAGAGATCCAGGCTCCCCTCCGGTCACGCTGAGCCGTCTCTGATTCTTCACAGCGGCCAAGGTTTCGGGAGCATCCTATCTTGCAGGGACTGGAGCAGCACAGGCATCCTGTTGTCAGCCAGTGCGGGATGCAATGGCACCATCCTCGGCGGGGATGGAGATGCTCGCACCCAGCTCCCGGGTACCACAGCACGGCAGTCTCACCCCAGCCTGGGTGAAACTTGTGGCCACGCACGGGCTGGGGGTGACAGTGGGTTTTTTGGCCAAGAACAGGCAGGACGGCGATTGCCACAGATGCAGAGCGGGCGAGGAAGGCTCTGCGTGAGGCACGACCCAGAGCCCATGAAAGCAGGGCCGTGCCTGCGTATGTGCAGCACCCATGAGACGCCAGAGCTGAGCAGCCCCTTTCAGAGGCTGGAGACCAGCCGCAGCAGAAACAGGGAACAGGAGGGATGAAATCAGGAGTTGAAGGTGCATTTGGGCAACAAGTGACCTGAGTGAGAAACAAGGGTCTTGGCTGGAAGCAAGAAGCCGTGGGAAGATGCCACACCACCTGGGGACGTGCTTGTGGTCCTCACAGACCCTTACCCAGAGGGGCTGCCTGTGGGTTGAAGCGACAAGGCTGTTATCAGCTGGCAAAGCAAGGGGACGGGCGAGGTGGGGGAGATCAGAGCCCTGGGAGCCACGTGGCCCCAGGGAGCTACAAGCGAAGGGCTGAATTGCCAAGAGAAATTCACAGCCCTCTTCAGTGGTGCTGCCGGCAGCAGGAAACGGGGCTCCGGGGACGGTCCGGCCAGCGGCACGGCCAGCGCGGGGCCGTGCCGGCAGCGAGGCGGCGGCGGGAGCGGTAGCATGTGTGGGTCATCTGCCCCTGCGTTAAGCTCCCTACTTTCTGAGAGTTTGGGGTAGGTTTACACCCTGATGCGTGAGGCTTAATATCCCTTCCAGAATTTGTGTTGGCATCCGCTATTATAGCTGGATATTTTTGTTATCCCCATAAATGCCCAGTCCCTCCTTGAATCCTGCTAAATTTTGGCCTCAGCATTTTCCTGTGGCAGCCTAATTAAGCACGGAGTGAAAAAGAAAACGCTTCCTTTTATCCGCTTTGGATTCGCCACCTTTGGATTTGAAGGCGTAGTCCCTTCGCGCTGCTGCTCCGGGCCCCCTCACCGTCCCGTTGCATCCCCATCCTGCACCTCGTGCTCTCGCCTCCGAGGGAGCAGCCCCAGATTTGCATCCCCTCTTTCCCTCGGAGAGTTACCCCAGCCCTCTTGTAGTGCCCCGAATGGTGCTGTGCCCTTCAGGGTGGGGTGGCCAGATGGCAACGAGGGTCAGATCAATTGGAAAAGGCTGATAATAAATCAGAGCAGCTCGGGGCACCCGTGAATAACCTGCCAACTGTGGGGCCGTGAGCCGGGATGGTGAAGTGTATCAGTGACAAATGAAACTCGCCCTTTGGTGCAGAGTTGTTACTATATAAGGAGGATAAAAGTGTTCGTCGTCGGCGCAGTAAATGAATATTCCTATTGTGTGTTTGGAAAAAGAAGTCTGGCACGCTAGTAACCACAATGAAATAATCCATCATCGTTTCATCACCGAGTACGGCAAATATTAAACAAAAGCGGTGGGTTTCATTTGGAGGCCCGCATGGTTTGGCCAGGCTTCCAGAAGGGCGCTGAAAATCTGGGGCGAGAGCATCTCTCGGCCATGTGGAGGGGCACCAGTCCTGCTCTGTCGGGGACACAGGGAGAAATTCCCAGGATGTCTGTAGCCATTCTGGTTTCCCAAAGAGAGGGTTAAGGCTACCAGCCCACTCATGGCCTTTGGGTATTTCATCAAAGCAGTTCGCTGGGTAAATGCAGAGGAGGAGGAAAGGGGGTCAGGACACCCCTTGGCACGTTGCAGGGGGACCTGGGCAGCAAAGCACCCTCCATACCATGGCTGCACATTGGGGAACAGGGCTGGTGATCCCCCACAGCCTGTCAGTCCCTCTTCCCCCTCCTGGCGGCTCTTCTTCCCCCGATTTTGCATCCCTGGGCACCAGCCTGGCCCCAGCACACACCCCCATGGGGGATCCACAGCATTTCGATCTGGTCGTACAGGAGGGGCTTGTAGGTTGGAAAGCAGCAGCTGGAGTCGGACTTGGTGCTGGAGAGCTTCAGCTCGGGTACACAAGGGGTGCTGTGGCTGGAGGAGCTGCCACCCTCTCCGGCTGCACTAGCTGGTGCATCCCGGAGGAGGTTTTGCCCCAGAGGGTGGAAGGGGGCAGCTGGTTTTCGTGCTCACCTCTCAGGGGGACAGCTGAGACCTGGGGCAGAGCCACAGAAGGGATGAAGGGTCTGGAAGAAGTGCCTCGCTGTAGGTTCAGTCACTTGGATTGATCAGGCAGAGGCCAACAGCAGGGACTGACTGCATGTCCAGGCATGCCAGTGGGGAGCAGTCACCACCCTTGAGCATCCCGGGACCCCACAGAAGGTCACATCCATGTCTCAGCATCCCCCCAGCGGGACCCAGCTGCTCTTGGCTGGCCTGGCTCTTGGATTGTAGCTGTGCCCGAGAAGAGCTGGGTGCTGCACCCCACCGAGAGCACAGCATTTCTGGCCTCCTCTCCCAGCAAAGGTTGGGTGCTCCCTCTGCAAAGCTGCTGTTCAAGCCCTCAGTGCCGGAGGATGGGACCCTGTGGAGGGGCAGCGGCGAGCACCCAAGCTGGTGGGTGCTGGGATGGGGAGACAACAGCCCACCCCCGCCCCACAGGAGGCACGGGGGTAATAAACGATGCTGGACAAGTTGCCATCAGCAGGATCCAGGAGTGTTATAAAACCTGAATCTCCTGAGCCTTCAGCTGGGACTGCAGCTGCAGAGCAGGAAGCAAACAGGATCCCGGCTGGCATTGTGAAAGCAAACACCATAAATCCGAGGAAGTGCTGCGATTGCTGTTTTAGGCACTGGGGAGCTTGGCTCCTGCTCCCCACAAGCGCTTTATTTTCTCTCTAAACAGCAAAAACAAAAAAAACACAACTCCAACTTATCGCTGGGCCGAGCTGCCCCAGCTGGATCCTGGTGCTGCCTCAGGCCCTGGGGCGGCTGCGGGACGTGGGCACCTCTCCTTGCCCAGCGCCTTGAGGACGCTTCAAGTCACAGAGCCCCCAGGGCACCGGGACAGGGTGCAGGCAGGGTGCAGGCAGCGCGCCGGCAGACACCAGCTCTGAGCCACGTCCGTTCACCTGAACACTCAATGCGCACCGGAGCAGCCGGACCCCAGGAAGAGCTGAGCAGGGGGGTCAGAGAGAGCTGGGCACCCAGGAGATGGGAAGGGGGACAGGAGGGGACAAAGGGCTACCCAGGGAATGACAGCCGGCGCACTCCATCCTTCCTCCTGCAACTGGTAAGTGAGACGGGATAGCTCCCCGAGGCTGGAACTATGGGTGCCATCAGAGCTGACCCCACCAGGACTAAAGCAACGAGGTTGTTGCTCCAGAAAGGGGACAAAGCGGAGGGGACAGGATGAAAACCTTGATGTCACCTTACTCTGCAGGCTGGCTGCCTGCTGGATGGAGCGTGGGCTGGGAGGCGTGCTGGCATGCCCTGCGTGTCCCATGGGTGTCCCCGGCCTCAGCACTCACACCCCAACCCTCCTCACAGGGGAGAGACATTTCCACCCCACGGGCTGGGTGCAGTGTTTTGCAGGGCCTCTACAAGCCCATGTTGGATGGTGTCTGTCTGTGTGTCCCCAGCCGTCGGACAGGAGCTCCTGTGGGATGGTTTCTATGGGTCCCCAGCCGTGGGATGGTGTCCATCATGGGATGGTGTCCATGGGTCCCAAGATGTGGAATAGGGTCTTCTGTAGGGTGGTGTTTGTGGGTCCCCAGATGTGGGATGGGGTCTCTAAATGGGGTGGTGTCTGTGGGTCCCCAGACGTGGGATGGGGTCTCTAAATGGGGTGGTGTCTGTGGGTCCCCAGCTGTGGGATGGGCTGTGCCCACCCCAGGCTGGGTGCCTCCTCCCAGCAGCTGGTGGCAGGCAGGGCTCCATAGTCTGGGCAGCCCCACGCCATGGCTCCCTTGGGCTCCCTTGCCCTATTGCCCTATCTCACATGGTCTCATCCTCCCTTGCTTGCCCCCACGCTCCATCCCTTTCCATCATCCTTTGGCACTCTCCTGGGCCATTTATCCCAGCTGTGGCTGCTCTGTGCCAGGCCAGGTTTTGGCACTGGTGGATTAGCCATGCATCTCCGCTGGCCTCAGCCCTGGCAGGGTGCTGGCACCCACCCTGGGACCCCAGCACCCTGGCACCCCAGGTAGCCCAGCACACCCCAGGTACCCCAGCACCCTAGGTGTGCTGCTGCCTGTGGGTCTGCCGGGGCTCCCCCTGAGGGAAATGTGCCGGGAGGGTGCGGTGTGTTTAGGAAAACAGGCCTTGGCACTTGCTGGCCATCCCGGGAAAATAAAAACATCCGGGCGGGCAGCCGTGCAGCGAGTGCGAGAGGCTGGCACTCCATAAATCCCCTGGAGCAGGTGCTTTGTAGTCGGCACAAGGAAATGAGCACATTATTCAGCTCGGCTTAAACCCCGAAATGTTTCCTGTCCTGTGAGTCAGAAATAACCCTGGGAGATCATTCCTGGGCCACGCAGGAGCCGCGCTGGCCAAAAAAGTGCCACACGCCTGTCAGGCCCGGGGACGCGCTGGGGAGGTCAGGGGTCCGGGCACCCCGCGACAGAGAAGCCGTCCAGGGCAGGTCCCCAACGGAGGGGACTTTGCCAGAGCAGTGCCATGCCACCGGCGCTGACCCTGGCCTGTAACTGCTCTGGGATGTGCTGGAGATTCCTAGACCTGTCCTGGGCACCATGCTTCAGTGGGATGCAGGGACAGGGAGAGCCCCAGGAGACACTGGGGCTTTCTGGGTCCTGGATGGATCCCACAGATTTTCTCTGGCCTCTCTCTGGGATCAGAAAGACAGATCTGCAGCCATAAACCCCACTGCGCCCCGCATTGCCCTGGTGCATCACAGGCTGTTGGCTGGCACCCATGGGAGCACCCTGGGGTGCTGCCCTGCTTTAGGGACACCCTGCTGAAAAAGCCATGGGTGGCTGGAGGCTTCATGGTGGGAGAGACCACCTGGGCATGGGGCTGGCACCCCTTGTACCCGGCCTGGGGGTCCCGAAGTAGATGGAGGGGAAAGAAATGCAGCTGGTGCCCCCAGCTCAGCATGGGCAGCATCCGCCTGGGGGTGGGACGTGGGTGACACGTCCTGTCCTGGTGGCCTGCAAGGACACTCATAGGGTTCTGCGGTGGGTCTGGGGCACAGAGGGGCACGGGCGCTGAGGACTGAACCCATGGACACACTAGGACAGCCCCTGCCCTGAACTGGGGGGGACAACATAGCTGCTGCGTTGCCCACATTTTTCCCTTTAAAACGTTTGCTGCTGCTCCATTTTTTCCACTGTTGGCACACTAACCCCAAACCCAGGCAAGGAGCCCTTCAAGTTCCCTGGAGAGCAGGAGCCCAGGACGCCCATACATGCAAAGGTCGCCCTGCGTGCCTGCACGCATCCCTGTGTCTCATACCTACCTGGCCAAAGCCTCCCCGACCTGGAGATGTTCCTCTCCCATTTGGGACCGGGTGGCCTTTGGAGGTGCTGGGCTCCTGCAGCACCAGGGACGCCAGAGGGATGTACGTGCCCTGGCACAGCGGCACCTGCATGGTTCCTCCACCCGGCCCCGGTGGAGCCGACTCTGCCGCAGGCACCCACTTGTGCTGGCCATGCTCTTTACAGCCACCTCCCGAGGTTGACAGGTTTCTGGCCCTGCTTTCGGTGCAGAGGTGAAGGCACTTGGCAGGGCCCTGCAGCCCGCTAGCTCACGTTGCTGCACTCCAGGAGGTGGAAAAACACTTTTTAGCAATTAAACAATCATCAGCTTTGGGGACCTGGGGCTTCATTTTGCCTGATGGGAACCTGGAAAACAAGCTGGGAGCTTCATAGGCATGAGCTCCCCGGGGCAGGTGGGCACGTCTGTGCCCTTGGTGCCCACCATGCTCTGGTGCAGTGCGAGGATCGCCACGGACTACCATGGGCCACCATGGACTGCCATGGACTGTCACAGACCACCGTGGACCACCATGGACTACCACCGTTGACCATAGACCATCATGGACCTCCATGGAATGCCATGGACCACCACAGTCCACCATGGATCACCATGGACTATCATGGATCACCATGGGCCACCACGGACCACCATGGTTCACCATAGACCATCATAGACCTCGATGGACTGGCATGGACCACTGCCACGGACCACTGCCACAGACCACCATGGACCACCACAAACTGTCATAGACTACCATGGACTACCATGAACTTCCATGGACCACCACAGACTGCCACAGCCTGTCATGGACCACAATGGACTGTCATGGACCACCATGGATGACCATAGACCACTATGGACCTCCATAGACCACCATAGACTGCCACAGGCTGCCATAGACCACCACAGACCACCAGGACCAGGCTGCTGAGCACAGCCCTGTGGAAAGAACACTTGTCAGCTCCAAGACCTGGGATGCCAACTGTAGCAAGACTAAAACTCATTATGAGACCAAGAGACGGAGAAGGCAAGATGGAGTTACAGAAACCCTGAAGCATGGTAAGCCCCAGCCCTGCATGCCCCAGGGAGTGGACCGGGGGACAGCGAGCATACCAAGTCCTGCAAGACCCTATCCCCACCTCGGCTCCTCTCCCCCATGTGCACTTGTGGGGGGATGCCCTGGTTGCAGAAGGGATGCAGAGCTGGGGCAGCCGCCCCATGTACCATCCAGCTGCCTGGGTGTCCAGCGGCGGGCACAGCAGGTAGGTTGTAGCCGGTGTCCCTGGTCGTAGGGGTGTACAGTGTACAGGCGGTGGTGACCGGGCCCCCTCTGCTGGCATGCACATGCAAACACGGGGTGCCCTGGCACGCCCCCCCCCCCCCCGGGCACCCCATGCACCCCATCCCACCTGGGGTGAGGCCCCCCAGGCTGCTCCCACGCTCCCTCCACCCCCCTCTGCTTTTTTCCCCCATCTCTCTCTTTTTTTTTTTTAATTCACCAGGGTCGTCGCCTCTGCTGGCTGCATCCTGCCCACAGCGGGTCCTGCGAGAGCATCATCACCTCCCAGACAAGTGACACCCTGCCTGCTCCCTGCCCGCTGCAGGCAGGGAGAGGACACAGGTCGGAGCAGGCTTTTCCCACGCAGGGCGCTGCCAGCCCCTTTGCCCCACGGTGTGCCCTGCCCCGTGCCACCGAGTGAGCCCAGCCCAAGGCTCGGAGATGCCACCGGGGCTCAGGGGACAAGCCCCGGGGCTGGACTGCCCAATGTGGGGCCAGACGGGGGGCACTGGACCAGGCACCATCAGTGCCCCGTGAACCCCCAGCAGCAGGGGTGATTTTGTGGAGGCTGTGGTCCCTGGTGGGACCGTCACCATGCCCAGCCTGATGCCCCAGGGGGAAGCTCTTCCAGACCTTCCCAGCTTCTCCTTCCTTGCCTGTATTCGCTGCCGGCTGGATTTCACCGTCCTGCGGCAGCACCGTCCTTCAGCTCAGGCACCGCTGTCAGCTCCGCGCTGTAACCAGACCGGGGTATTTATAGCCAGCAACACAATCCCCCCAGCTCAGGTTGTGCCAGGCTGGGTGAGCTGAGCTCCACGACACTGCAACGACGGGAAGGACGTGTCGCTCGTGGTGGGGACACCTGCAGTGGCACCGGCAGGGACAGCGAGCGGGGCCGTGGTTCCCAGCAGCCCCAGCTGCGGAGGGACCCGTGCCGGGGCGCCCGGGGGTGCCATGCCCGCAGCCCTGCGCAGGCGGCTCTGGTGGCCTGCCCCAAATCCCAGGAGGGGACAGGGACCCCCTGCCCGCCGCTCAGCGCAGCATCCCTCACGCATCCGATCCCCGCCGGACCTCGCGGGGCCGGCGGTACCAGCAAGAGCTGCGGGGTCCCCGTGCTGGGCTCTCCCTGTGCTCCCCACTGTGCCCCAAACACGAATGCCACCCCCCATAGCTTTGAGCCGTGGGGCAGGGGGCTGGCAACACCCTCCACACCCCCATACCCCCCTCCCCGCCCGATGGGAGCAGGCAGCCGGCTGGGAATGCAAGGAATGCACCACAGGCACGCTGCCCCGCCGAGCCCCCCCGCCCCACCGAGGCTCCCCCCCCTGCAAACACAGGGCACCTCTGTGTCCCCCCCGGGCTGGGGCAGCCCCCCCATGGCAGCCGGGGCTGGCATCCCCTCGAGTCCTTCCCCAAATCCCCGGGGAGGACCAGCAGCCAGGCTCTGCCTGGGTTGTCCCAGCCCCACGGCATCCTGGGGGGGTTGCCCAGGGCTCCCTGCCCCATTGCCAGCCCTCGGCCGCAGAGCGCTCCCCTGTGCTCCACAGGCTGGGTCCCGGACCCTCTGCTCCCCCCGCAGCCCCCCACCTCCCTCACAGGCCTGTGCCCCACAGCACAGGGGTTGGAGCCCTAAAGCCTGCAGTGGTGACATGCCTGATGCCTCCGGCCCCGCAACGTCCCTTGCCCTCAGCCCCCTCCTGCTTGCCGGCCTGTGGGACCGGCAGCAGGGACACCAGATCCCCGTGCCACAGCTCCCCACTCGCACCCTGCACTGCTGGGGGGACGTCCTGGGTGTCAGGGACGTCCTGGGTGCCAGGGACATCTGGATCCCTGGGGCATCCTGCTTCTCAAGGCCTGACTCCCCAGTACACCCCTGCACCCCAAATCCCCAGGGACCTCCCCAACCTCCCCCCCAGCCCTGGATCAGCTGGCTACACCCCACGGCCAGGTACTCCCTCACCCCCCACCCCCAGTGGGGACACCCCTCCCCAGGGGCCCATCACCCCTTTCCACCCCGCACCCCATTCCCCAGGCCCTTCCCAACCCTTGGCGAGACCCTCAGGACGGAGTCCCCCCCCAGAACCCACATCCTCCCCCCCAACCCCTCCTCACTGGATCCCCCCACCCAGCACCGAGGCACCCCTTCCTCAACCTCGCCCTCGGGGGGCGAGCGCCCCCCCCCCCCCCAGCCCCCTCGCCAGCCCTCCCTCTCGGGGGACCCCCCCGCCCCCGCCGCGGTGCCGCCCATCCCCGTCCCGTCCGGCCGGGCGGCAGAGGGCGCTGGCCGGCCCGGGGCGGTGCCGCCCGGGGGAGGGCGCAGGCGGCGGGGCGGGGGCCCGGCGGGGCGCAGGAGCCGCGGGCGGTGGCCGGGGCGGAGGAGGCAGCGCGGCCCATGGCTCGGCGGCTGCCGCGGCTGCTGCTGCTGCTGCTGCTGCTGCTGCCGGTACCGGCGGCGGCGGCGGGAGGGGGACGGCGGGCGGTGACCCCCGACGGGACGGTCGCCAACTTGACGGTGGCGGTGGTGTTGCCGGAACGCAACGTGAGCTACGCGTGGGCTTGGCCACGCGTGGGGCCGGCGCTCAGCCTGGCGCTGGAAGCCTTGGAGCGGGGCGACCCGCCGCTGCTACCGCGGCCCTTCTCGGTGCGCGTCGAGTTCATGAGCTCGGAGCTGGAGGGCGCTTGCTCCGAGTACGTGGCACCGCTCAACGCCGTGGACCTGAAGCTCTACCACGACCCCGACGTCCTTTTTGGGCCGGGCTGCGTCTACCCCGCCGCTTCCGTGGGTCGCTTCGCCTCGCACTGGCGGCTGCCACTCATCACCGGTGGGGCGGTGGCGGCCGGTTTTAGTCGCAAACGGGAGCATTACAGCACGACGGTGCGTACCGGGCCCTCGGCACCTAAACTGGGTGCCTTCGTTTCCCACCTCCACGCCCACTTCAACTGGAGCACCCGCGCCGTTCTCCTCTACGTGGACCGCAAAACCGACGACCGACCGTACTACTTCACCGTCGAGGGTGTCTACCAGGAGCTGCAGGACGGCAGCAACCTCACCGTGCGACATCACATCTACTCCCCCGATGAAGGCGGCCCCGACACCGCCGTCCACTTCATCAAGAGCAATGGGCGCGGTGCGTGGGGCTGCGTGGCGTGGGGAGGGGGGGGAGGGCGTGGGGGGACCCCGCGGGGGGACAGGGCTGAGCGCCCTGGGGAGGGGAGCGGAGGGGGGTCCCCACGGGGGAAGCGCGCAGGGCTCAGGGAGGAGGCAAAGTCTTCCGTGGGGCGCAGCAAGGGGCTGAGGATGTGGTGGGATCCGTGGGGGGGACGGGGCGGGGGGGGGACAGGGGTGCGGTGGGACCCATCTCAGGCGCAGCAGGGGGACGGGGGGTGCTGTGCAGCACACAGAGGGCAAGGGGCTGGGGGTGCGGTGGGACCTGTCTGGGGTGCAGCGAGGGGACGAGGGTGCTGCAGAGCACTCGGCAAGGGATTAAGGGTGTGGTGGGACCCATCTGGGGCGCAGCAAGGGGACGGGGACACAACAGGACCCGTGTAGGATACAGTGAGGGACCAGGAGCACAGTGGGAATCGGGTACAGCAGGGGGTCAGGGGGGCAGTGGGACCCGTCTGGGGCATAGCAAGGGATTAGGGGGGCTGCTGGGATCCATGTGGGGCACAGCAAGGGGACGGGGACGCAGCGGGATCCATGCAGGGCGCAGCAACTGGCCAAGGAGACAGTGGCACCTTTGTGGGGCACCGTGAGGGTCTGAGGACACAGTGGGACCTGTGTGGGGTGCAGTGAGGGGCTGAGGACACACTGGGACCCGTGTGGGGCACAGCAAGGGGCCAAGGACACGGTGGGACCCATGTGGGGTGCAGCAAAGGGTGGGCAGAGTGAGACCTGTGTGGGGCATGGCAAGGGGCCAGGGGCACAGTGGGACCCGTGTGGGGCCCAGGGAGGGGCTGGGAGCGCAGTTGGACCCGTGTCGGGCATGAGGATGGGCTGAGGGCACAGTGGGGCCCGTGTGGGGCACGGGGAGGGGTGGGCAAAGGGGGTTGTATGTAGGGCACAGCAAGGGGTGGGCACATTTTGTCACAGTGGGGCTGGGGGAGCAGCGGGACCTGCACGGGTAGGTGGGTGCACAGGGGACAAGGCAAGACCCGAGACCCCCGGGCCACCCCAGTGTCAGTGGGGGGGTCCAGGGCAGGGTGGGTGGCCAGGGGGTTCCCCTCCCTGCCCCCCAGCCCGGTCACCCTGTGCCAGGGGAGGGCTGGGGTGGACCCACGCCTCAGTGGGACGCGTGGTGTGAGGGGTGCTGGGGCCACCCTACCCTCTGCGTTAGCAGGATCAGGGCATCCCTGGGGGCAGGCGGGACCCAGCCACCTCCTCAGAGGCTGAAGGTGATGGTGCGGACGTGGCCGTCTGAAGGGCAGCGCCGGCTGTGGTTACGTGCCCAGAGCAACCTGGTGCCGACATGCCGAGGCGGCCGTGCTGTGCTCGGGCAGAGCCCCCCCAGCCTGGTATCTGGGTGCCCTGGGCTGTGCCTGTCCCTGCTGCGCCCTGGGGATGGGGCTGGGGACGGCCCCACCCTGCTGATGGAGGGATAAATCAATTTGGTGCCTTGCAAGTGCCCCAAGAGAGCGGCTATATTGGGAGCAGGAGGAAATGGAGGGGCTTACGGAGGCAGCTGGAGAGCAAGGGCAGCCTGATGGTCTTTCATTATTGATGAGCGGGGTGTATCGATCCCGGAGCCAGCCGCACCATGATGCTTCTTAATGGATCCTGAGATGCTGTGTCATTAAGAAGGACATTGAGCCGGAATGAGTGGAGCCAGATGGGCCAGCAGAAGACATGGCCAAGGCTGTGTGGGACCAGGCTGGGGGCTCGTGGCTGGGGTGCTTTGGGGTACTGGACTGGGTTCCCCTGGAACTGAGGCTGGTGGAGCTGGGTCCATGGGTCTGGGCATCCCATGGTGGGCTGCGGGAGCCAGGCAGCTTGTGGCTGCCCCTCTCATTTGCTTGGCTAAAATCAACGATTTCCATCAGCGTTTCCGGCTTGGTGCCGTAAATCACCCTGATGGGAATCGATCCCTCCTGGTGCAGGCAGGGGGTCGCGGCTGCCGGGGGCCGGGGGAGGAGGCAAGGCGTGGGCAGAGACCTGGGGGCCCTCTGAGCCGGGATGCGGGCAGGGTCTGGGCCCCTCTGGCCACAGCCCAGAGATGGGAACAGGGTGTGGGGCTGAGTGCTCAGCCCCACAGAGAAGGGTGCAATGCTGATGTTAGGTGCTTTCCCAACGTGGGGATGTGGGGCAGGGAGCGGGGACCCTGCAAGGCTGTCCCAGGAGTGCCCATCCCGGCGTGGCATGGCATGGAGAAGGAAGCAAGAGCTTTGGCCACAGCCACATCCATGTCCAGGCCCTTCAAAGACACCCCATGTCATCCCTCTTGGCGTCACCCTCCTTCTCCCAGGTGGTGGGCAGGAGTTTGGTGAACGTTTCTTGGGGAAAACCACTTCCCTGCCCCACCGTGTGCCCTGAAGCTGCTGATGCCTGATGCTTGTGGCTCTAAATAGCGGGCATGGGGGGATGTGGGTGCATCGTCCTGTCCTGTGTATGGCCGCCTCGCACTTTCCATTGCCCCTCTCACCGGTGCCTAGGCGACGTGCAGGGGCCCACGTCTCTCCTGCCACTTGCAAAAGCGCTGATATAATTAGAGCTGCGGTTGAGGGAATTACCAGAGCATCTGCCTGCAAAGCCCAGGTCCCCTGCCTGGGGAGATGGCTGGGCGCTGCCACTGGGAGGGGAGTGCATTTGGTCCTCACCCCTGCAATCCCCCTGGGTGTGGGACGGCCGCTTGGCCGGGGCGAGGGTCTCTGCGCTGCAGTGCCCTGTGCTGGTGGGGCTGCTCGAAACTGGGATTTGCCGCCTGAAACCAGGATTCGCCCTCACTTCAGGGTTATCTTCCATCATGCATGGGTCAGGCAGTGTCCTGCCACCCTGTCTGCATGCTCGAGGTCCTGCCCGTCCCCCGGGACTGTGCACTCTGCCTCCTGCATCATGGGCATGCCCTAAATAAATGCCTGGGGGCTGCATGCACCCCAGGCTTGCAGGACCCCATTACCCCTTGTCCTCGGTGATGCTGAGGCTGCCTTTGGCCATTCTCCGACCCCCGGGATGGTGCTGCTGGCCAGGCAGGAGGCTGCCAGCTGGAGGCAGCTGCCAGCGTCACGGAAAGCCCCGAGCCTTGACCCTTCCCTTCTGCATGGCTCCTGCAACCTGTCCCTGGGGAGCCGTCCAGGCGCCATCAATCCCCTCGCTCGGTGGCCTTTGACCAGGCAGGCTTTTGCCGCCGGCGGCACAGGGGCCGGCTGCCCAGGGTGTCCCACCATCTGCCACCAGCTGTTGTGGCTCCCCAGCCCCTGTGGTGCTGCAGGCTGCCTTTTCCTGGTGCCTGCGATGGGATGGGGAGGGTCCCATGCTGTGTCCCTGTGGGGGGATCCTCAGCCTCTGCATGTCGGGGAGATGCTGAGCTGCCCATCCTGGCCAAGAAATTTGGAGACAGGACATTTCTGGGTGTGGGACTAGTGAAATGGGGAAGCCGAGAGTGTTTATTTGAAGTATTGCAGCACTCAGAGGGAAACCATTTCAGACCCTGAAACGGGCTTTTGCTCACGCACAGCCCAAGCTGCTGTGATTTCCCTCTGCCCCATGCCCAGGAGCAGCTCCCCGCATCGCTGTGGGTTTCCCATGCCCAGGGTGGCTGTGCTGGCTTTCTTCTCCCACCCATGGGCTGCCTCGCTGCCCCCATGGGTGACCCTATCAGCCCTGCTGCCTGCACGGCTGGGTGCCGTCCAGCAGCAGGGACCCCATCCCAGGGCACAAGGCTCCCTTGCTGTCCCCAGCCCTCGCCGCGCTCCGGATCCGGCCGGGGCGCCGGGCCCCATGCAGAAGGGCTGCGTGCTGGGGCCAGCGCCGGAGCGAGCGTGACATTCCTCCAGCACCCGCCGCCGCCGCCTCCTCTGTTGCTCAATCCTGGGTTCCCAGCCAGGCTGGCTGGAGCGGGGGCCCTGGTTTTCCGGGGGGAGGGAGGAGGCAGTGGCAGGATCCTCAGCAAGGGCAAGGAGGGCCCCTGCTCGGGGGGGTTTCGGACACTCTCAGGGGCCCATCCCCATGGCCTGTGGTGCCCTGTGCCAGCCCCACGCCGGCCCCAGGCAGCACCCGGGTGGGCATCCCGTTGGGGCTGGCTGAGACCCTAGCAGCGGCTGGGGGCACGCAGGGCGGCCGGCCGGGGCCCGGGCACCCCCTTACCGTGTGGGTCACACCAGCGAGATGCTCTGTTTCCAATTAGCGCCGGGCGGCCGCCGAAGGTGCTGGAATCCGGGAACCTGCACATTCCTGCCGCACGGCCGGCCGGCCACAAACCCAAACATGGGTTTGTCTGTTCCCCAGGGGCCTCCGGCGCACGGCCCCGATGCCTTTCCCGTCCCCCCAGGTCCTGTGGCTGGGGCTGGCAGGGAGCAGCCAAGGAGCTGATGCCGGCGGCAGCATCCCCTGGGTGGCTTTTGCTGGAGCAGGGTGTGTGGGGTGTGTGCCTGGGGTGTCCGCCTCATATTTTGGAGCAAGAATTCCCCTCTTCTCCTTTCCCCCGTCAGCCCAAGGTGGCTGATGGGGCAAGAGTGGGTCAGGGCCAGCGAGGGTGGTGGGGCTGAGCGGGCTCTGTGTCCATGGGGCATGTGGCATGAGAAGGTGGTGAGCTGAGCACTGCCCCATCTGCCTGCTCTATCCTCCCCGAGCCGCCGAGCGTGCCCCTGGGGTTGCTCTGCCCCATCGCCCCAAAGGAAAGCATCCCACCCCGTGCCTGAGCAGGGTGCCCCGGGGTGGGGTGGCATCGTCCCCCTGACACCCTGCGTCTCGCCGGCAGTGGTCTATCTCTGCGGGCCGCTGGAGATGCTGCAGCAGATCATGCAGCTGGCACAGCGGGAGAACCTCACCAACGGCGACTACGTCTTCTTCTACCTGGATGTCTTTGGGGAGAGCCTGCGGGGCGACTCCTCCCGTGACCCCTTCAAGCCCTGGCAGCAGAGCCCAGGCCAGGACTCGGGGCTGCGTGAGGCTTTCCAGGTGAGCTGTGCCCACCGGGGGATGGGGACCTCCCCATCCTGGCCCCAGTGCATGAAACGGGGTGCTGTGCTTGGTTGCAGATGGTGCTGGTGATCACCTACTATGAGCCCCAAAACCCTGAGTACCAGCAGTTCCAAACCCAGCTCATCCTGCGAGCCAAGCAGAAATTTGGGGTGCAGCTCAACTACTCCCTGGTGAGCGAGTCACCCTGTGTGATGGGGCGGTGGGGACCCTCCCCGTGGGGCTGCAGCACCTCGCCAGGGTGCAGAGGGTGGGACATGGCCATGGGAAATGCCAGAGGGGTCATCCCTGGTGGCAACGGCTGTGGGCAGTGCCGTCCCTGCAGGGTGGGTGCATGGCCCCGGTGTGGGGCTATGGGGCTGTGGTTGGGTGCATGGCCCCGGTGTGGGGCTGTGGATGGGTGCGTGGCTCCGGTGTGGGGCTATGGGGCTGTGGGTGGGTGCGTGGCACCGGTGTGGGGGTCTTGTGGCCGGGGTACCCCCGTGTGCGTGGCTGCAAGTGCGCTGAGGTGCCCCCCGGCAGATGAACCTGGTGGCGGGGTGTTTCTATGACGGGATGCTGCTGTACGCCATGGTGCTGAACGAGACCTTGCGGGAGGGCGGTTCCAAGAAAAACGCCACCCACATCATTGAGAAGATGCGGAACCGCAGGTTCCAGGGTAAGGATAGCGTGGGGGTGGCCGGGACGGGGGTGCTGCGGAGGCGGTGGGACCCAGTCCCCGTCCCACCTGGGTCTCTCCCTTCTCCCACAGGGGTGACAGGGCTGGTGAGCATGGACAGCAACAATGACCGGGACACTGACTTCAACCTATGGGCCATGGGTGACCCTGAGAGCGGGCAGTACGAGGTGGGGGCCGGCACCGGGATCCTGCCGGCAGCCGGGGCTGGGGGCTGGGATGCTGGGGGCTGGGGGGGCCTCAGCTCTCTCTGCCGTAGGTGGTGGGACACTACTCAGGTGTGGAGAAGCAGATCCACTGGCTGGGACGACCCATCCCCTGGGTGAAAGGAGCTCCCCCCTTGGACAACCCGCCCTGCGTCTTCGATGTGGAAGACCCCTCCTGCGATAAAAGTGGGTGTGCCGGGTCCCCACGTCTCTCGGTCCCCAGCACCCTTCCCTGTGGGTGCACGGAAACCTGGTACCTGTGGCCAGCCAGGCCACCCTGACACCCCCTCCTGCCCGCAGCCCCGCTCTCTATGCTGGCCATTGTGGCTTTGGGCACTGGCCTCACCTTCGTCATGTTTGGCATCTCCAGCTTCCTCATCTTCAGGTCAGCTGGGGCCAGGGGAGCCTCTGCCTGGGCACCGGGCACCCCGCAGCCTGGCGGGGGAGTGGACAGGGTAGGGGGATTTGGGGGCCTGACCCCAGTGTGCCCCCCAGGAAGCTGATGCTGGAGAAGGAGCTTGCCAGCATGCTCTGGAGGATCCGCTGGGATGAGCTGCAATTCGGGAGCCCCGAGCGGTACCACAAGGCAGCAGGCAGCCGGCTCACCCTGTCCCTGGTGAGAGCTGCCAGTCCCGGGGCACCACGCTCCTTCTGCCCCTGCCCCTGTGCCGCCCTCCCTCCCTTGTTAATCCCCTACGGAGCCACAGCCCCATTGCATCCGTCCGCTGTGCAGCCCTCCCTCCCTACATAACTCTCCATCCCCTGCAGAGCCACATGTCATCCATCCCCTGCACAGCCCTGAGTCCCCTACAGAGCACCATACCTCCATCCTCTACACCCCCCTACACCCCCCGCAGCACACCATACCTCACCCTATAGGCTTCACCCTCCCTACAGAGCTTGTCCTGACCCTTCAGAGGTCATTTTGGGTGTCCTTGCCCTGCTCCGTTGGTGCCTGTCACCCCCCAGCCCCGGGGTCCCCATCCCTAACCCGCTCCTTCCCCGCAGCGTGGCTCCAGCTACGGCTCCCTGATGACCACCCATGGCAAGTACCAGATCTTTGCCAACACCGGCCACTTCAAGGTCAGTGCGGCAGGTGGGGAGCAGAGCCCTCCCCCTAAAGCCCCCCCAGCCCTGTTGGGGTGCTCCCCCTTGGCTGCATCCCCACCCTGCGGGATGCCGCCACCTTCCTTCCCTCCCCAAATCTGCCCAGTGGGTGCTAACCTCTTCCCCTCCCTGGCACCCCAGGGCAACGTGGTGGCCATCAAGCACATCAACAAGAAGCGCATTGAGCTGACGCGGCAGGTGCTCTTTGAGCTGAAACACGTAGGTTTGGGGTCTGAGCCGGGGTGGGCACTCTGCCTGGGGGTGCAGGGGCCAGTCGTGGCACCTCAGTGCCATCTGGGCTCTGTTTCCACCTCCAGATGCGGGACATCCAGTTCAACCACCTGACCCGCTTCATCGGGGCGTGCATCGACCCCCCCAACATCTGCATCATCACCGAGTACTGCCCGCGGGGCAGCCTGCAGGTAGCGGGGCTTGGGGGCACCAGGGGTGACACGTAGACACTCCAGGTGACCCGGTTGGGCCGGGTGTTGAGGACAGGGCTGTAGATGCTGGTGGCCACCCAAACCCCACAAGACTCACAGCAGAGCTGGCGTCAGAGGCCAGTGGAGGGGAGGGGGTGGGTGCCATGGATCCCCCCGCAGCTGGGTGCTTGGTGAGGCTGGTGCTGGTGCCACCATCACCGGGGCGCTTGGCGGGGTCCACTCAATGTGCTGCCCCAGGATGTCCTGGAGAACGAGAGCATCAACCTGGACTGGATGTTTCGGTACTCCCTCATCAACGACATCGTCAAGGTACCCAAGCGAGGGGCACGAGGGGCTGGGGAGGTGCCTGAGGGATGCCAGCTTCACTACGTCTGTCTGTCCCAGGGAATGGCCTTCCTGCACAACAGCATCATCGGCCACCACGGCAGCCTCAAGTCATCCAACTGCGTGGTGGACAGCCGCTTCGTGCTGAAGATCACTGACTATGGGCTGGCCAGCTTCCGCTCGCCCTGCGACAGCGAGGACACGCACGCCCTCTATGCCAGTGAGTGCCACTGCCGGGGACTGGGGGGTTGGGGGGCCAGGGTGGCCCTGCCTCACCACCCCGTGGCCCTGTCCCACCAGAGAAGCTGTGGACAGCCCCGGAGCTGCTGCAGAAGGGATGCCTGCCCACCCCGGGCATGCAGAAAGCCGACGTCTACAGCTTCGGCATCATCGTGCAGGAGGTCGCCCTGCGCAACGGCCCCTTCTACATCGAGGGCATGGACCTGAGCCCCAAAGGTGAGGGTGGGGGGCAGTTGTGGGGTGGTCCCATCCCCACCGGGGAGGTCTGGTGCTCACCATCGGCCACCCCTCCCGGCAGAGATCGTGCAGAAGGTGCGTAACAGCCAGAAGCCCTTCTTCCGCCCCTCCATCGACATCGGGGTGCACAGCGAGGAGCTGGCAGTGCTGATGGAGCGCTGCTGGGCGCAGGAGCCAGCCGAGCGCCCCGACTTCAGCCAGATCAAGATCTTCATCCGTAGATTCAACAAGTGGGTGGCAGGCGAGCGGGGAAGATGGCCCTGGGCGGGAGCGGGGACAGCCGTGGGGGCAGTGGTTGGGGGGTCGCACCGCTTTCTGTGGTGCCAGCTGCCTGCACCCTGGCAGGGAGGGCAGCCCCAGCATCCTGGACAACCTGCTGTCGCGCATGGAGCAGTACGCCAACAACCTGGAGAAGCTGGTGGAAGAGCGGACGCAGGCCTACCTGGAGGAGAAGCGCAAGGCGGAGAACCTCCTCTACCAGATTCTGCCCCAGTGAGAGGGGGAGAAATGGGAGTGTGTGGGTCTGGGGGTTGGCATGGGGTCAACATGTACCCGCTGCTGTGCAAGCATGGGGTCCCTTGCCGGCTCTCCATGCTGATGTAGGGCAAGGGATGCAGGGGGAACAGGGAGTTTCGGGTGGGAACCCACCACTGTCCCCCCTGTCCTCGCCAGCTCCGTGGCGGAGCAGCTGAAGCGTGGGGAGACGGTGCAGGCTGAGGCTTTTGACAGTGTCACCATCTACTTCAGCGACATCGTGGGCTTCACTGCCCTCTCGGCAGAGAGCACCCCCATGCAGGTGAGAGCAGGGCTAGGGGGGCAGACCCTCGTGGGGCTGGCAGGGGGGCTCATACCCTGGCAGTGCCATCCCAGGGGCTGGGGGGACGCGCCCGCTCCCAGCCCCACACGCACCCTTGCTCCATCCAGGTCGTGACGCTGCTGAACGATCTCTACACTTGCTTTGATGCCATCATTGACAACTTTGACGTCTACAAGGTGGGGGGGGGGGGGGCGTAAGCAAGCGCAGCCCCCCGAAGTGAGGCGGGCAGCGAGGGGCCTGGCTGTACCTGCTCCCCCTGACCCCGCAGGTGGAGACCATTGGGGACGCCTACATGGTGGTGTCGGGGCTGCCGGTGCGCAATGGGAAGCTGCATGCCCGCGAGATTGTCCGCATGGCCCTGGCCCTGCTCGAGGCCGTCAAAACCTTCAAGATCCGGCACCGGCCCAATGACCAGCTCCACCTGCGCATCGGCATACACACCGGTGAGCCCCTGCGCCGGCCGGCACCGCGGCTGGGGGATGCTCGCCCGCCCACCCTGCAGCAGCCCTGGGCATCTCTGTGCCCGCAGGTCCTGTGTGCGCTGGAGTCGTGGGTCTGAAGATGCCGCGGTACTGCCTCTTTGGGGACACAGTGAACACCGCATCCCGCATGGAGTCCAACGGCCAGGGTGAGCCATGGGGCTGGCAGCTGGGGTCCAGTGCCACGGGTCGTGGCCAGACCCAGACATGTCCCTTTTGCCCCTCTGTGCCACCCAGCCCTGAAGATCCACGTCTCGTCCACCACCAAGGAAGTCCTGGATGAGTTTGGCTGCTTCGAGCTGGAGCTGCGTGGGGATGTGGAGATGAAGGTGAGGGTGCGGGGACCCCAGTGGGGTGCCAACCCCTTCCTGCTGTGGGGACATGCGATGGGTGGGTGGGTTGGGACCCCATGTCCCCCTCGGTGCTGGGGACAGCACCCAAGGAGCAGCGCTGGGGGCAGGGAGGGTCTCACCGCCCCCCTCCCCCCCCCAGGGCAAGGGGAAGATGCGGACGTACTGGCTGCTGGGCGAGAGGAAAGACGCCAAAGTCATCTGAGCCCGGTGGCAGTGGCAGAGCCCCCAAAACCCCAATAAGGCCACCATGCTTCCCAGCGCCTGGCCCCCTGGGATGCACCGGCACCAACCCCCGTCACCTCAGCCCCCCGCCACCGCAGCCCCCCTGCTTCAGCAGGGCTCGGGCATGGGGGAGCCAGTGGCCACGGCACCGCCTGCCCCCTTCCATCGGCACCAGCAAAGCTCACCTCCCCCCGCAACCTCTGCTGGAGGGGGGGAACCGGCCCCGATCCAGCCCAGGGGGGGACCCCCTCTCCCCCCACCCTCTGGGGTCCTGCCGCCCCTGCCCTCTCCCCCGCGGCTCAGCTGGCTCTGAGCCGCTCCCGGGGCCTGGCTGCCCCGCAGGGCACTTTGCCGTCTCTTTTCAGTACCTGGCCCCCTGGCCCCTGGCCCACCAGTACCTGGTGCCCATGTCACCCCCTCCCCGGGGCGGGGGGAAACGGGGGGGCTCCTGCTGGGACTGACGCCTTGGCCAGGGCGGGCTTCAATGCCGTGGCTCCCCCTTCCCCAGTCTTCCCCTCCCCTGTATATAGCCCCACCGGGTCATGTAAATACCCCCCCTCCCCAGGTGTAAATATAGGAGTCGCTCCAAACTATTTTGTTGAAATACAAACTTCCCCAAACCCCTGTGTCCCCTGACCTCTGCTTTCCCCTGCCCCGGAGCACCGAGAGGGGTGGGGAGCCAGGGGGACCCCAACATGGAGCTCAGCCTGTGCTGGGGATGGCTGCTGGAGCATCCTGGAGCATTGTACCCCAGGGGTCCGGCTGCGGTGTGGGGGTCCGGGCACGGGGAGCCAGTGCAGGGCGGCTGCAGTGGCGGCTGGCGAGGGCTCAGGGTGATGCTGGGAAGGCAGGGCCGCCTTGGTGGGGTTTGCTTTGGCATGAGGGCTGCAGCGCGTTCCTCTGACCTCATGCTCTGGCCGTGCTGCCACCACCTCTTACTGGAACCCATCTGTGCCTGGGGACCGGGATGGGGGCCACGTGTCACCTGCTGCGGGCACCGGGAGAGGGCACGTCCCAGGGGATGCAGCTGTGCCAGGGGCTCTCCCTCCGTGCCCAGGGAGGGAGGCTTGGGGCCATAGCATATTTTGGGGCAGCAGTGACTCGTGGAGGGGCTGGAGGGTGTCCCCACGCCTGCGCTGCACGGCCCCACGGGGATCGGGATGCCAGGGACACGGCGCTTCCCCTCCAAATGCCCAACCTGAGAACAACCCTGGGGTGACAAGGACACTGGGACCACCTGTGCTCTTTATTGCTTGAGGGGTTGGAGCCAGCTGCTCAGGGTGGCACGGGGCAGGGGCTGCTCTAGGTACTCGGTGATGGGAGTGGAGAAGGCTGCGTTCCTCCGAAAGGGACTGTCCCCGCTGCGGATGCTGGTGACACCCTGGAGGGGAGGGAAGTGGAGAGGTCCCTGTCAGCAGCCGAGTCCCCCGGGTGCCGGCAGGGCAGGGTGCCGGGGGGGCTTACAGGCAGACTGCGGGCTTGCTCCAGCCAGAAGCTGCAGGGCTGCTCCGTGCAGTAGTTGTGGGGCTGCGGGTGGAAGCAATGTGACAGGGGACAGGGGGGATGGCATGCCCGGGGGGGACACGGGAGCCTTGTGGGCTTGGCGGGGGGGGCTGTCCCCTGCCTATACCTGGATGGCGGGCAGTGGCGTGAACTGGCAGCAGCGAGTGCGGTAGTCCTGGTGCGTGGTGGAGACCGACTCCACGGGCGTCTGCGGGGGACAGATCTCCTCCAGCATCTCCTTCCTGCTGGCAGAGCAGACCCCACACCCCTCAGCTCTGGGGTGCCCCCCACAGCAGGGTCCCCTCCTCCGAGGCATGGCTCCAGGGGTGGGTGCTCGCAGGGAGGCAGGCTTGCCTGTATTTCTGGTAGAGCATGGCCTCCAGCATGGCCTCCCGCTGCCCTGCCGTGGGGAAAGGGCCATCAGCCCCACAGCTAAGATCCCCTTGCTGCCTTTTTGGGGAGCACAGGGCTTGGGGGGGGTGTCAGCCTCACCTCGCCCCAGCAGCAGGACCCTGTGCGGTGGGCGGTAGGCATCCTTCATGGTCGTGCTGTTGGTGGGCCAGGAGAGGGGCTGGTGGGCCAGCAGCCCGTGGTGGCCGTGCCGATGGATAAAACCCTCGCTGCCCAGCTCCTGCCCCGGCACAAGGTCCAGGTGGTTCGTGGCTCTCTGGGGACAGACGGTGGGAGCTGTGGGAAGGGGGCAGGAGCCCACCCTGCAGTGCCCCCTGCCCGCTCCCAGCCTTTGGGCTTTTGATAGTCCCATGGGGCTCTGGGAGGTGGCGGTGAGTAACCCTCTCATACTGAGCGTTCCCAAATTGGGGGCACTGCCCCATACCTAAGGCCGTGCCGCGCAGGCAGCTGCCTGACACAAGCCCTGGGAGAAGCCACAGAGGCACGAGCTGCAAAAAGGGGGGACGGTCCTTCCAGCCGGCTCCCCAGGAAAGGTGGAGTGGGAGCAACTGTGGCTTGGGCCCCTGGGTGCCAAGGCTGCCCCTACAGCTGGGCAAGCACTCTTACGGCACTTGAACAAACCATGGGGTCCCCAGGGCTGTGGCACGGCTTGGCCCATGTCCCCCCAGCCTGGCTCGCCCAAGCAGGCGTCCCTGCATCCCTGCGATGGGCTGACACCCAGCTCCCACTGCCCCAGCCGGCGAGGTCCCGGCCCTCCTCCCAAAGCCTCGCCGTTGCTCCCCACCTGCCTGCCCGTGCCTTTTGTGCTATTGAATTTCATCCCCTTTCCATCCCGCTGGGCTCAAGGTCATCCAGGGAGCTCCGGCTCGGCCAAGGGCGGCTATTTAAAGAGTGGGAGCTGCCGAGGAGTGGGAGGCTTCACGGGATCAGCATGTGGGACGCAATGGGGTGGGTTTTGAGGGGCATTGCCCCTTACGGCCCGCCAAGGCGGTGGTGGAGAGTTACCTCCTCCTGCCAGTTGTGGATCAAGCATCTTCCCCGGGGCACCAGCTGGCTGGGCTGCTCTGCCGGCACCTGCAGGGAGGCGGGCAGCACCGGCACTGCAATGGGGGGCACCTCACCGGGGCAAGTCTCCCATTTTTCAGGGCAGGGCGGCAGCTTGACCAGGCAGGGATCCTTCCCAGCCTTGGCGGGTGGCACTGCGCTGGGCAGGGCCTTGGCGGGCAGCTTGGCCATGGCCGACGGCATCTCCTGGGGCACCTGGGCTGCGGCTGACATCTCCTGGAGCACTTCGGTCGTGGCTGATGGCATCTCCTGGGGCACCTCGGCCATGGCTGATGGCATCTCCTGGGGTATCTTAGCTGCAGCCATCTCCTGGGGTACCTCGGCCGTGGCCAATGGCATCTCCTGGGGCACCTCGGCTGCGGCCATCTCCTGGGGTATCTCCTGGGCCATCTCCTGGGGTATCTCCTGGGGTATCTCGGTCGTGGCTGCCAGCATCTCCCCGTGGCACGGGAGCTCTTCCGTGGGCAGCTCGGGCAGGAGGACATCACTCGGGGCCCTGGCCACGCACGGTGGCCTCCCCCCCGGGCACACGGGAGGCGTGTGGCCCGTCAGAGCCACCCTGCAGGTGGGGACAGTCCCTGAGGAAGGGCGGTGGGGCGCATCCTTCGCCCCCCCCCCCGTGCCCGCCATGTCGCCAGCCCCCCACCAGCGTGAGGTCCCCAAGGCTGGGGACCCCGGGCCCCCCCCCGTGTCACCCCCGGGGCGGGGGACAGGGGCCTCCCCTCCCTTACGGAGGGCGGCAGCGGTGCCTGCTGCTGGGTCTGTGCTCCGGAGGGGTCCCTCCCTCCATAACGCCCTTCTCCCCCCGCGCCCAGCAGCATCCCCCCCGCAGTGTCCCCATCTTCTATCGCCCCCCCAGTGCTCCCCAGGCCCTGTCCCCCACCCACCCCGGCCCCCGCCCCCCAGATGCCTCCCTCGGGGGTCACCCTAAAGCCCTACCCCCCCTTAGTGCCCCCCCGGCCCGGTCCCACCCTGGGGGGGTCTCGGTCCCCCGCCGCCGCACTCCCGCCTCCATGGCGCCTGCGCGGGAGGGGGGGGGTGTGAGGCCGCTCCGTCTCCATGGAGACAGTAAACACCAGCCGCGCCCCGCCCGCCGCCGCAAGCTCATTGGTGGCGCCGGCTGCGTACGCACCTCCCATTGGCGGAGAGCCTGGAGGGGGAGGGGGCGCGGCCCACGGGGGCGGGGCAAAAGGGCAAGATTGGCGTGGAGGGGGTGTGGCCAGGGCGAAAGGGGAGGGGCGTGGCCGGGGCAAGTGGGCGTGGCCGGGGCAGGAGGCGCTGAGGGAACATGGCCGGGCCCGGGCTGGGCCCCAGCCCCGGGGAAGGACCCCGCAGCTCGGCCCCGCAGCCCCGGGGCCGCCGCCGTGCCCGGGCAGGGACAGCGGGACGTGCCCTGCGCTCCCCGTGGCTCGACCCGAGGCACCCGCCCGCCGCCGTCTGGGCCTGGCCCGGGGTGACGGGGCCGGACGGGCCCGGCGGCGGGCGGGGCGCAGCCGGTCCCCGCTCCGAGCGGCTCCCCTCGCCGCCAGCCCTCGCTGGGCCCCCGGCCTGCCTCCCGGGCAGAAGAAGGGCCCTTTGATAGCGGGCGGCGGGACTGTTATTGCAGCGCTCTGCGGTGTGCGCCGACAGGGCCGCCGTGCGCCCGGCCCTGGGGCCTCTGTTTTTCCTGGCCGGGGATGTACCCGGCCCCTCTGGCCTCTGGCCGGCCGGGGCCCCCAGCGGGGACCGCTCCTCCCGCCGGGCGCTCGGCCCCTCGCCAGGCCGGGGCTCCTCCGAGCCCATCTGCCGCGCAGCTGCGGGGAGGCGGGAGGGACGTGACCCCGGAGCCCAGGCTCGGCAAGGGGGCCCTCGGCGCTGGGGCCGGGGCAGCCCCGCTGCTGCTGGAGGTGCCCCCGCGCTCGGCCCCGGGCCCGGGGCTGGACCCTGAGGTGGACCCGTACCCCAGACCGTGCTGGGGGGTGGCAGCCTGGGGACCTGCCCCAGCTTGTGCCCCAGGGTGCTCTTCCCACCAGACACACGCGGGCTGGTTCCCCACGGCAGCCAAAAGCCTGGGTGCCTGGGGGACACCGAAGGGACACTTAAAAGCACAACAGGACAGCGTGGGGACAGGGACCCTGGCGATGCCAGCCTGGGGCAAACCGCCCTGGGGTGGCTTATGGGGCATCGCTGTGGGGCAGCAGCGCTGGGGCTGCTGGAGCACATCTGGCTGCCTCTCGGCTGCTGACACATCCCCCGCCGCCCCCCTTGCCCGGCTCTTTTGGGAACTTGCGTCATTTGCGATAGTCTTAAGAACGAAAACAGCCTCTGGCCCCCGCTCCCCCCCGGCCCCGGCCCAGCCCCATGGGTCTGCGGCCGCCGTCCTGCCCCGGGGCCGCTCGGGAGCTGACAAAATAAACCTGGCACAGGAGGAAACGCGACGGCAGGCGTCCGTCCCCTGACCTCGCGTGCCAGCGCTCACCCTCCGCCAGGCGCGGCATCCCCGGGGGGCCGCTGCGGGTGAGCCCCAGGGGGTGCCGCACTGGGGATCCCTGGCCCCGCTTTGGAGTCCCCACCTCCCCAGGGACCCCCAGCCCCTCTTTGGGGTCCCCAGCTCCGAGGCTGGGCTGCCCAAGAGTGGCCCCAGGAGCCTCAAGCAGGTCTCGGCGGTAGGAAGCAGCAACATCCAACATTTTTTAACGTTCATTTGCACCCTGAAAACATTCCCCATGCTATAATGGGTGTGTGTGTGGCGGGAGGGAGGAAGTGACCGGGCTCTGCCACAGCCCCCCGCTGCTCCCGGGGGGCCCCCGCCGCCAGCGCCACCGAGCCGGAGGCCGAACAGAGCCGCCATTCTCCCCGGCGGGCTGCGGTCCCCTGCGCGGCTGGCGGGGGCCCAGGCGGCCCCGCCGGCGGTGCCAGGTGGGCCCTGCGCCGCGCCAGCACCGGCCCCCGCCGCTAAATATAGCCACGGGGGCCCGGCGGCGGCCCGACGCGCGGCGGGAGCAGGAGGCGCGGGGCAGGGAGCGCGCTGGCGGCGAGCGAGGGGCCTGCGCGGGCGGTGAGCGTGCAAGAGCCCACGCGTGTGCGCCCCACGCGGGGCGGATGTGGCCACGTGCCGGTGCGTGCCTACGGTCAGTGCGTGTAACCGCACGCGTGCGAGCACCGCTGCGTGCGTGTAGCGCTGTTTTGCACGCGTCAGGGGGGGTCTGCGGTGTGCAACACAGCGCGCTTTGCACAGCAGTGCATGCCCAAGGGGTGTGGGGTGCAACGTGTTTTGCGTAGTAGTGCGCGCACTGGGGCTCTGCTGTGCACAACGCAACTTGTGTGCAGTGGTGCAAGTGCAGGGGGCCTCGGGTGTGCACTGCAATGCGTTTTGCACGTGGTGCACACACACACGGGGCCTGGGGTGTGCAGTGCAGCGAGTTTTGCACATGGGGCACACACACAGGGGGTCTGGGGTGTGCAGTGCAGTGAGTCTGCCACGGCGGTGCACGCACAAGCGGTGTGGCGAGCGCTGTGTGTACGCGCAGGGGCCCGCAGCCTGTCCCGCGCGGCCCTGAGCTGATGGCTGTGCACCTCCTGCGAGCTCCCAGCGAGGGCCCGCTGGGGTGGGGAGGAGTAAATGTGCAATTAGTGCTTTTAGTTCAATTTAGTGCAATTAGCTCGCTCCTGCAAGGCAGTGGCCAGTGTGGGGCTCCGGCAGCATCATGGGGGCGCTTGTGGGGGCACCCAGGGGCAGAGCGGGGGGCACGCAGCGGTGCTGGGCCTGTGTCGTGGCAGTGGGGCTGGGTGGGCAGCATGGGGTGCTGCCAGCACCCCCAGGACGTTCCCCAGCTCAGGGACACCCCTGTGGCGCCTGGCTTGCTCCCCCTCTGCCTGGCTTTTTTTTGGGGGGGGGCTTTTATCTGTGGGATGTAGCCACCCCCCAAAAACCTCATGCTCCGGCTGGGGGGGGCTCCAGAGCATCTCTGCAGTGGGCAGGGTGGGATGTGGGGAGCCCAGACCCCCCCACCTCCGTGAAGCAGGGCACCAAGTCCCACCCGCGTCCCCGCTGCTGCTGCACCCGCGGCCGCCCCCGCCCAGGCCGGCCGCCCCCCGGGGGGGGCCACCCCGACACAGAGCCACCGAAGCCACCGCGCCGAGGAGATGGTTTATTGGGGGGCGGCGGGCAGGGGGGTCTCAGCCAGGGGGCCAGCCCAGCTGCCGCCCCCCCAGCACATGGAGGTGGAGGTGGTAGACGGACTGCGCCCCGTGCTTCCCGTCGTTGATCACTGCCGGGACGAAGGGACAAGGGGGTCAGGCCACCCCCCGCCTTGGGACCCACCGGCGGGGGTCCTGCCCCACGGCGCGGCTGGGGGACACCAACTCACCGAGGCGGTAGCCGTCGTCCAACCCCTCCGCCTGCGCCGTCCGCGCCGCCACCACCAGCAAATGGCCCAGCAGCTGCAGGGGGAGAGTGGGAGCGTCGGCACCGTGTGCGTCCCCCCCAAAACGTCCCAGGGACCCCCGCCCCGGCTCACCTCGGTGTCCTGCGGCCCCACGCGGCTGATCCGAGGGATGGGGCGCTTGGGGATCACCAGAAAGTGGACGGGGGCTTGGGGGGCCACGTCGCGGAAGACCAGGCACTGCCGTGGGGCGGGGGGGAGCAGGGTGAGCCCTGGCCCACGGGTGCTGCCCCCCGCCCCGGGTGGGGACACGCTCCCTGCCGTCCCCGCTACCTTGTCGTCCTCGTAGAGGACGGTGGCGGGCACGCTGCGGGCGATGATCTTGCTGAAGATGGTGGCCTGCCCGCTCGCCTCCTCGCCGCCCTCCGCCGCCGCCCGCCGGGCCTTGCCCACCTCCCCGTCCTGCGCACCGGGCGCCGCCAGGCACCGCTGCGGGGCCGGGGGGGGGCACACGGGGCGTTACGGGCTGGGACACGCGGGGACCCCACGGCCGCGGGTGGCGGGGAGGGGACACGGGGACCCTGCGGCCTCGGGTGGGGGGGGGGGACACGACGGGACACAGGGACCCCACGGCCTCGGGTGGTGGTGGGGGATGACGGGACACAGGGACCCCACAGCCGTGGGGGACGGGATGGGATGGGACACGGGTGGTGGGGGCGGGGGGGACGGGACACGGGGACCCCATGGTCTCGTGGCGGGCGGGGGTGACGACGGGACACGGGGACCCCACGGCCTCGAGCGGCGGGGGGGGACGAGGGGACACAGAGACCCTACGGCCTCGGGTGACGGCGGACGGGACGGGACGGGACACGGGGACCCCATGGTCTCCTGTGTGTGTGGGGGTGACGACGGGACACAGGGACCCCACGGCCTCGGGTGGCGGGGGGAGGGGACGGGACACGGCGACCCCACGGCCTCCGGTGGCGGGGGAGCGGGGGGGGACGGGACACGCGGGGACCCCACGGCCTCCGGTGGCGGGAGGCAGGCAGTGTGATCGGGGGGACGCACGTGGGGTGGAGGGTTGCGCACGGGTGGGTGCGCAGGGGTTCCCGTGGGCCCCGTGGCCGTGGCGGGGGGGGGGGGGTGCGGACCTTGCCCGGGGGCGGGGGCAGCGGCGGCCGTGGGGCGGGGGGCGTCGCGGCCGCCTCCTCCGTGTCCCGCCCCCCCCCAACCGGTCCCGGTGCCCCCTCCCCCCGCCACGCGCCCACCTGCCCCACGCGCAGCGCGCCCCGCGCCGCCCAGCCGCGCGCCAGCCCCCGCGCCAGCACCGCCGCCATGGCCGCCGAGCCGGCCCCGCCCCGCCATTGGCTCCCGCCCCTGCCACTCCCCCCAACCCCGCCCCTCCCCGGCGCCTTAAAGCGGCCGCGCTCCCCTGCGCCCACGCGCGACGCCGCCGGGCGCTCTGCGAAGCCCAGGCCGGAGAGCGGCCTGCAGGGCTCCCACCCGACCCCCCCACCTCACCACCACGCGTGGGAGCGCAGCCCCCCCCCCCCCCCGCCCCCAATCATCCACAAAGACGGCGGGAGGGAGGCGCGGGTTTATTGCTCAGAAGCCCATGCGTGGGCGCTTGCGGCGCGCCTGGGAGGCGGAGGAGAGCTGGCTCTGGGAGGAGGGGATGCAGAGCTGGCTGGCCTGGCTGCCGGGGGGCTCGGCGGGCTCGGCGGGGCCCTCAGCCCACACCGCCAGGTAGTCCCGCAGCGTCTTCCGCCGCTCCTTGGGGATGCCACGGCAGCGCAGGCTCTGGGAGGAGAGCAGGGCTTCCTCGGGCGGCGGAGAGGCCGGGGGGCTGCCGCCGGGTGGGGAACCCTCCCGCGGGAGGAGGGAGCGGGGACGGGACGGGGAGAGCGGCGGGGGTCCGGCGGCGTCGCTCAGCTCCGACAGCTCGGACTGGTAGGTGAGGGAGGAGGTGAAGCTGGCCGAAAGGCTGCGGCGCCCGCGGGCTCGCTTCTGCCGCCGCCGCCGTTCCCGTAGGGCCCGTTGCCTCTGGGCCAGGTTGAAACTCGCTCTTTCCTCCCACCATTGCCACCAGTCCCCAGACCAGGCCGCCGTCAGACGGGCGCTCAGCGGGTCCGGATCCCCCGCCGGCTCCGGGGGTTGGGGTAGGGGAGGCGGCTGGGGGACCGGGGGGTCCCAGTGCTGGACGCGGCCCCCTTCCCGCATGGCCTGGCGCAGCCGCTGGCGCGCCTGCCCGTGCAGGGCGCTGGGGCTCGCCGGCGTCTCCAGCTCTTTGCGGGTGAAGAGACGCTTCTGGCCAAGGGTGGGGGGCCAGGTGTGCCGGGGGGGCTCCCCGCAGAGTTTGGAAAAAGCCTTCACCCAGCGGCGGTACCGCAGGGCCGCAGCACGGCTGGGCACCTCCGGGCAGGGCTGGGGGCTGGCACAGGGCTCCTGGTGGTGTTCGGCTTCCTCCGGAGCCGCTGGCGTGCCCACATCCTCCTCTTCCTCATTGATAATCACCTCCAGGTTGGACAAGTAGAAAGTTTGCTCTTCCTCCTCCTCCTCCTCCTCCTCTTCTCCCTCGCTGCCCAAGCCCAGCGGGCTGCTGGCTGGAGCCTCGAAGAGAGGGGAAGAGCCGGGGGCTGCTTCGGCTTCATCCCCTGAGGTGGGCGCAGGGGGCTGGGGCGCCTGGTGGGTCAGCCTCTGGCAGAAGATGTCCCCAGCCTCGGAGAGGTGGAAAACCAGCAGGGACTCCCGCGTCCCATCCTCCTGCAGTGCAGCGGCCAGGCCTGCGGGGACAGCAGGGGCATTGCCAGCGGGGCCCCGGCCCTGGGGCCCCTCCTGGGGCCTGGCCAGCAGTGGGGGCTGCCTGCACCCCGCCACGGGCGCACCCACGGCTGGCTCCTGCCCCCCACGTCCTTTCCTAGACCATTAATCTCTTGCACGGGGTTGTTCAGGGCTTTGCTTTTGCTTTTTAACCATCCCCCAGGGCATGGCGAGGGCTGTACCCACCCCTCCAGCCCACGTCCTCCCCCCTGGGGCGGCATGGGACACCCACCGGCAGCCGGGGCACCGAGGCGCTGGTGGAGCAGGCGGTGTCGGTGCGGGAGCTGGACGGGCAGGTGATGCAGGCAGCTGGCGATGCTGTGCAGCTTCTGCGGAGTTCCCGCCAGCTGGCAGGCTGATCGGCCGCCCCCTGCAGAAGGACACCCCAAAAATTGACCGGTGAGCACCGATGCTGGGAGGGGGCGGCAGCTGGTCCCAGCAGCACGGAGGCTGGGACATGGGTACAGAGGAGACTGAGCCCCACGGCACCCCCGGAGCCCTGTTTCTCACCCCAGTATTGCAGCAGCAGCAGCTCCTGGGTGCGGGATGTGCCGAGCAGCACCTTATGGCTCCTCCCGGCACCCCCTGGCGTCAGGTGGGCAAAGAGAGGGGGGGCCTTCATCATGTGCGCCCACTTCAGCACAGGCACCAGCGGCAACCGCTCGTCCAGCACGTACACGGAGAACTGGGATGGGGGGACAGGGCTCAGGGGGGCTCACTCCAACGCGCCATGGCAATTCCGGGGCGATCCCCTTGCCCCACGGGGGCAGGGAGGTGTCCCCCCCAGCCCCAGCTGTCCCCCACCAGCTGTGGTGGGACTCACCTGGGTGGTGACGAGGTGCTGGCAGGGGTCAGCCCTGCCCAGGTACATGGGCAGCACCACGCGCTCGCCCTGCTGGCAGCCAGCTTCCTCACCCACCTTGAACAAGTCAAACTGGCATCTCTCGGGGGCCTGCAGCAGCAAAGTGGGGTGCTGTCAGCGGCCCGGGCTGGGGAACCCTCTCCCTCGCCCACCGTGGCCCCGTGCCCTCCCTCCCGGGCTCACCCGGGCGTCCAGGCACTGCAGGCCGGTGCGGTCGGCACAGCTCAGCACGCGCGGGTGGGCGGTGAAGTCGCTCCAGCGCCAGGGTGAATGATCCCGAAAAAACATGGTCTGGGGGTCGTGGCGGAGCCGCTGCAGCCTGCGGGGAGAAGGCAGCGCCGGCGCAGGGCAGAGCTGCCCCTCTTGCTTGGGCCCTCCCACTCTGTTGAGACCCAGGGGTCTGCCTGAGCCCCCTCCCAGCCCTGAAAGCTCCATCTCACCCTGTCTCGACGCTCCAGAGGTAGACAGCTCCACTCTGGGTGCAGACGGCCAGCTCCCCAGGGAGGTGAGGGCTGCAGGATGGGGGACATGGCATCACTGCGGGGGCGGGAGCATCTGACACAGCGGGGAGGGCTGCGGAGGCAGCAGAGCCCCCACCTCGCAAAGCTCTGTTCCCCCAGCGCCTACCTGACAGTGAGGCAGGAGGCAGGCACGCTGGTACGGATGACCTGCAGTGGGGTGGGGGCCGCCCCCGTCCTGCCCGGCACCCTCCAAACGCCACAGTGATAATCCGAGCGGACGCCGACGAAATCTGGCAGGGGATAGGAGGCACCGTGTGAGATGGCAGCGTCCCAGGGGCTCTCTGCCACCCCTCCACCCCATGCCCTGCCCAGCCCGAGGTATGGATCCCAGGGCTGGCTCACCTTCCCCATCCACCCGGACGGCAGCCACTTGCCGGATGCGCCCGTTGAGCTCAAACTGCACCGAGGAGCCCCGGGCGCGGGGCAGCTCCTCCAGCACCACGTCCTGGAAATCTGGGATGCCGGGCTAAGGGCAGTGCAACACGACCCCCCCTTCCCTCCCCAGGGATGCCCCGTCGGGAAGGATACAGAGGTGGTTCATGGCCTTCCCTCCAGGGTACACCAGGCGGCCCACGTGTGCCCCCACATCTTCAGGGGGCAGCCAGGCCAGCGCCCCCCCCATAGGGCTGTCATCGAAGAGCAGGCCGGCCCACTGCAGCAGCAGCTCCTCGTGCACGCACTCCGCCAGCAGCCCCAGCGGCACCTCAAAGAGCCAGTCGCGGCAGAGGTGGGAGAACCAGCGCAGGCGGGGGACGAGGTGCTGCCGGGGGCAGCCGCTGTGAGAGTACAGATGGTGTCAGGCGGGGGAAGAGAGCAGGAGCCCCCCCAGCCCTCTCCAGTGCAGGGGACATGGGGATGCTTACCGCCTGGCCTCCAGACGGTCAATTTCCTCTATCAGGGCTGTCATCCGGATGGTGTTGTCCCGGGCCTGTCTCTGTGGGGAGGAGAGGGAGCAGAGGCTGGGGCTGGCAGCTGCAAGGGGAGAGGTGGGGACGGCGTTGTCACCCCCAGACGGACACTGACCCTCAGCTTGGAGTTGCCCAGGTAGAAGTTCTTGTGCAGCAGCTGCCCCAGGGAGCCAAATGCATCTTCCGGGTGATCCACAAAGAAGTGGCCCAGCTATGCGGGAAGGACGGGGAGGGGCTGGGATCTGCAGGGATCCCGTACTGTCCCTCCAGGCCCCTGGCGGGACATGGCACCCCAGACCCTACCTGCTTGGTGAAGTCCAGAGCGCCTCTGGACTTGCCCGCCTGGAGCTTCCCGCGCAGGACGCCGCGGTAGAGGATGTCCTGAGGCACCAGCGAGGGGACCCAGCAGCCTGCGGGGAGAGGGCAGGGGCCGGCCGGTACCGCACAAGTACCGGGACACCGCTGCGGCACCGGTGGGGCAACAGCTTGCCCGTCCCTGCTCCCTCCTGCCTGAGCACCGCCGGGGAGAGCCGCTAAAGCTCCCCGTGCCAGCGCGGCAGAGCCGGCGGGGACCCCGAGCCGCAGGGCACCTCGGCGGGCGGGCGCAACGGGACGTCACCCCCCCTCCCAGGGGGGCGTCCCCCCCTCCCGCGGCCCTCACCGGCGTTGGGAGGCAGGAGGGGGACGGCGGCAGCGTCGGCGGGTTCCCAGCTCTCGCCCGTCCCCCCGCGGCGGGGCACGAACGTCGTCTCGGCCTGCAGGGAGAGGAGGCGGGAGGTGAGAGCGGCACCGTCGGGCTCCACCGGCCCGGCCCGACGCCCCCCCGCCACCGGGCCCGGGCTGCGCCGCGGCCTCACCTGGCGGCGACCGGGACCGGCCTCCAGCACCTGCCCGTGCTCGCCCCAGCCGGCGGCCGGAGCGGGGCCTCCCTCCTCCCGGGGCGGGCCGGCGCCGAAGTAGGCGGGGAAGAGAGCAGCCGGGAACTCCATGGCCCCGGGGGGCGCCGGGGCCGGGGCCGGGTACCGGTACCGGGGGAGCGGAAGCGTCCGCCGATGGATACCCACGCCGGGGCAGCACCGCCACCGGAATTGACGTCACCACGGCGTCGCGCTGCGGACGCCGCGCACCAATCAGCGCTCGGGAATAAGAGAGACCAGAGAGGCGCCGGCGGGAGGGAGCCGCGGGGCACTAGTGCCCCCTAGCGGTGGGAGTGAGAAAACGCGCCTCCGCCGCCGGCACCGCGGGGACGGTGGGGGCGGAGGGGACCCGGGGGAGGGGGGGAGGGGACCGGGATGGACCGGGACAGGCGCTGGGGCAGCATCGGGGGACCGGGATGGACCGGGACAGGCGCTGGGGCAGCATCGGGACCGGACCGCAGCGGGGGACGTGCAGGGCGCGGGCATCGTTCCCCCCTCCTCGACCCCAGGACAACGAGGGGGAGCCATCCCACGGGGGGAGGGGGTCCCGCCGTGGGCGCCCCTCGTTCCCCGTGGGAGGCCTGGCCTCGGTGCTGCGTGGCCGGAGACACCCGGTCCAGGCGGTTTGGGATGGCAGGGAAGCGCCGCAGGGTCCTGCTGTGCCCCGGGGGGCGGGAGGGGGGCTGCCGGGGGGCCGCGGGGCCGTGGGGCGCCCCACGCACCAGGGGGATGTGGGGCGGGAGGGCTGGGGGATGCAGGGCGGTTCCAGCCCCCCCCTCCCGTGCCCTTCCCGTGTGACCCCACGCCGGCTTGGCCCCGGGGGCCCCCCTCCTGCCCCGGCTCTGGTCCCTCTTCCCCTTCCCCGGGGCGGCTGCAGGCTCCCTGCGTGTCCCAGCGCCCCCGTGGGTACCCACGCCCACGGATGTCGCTCACGGGGGACGGGTCTTTGTCCCACAGAGCTCCGGTGGGACCCTGGAGCCTTTGGGGAGTTATCGTGGGGGGTGGACACACACACAGGCTCCCCTGTCCCCTTCCCAAGGCCGGCGGGACCAGGATGCTCCTGCAGGGACCGTGGGCCCGGTGCCAGCGACACCGGCCCCCGAGCCGCGCCCGGGGGGCTGCGCTGGGAGGGGACCCCCACCCGTGCCCGGCGGGGGGCTGCGGTCCGGGGAGGGCGTCTGCTCCCCCCCCCGCCGCTCCCGGGGTGCTCCCGGGACGGGCAGAGCACCTCTGGGAGCGGGGCTGTGCCCACGCGTCACCCCCCGCCTCCGCCGTGGCCAGGGAGGGCAGTGATGTCAGGGGGGCCTGGGGGTGACATCAGGGGAGTCTGGGGGTGATGTCAGGGGACCCTGGGGGTGATGTCAGGGGAGTCTGGGGATGACATCAGGGGAGTTCGGGGAAGCGTGATGAGATCGTTTCCAGTCGGGATGCCCTCATCCCCGCAGGCGGTGCCAGATCCCCTCTCCCGGACGCCTCCTCTATAAGATAAATATAATTTATTATAATTAATTTATATATATACACCCCCTAGGTAGCCCCCGCTGCCTCCCACCTGCTCTCTGCAAGACGCCCCGTTTGCCCCCCGCGTTGTAACCCCCTTGTCCCCCTGCGCCCCAGCCCCACGGCCCCTTTCACCCGTGTCCTGTGCCCTCCTTGTAGCCTGGCCCCATGGCCACCCCCGTCCCGGCTCCATGTCCCCTGTCCCCCCGCCCCATGCCCCTGTGTCCCCCCAGCTTGTGCCCCTCTCCCCCAGCCCATATCCCTGTCCCCAGACCGTATCCTTGTCCTCAGCCCTAGGCCCCTGTCCCCAGCCCCAGTGCATGCCCCCAGCCTGTGTCCCTGTCCCCAGCCCCATCCCCTGTCCCCATCCCCGTGTCCCTGTCCGTCAGCCTCCCATCCCTGTCCCCCAGTCCCATGTCCCCGTCCCCAGCCCTGTTTTCTGTCTGCCAGTTCCATGCCCTTGTCCCCAGCCTCATTTCTCTGTCCCCAGCCCCGTGTCCCTGTCCCTTATCCTCCTCTCCCCATCCCCAGCCCTGTGTCCCTGTCCCCCAGCCCTGTATCCCTGTCTCCAGCCCCGTGTCCCTGTCCCCAGCCCCATCCCCTGTCCCCAGCCCCGTGTCCCTGTCCCCCAACCCCATATCCCTGTCCCCCATCCCCATCCCCTGTCCCCAGCCCCATGTCCCTGTCCCCAGCTCTGTGTCCCTGTCCCCAGCCCAGTATCCGTGTCCCCCAGCCCCATGTCCCTGTCCCCAGCCCCGTGTCTCTTTCCCCAGCCTCATTTCGCTGTCCCCAGCTCTGTGCCCCTGTCCCTCATCCTTCTAGCCCCAGCCCCGTGTCCCCGTCCCCAGCCCCCTACCCCCCTGTCCCCAGCCCCCTGTCCCCAGCCCCCATCCTCTGTCCCCAGCCCCCATCCTCTGTCCCCAGCCCTGTGTCCCTGTCCCCAGCTCTGTGTCCCTGTCCCTCATCCTCCTATCCCTGCCCCCATCGCCTGTTCCCATCCCCATGCCCTGTCCCCATCCCCATATCCCTGTCCCTGTCCCCATATCCGTGTCCCCAGCCCCGTGTCCCCGTCCCCAGCCCGGTGTCCCCGTGTCCCCGTGTCCCCGCCCCCCGGTGCCCCGAGCAGCGGCGGGGCCACCCCGTGGGGGACCGGGTCGCGCGGGGAGGGGGGGGGGGGGGGGCGGGCCGCTGCCACCGCCGAGTGACGCGCGTGGGGGCCAATGGTGACGCGGGGGCGGCCCGGGAGGCGGCCCGAGTGACGTCATGGGCGCCGGCGCGCGGCGGGGCGGCTGGCGGCGCGCGCCCCACGGCAGCCGGCGCGGCGGCGGCATGGGCCGGAGGGGCGGCGGGGGCGGCGGGCAGCGGCGGCCGCCCGACCCCCGCCTCCGCCTCCCGCTGCTGCTCCTGCCGCTCCTCCTCCCGCCGCCGCCCGCCGGTGAGCGCCGGGGCGGGGGGGCGTGCGGCGGGCGTGGGGCGCCGGGACGGGTGCGGGACGGGGGAGCGCCGCCGCGGGGGGTGCGTGAGGCGGGCGTGGGGCGCCGGGACGGGTGCGGGACGGGGGAGCGCCGCCGCGGGGGGTGCGTGAGGCGCGGCGGCGGGTGCTCGGGGTGCGTGTGCCGCGGGAGGGAGGCACGCGTGTCAGCGGGGCGCGGGTGGGAGGTCCGCGTGCTGTGGGGCGTGGGGGGGGTGGCGTGGGGGTGCGGTGGGGCGCGGGGTGGTCGTGTCGTGGGGCAGGGGGTCGTGTCTTGGGGCGTGCGCTCGCGATGGGTGCGAGGGACGGGGGCGACGGGGCGTGGGGCGTGCAGGCAGTGGGGCAGGGGGTGGGCGCAGTGGGGCGCAGCGCCCGCCCGCCGTGGGGTGCAGGGCGCAGGTGCAGCGGGACGCGGCAAGTCTGTGGAACGAGGGACGGGGTGCGCGTGCCGTGGGGGTTTTGGGGGCACGTACGCGACGGGGCACGGAGGTGTGCCCGGTGGGGTGTGGGGGGTGTGCGCCGTGGGGCCCGAGGCGCACGTGCAGTAGGCCACGAGGCGGGTGCGGCGGGATGCCGACACGCGTGTGCGACGGGGCGTTTGCCTACCGGGGCACGGGGCTGCCCGTGCGATGGGGCGCAAGGCCCTGCGTGCGGCGGGGCACGACGATAAGCACGCCGTGGGGCACGGGGTGACCCGCGCAGTGGGGCACGGAGGCGCGTGTGCCGGAGGCGCACGTGCGGTGGCACACCCGAGGGGGGCAGTTGCGCGGGCGGTGGGGCCGGGGGGCCGCAGGGGCAGCGGGCCCGTAGGGCAGAGGGGCTGTGTGCGTGCAGTGGGGCAGCGGGGACGCGCAGCCTGCGGAGGGGTGTGTGTGTGCGTGGCGGGGGGGACACCGGCGGGACCATGCGGGGCGACGAGCGCGCTGTGGGGCACGGGAGGTGGCTGGGTGATGGGGCTGCGGAGGGGCACCGGGGGCGTGGGGGGGGGTATCCCCCGGGGAGGGGGATGCAGCTGCCGGGGGCCGCCGTGGGGCAGCGCCGTGGGGCAGCGCCGTGGGGCGGCGCGGGCGCTGTCCGCGGTGCTGACCGCTGCCGGGCGCTGTCCGCGGTGCTGACCGCCGGCCGCGACCCCGGGCCGCGGTCCCCGGGTGGGGGCTCCCGCGGCTCCGGCCTCTACCCTAGGGCGGAGGGGGGCTTGCTTTCCTCCTTCCCCCCGCTCCACGGGTAGGAAATCCCGCTCCGTCCTCCTCCGGCACCCCTCCGTGCTCTGGCCACACCGCCATGGGCCTCCAGCCTGACCCGCTGCCGGCAGCCGGCTCCTGCCCCCTGTCTTGCCCCGGGTCACCGCGCTGGGACTGGGAAGCTCCGAGCGCTTCCCCCCCATGCCACCTCCTAGAGTTGCGTTCAACATCTCCTCCTCCCTGGGGTCGCCTGCCAGGTCACTGTCCCCACGTCGGGAGGGGAGCTGTGGCGTGGCTTGGTGGTTCATGATGGGGAAATTGGGATCGGGTGCTCTTGCGTTGAGGCAGGTATTTCATGTCTGGCTTGTGTCGGCTGTCAGTGAAGGGGAGGGGGAGCTGCCTTTGTTCCAGGCAAGGGAGCAGATGTATGTCAGCATACAGCCAGCTGGGGCTGCACACATGCAGCAAAAACACACGTGCACACAAGCACATGCACGCACTCCCAGCCAGGCACATGCTGTGCAAAGCAGCCCTTCTTCTCAGCTATCCCACTCCCCACTGGACGAGTCCTCCTGGGCACAGCCCTGCTCCCAGCCCATCCTCTGCTAACATCCCCCTTGTCGGCAGCTTGTGCGGAGGTGCATCTCTTCCTCGGTGCATCTCTGGGGAATAATGGATGGGTTGCCCAGGCTGGCACTGGGGAAGCATGGCAATGGTAGGGTGAAGTTACAGCTGCTATCTGGAGACCAGGTCTCCCTTGTCTCTGCTGTGCCAAGGAAGTGGCTGCCCCTCTGCTGCTGGGGCTTCTGGAAATGCCTGGAAATCAAACTGTCAGACAGTTGGGCAGGGGGAGGTGGCCCCAGTGCACACCATGGGCTTGCAGGAAGTGTCTTGCAGACACGGGGCTGTGCACAGCCCATGCATGTGGGCGTGGACGCCTCCGCTTTGCCGTGCACGCAGACAGCACCTACGTGTGCATATGTGCACACATATGTGCACCATTCCTCCTCCGCAAACCATGGGAGAGCTGGGAGGCTGTGCGGGAAGTGCGCTGCTCGCTCCTTCTTCTTGTGGCTCTAGGGTGGGACTCTGCAGTTTGTGATGGGCTCTGTGCTGAGCCTCCTCGGCAGGCAGAGAGGGGGGGAATCTGTGTCCCTGTGGGAGCTGACCTGTTGGGGCAGGGCTGGAGCTGTGAGGAATAGCCCTTTATTGCAGGTAAAATGCAGGGAGCAGGTCTTCACTGAAGAGGATGATGAGTTGAAAGAGGTGGGCTGCACCCAGGCAGAGCCTGAGCAGCCAGGGCCGAGGGCTCCTCAGGCTCCCGAGGATGAGCGCCCACAGTTTGGGGAAAAGGGCTCGAGGCAATGCTGACCCAGGCACGATGCGGACTGTGCCAGGGCTGGGAGAGGCCGCTGGGCACAGCTGCCATCAGCCCTGTGGACTCACCGAGAGGGCACAGTCCCAGCCCCTCCTGCCTCCAGGCTGCCGTTTTTGGGACATGTTCAGAGCCTGGGTGGGTTGGCCTGGTCTGGGAGGGGTGCTGCACCCCCCCAGTCCCTCACCCCACTGAGAGTCCCTTGGGTCTCCTCTGCAGACGGGGTCTTTGTGACCGACTACTTCACCCGCACACCACGCAAGCTCAGCCCCTTCCGCTCCTTTGCCAGCATCGAGCTCTTCCACTTCCACATCCCCGAGGACACAGTCATCGCTGTCTGGAACCTCATCACCTTCAAGGAGCAGGGTGGCACCTTCGGGGACCAATGCCCAGACCGTAGCATCACCGTGTGAGTAAGCAGCCTGCCCTGCCTGTTTCCTTCCCGCCTGCCCCTGCTGTCCCCTGCCCAGACTTGCCCTGGGGCCTGCCTGCTCTTGACTGCTTCTTGCTTGCCTGTGCACATGTGCATGTATGTATACGCATGCACGCGTACGGAGGAGCACTCATGCACACACATGCGTATGCAGGCACACATGTGTGCAGAGATGCACGCACATGTGCGTATATGCACATGCATGCACATGTGTACACAAGCACAGTCGCTCCCCGTGATTCATCTTCCCAGGACCATTGCAGGCTCCACTCTTTTGTGCATCTCATACATGAACGGTTTTGCTTGAACACACCCAGGGAAGCTCACAGTCTCCAGCAAAGTCCCAGGCTTCCCCATCATGTCTTTGAGCTTCCTCATAGCTTGGAGGACAGTCACCAACATGTAGGGCAGGCTGGCCCTGCCACGATGCCCAGCCCGTGCCCTGCTAACTTCTGTCTCTCCTGCAGGTATTTCCGCTCAGGGGCTCCCTCCGTCATTAACCCGCTGCGCACGCACTTTCCCAGGGACACGGCTGTCCCTGGCTCCTTCGCACTGACCCTCACCTGGACCCTGCCCAACCGCACCACCGGGGTGTTCAACGTCACCAGCCCACTGCCCGGGGACTGGTTCCTGGCTGCCCACCTGCCCAAAGATGAGGGCAAGATCTCCGTCAAGGTGAAGGGCTCGGGAGGACCATGGGGTGGCAGGGCTTGCTGCAGGGCTCTGCTGGGGTCTGACTGTCCTGTGCTGGCAGTGCCCGGGGCAGGTGTCCCAAGTGGGGACAGTGCCCCGTGCCCCCTGCCCCGTGCTGACTGTCCTGTGGTGCAGGGGCTCTACGAGGAGTGCCAGTATCTCTTCCAGCCACAGCTCATCGTGCAGCGCCTGGTGAACATCGCCGTGCTGTACCCCGGCTACGTCACCGAGCAGAGCATGGCCCCCCACAACCGCTCCTGCCTCTACAAGTGAGTGCGAGAGGGTCTCCTAGGGAGGGGGCACCCCCAGGGTGGGGAGCTTAGGGTGCCCCATCCCTCTGGCTTGCCTCCCCAGTCCTGTTGGTCCGTGGTGAGGGGCAGGACCCTGACACTGCTGTCCCTCAGGGTGTTTGTGCCCAGCTACACGTCGCGCGTGCTGGTGGAGGTGCTGCGGTGCCGCGGGGCCGAGGGCTGCCCGCTCTGGCTGCGCGTGCGGGCCAAGGCTCCCCCCCTGCACAACTCCACGGCGCTGGACTGCCGGGAGCACACTCCCTGCCAGCTGGCACTGGACCTGCCCTTCTGGCAGCACTGGTACTACGTACTGGTGGAGAAACACCCTGGGGTGCCGGGCACCGTCTCCTTCCAGGTCACCGTGCAGCTCACAGGTGAGGGTGCATGGGGAGGTCCGGGTGGGGGGCACGGTCTTGACTCTGCTTGGGCGACTGGTGGGGGGGTGAAGGATGCCCGTGGGATCTGGCCCCAGCTGGGTGCAGGGTTGTACCAAGCTCTGCTGGGGTGGGGATGCTGGGAGGTGTTGGGGATGGCTTGCAGATGGAGGTGAGCAGTTGGCAAGAAGGGGAGGTGGGAATCAAGATGGGGGCTGGAGGAGCTGTGCGGTGCCCAAGCTGACAGCTCTGCCCCCCAGACTGCTCCCGACCCAGCCTGGCCCGGCCACCCTTCCTGCCCTCCAGCGCCTCCATGAACATGCCCCACTCCTTCGGCTCCGTGGGAGGGCTGGCGCTGGGAGACAGCCCTCCACCCGTCAGCCCCAACGGCACGAAGCACCCGGTCCCCATCCCCACCACCTCGCCCGCTGGCGAGCGGTGCTGGCCGGTCCGCCCCACGCTGCGCAATGAGCTGGACACCTTCTCCGTCCACTTCTACATCTTCTTTGGGCCCAACGTGTCTGTGCCGCCTGACCGCCCCGCTGTCTTTGTCATCAACCTCCTACCGGTGCTGGACAGTGGTGGGGTGCTTAACCTGGAGCTGCGGCTCAATGTGGTGAGGTGGCCATGCTGTGCCCCGGACGGGGCAGGGCAACCTGGGGGGCGCTGGGCCGGGAGATGGGTGATGTCGGGCTGCAGCAAGGCAGGGGCAGGCTTTGGGGTGCTCTTGGGTCATGGTTTGGGAGCTCTTGGGTGATGGAGCACAGGTTAAGGTGCTCCAAGGGCAGGATGGTGGCCTGGATTTGGGGTGTTCTTGAGTGATGGAATACAGATTAAGATGTTCTAAGGGCAGGATGATGGCCTGGATTTGGGATGTTATTGGGTGATGGGCAGTGGGTTAGGGCACTGCTGGGTGGTGTGCCGTGATCCGGGTGCTGTCAGACCAGGGAACATCCCTGGCACTGCTTTAGGGCCATCTCCTCCTCTGCCGTCAGAGCTCCCTGTGTGGCGAGAACGTGACGGTATTCGGCTGTCTGAACCATGAGGTCCCGCTGATGTCCGGTGACAACGCATCGGTCACCTGTGAGACGGGTAGGCTGGGCTGTGCGTGTCCATCTTGCCGTGGCCGTGGGGGTCGCACCCCTTCATGTGTCCGGTGAGAGGCCGAGTGGGAGAAGGCAGAGATGGCGGGGGAATCTGGCCCCAGAGCTTGGCACAGGGCACGCTGTCCCTGCTGTGCCCAGGGGAAGGGGCTGCTTCCTGCCCTGCTCAGTCAGAGCTCTCCCTGCCCGCAGAATCCCTGGCAGGCTTCCTGCTCTCCGTCAACACCACGGCCAGCCTCAGCCGCCTGCGGATCCCCTACCCCCAGACGGGCAGCTGGTACCTGAGCCTGCGCTCGCTCTGTGCCACGGAGCACGGGTAAGAGCCCCGCCACGTCCCCTCCCTGCGTGCCCGGAGGGGATGTCCCCACCATGGACTGCATCCCTGTGCACTGTGGGTGGCTGGGCGCGCCTGGCCCCTGCGCTGCGTGTCACCGCTCACGTGCCTGCACGTGGCTTCGCGGGCTGTGTGTCACCGTGTGAGTGCCTGCATGGGCACGGATGGCTCTATCTTGCGCCTGCCTGACCATCTGTGGGTCCCCGTGGCTCTTCCCTCTGTCTCTCGGTTAGGAAGCGCCTGTCAGCTTGCGAACGCTGTGCATCTGTTGGTGCCTGCCTGTCTCCGCGGCAGTGCCCATCTGTACCCGTGCCTGGGAAGGGACTGGGCTGTCACTACGAGGACAGGGCTTGGCTGTGCATATGAGAGGGCAGCTCTGGCCAGGCTGCTGTGCCCCTGCTCTGCTCAGCATCTCCAGGGGCTGCTCCTGTGTCTGTGGCTCTGCTCCTGGCCCGTGTGCCTGCCTGAGAGCCCTGTGGAGGAGAGGGGCTGTTGTGTGCGTGTGCCTGTATGTGCGAGAGGCCATGGGGGGCTCTGTGCCGTGCAGATGGTGCTGCGTGCATGTTCAGTGTGTGCATGCAGACAGCACTGGGTGTTCGGTGCATGCATGCAGATGGTGCTAAATGCACATTTGGTGCATGCATGCAGACAGCACTGCATGCATCTTTGGGCGCACACATGCAGACAGCTCTAGGCGTGTGTTCGGGTTCGTGCAAGCAGACGGGGCTGTGTGTTCTGTGTGCACGTGTGTGCAGATTTGACTGTGTAAGCACACACAGGGACAGCAGCCGCACGTGCACACGCGCTCTATGCGTGTGTGCAGACAATGCTGTGTGCATGTTTGTGCGTGTTGGGGTGCCTGCGTGTGCACAGGCAGCAGTCGGTGCATGCTGTTGGCACGTGGGCTTGTCTGTGCTCTTGCGTGCTGGAGCTGCCGAGGTGCTGGGTGTGCCCAGAGCCCCGTGCGTGGGCGGTGTGGGACAGCGAGGGTGCTGTCCCTGCTCCAGCTCTTCTGCTGTGTTTCTAGTTCACACTGAGTTGACACTTGCAGTCAGTCCTTCCCCGAGATGGTCACACGCAGGCACTGCAGGGCACGGTGTTTGCACAGCAAAATCCAAATTACATAGGAGCCACCTGAGCGCGTTGCTAAAGGCAAAGTGGGTCTAAGCGTGGCCGCATTCCTCCTGCTTGCCCAGCCTGGCACAGACAATTGCAACACGCAAGATCCTTGGGGGACAGCTCTCAGCTGCCACACGTAGCACCAAAGCAGCTCATTTCCATGCTTGCCCAGTCCCTGGGTCTCTCATCACCTGCCAAGTCTGGGTGCGATGGGTGCCTCTGGTGGAGGCAGGAGCTGCTCAAGGGGCGAGGGCTGACCCCCTTCTCCTGCACCTCAGGTTCGAGCCTTGCACCAACGTGACAGCTGAGGTCTACCTGCGCGCCTACCTCTCACCCTGCATCAACGACTGCGGCATCTACGGCCAGTGCAAGCTGCTGCGCACCAACAACTACCTGTATGCCGCCTGCGAGTGCAAAGCTGGTGAGCGCTGCCCCGGGCACCCACAGTGCCTGCTGCACCCAGGGACACCCCCGGCATCCTCCCCTCTTCCCCAGGGGTTGTGCACCCCATTAGTCCTCCCCATGCCAGCTCTCCGCAGGGTGCTGGAAAGGGGCTTCCCCGCTCCCTCCCCAGCCCCTGCAAGAGCTGCAGGGGTGACGGCGGCTCTCCCCGGCCACAGGCTGGAACGGCTGGGGCTGCACAGACAATGCCGAGGCTTTCTCCTATGGCTTCCAGCTCCTCTCCACACTGCTGCTGTGCCTCAGCAATGTCATGTTTGTGCCTCCCGTGGCCATCGCCGTCCGCAGCCACTACCTCCTGGAAGCTGCCGTCTACATCTTCACCATGTTCTTCTCCACTGTGAGCGTGGGGTGGGGGTGGCTGGGGGGGCAGGTGAGGGGCCAGGGCTGTGCAAGGCGGCTCTCACACCCTTTCCCTCCCACCCCAGTTTTACCATGCCTGTGACCAGCCGGGCATCGTGGTGTTCTGCATCATGGAGTATGACGTGCTGCAGTTCTGTGACTTCCTGGGCTCCCTCATGTCTGTCTGGGTCACTGTCATCGCCATGGCCCGGCTCCAGCCTGTGGTCAAGCAGGCAAGTGCAGGAAGAGGGTGCGCGGGGCGGGCGTGAAGAGGACCCATTCTGATGGATGCCCTGCTGCCCCACAGGTGCTGTACCTGCTGGGGGCCATGCTGCTCTCCATGGCTCTGCAGATGGACCGCCACGGGCTCTGGAACCTGCTGGGGCCCAGCCTCTTCGCCTTAGGAATCATGGCCGTCGCCTGGGTAAGGAGATGCTGCCCCTGTCCTCTTATGTCCCCATCCCAGCCGCGCTCAGCATCCTGCCCCGCCGTCCAGCCCCACTCCTCTGCCAGCATCTCCCCTCTGCTGCCTTCACCTTTCCCCGTGAACCACCTGCCCTGACTCCTGGGGGATGTGGCACCGCGGCACAGGGGCTGTGCCTGTCCCTGCCGGAGCTGCCTCCTCCAGCCCCCCGCTTTCCCCGCCACAGACGGCTCGCACCATCCGGCGCCGCCACTGCTACCCACCGACCTGGAAGCGCTGGGCTTTCTACCTGTGCCCGGGAGCGCTGATCGCGGCGGCCGCCGTGCTGCTCTATGCCTTCGTGGAGACGGAGGAGAACTACTTCTACATCCACAGCATCTGGCACCTGCTCATCGCCGGCAGCGTCGGCTTCTTGCTGCCACCCCGTGCCAAGCCCAGTGGGCGCCTGGGACCTCTGCCCCGGCGCAAGGGCTGTGGGTACCAGCTCTGCGTCAACGAACAGGAGGAGCTGGGACTCGTCGACCCAGCTGTGGCCTCCATCAACAGTATTTGTACCAGCTGATGCCGACGGCAGCCTGGACTCCTCCGGCATGGACAGCAGCCCCACGGGGCCCAGCACCCGCTCTTTTTGCCAGCCACCCATCCCCGGGCGCACCAGGACTCCTCTGGGCAGGTGCACAGCCACCCTCTTCTTGTAATTACAGCCTGGTTGAACTTGTCTCTGGGAGTTGCTGCAGCTCAGTCCGGTGCAGAGCTGGCAGGGATTGAGGCTGAGCTGGGGCCACACTTCTCTCTTTGATGGGCCATGGATGTGTCCAAGGGGACGTGACCAGGTGCAGAGGGGGGAATGGCAACACTCAGGGGTCTCTAGTAAGAGCTGCTGCTCTGCAGTGGGCTGCTCTAGGGCTGACACGGCTCCAGCTGTGAGGTCGGCAAGAGGTGGGGGCCCAGGGGCTGCAGCCTTTTGGCTCGCTGCAGGGCAGGCTGCAGAGCTGGGATGACTTTGCCATGGCACTGTGCTCTCACAGGACAGCTGTAATGCCTGTGCCAGGGCAGCCAGGGTCCCCCCCAAGCTGGCAGGACTGCAGGGAGCCTGTAGTCCCGGGGGAAACTGCCAGTGGGGACTGGTGCCGGTGCTGCCTGCTGTGGCGATGCACAGATCTGAGAACACGCTGCCTGCAAGGGCCACATCCCCAGGAGCCCACAGGCCATTAGTGTTACCCCACTGCCCGGAGCAGCCCCCCTCAGCACGCCACATGTGGGTGCACCCACCCAGGAGCAGTGGAGCAGTGACCCTGTGTCCCTGTTGTTGCCACCAGCCATGAGTAGCTGCCCTGTCTCTTCAGGGCACTGAGCATCACTGGGAGGGGGCATTGCATGGACTGTACCGCCCTTCTGGTTGGGACAACCCTGTCTCAGCCCCTGTTCCTCATCCCACCCTGTGGTGAGACCCATGGACTCAGCACCCACTGGAGCCAGTGATGACCGTGACCCAGGCTGTGTGTGTGTTGCAAGGACAGAGCATTTCTACCTTACTCCTGCAGCTCAGAGCGGGCAAGATGGACCAGAGAGGAGAGGGGAAACCCCACTGTCCCTTCTCGCCCCTCTGGGGGCTGCTCCAGCCCCCTGGGCTCTTCCCACACCTGCAGGGATCTTCAGGGGTGAGTCCCCAGGCAAAGCTCTGCACCCCAGCGGTCACATCCTGGCTCAGCAGAGCCCAGCCGCCAGCAGCCCCCCTCCCCGTACCTGGGGGACAGAGCCCGGCACAGGGAGATTTACTGAATGCCTAACAAGATTAGCAACTGCAGGTGGGCAGGCAGCTATGTAATAGGATTGCAATCTAATTAAACCTGCTGCCTGGGAGCTGGGCCCCAGCTGGCCGGAGTGGGGTGGGCTTGGGGGCTGCGGGGGTGGCTGGAGGGGACGGCAGGGATGGGGTGGGCTGGTGAAGGCCACAGCGGCGGTGGTGGGTTCATTGCTTTGCTGCCTGCATCTCCAGGCCTTGCAGGGGGCGATGGCCATGGGCAGCGAGCCTGGTGTGGAGGTGTGCCGGGCAGCCTGGGGTGGCTGGGCAGGAGCCTCGGTCACCGTACAAGGGGACCTGCACCTGCCACCCTCCTTCCCCTGAGAACGCACCCTCCAGCCCTTTCTCTGCCACGCAAAATACCCTGTCTGGTCCAGCCAGGAGGCTGATTAAGGATTAATTTTTTAGTTAAAAACATTATTCACTTCACCAAGTCCAATCGCATACCCTGGCAGTAGCAGTCCCCAGAGAATGAGGAGCTCAGCTTTAGCTTGCACATCAACAACACGCTGGAGTGTGGTGCACACCGAGCATGGGGCTCGTGCTGTCCTGGTGTGGTCCTGCACAAATGCACCCCAGTTTCATGGAGATGTCAGTGCTCCATGCAGCACCCTTACCCTTCCCTCATACCCCAGCTCACTGCTGCAGGGCTGAAGTGCAAACCCACTGCTTGCCGAGTTTGTGTAGACCCTACAATAACAGAGCCTAGCAAGTGTGTGGTGGGATGCGCATTCCCCTTGCAAGCAGCTGTGCCACAGCAGACACCACGGGGTGGCACATGCAGGTCTGGAGCCCCAAGGGGTCCTGGCAGAGGTGGGCAGGTTTTTTAGCCAGCAGAGCTGCCCAGGGAAACCTGGAGGAGCCACGCACTGGCTCTGCTGGACTCCAATTCTCTGGGCTGCCAGGGCAGCTCAGCACTCCCTCTCATTTTAATTAAACCTGCGACTGCATTTTTCATCTCAAGGACAGGCCAAGTGGCCGACCGCACTGCCGGGGAGGGAGCTCGGCCAAGCAGCGCTGGAGGGGATCCAGGCACTCTCTGGCAGCCCAGCTTGTCCCCCAGGACCCATAAGCTGCCTGCTGAGAGCTGGGAATCCCCTTCCCCGCTTCACTCCCCAGCACCAGTGGGGCAGAAACCCATTCCCCTGCCCAGGAGGCTGGCACAGCTTGGGGCGCATTGCGGTGCGGTGCAAGTACAGGACATGCAGTCTTGCAGGACTGAAAGGTTTTTGCTTAGTGCTCCTGGCACCAAGCAGGGTGAAGCTGCTCTCTCTGGTGGGACACTCTCTCCCACCAAGCCTGACTGGGAGCATGCTGGGACACCTCATGGGAGACTCTGCATCCCCTCAGCCACCTCCCCTTCATTGTGGGACCAGGAGCACTGGCCTGTCCATCCCTACGGGGCTGGGTGAGCTTTGCCAGTGCGCTCCCCATGGTCTCCAGCCTTGGCCCAGTGCAGATGTGCTTGGGGCAAAGGCTGGACTCTGCCTCCCCCCTGCTCAGACAGTTGGGGTCTCTGTGACTCCCACCCTCTGCAGTGTAAACAGCCTTCCTGATGCTCCATCCCTGCCTCTGCCAGGCACAGCAACCACATAACCATGGCAACAGTGTCCCTATAACAACCAGGTACATCTGACATCCCCATGGCAACCGACTCCCCGAACAGCCGGTGAAGAGCTTTGCTTCCTTGGTGTTGGGGAGGTATGGGGGGGGTTCGAGCCCCACCAAGGCAGGTGGGGCTGTGGGGATGTGCAGACACAGCTGGGAAGGGCTTTGGCCGGGATCCTGGGGCAGCACAGGCCTTCGTGGCCTCTGTCCTGCCAGGGAGGCTGCAGGGGACACAGATGATGCAGGAGAAGGGGGTAGCCCTGGGGACAGCATCACCCCATCTCAGCCTCCTGCATCCCAGCCCCATCCTGCCTGCTGGGCTGTCAGTGCCATCAGGCCAGCATTCCCTGCTCCGACCATGCTCCCTAGAAATGCGTATCCCAAACGCCAGGACCATGCTTCCTCCCACAACCTTCTTCCACCCCTAACTCCCACTGCAGGGATGCTCTGCCCGTTGCCCGCAGCCTGCCCTTGCTGTGGGGCTGCTGGACCCTCCCGCCACTGCCTGCCCATGTCTGCTGGGCCAGACTCACCAGACAGCAGCCCTGACGCAGTCTGTTGTTGCAGACGGCAATTGCACGCCATGCAACTTTAATGTGTCAGGCCTGAATTATTGAGCCCTGCAGTGGGCTGCGTGCGTGCAGACAGGACCCATCATCCCTCCACTTCTCCCTGCCCACGCTCGCCGAAGCGGGCAGCAGCAGGTGTGGACTGGTGAGAGGTCCCTGTGGGGTCTCTCTGGGTGCGGGAGGGTGCCATGCCCCTTGCTAGCTCTGAGGACTGCAAGGTGTGGGTGGCAGGGTGGCTGTTGGTGCCACCAGCTTGGTCACCTGGGGGTTGGTGGTCCCCAAGCATGGTGTTATCTCTGCAGGCTGCGGGGACAGGTGTGTAGGGAGGGATGTGCAACCCTGCTCTGTCCCCACCTTGGCATTTACTCCCTGCATCCTCATGAAACCCCATGGCCAGGGGCAGCAGATCCCCCACTGCTGCCCTGGGAGGTCCTCGCCCCGCTCCTGCTCACTCTGCTGCCAGGCCCCAGTGAGATGAAGCCTTTCCACCACAGTCAACGTAAATCCTGCTGTGCGTGCAGCCAGAGCTTGCTCCCTGGCCAGGCACGGCTGTCACTGTGCGTCTCTGGGGATGACGAAAGGCTGCGAGAATGGCCCGGTTGCTCTCTCCTTTTGCAATTTGCCCGGAGCGCCCTGCAGCCACTCGATGATTTTCTCATCAGAGTAGCAAGCCTCGACTGCCTTCCCCACGCAGACCCATCCATCACCCACAGTTGGCACCGCCGCACACATCACAGGCGCTGGAGCTGCCTACCCTGCTCTGTCCCTGGCTGTCCCTCCGCCCCTCAGACAGCAGCCCCGCCACGGCCGGCCTGAGGGGAGCAGCTCTGAGCATGCAAAGGGACCCCGTTTCCCCTGGAGCAACGCACGTGGAGCCTGCTTGCTCACCCCTCCTTCTTCCCCATCCCCTGGCCCTGTGTCTCACCCTCCCTGCTGCCGTCCCCAGCCCTCATCCCATGTTAGGGATCCCTCAAAGCTTCAGCCCCGGTCCGCAGGCTGTTGGGCGAGGGCCAGGTGGGAGCCAGGCACCCGCAAGCGGGAGATACAGCTATAGACAGAGCAAGCTCAGTCCCAGTGCATGCTTCTGCATTGCTCCTGCCATGGGGCATCTCTCCAGGTCCCTGCTCCAGGGCAGCACCATGCCGTGGGTACCTGCCCCATGCAACTGCGACAGAGCTGAGCATGATAAAACCAGCCCAGAGCAGGGACAAGGGGTTCAGAGATGGACCTGGAGCATCAGGAACCAGCATTGCCCCAGCAGCACCCTGTGCCACAACACCTGGAGGCGTGAGAAAGCAGCAGGGTGGCAGCGCATGCCTGGTTTTGCATGAGGGTATGGGTGCAGGGGCCATGGAGATGAGGGACAAATGGCTTAGCCATACCCGCAGGGACCGGAGCATCGCAGGGGGACTGTGCCAAGGGACAAAGAGCAGCTGCCACAGCTGCACGGCCAGAGGAGAGCCGTGGACAGGGAAGGGGGATGCCGTGACATGGGAGACCAGGCAAATGCGGTGATGATGCAAAGCACCACGATTTTTAGCCGCTGGTAATTGAGTTTCTTGGAGAGGCTGGTGGGGGAACCCACAGCGGGGCCGGACTCAAGACTTTATCCTGGCAATTTAGAAGAAGGCTGTTGAAGAGCTGTTCTGCCGAGCAGAAAAGCCACTTGAGTTGTGCTTAACTTCATCAAGGGAACTGCATAGAAATCAGGAAGCTCACTAAAAGAAATAAATAGAGCAGCCAGGAGGGCAGAGCGCCTGCAGACAGCACGAGAATTGCTCAGAGCAGCATGCTGGAGACTTCCAGTAAATGAACGCGTCCTTTAACGAGATTTGCAGGGCCAGCATGGCCGAGGAGCAGAGCGGAGCGGGTGAATGGGTGGGAAATGTCATTCCTCAAGGAGGGGAGCTGTGTCAAAATGAAGAGCATGGGAAAGGGGATGAAGTTACATGGAAAACCAGAGCAAAACAATCCCCAAAACGGCTTTGAGGAAGATCTTGGCAACAGTGTAAAGTTGCAAATAATTCTGCAATGCCAACTTTGATGCGTTGCTGTAGCAATGAGACTTTGGGGACATCCAGGGGTGCACCAGAGCACTGCAACCTGCACCTACCTCCTTCGGATGAATCTTGGAGTAGGACCCGCGTGTCCTGCAAGCCTTTGCCTTTTGTGTTAGGACAAGAAAGTGAAGCGTTTCTAGCCCTGGAGCAGACATCCATGGCCCACGTATCAATACAGAGGGATGCTGCTGAAGGAGCAGCCTCAGAGCATCACGGCCGGCGAGCAGGGGAAGGATCTCCCATGGGCTGTGATCGCGAGACCAAAATCTACAAGTACAAAGTGCAGCTGCGCTCGCTGTCAAGTGGTAGGAAATTAAGGCAGTTACTCTCGTGAGAAATCAGCCTCGCACCAACAGAAATCAAACTGTTACACCAAACGCAATCCTGGATAAATTTATCTTAAGAAGCAAGCCTGCAGAGGAAGATAAAACCATGTTAGTGGAGGCTGAGAACATTTTCCATGGGATGCAAAGCCACAGTTCCCTTTATGGCTTGCAGATTAAAGTTTTCTCATAAAAACCATTTCCCCCCACTCAAATACCACGACTAAAATTTCCCCTGAGAGAACCAAGTGCTAAGCAATATGTTGTTATGTATGAACAGTGCTCTCAATGGAAGCTGTATTAAAGAAATTACATTGAATCTTCCTGTTGAAGTGTGAGTGGTGCCTACACCAAAGGGAATATCACAGTTTATTCTTATTTTATATAAAGATGCTTCACCACCTCCAGGGCTAAAACCCAGGGCTCCACATTTTGAGGCAAAGTATTTTGGCTAAAATTAAATGAACTTGGAACAAGTGCAATCCAGAGGCTCCAGGCTCAGCGGGAGGGGAGGCAAGTCCTGGTGGGCTCTGGGCGTTGTGTCCTCCCAAGGAGCTTTGCCCCAGGGCTCGCCTGCAGTCAGCAAATCTCCTGCCAGCACAGCTACAAATCCCAGACGAGCACACGAGGATTGTGGTTCTAATTAACTAATGAAGGCGAAGATGGATAATCTGAGCTGGAGGCTTCCTCCCTGTTTGGGGGGGGGACCTGGAGCAACACCCAGCTTCTCTCGAGGGACCCCATAAGTGTTAGTACACCCCGAGGACTGGGGTGCAGTCCCTGCTGCAGGGAGGTGCCAAGTGCTCCCAGATGCTGAGCATCTCCCTGCACCCTGCCTTCAACCAAAATTCAGCCTCAGACCCCAGGTGTACTCCCGTTCAGGGCTGCCTTCAAAAACCAGTCCGACCCCGTCCTCTGCCCGGTGGGTCCAAAGGCAGCTTGGCTGCTCTCATCCCTGGTTCTTCACTTCTGTCTCATCCTGTCTGCTGCAACACGGAGTTTTTGTCAGGCAAATCACATGAGAAAAATAAACATCTGACGAGGGTGAAATCTGTGCAGGATCTTGCTGAGCCACAGCCAGGCACAGCGCAAGGAGGATCCACTTCAAAGTCGGGAACCGCTTCATTAGAAAAGTGAACTAGGGCTTTTGACATCACGATAAACATCCTGATACACTTCAAAGCAGCTTTCTCTCCTTATCCTTAGACACCCTCTTCCACATCACTTAGTTCTGGATTTTGGAGTTTGCTATATTTCTGCCTAATCCGTCCTGCGGCGTACCCCACCTGGGTGGTTGTTTGGAGGGGGAGATGCTGGGTGCTGCTTTGCAGCGTGTGAGACCTTCAGGGCATGACCACAAACCTAAATACTCTGTCATTGCCTTCTGGCCCACCTATGAAGAGTTAAGAGTTGCTGGTGAGAGTGACTCCATTTCCATTGAAAAACATCGTGGTTTTAAAAGAAAGTGCTATAGAGAAGTTCCCGAGGGGTGACTGGGATGCCTCTGTGCCCAGAGGTGTCCACCCCTCCGGGCATCCCGCCGGTGGAGCCGCAGACCCATCTCTGGCAGCAGGTTGGGCGTTCAGCAGCCTGGGAGAAAGCACTGAGCTGCAAATGCCGACCACTTGCACAGGGAGAGGCGTGAGGAGGTAGGAGCCGTGTGTGCACGGGGTGCCAGTGGGAGTCACGCTGCATGCTGATTTACCCCATGGTAAACCTCTCCTTCAGCATTTGAAGTTGATGAGAAGGATTTTGCAAGGCTCGAGAGCCAGGGAACTGTTCCTAATGCCAATGCCCAGTGCTTTTGCCGTGGCTGGGGGCTTTAGCAGGGTGGCCGTCAGAGCTGGGCTGCAGGGTGAACTGTGGCCAGGGGGTCTGCGTGCCCCTCGACCAGCTCACCCCGGGGCTTGGGACACCTTTTGGGGCAGAAAAGGCAGGAGGAGGGGCTGGTGCAGTGGGGAAGCCACAGGGCTGAGGGGCAGGAGCAGGCAACCACAGGACACAGCCCAAAGCTGCTCTCGGGTCACACTCTCGGTGCCTCTGCTTGGCGGGATGGGACCAGGCTCCAGTGGGCACACAGCATCGTCTCAGGGCACGGCTTGCCGGCGATGGCTGGGGGCGGGGTGCAGGGACAAAGGGGTCGCTGCCTGCACCACTGGCAGGTAAAAACATTTTATTATTTCAATTCCTCCAGACGTTATATATAGGCTCTGGGTTGGGGCAGGTCATGCATGAAGGAGAGGATCAGAAGAGTGGTGCAGTTTGACTTGTTCTGGAGTGGGATAAATCCAGGGAAATCCTGGGGGTGTTGGTTGACAGCCGCCTGAACATGAGCCAGCAGTGTGCTCAGGTGGCCAAGAAGGCCAATGGCATCCTGGCTTGTATCAGGAATAGTGTGGCCAGCAGGACCAGGGAGGTGATAGTGCCCCTGCACTTGGCACTGGTGAGGCCGCACCTCGAGTCCTGTGTTCAGTGTTGGGCCCCTCACTCCAAGAAGGACATCGAGGTGCTGGCGCGTGTCCAGAGAAGGGCAGCAAAGTTGGTGAAGGGTCTGGAGCACAAGTCTGGTGAGGAGCGGCTGAGGGAACTGGGGTTGTTGAGCCTGGAGAAGAGGAGGCTGAGGGGAGACCTTCTTGCTCTCTACAGCTGCCTGACAGGAGGCTGTAGCGAGGTGGGGGTCGGTCTCTTCTCCCAAGTAACAAGCGATAGGACGAGAGGAAACGGCCTCAAGCTGCGCCAGGGGAGGTTTAGGTTGGATATTAGGAAAAACTTCTTCACCGAAAGGGCAGTCAGGCACTGGAACAGGCTGCCCAGGGAAGTGGTTGAGTCCCCATCCCTGGAGGTATTTAAAAGACGAGTAGACGTGGTGCTTAAGGACATGGTTTAGTGGTGGACTTGGCAGTGATAGGTGTATGGTTGGACTTGATCATCTTAAAGGTCTTTTCCAACCTAAATTATTCTATGATTCTATGATTATAAAAATCCTCCCCCAGGTCCCAGTTACCCCAGGGGTCTACCCTAGCCACCCTGGGGGCTGCATGGCTTTTCGGGTGCAGGGGTTCGGTGTGCTGCAGCTGCCTGCTTTGTTGTCTGGGATGGAAGGGGAAGGAGCTGTGTGTCCTGGCTGCCCAGAACAGCACCTTCACGGTTCCTGAGCCACCGGACGGCAGCGTTGAAATCCTGCTGAGATCTGCTGCGGCTTTCACAGCCATTTCCAGCCTGGAGGCAGCCTTGCATGCCCCAAGAGGAGCCTGCCTTCCTCTCCCCAGGCTTGCCCTATGTTCTGGCTGTCACCCCAGCCCTGCAAGCATGGACACATTGCCTGTGTCTGGAGCGAGAGGGATCCCACCAGGCACAGGGGTTGTTTCAGATGGACACCCCCAGCAACGGGCGACGGCTTTGGCTGTCTCAGACCCTTCCCCACCTGCGTCCCCTCGGTGCCAGCCCTGGTTCCCCTTGCTGAAACCACCCTGTGCCTGCATCCTAGGGCTGGGGGCTTGCTGGAATGGGGCTGGGGTCCAGCCCTGCCCCACTGCCCCTCTGCCATCCCCCGTGTGCTCAAGCTGGGGGGGTGCAGGGGGCACCCAAAGCCGTGCTGCAAGGGTGCTTTTGGGGCAGGGAAGGGAGCAGAGGGTGCAGGGTGAGTGCCACAGCGTGCCCCTGGCAGGACACCCCCATGCCCCCCTGCGCCAGGGGGGTGTAGCAGATCCCGGGGAGGCGGCTCACCCCCTTTGCACTGAGGGGCGACCCCCTGTTCTGAAGGGGCAGCCCGGGGCGGGGGACGATGTTCTAGCCCTGGGGCAAGCTGGACCGGGCCGGGGGCCGAGACCCCGCAGGAGCCACGGGAGCTGCCCCGGCCCGCCCCGCCCTGGGGGCCCGATCCTGCCAGGGCATCCCCCTTCCGTGACGTCACTGATTGACCCGGCCCCTGCCTCTCCTCCCTGATGTCTTATTGGCTGCCGAGCTGTCACTCTAGTCCGGCCCGCATGGCCAGCGCATCGCGTCGCGCCCCGCTGCACCCCACAGCTGCACCCCACTGCAGCCCCACCGCTGCCCCACTGCAGCCCCGCTTACCCCGTTGCATGCTCAGTCTAACCCCCCCGGTTCCCAATACTGCACACCACTGTCTCCCACTGCTACCCCATGCACCCCCGATCTGCAACCCCCAGAGCACCCCACTGCAGGCCCTGCTGCAACCCCACCCTCCTCTGCAGCCAGCCCCCTACTGCACCCCATCCCTGGGCACCCCTTGCTGCGGTTCACCTCCTGCCGGGGACCTGTACCCTCTCTGTGTGGGGGAACAGCCTGCCCCACTGCACTGGCACCCCCAGGGATCGGGGAATGGGTGCCATGGTGTGCCAGGGCTGGAGGGAGGAGGATGCAGCCTCTGGTGGGGAGCGTGGCTGGATGGCAGGGAGCAAGGCAGGCTGGTGGGAAGGGTGGTGGGACAATGGGGATCACAGCAGGGTGGGAGGGAGCTCAGTGGGATGATGGGGACCATGGCAGGGTAGTGGGGAGCACAGAAGTATGACAAGGAGCACAGAAGTATGACAGGGAGTGCAGCAGGGTGGTGGGGAGCACGGGCAACCACAGCCCAAAGGTGCTCTCCCATTGCAACCTCACTGGATGCAAGCGGCAGGGCTCAGGAAGGGAGATACCACCTTTCTCCTGCCTTTGCCCATCCCGATCTGCCCCCGGGGGGGAAGGCAGGGCAAAGCTGTTTGCAGGCAGTGGCCCCACCACCATGAGGCTTGGGGCCAGAGCTGCTGGCCAGCAGCCAGCCCGTTTCTGTTTCGTGCTCAGGAGCACAGAGGAGGGTTTGTGTGCCGCTGTGGGAGCACCATCCCCACCAGGGCTGGCCCCGCTCTCAGCAGCCCCCGTGGGCCCCATCTCCCTGCCCGCCACATCATGGGGCTGGTGTGCCTCCGCAGCACGGCCCCTTGCTCTCACCCAGGGTGTGCAGCTGGCGTGGGATGGGGGACGGTGCCACAAGAGGTAACGGGCTTTCCCGGCACTGCTCGCCCACGCTTCTCCCCTGCCAGATGGGCTGCAATGTTGCTGCTCACTGGTGCCGTAGCATCTGCCATCCCCGGCCACCTTGCTGGTGGCCCTGTTGGCCATGCCTCTGGCCCCTCTCCATGGCCTGCCCACACATGGGGTGTTCCAGCCGGCTGGCACGTGCTGCTCATCCTGGTGAGGTCTGTGGTGGGCCATGCAGAGGCTCAGTATGTCATCTGGAGGACGTGGGGTGCCCTACAAGCCCCTGGCAGAGAGTGTTTCTGGTGGGGCAGGCATCCGAGGCCGCAGGGGGCTGGGGCATGCAGCAGGAAGGGCAGGAGTTCAGAGATATCTTGCTGGGGAGCTACAGGGACGCGTATTGCAACATAACCCTGAAGCTCATGGACGGCATCTGAGCAGTGCCAGCCTCGCTGCCTCCTCAAGATGGATGACGACTGCTTCAATAGGGACTGCTTGCCCACTTTACTGGCTGGGCTTGGCCTGGCATGGACCAGCCTCTATGTGGGGTCCCTCTTCTCCTGGGAGAAGGTCATCCACCAGACCTCCAGCAAGCGGCACACGGCACGGCAGGACTACCCTCCTGACGTCTACCCGCCCTACACCAGCAGCATTGGCTACTTCCTCTCCCTGGACATGGCCAAGAGATCCTGGAGGCAGCTGGCACGTCCGCCCCATCCCCATGGAGGATGTGGGCATCCTGGTGGAGGTGGTGGCAACCCGACCAAGAGCGAGTGACCACTTTGCCAAGCATAATGTCCCATGGTGCAATCTGCAACTACACCTGCTGGTGATCCACGTCCTGAGCCCGCAGGAGCAGGATGGGGCTCACTGCAGCATGCTGCAAGCCTGCAGCACCGGCTGCGACAGCCCCAGCTCACCTCTTGGAAGTGACCTGCCAAGGAGCTGGGGACCAAGGGACCATGGCTGCAGCTTACGTTGCCTCCCCAGCCCCGGTGCCAGCCAGCATCGCCCACCCTGGCCCCTTCCCCTGCAGAAGGATGCAGCCCTTGCCCCAGCTGGGGTCCCTGTGTTCCCCAGCCCCAGAGGCAGCCCTGCTCCCCCCCCAGCAGCCTGGTGGCAGGTCCTCTGGGCCGGGGTTCTGCCAGCCCCAGGCGCAACTGGAAGCCATCAGGGAGTGGGCAGGGGCAAAGAAAATACATGTGTGGCCTGGGAGTTTCTCAGTGGCTGTAAATAGCCAGTTCCCCTTCTGCTCATCTCGAAAGTGAGAAGGGGAACATCCCCCAGAGAGGGGGAAAGAATTGGTCGATTGTTGTCACTGGTACAAAAGCTATTTTTAACTTTATTAAAATGTCTCTCTTCTATAAACTTCCAAAATATCTGGGGCCTTTGCTATAAAGATTTGTGCCGTCACCCCTGGGGCCAGGGATGGTGGCACTCATGGGGGGGTGCAGCCTGCGGCAGGGGACACCCGAGGCTCCTCTTTGTCATCCAGGGAGGTGTGGGGAGAGCCGAGGGAACAGGGCACCCCGGGGCTGCCCTCGAAAAGGGGCACATGGGGGACATAGTGGCTGAGGGGGCCGGGGTGGGTCTGCGGCCGGAGCAGGAGCTGGTGCAGGGTTTCGCCCACCTGCACCAGGCTGTGGGAGAGGAGGTGGAGGTGGGAGACAGTGTCGCTGGCCAGGCTCTCCAGCAGCGCTTGTTGCTGCCGCGACGTCTGCAAGATCTGCACCAGCAGCTGCTGGACACTCTGGAGCAAGCCTGCCACGCCGGAGCCTGCAGCGAGAAGGGGGTCAGTGGCAGCAAACCCTCAGTATGGCTCCGAGAGCCCGCTGTGAGGCTGTCGGGATGCTGCAGGGAGGACCCACCATGCAGGCTTGCGTCCGACGCCTCTTCACCCGCTGCTGGCTGCTCGCTCATGGCAGCCGTCCCGGGGAAGCCCGGGGCTGCGGTGGCCACGGGCAGCACTCGGTTTCCTCTTCCCATCCCTGGGGATGTCTCACCAGGAAAACCTGCCACAATGGTTTGGCATGGAGGGAGCAACCATGGTGCCGGAGCCACCAAAGCGCCGTGCTCAGCCTGACCCTGCTGCAGAGCCCCGGCCGGGCACTGCCTGCGGGAGCCTCTGCCCTCCCTCCCCACAGGCAGGACAGGACAGAGCTGCCCCTGAGCAGGGGAACTTGCTCGAAGCTGCAGATCCTTACCATCCTTTCGCTCAGCTCTTTCCTGCTTCAGGGCGGCATGACAGCCTGGAAAGAGAGCAGACACAGCCCATTTGCCGCGGCTGCCTCCTGCCCCGGGATGCACAAGCACGGCCGCCTGGGCACAGTACTCACCCAGGAGGGGAAGGGGAGGGAAGCAAGGTCCGGCGTCTGCAATGAGAACCATATCAGACCCTGCTCAGGGGGCTGAGGGGGTTTACTGGGCCGAGCAGGGCAAGGAAAGCCTTACGTGGCACGGCGGGGGAAGCGGGCGGCACTCCAGCGATGTGGTCCCCACCGGCTGCTGGGAGAGAGTAGAGAGGAGAGATGCGCCATCTGATGGGACCTGTCGGGGGATCACCACCAGCCCGGAGTCTGCCTGGCTTGCCCCGGCCAGCCCCGCAGCCCGACATGCCCTAGCCACAGCTCCACAGCGCCCTGCAGGGCCCCAAAGCATTTCACGAGCTAGATACAAAAGCAGGAGTCACTCACCCACCACTGCAATGCAGCCACCTCTGGGCTGGAAGGCAGCAGCGGCGTAGCAGCGCGCAGCCAACGCTACACAACAGATTAGGACTGGAAGTGAAGGAGAATCCCACATCCACTTGAAACTGCAGGGGGAATTTAGGGAGACAGAAGGTAATTACCCAGTGCGGATGCTGGCCGGGGCACCCACGCCAATCAGACCCAGGGACGTAACCTGCACCACCTCGGTGCCAAACCCCTGGGCGTGCGCATAGCGAGGGGGGCGCAGGATCCGCCCCTGGGTGCGCTGCAGGGCAAGGGAGCTGCAGGCACCTCTGGCCCTCACACCCAGTCCTAACTCATCCGAAGCTTTATGGTGTTACTGGGGACGGGGGGAGCCAGGACCTGACAAAGGAAGGGGAGTCACATGCCCTGCAGTGCCGCACAGCCGCGAGAGCACCCTGGGCTGGATTGGGGCCACTGTCCCTTAGAGATCTTGAGCCTCACAACTCGCCCCAGGGCAGCCAGCAGCCTTGCCATGCCCTCAGGCTGGGTCAGAGCTGGGGACCCCTCCTACCCCATCCCAGCCATCCCCATCCCCTCATGCTCTGGGGCTGGTTTGGAGCCAAAGGCTCTGGAGAGAGAAGTCCCAACACCCCCATCGGCGAGCATTCCTGCTGAGGGACTCGTGACAGGCCCCCCAACCCTCTAAGCCCCCCATTCCCATCATGCTGGCAGGGCTTGGGCTGGAGCCATGGCCGTGCAGCCCGGTGCAGCGGGGCAGACCAGTACTTACGGCTCTCTGGCTCGTCCTTCGCACGCTGCAGTAGCGGGGACAGCAGCACGCCCGGGGTGTCCCTGCCAACGTCATGCTCTGCAGAAGAAGGGTGAGGAGGTGCAGAAAAGAGCTTCAGTAACCAGGAGACGCGGGGTCCCTGCCACCCCACAGCCGGTACCGGCCCCACTCCGGCTGCCTGAGCCCACGGGTACCTGGCGGCTCTGGAGAGGATGGAGAGCGGGTGGCAAGGGCTGACCTGCGCTTCCTGGGGGGCAGCTTCGCCAGGTCTAAAGAAGAGAAAGAGATTGTCAAGGGACCCCGGGTGGCTGTGCAGCACCAGTGCTCCCCCAGTATCCCACGTCCAGCCACCCTGCCAAGCCCACCCGCCCGTCCCCAGCACCCACCTGGCATCCTCCGCTCGCCGAAGACGGGCCGCCCGGCCGCCTTCCAGATGCTTTTCATGGCTCGGTAGTGCGGTGGCAGGCAGGGCGAGTGGCAGCCGGCCCTCCGGCGCGTCTCCCGTTCCGAGTGGAAAGCCTGCTTGAGCGCCTTCCACTTGGAACGGCACTGGGCCACGCTGCGTCCGTAGCCGGCCGCCGCCAGCCCCTGGGAGATCTCCCGCCACAGTGCCTCGTTGGGTCGCGACGTGGAGGCCATGAGCAGGGCGGCCTCCCCTGAGCCCCCCACCAGCTCCAGGAGGCTGCTGACCTCCGCCTGCGTCCAGGCTCGCCCGCGGGGCATGCTGCCGGGGGCGAGGGTGGCTGCCGGGGAGAAAAGCTCGGCCCCCGGCCGGTGGCGAGGCTGGGATGGGCAGGGCTCAGCCCCGGGGCTCGGCCGTGCGCTCCCGAGGGTGCAACGGGAGCCTGCCGCGCCGGGAGCCGCACCGGGAGCCGCACCGGGAGCTGCACCGGGAGCCGCACCGGGAGCCGCGCCGGGAGCCGCGCCGGGAGCTGCGCCGGGGATCGCCGGGAGCCGCAGCGGCGGCGGCACCGGGAACCGCACCGAGTGCCCCTGCGCTGCACCGGGCGCCGCGCCGGGAGCTGCCGGGAGTCGCCGGGATCCGCACCGAGCATGTGCAGCCCCGGGAGGAGCCGCTGGGAAACGTAGTCCTGGCCCCGCCACCCCGCCCCATCACCCGCCAGCCCCGGGGAGGGGGTCGTTGTCTGCCCGCAGGCATCCCCGCCCCTGCCCTGCCCTGCCTGCCCTGCCTGCTCTGCCTGCCCTGTCCGGACAGGCAGGACCACGCCATCCCCCCACCCCCGAGGGCACGGCAGGGGTGCCCATCACAGCAGCCCTCAATGCTCAGGGAGGGGAAGGAGCACCCCAGCCCTCCCCTCTGTCCAAGGCTGAGATGCAGCTGCAGCTCCATGCAAAAAAGGCGGCAGAAACCACATCTGAGCAAATACCCCATGGCCTGGCTGCTTTGAGAGTGCAGAGCCTGGGGACACAGACAGGGCCCTGTGTCCTGCTCCCCAAGGATGACCAGGTCCCTAGGACTGAGCACCGAGGGGTCGGGGCAGGGGGAGCAGCCTCGACACGGCTGGCCAGCGCGGCCCTGGCCCCACGTCTGAGCTGGCAGCCATCCTCCCCGCTCGCTGCCCTGAAGCCAGGGGTATGGGTTTCCCTCATGCTGGGAATGCCTGGGTGCTGGCCCGGCTGGGGCTCCCCCTCGCCCTGGTCGATGGCAGCACAGCGAGCCCCCAGGGCTGTGTCTCAGGTGGTGCCTCTGGGGACCCTGCCAGGAAATGACACTTTCCATTTCGCGTCACACCCAGCTGCCAAAGGGGGCTGGGAGGGGGTTACCGCTTCCCCCGTGGGGTGCGGAGCGAGAGACCGAGGGAGGGATGGAAGAGGGGGTCACGTACGCCGATCTGCGCTTGCCTCCCGCACCAGGTAACGGCACGCTGTCCCCTGCCCCTGGCACCCCAGCTCTCCCGGCAGCTCCCCTGCCCTCCTGCAGCCCCTCGGCCTCTACAGGGCCGTTCCCCCAGCCCTGCTCACCCTTCTCCCTCCTCTCGGGCATCCTCTCCCAAGCAGCTCCTCCGCACCCCAGTGCCACAGCACACACAGCACCCTCTGCTCTGCTCTCCCCGCCGTGCCAAGCACTGTTTGCAGGGATACAACTTCTAGGAGGGTCAAGGTGCTGCCAATAGCCTCTCCCTCAGTTTTCCTGGGCTCCCCTGCTGCCTCCTGAGACCCTGCACAGGGCTCACAAACTTTTCCCGGCTGGGTGGTCCCCACTGCTCCCACCGCACCCCAAGACCGAGGCTAATTCTCCTTCTCAGCTCCTCAGCAGCCGGTGCGGCTGCCCTGGTGCTGGGCAGCCCTCAGCCTGACTCTCCTCTCCCTGCTGCTGGTGCTGGCACAAATAATCCTCGTCGGCTTGAGCGTCCACTGTGAGTACCCACGTGCGCCTGGACCTCTTCGGCCAGGGTCTTGGGGTCAGGATTGGCACCATGGGGCCCGTGTACCAACAGACAGAGCTGCAGCTCGCCCACAGTGCTGGGCCCTCCTGCTTGGGGCCAAGGACATTGCGGGTTCTGGGGCAAGCAGGAAAATTAGTGAGGCAAGACCTCACCTGCCTGGCTGGGAGAGGAAGGCAGGGGGACAGCGTGGGCTTGTGGACGGCGCCGGGGCATCTTGCTCCATCACATGGCAACCAAATGAAGACAGGATGGAGAGCGGTGACACTGAAACCGAAAGGCAGAAGCACGTTCCCCGAAAGCCTGTTGTGTGATGGGCTCCCAAGCACAGCAAAAGCCACAAGGACCTTGGCGGTCTTGGCTGGCAGGTTACCTAAAGGGGAGGATGCCCTCAGCTGCGGCTGTGGGGCTGTCCCATGGGAGAGTGCACTGGGTGCTGCTGGGAGCAGGAGGCCAGGGTTGGTGGGGACACTCCTGTGCTCTTCTTCTGTAGATTTAGGACAACAGGCAAGCTGCACCCATGGTCTCTGGAGCACAGAGGAAAGCCCCAGCTATGGGCGACAGACACTGCGAGGTAAGAGAGCCCAGTGGGCTCCTGGGTGAGGTTTGGAGAGGGGCTGGCTGCTCTTTTCAAGAGGCAGGATCTGTCTCTACTCCAGAACATGCCCCCCCCAAGTCTTCCTTCACCCTTGCTGCCTGTGCCCTGGCTCACGGCACGGAGAGCTGCCTCAGTGCTGCTGAACAGGCTGCGCTGCTGGGACCCCTTCAGAAGAGATGACGCCAGCGCAGCTCAGCATCACCTGGGCACGCCACCAGCACCAGGCTCACGGCTGCCACAAGCACCCTTGTGCCGGACAGCATCGGGCGCTTTCTGGTGAAGCTGAAATCTTGACTGCTTTGTCAGTGCTTTGCAAATGATGTTTGTATCACACTCCCAAACCTGGAGCTCCCATCCCCGACCAACTTGCCTGATGCCAGCACCTTCACGTAACCAACCCATCTCCCCCGGGGCTCCCGCTGGGAAGATGGGGCTGGGATGTGGGAGCTGGATCCAGAGTAAGGGCAAGCAGAGGGTCCTCTCTGTGGGGCAGCCATAGGAGTACAGTGGGTTGGTTGGCACCCTGGCTACCCCTTGTCACCATCCTGTCCCCTGGGCTGGGGGCTGGTGGCAGTCCCTGCTGGCTGCCCTGTCCCGGCTGCTCCCACAGGCTGAATTTCTGACGTGCAGGGCGATGCCAGTTCTGCCCAGCCGGCTGGCTCTGGGATGCAGGGCAGTGCTACTACTTCTCCTCTACCAAAAAGAGCTGGGAGCAGAGCAGAGAGGACTGCTGCTCCAGAGGGGCACAGCTGGTCACCATCCGAGCCAACACCACCCTGGTGAGTGAATCCAGCCTGGCCTGTCCAGCTCTCCACAGGCATCGGGCTGCCTTGGTGACCACTTCAAGGTCCCTCAGCAGTCACCCAGCCATCATCTCAGCTCCCTGGCTCTGGCCCACATGCCCAAAGCCCAGCCAAGCCTCCAGGCAGGGAGCTGGCGATGCTATGCCCAAACTGCGCAGCCCCCATCACTAATGGCGTGGCTGGGGCTGGGTGTCCTCCCAGGGAGCTCACCTGGGTCCTCTCCTGTGCTAGGCTTTCCTGGTGCGCACAGCCAACATGGAGGTCTTCCACGTGGGGTTGAAGTGGGATGGCTCCCGGTCTGACTGGAAGTGGCTGGATGGTACCGCACTGAAGGGGTGAGGCTGTCAGCTTGTCCCCCAGCCAGGGCTCGGGGAGGTGACAGGGGGACAGGCAGCCTGCTGGCATGCAGGGATGTGGTCCACATTTTGGCCACCTCTCATCTTCCCAGGGCTGCACTGGGGCATTTTAGGGAAGGGAAGATCGCAGGGGCCTGACCCTGGTGCCACACCCTGCCTGGGTGAGGGGCTGGGCATTCCCCCAAAAGCAGGTTCCCAGGCTTTGCTTGGTGCAGCTGGTGCTGAGCCCTGCCAGGAGGGACCTGGGAGTGCTGTGTGCATGATGGGGCTGGGGGCTGCATCTCAAACAGGCGGGGGGCAGGGGGGTGTATCCTAATTGGGAGGAGGGTGGCAGGCGACAAGGCTCCGTGGGGAGGGTGAGCTTTGCCCCCACAGCATCTCTCTGCATCCTCTGGTCCCTGGATGGAGGAGTTGCTGGTGGGATGACCCCAGCCCTTCCTGCCCATCCCATCTCAGCCCACTCTCTCCCTGCAGGCTCTTCCCAGTCCAGCGCACCACCAGCTCCTTCCTGGCCTGCGGCAGGGTGTCAGGCTCGGGGCTGTCAGGCGGTCTGTGCGGGGAAGCCCTCGGCTGGGTCTGCGAGCAGAGCGCAGCCACCCTGCACTGGCTCCGGTCCTCACCCCCCACCTTCCTCTGGGGAAACACCACCTACACCTGTGTGGGGCCCTGATGACTGTGGGGACCTCCAGCCTGTGCCACCACCCTGTTCCCTGCCGGACCCCAGCACATGGGCATCCCCGGGCGCCGCTGCGTCCTCGCTCAGACCTCCTTACCCCCCTGGATCTCTGTACTTTGCCAATAAACTCTGGCACATGGATGCTGTGGCTGGCTTTGGGGACGAGGGTGGTGGGATGGAGATGCATCCTCCAGCTCACCGACTCAGTCGCATCGCTGCCTGGTGGGAAACTGCAGCTACCATGGCACTGAAGGAAGTGGCTGGGAGCCAGCATCGCCCTGACTGTTTTCATGGCCTGGTGGCAGCGTGGAGTCCCCCAAAACTCTGGGCTTTCCGATCATGGTGGCTGCCTGGGGTTTATACTTCTTGGGAAAGGCAGCTGAGAGGTGACCCTTTGCCTCCCCGGTCCCACAGAGGGCTTGGGCTGGGCAGCAGCTTCTCTCGTGGTGCCTGCCCAGTCTGAGGAGGTCACAGCAAATGCCCTCATTTGCTTTTAGGCTGAGTGATGTGCAAGAGCATAAAAAGCCTGCTGCGGCTTGGCTTGGAGGGGTTTGGTCCTGGGGGTTGTTATGATTTTGATATAGACGACCTGGGTTGTGCCAGCAGGACGAGTCTCCGGCATGGGCATCCCTGGGAGTCCCTCCTGCCACATGCGGAGGACCAAGCCCCCACAGTCACTGCATCCAGTCTCCCAGGCAGGGGCAGGGGTGGGGAAGGTGATGCATGCGGTAGCATGGCCCCGCTGTGGCCAGTACACATGGGCTCTCGGGCCTCCTTGCGGCTTGGGGAGGCAGATACAGAGCGTGTTGCCTGGGATAGAGCTCGTACACCCCCGCACCCAATGAAGCAAAAGCGGCCTCAGAAATAAAAACACTTTTTGCAAATAAAGCAACTACTTCTGCTTTTCTACACACGAAGAAGTGGCTCCAGCCCACGTGGTCTTGGCTACAGCCTGCCTACCTGACTGCGGGGGAGCAGGACAGGACCCAGTTGCCAGACTGCTACCGCCAGGGGAAGTGCCTGTCCGCATGGCCCAGAGCGTGGTCTACGCCGACCTAAAGTTTGCCGCGGCCCCTGCCTGCCCTGCAGCCCCCAGTGAGGACGACAGCCCCTATGAGAACGTGCCACTGGGACCGGTGCTTGCGGCGCCCAGCCCAGGTGAGAGCCTGGCCGTGGCCACCGCCACGGGCATGCCCCGGAGCAGGGTGGGCACCGGGTGGTGGCAGTGGAACCATGGGGTGATGCCCGTGGGCGCTCATCTCTTGCAGGGCGCTCATCTCTTGCAGGGCGCTGGCCCCGGCGTTGGCGCATCCCTGCAGGGCTGCTGGCAGCCACCCTGCTGCTGCTGGTGGCCACTGTGGCCCTGGGGGCTTGCTGTGAGTCAGAGCGAGGGCCACAGGGTGGGGGCAGCTGGGGAGTGGGCACCAGGAATGGGTTTGGGGCTGGGCGAAGGCTGGGCTGCTGGGGGGTGGTTGGGGCCAGGGGGTGCCGGGGATGGTGGCCTGGGGGCAGAGCTGCTTCTTGCTTGGCCACCCTGAGCTGCTCTCCGTCTGCCTGCACTCCCTTCCCACTGCATTCCCACTGCTTCCCATTGTCTCCCACTGCCTTCCCATTGTCTCCCACTGCCTTCCCACTGCCTCCCACTGCCTTCCCATTGCTCCACCATTGCCTCCCATCCCCTCCCCATTACCTCCCACTGCCTTCCCATTGCCTTCTCATTGCCTTCCCATTGCTCCCCATTGCTCCACCATTGCCTCCCATCCCCTCCCCATTATCTCCCACTGCCTCCCATTGCCTCCCCTCCCCTTGCCACCATTGAGGCTTCCTGTCCCTTCCCACTGCCACCCCCAGGACAGTCTCTGCCCACAGTCGAATCCTCTTAGCCCGCTCCCCCAGCAAGCGCCATGCCCTGAGCAGGGGCAGTCCCGTGTCCCCCTGCCCGGGCTGTGCCATCCCCGTGCCCCAGCCCACCCGCCCTGTCCCCAGACTGGCAGGTCACCCGCAGCCTGCAGGACGCTTCCCAGGAGCACGCGGCCGAGCAGGGCCGCCTCTCGCAGGAGGTGAGCGTGCGGGAGCAGAGCCTGGAGGAGATGCGGCTGGAGCTGGCGTGGGCCCGAGCGGAGCTGCAGCGAGCATGGCAGGAGGGCAACAGCAGCCGGGTGAAGCTGGGGATCCAGGACGCCGAGCTGGAGCGCACCAGGCAGGAGCTGGCGGGGCTGCAGAATGAGATGCACCAGGTGCAGGAGGAGCTCAGGACCAGCGAGAGCACTGTGAGCAGCCTGCGCGCCTGCGTGAATGCAGGTAGGGCCGTGGCGGGGTCAGGGGACAGGCACTGATGCTGCTGGGGAGATGTGGGGGCTGATCGTGGCCAGGCTGGGCCCCCCGAGCATCCGTGGAAGGGTGAGCGCCTGAGCCGTGCCCCTGCCCCCAGATTGCTGCCCGTCAGGCTGGGTACTCTACAGGGGCAAGTGCCTCTTCGTCTCACTGGAGAGGAAGACATGGTGGGACAGCCGTGATGACTGCAGAAGTAAATCCGCTCAGCTGCTGGTCCAAGGCGACTGGCCATCATGGACGGTGCCGGTACAGAGCCGGGGAGGCTGCGGCACTGCAGGCGGGTGGGGGTAGATGGTGGGGCTGGGCAGAGCCCCGTGGCTCCAGCGGCAGCAGCATCTGCGGAGGTGCTGGGGCTGCACCGCGAGCCCTGGTTCCCATCCCAGTGGGCTGCGAGGAGGAGCATGGCTGGCCTTGGGGCTCCTGGGCACCAGGTGGGTGCTGGGCACCGGGTAGGCAGGCGACAGCTTCTCTCCCCCCAGCATTTTGTACTGGATTGGAAAGCCATATACTGGATTGGAGAGCCACATCAAAATCATCACGATAAATCTGACGGGGTATATGACAATCTGTTTAAACAGTAAGTTGTTCCATCTTGGCCAGCTTCACCTCTCCTACCTTCACCAGTCATGAGCAGAGGTGCTGGGCACTGCCTGGGCGTCTGTCCTGATCATGGGACTGATGCTTGGGCATGGACAGTGCTCTGGCCTCCCTGTCCAGGCTAAGGGGCCCTGGGGCTGCAGCTGTGTGGGGGCACTGCAGGGCTGGCAGCGGGCTGGGAGCATGGTGTTGGCAAATCTCATCTGCTCCTTCCCTTCCAGGAGACTTGTTCGCCTCTGTGCAAGAACATCCTATGACAATATAAGCACCTCCAACTGCTTTGCCCGTTTTCCATGGATCTGCGAGAAGCCCCCAGATCTAAGCCGCCCATCTGAGACCCTCTTTACTCTCCCGGCCAAGGGGTGAACTCTGAGACCCCCCACTCCATTGCAGGACTGAGGGACAGGAGGTGGGGGTGCACAGCAAAAACACCCTTTCCCTCCTGCACAGCCACATCCCTGCACACCATTGTCTCAACCACATTGCAAAGCTCTGGGGATACAGGTTGGGAAACAAGGTGTCTGCATTTTAAAACATGACTTATGGCTATGTTTCTGTGTCCCACGCTCATGCCCATGCTTACATCCCCAGCCCCTGCCCTCCAGCCCTGTCTCCCGTGACCCAGGGAGAGGATGCCGATAGCGAGCGCTGCTCACCTCTGCTGCCTTCCGCCGAGGCTGGTTTGTGAGGTTCCTTTTGCACTTTGTGAAGCTGGGTATGATGCTGCTGGTGGTGTCCCCAAGCTGTACCCTGCGGGGAGTCCTTTGGTTTTACTGGCTGCCTGTCACCTCTGTCTCTGGCTGTTCCTGGCTCCTGTCCTGCCCTTTCTCCTCCCTCCATCACCTGCCCTTCGCTGCAGCATGTCCCAGGGCTGAGCTTTGCTCTCCCTGTCAGAGAAGAACTTTGATCCTGGGAAGAAGATGGAGCATGTCCTCCTGGTCCTGTGGTGGTCCAGGCCCAGGGAGGACATGGTAGTGGATGGGGGAAGCCAGGCAGGATTTACCACGGGCAAGTGATGCCTGCCCAACCTGCATGCCTGCCTGCTGCTGTGGGACCACTGGGCTGGGGATGAGGGGAGAGCAAAGGGGGCCATTTATCGTGACCCTTCGAGGTCTGGGACATGATTTTCCATGGTCTCCTTGCTGGCAGAGTGAGGAGATGTGGCCAGGAGAAGGGGAGAAGAAGGTGGGTGGAAACCTGGATAGCAAGAGGGCTGCAGGAGGTGTCAGCAGTGCCCCATCCAGCTGGTGATATCCCGGTGGGGTTGATCTTGGGGCCAGTGCTCCTTGAAGCTTTCACTGGTGCCCTGGATGATGGGATCGGGATGGCCTCAGCCGTCTGGGGGGCAGTACCAAACTGTGTAGTAGTGGGTATACTGGAGGGCAGGATTGGTGTTCAGACGGGCCTGGAGAAATGGGCTGATGGGAACCTGCTGGTATTGGGTTGGGTGCAACCCAACCTGCAGCTGGGAAGGAAGGAGAAACCCCACGTGTCAAGACGGGCAAGCAAGCAGCCGTGCTGAACAGGCCTGGGGGACCCACAAACCAGAGGCTGGACAGGACTCGGCAGCGTGTCCTTGTGGTGGCAAAGCCCAATGACACTGCGGACCGTGGTGGCTGGAGCTCAGGGCTCCAGGGGCAGGGAGCCTGCTCCTCTGTGGGCACCAGGGAGACCATGTCTGGGCTCCCCAGCCCAAGCCAGTATCAAGCAAGTCCTTGCTTCGCACAACAGCTGAGATTGCAGGAAACCTCCTGCAATCCTGTCCCGGCCTCCCAGCCTCACCATGCCATGGGCTGGTTCCACCAGCCTCCTTCCACACCTCCTTTCCCAGGACCTGCCCACATCCATCTTAGCAAAGTGGTCCCCACCTTTTTCTGCAGAAACATTGAGTGAGACAGAGAGGGTCAGCGCTGTCCCTGGACTCCCCTGTCCACCCCAGCCGCATCGAGAACAGGGCTCCCTCATCGCCCCCCTGGCAGCTCAGGTCCCACCATGGTCTTAGGGATCTTTTCTCCATGGTGACAGGGGTCTCCCCTTTCCCCTGTGTTCCCAAGCCTCGCCAGTACTCCTCCCTCTCTCCCACTGTCTTAAGGCTCCTCACTGCACCCCCATCTCCTCCCATGGCCTCAGGGCTCCCTCATTTGCCTTCCATGATCTCAAGGATCTTCACTGCACCTCCATTTCCCCCATGGCCTCAGGGCTCCCTTATTCACCTGCCATGGTCTTAGAGCTCTTCATTGCACCCCTTTTCCCCCCATGGTCTCAGGGTTCCCTCATTCACCCCTCAGGGTCTTAGGGATCCCCAGCACTCCCCCATCTCCCACATGGTCTCAGACCTTCCCAGCAGTTTCTCATGCTGATGGCACTGCTGCCTGCACCCTCCCCAGGCAAGGCTCAGCCCAAAGCGCTGGGCAGGTGACAGAGGCAGGAGAAAGGGCAGGATGGCAGCTGTCAATATTGAAAGAAGGGACAGGCAGTAAATCCACAGGAGTCCCCGAAGAGGACAGGTCAGGCACACCAATGGCGCTGTCAACCCCCAGCTCCAAAAAGATGCAAATGACACATCCTGCACCAGTGCACCACCGGCAGCCTTGGTGGGGCACAGCAGCTGGGAGCTGGGCTCTGCACTGGACTCCTGGGTCACTGCAAGCTGCGCTGGCCAGAGCGCACAGGGACACGCAGAGGGCTGGTGCAAGGTGGTCTAAGTGGCCTAAGGCTCTACAGAGGCATCTGGACAGGTGGGGGTAGGTCTCTTCTCCCAAGTAACAAGCAATAGGATAGGAGATGGCCTCAAGTTGCGCCAAGTTGTGCCAGGGGAGGTTTAGGTTGAATATTAGGAAAAATTTCTTCACCAAAAGGGCAGTCAGGCACTGGCACAGGCTGCCCAGGGAAGTGATTGAGGTCCCATCCCTGGAGGTATTTAAAAGACGGGTAGATGTGGTGCTTAGGGACATGGTTTAGTGGTGGACTTAACAGTGTTAGGCTAACAGTTGGACTTGATGACCTTAAAGGTCTTTTCCAACCTAAATGATTCTACGATTCTATGATTCTAAGTGTATGCATGAGTGTGAGAGAGGGGAATAAAGTCTGTTTTCCATGGGCCTTGCTTTAAAATACAGACACCCTTTCCCAGCACTTTGTAATGCGGTTGAGGCAAGGCGTGAACAGGGGAGAGGGTCTCCAGGTGCACCCCCAGCTCCTGTCCCCGAGCCCTGCAATGGAATGAGGTGGCAGCACAATCAGGGCTTGACCATGAGAGGAAGGATGGTCTTGGATGTGCTGCTCAGCTTCGGGGGCTGCTCGCAGATCCACTGGTTCTTGATCCTGCATTTTGCACTCTCTATTTTCGTGCCAACTGATTGCCCGCAATCTGTGGAATAGTCATACCTAAAAGAGAGGGCATGTCTCAGAGGGGCAGTGACAGCATCCTCACCGTGGACGCCTCTTCCCACAGGTCCCAGTGCCACTGGGGTAGGCAGGGGGCCTGGCACTGGGACCAGTCTGAGGAAGGGCCATGTTCTTCCCACCAGCCTCCTGCTCTGCCACTTGGAGATCTGGCAGTGCACCCTGCATCTGGGGTCTGCCCAGGGCCCCCTCCCTTGGGGCACTGCTCGTTAAAGCATCACCCCCTTTGCCAGGGGGGGGTCTCATAGGGGTGAAAAGGCACCTCCCCGGCATGGTTAAAGGGCATGGGCTTGTGCCAAGAACCACTGTACTTACAAGGGTAACTCCTTGCTGTCCTGCCATACCACAGTCCTCTTCCCATCAGAAGAAAATTTTGCTCCAATCCAGTACGTGGCATAAGGCATCTGCATAAAAAGCTGGGGGGAGAGAAGCTGTCGCCTGCCTACCCGGTGCCCAGCACCCACCTGGTGCCCAGGAGCCCCAAGGCCAGCCATGCTCCTCCTCGCAGCCCACTGGGATGGGAACCAGGGCTCGCGGTGCAGCCCCAGCACCTCCGCAGATGCTGCTGCCGCTGGAGCCACAGGGCTCTGCCCAGCCCCACCATCTACCCCCACCCGCCTGCAGTGCCGCAGCCTCCCCAGCTCTGTACCGGCACCGTCCATGATGGCCAGTCGCCTTGGACCAGCAGCTGAGCGGATTTACTTCTGCAGTCATCACGGCTGTCCCACCATGTCTTCCTCTCCAGTGAGACGAAGAGGCACTTGCCCCTGTAGAGCACCCAGCCTGACGGGCAGCAATCTGGGGGCAGGGGCACGGCTCAGGCGCTCACCCTTCCACGGATGCTCGGGGGGCCCAGCCTGGCCACGATCAGCCCCCACATCTCCCCAGCAGCATCAGTGCCTGTCCCCTGACCCCGCCACGGCCCTACCTGCATTCACGCAGGCGCGCAGGCTGCTCACAGTGCTCTCGCTGGTCCTGAGCTCCTCCTGCACCTGGTGCATCTCATTCTGCAGCCCCGCCAGCTCCTGCCTGGTGCGCTCCAGCTCGGCGTCCTGGATCCCCAGCTTCACCCGGCTGCTGTTGCCCTCCTGCCATGCTCGCTGCAGCTCCGCTCGGGCCCACGCCAGCTCCAGCCGCATCTCCTCCAGGCTCTGCTCCCGCACGCTCACCTCCTGCGAGAGGCGGCCCTGCTCGGCCGCGTGCTCCTGGGAAGCGTCCTGCAGGCTGCGGGTGACCTGCCAGTCTGGGGACAGGGCGGGTGGGCTGGGGCACGGGGATGGCACAGCCCGGGCAGGGGGACACGGGACTGCCCCTGCTCAGGGCATGGCGCTTGCTGGGGGAGCAGGCTAAGAGGATTCGACTGTGGGCAGAGACTGTCCTGGGGGTGGCAGTGGGAAGGGACAGGAAGCCTCAATGGTGGCAAGGGGAGGGGAGGCAATGGGAGGCAGTGGGAGATAATGGGGAGGGGATGGGAGGCAATGGTGGAGCAATGGGGAGCAATGGGAAGGCAATGAGAAGGCAATGGGTAGGCAGTGGGAGGTAATGGGGAGGGGATGGGAGGCAATGGTGGAGCAATGGGAAGGCAGTGGGAGGCAGTGGGAAGGCAGTGGGAGACAATGGGAATCAGTGGGAATGCAGTGGGAAGGGAGTGCAGGCAGACGGAGAGCAGCTCAGGGTGGCCAAGCAAGAAGCAGCTCTGCCCCCAGGCCACCATCCCCGGCACCCCCTGGCCCCAACCACCCCCCAGCAGCCCAGCCTTCGCCCAGCCCCAAACCCACAGTGGGATGGCAGTGGAAAGGCAGTGGGAGGCAATGGGAAGCAGTGGGAGGCAGTGGGGAAGCAGTGGGAAGGCAGAGGGAGGCAGTGAGAGGTAGTGGGAAGGCAGTGGGAAGGCAGTGGGAAGGGAGTGGGAGGCAATAGGAAGGCAGTGGGAAGGCAGTGGGAGGCAATGGGAATGCAGTGGAAGGCAATAGGATTCAATGGAAATGGAGAGGGAGGGCACTTGGAGGCAATGGGAGGCAGTGAGAGGGAATGGGAGGCAGTGGGAGGCAATGGGAAGGCAGTGGGAAGGCAGTAGGAGGCAGTGGGAAGGCAGTGGGAGGCAATGGGAAGGCAGTCGGAGGCAATGGGAAAGCAATAGGAAGGCAGTGGGAGGCAGTGGGAAGGCAATGAGAGGCAGTGGGAGGCAACAGGAAGGCAGTGGGAGGCAATGGGAAAGCAGTGGGAAGGCAGTGGGAGGCAGTGGAAGGCAATGGGAAGGCAGTGGGAGGCAGTGGAAGGCAGTGGGAGGTAGTGGGAGGCAATGGGAAGGCTGTGGGAGGCAATAGGAAAGCAGTGGGAAGGCAGTGGGAAGGGAGTGGGAGGCAATGGGAAGGCAGTGGGAAGCAGTGGGAGGTAGTGGGAAGCAGTGGGAATGCAGTGGGAAGGGAGTGCAGGCAGACGGAGAGCAGCTCAGGGCAGCCAAGCAAGAAGCAGCTCTGCCCCCAGGCCACCATCCCTGGCACCCCCTGGCCCCAACCACCCCCCAGCAGCCCAGCCTTCGCCCAGCCCCAAACCCATTCCCGGTGCCCCCTCCCCAGCTGCCCCCACCCTGTGGCCCTCGCTCTGACTCACAGCAAGCCCCCAGGGCCACAGTGGCCACCAGCAGCAGCAGGGTGGCTGCCAGCAGCCCTGCAGGGATGCGCCAACGCCGGGGCCAGCGCCCTGCAAGAGATGAGCGCCCTGCAAGAGATGAGCGCCCACGGGCATCACCCCATGGTTCCACTGCCACCACCCAGTGCCCACCCTGCTCCGGGGCATGCCCGCGGCAGTGGCCACGGCCGGGCTCTCACCTGGGCTGGGCGCCGCAAGCACCGGTCCCAGTGGCACGTTCTCATAGGGGCTGTCGTCCTCACTGGGGGCTGCAGGGCAGGCGGGGGTGGTGAGCGGGGGGGCCGCGGCAAACTTTAGGTCGGCGTAGACCACACTCTGGGCCATGCCCTGGGCTGCCCCAATGGCCCTGATGGCTCCTGCTCTGCCGTGGTCACCCCCTCTCTTGGGGCTGCAAAGGAGAAGTGCCTCTAGTTTCTGCAGAAGCAGAAGTTTGCTGTGAGGTGCAGCAGAGGGGAGCAGGAAAGCACAGCCCTGGGGGACTGGAGCACTGCCATTGGCCCCGGCGCTGCCATCCTCTCCCCTTCCACGCCCCGAAACTGCTCTGGGTCCCCTGGGATGGCAGTGGGGCAGTGCAGCTCAGGGTTGGGGCGCTGGGCAGAGCTGCAGGGCTCAGCCTACCGAGAATCAATCCAAATCCCTGGGGGAGGGGAGAGTGGAGCCGGCTTCCATGTGGGAACAGGAGGCTCTGGGGCCCACCCCATCCAGGATGGAGGTTCCCCCTCTCTGTGCTCTGCTCCGGGGTTTGAGCATCGCTGCTGTGCAGAAATGTTTGCCCTAATGCCTAAAAGGGGTTTCCACATTGCAGCGTGACCTCTTGCCCTTCTCCCCTTCTGCTGGCCACATCGCCCTGCTCTGCCAGCAAGGAGACCACAGGGGACCATGTCCCAGACCTCGAAGGGTCACAATAAATGGCCCCGATTTCTTTCCCCTCATCCCCAGTGCTCCCACAGCAGCAGGCAGGCAGGTTGGGCAGGCACCACTTGCCCATGGTAAATCCCACTGAGCTCCCCCCCACCCACCAGCATGTCCTCCCTGGGCCTGGACCACCGTGTGCCCAGGAGGATGTGCTCCATCTTCTTCCCGGGGATTGGGTAGAAGCTGCTCAACCTTTAGCTTTCCAAACCTCCTTCCTATCTACTTTGAAGCTGGCCATGATTTTTGCCTTTCTCCAGTGATGAAGGGCTTCCCCTGCTCTTGCAGAGATGATGGAGAGTGGCCTTGCAATGCTGTGCTCCACCAGCTGCACTGCACACCTCCAGTCCTGTCCCAGGAACTGACTGTGTCCAGATGTGCCCAGCTGGTCCCCAACTCAGCACCTCTTCTGAAACCTACCTTTCTCTGGATGCAGTTCAGCAGAGACCTCTGAGATGCTGTGGGTTGGAGGTTGGGACTGAGAAGGGAATGCTGCAAGTGCTGGGGCTGTGGTCTGGGGAAGGCAAGGCAAAGCGGCTGTCATTGCTCTGTGCAGCTCTCTTGGGGAAGGGCAGCTGGAGCAATGCCAAAGCCGGGGTCTTCTAGGAGGGGACCAGGGAGAGGATGAGAGGCAGCAGCACAAGCTACATCATTGGGAAATTCCCATTCCCGGAGGCTGGGGTGGGAAATCTGCATACATGAAGATGTCCAACCCTCCATTTGGCTGTCCCCAGGGCAATGTCCTCCTGTGTCCAGGCTGGCCCTGCTCTCCCTGTGCCCAGGGATTTGGGTCCATCCTTGCTCTGCCACTGCCCCGCTGCCCTGGCCCTGCCATGTGCCTGCGGGGACCATGAGCACTTTCGGGGTGTGGGAGGGGACGGGCTGGTGGTGCTGGGACCAATGAGAGAGTGCTGGTCGCCACAGCTGTGCCTCACTGGTCCCATCTGCTACAGCTCAGAGCAAACTTCTGCTTCTGCAGACGCTGACTGCACTTGTCCTTTGCACCCCCAAGAGACGGCGCAATCAGGAGCAGGACCATCCCAGAGAGGCATTTCAAGGGCAGTGTGGGAGCCAGCAGGGCTCAGGGCTTGCCCAGCGCTTGCCCACATGGCCCAGAGCGTGGTTTATGCTGACCTGAGGTTTGCCAAGGTGATGGGGGGCCGGAGCATGGCCAGCCAGGCGCTGGAGGCAGGTGAGAGCCTACAGGACCCGCTACGCTGCCCCAAATATGCCCAGCCCCACGGACTCAGCCGCTCTCCCCTGCCTTCCTCCAATAGCCCTCGGCATGGACGAAGCGGAGAGCCCCTACGAGATCACACAGTCAGCGCCGGCAGGGCAGGATGGGGATGGAGCCCAGCCCAGCCCAGGTGAGTGCCCAGCTGGAGTCCAGGAGACCCAGGGAAGTCCTGGCGTGGGTAGCGGGTGCTGTCTTGGTGTGCTCCTGCTCTCATCCTTGAAGAGAGCAGGCGCCCACACCGTGCCACCTGTGCCATCATGCTACCACTCCGCTGCCTGCAGGCGGGAGGTCTGGGGGCTGCCAGGGGTTTCCCAGCTCACCAGGTGATGCCTGTGGTCGGTTGTGCGTTGCAGGGCGCTGGTCTCGGTGGTGGTGCATTCCTGTGGGACTGCTGATAACCTGTCTGCTGCTGCTGGTGGCCACCGTGGCCTTGGGGGCTTGCTGTGAGTTGGGGGGGTGGGCACTTTTGGGGCTGGGGGTGGCTGGGCAGCACGGGGAGAGGGAGGTAGCTGGGCTGGGGCGGGTGCCGTGGGTGAACAAGAGAGTCAACAGAGGCATGCCCATGCACACTGCTTGTGGCTGGGTCCCTCTGCCCTGTCTGCTATGAGCTGGCCTGTATCCCTCGCACATCATGGGTGTCTCCCTTGCCTCCCATCACCCATCTTCCCCACCTCGTTCTCTGTTTCTTCTCCTTTCCCTTTCCTTCCAGGCATTGCCCAGCCTCATATTGCTGCACCCTCCCTGCCTCTGCCCTGCTCTGTCTGCTCCTACACCCTCTCCTGCCTTGCCCTGCTCTCCCCTGCCAGGTCCTGCCCAGCCGCTGACCATACCCTTCCTTGCTGCGTCTTTCCCATCCTTTCTCATCCAGAATGGACACCTCCCTTCCTTGCCCTGCCCATCCTACCTCTGGAGCAGGAGTAGTCCCGTGTCGCCCTGCCCGGGCTGTCCCATCCCCGTGCCCCAGCTCACCCACCCTGTCCCCAGACTGGCAGGTCACCCGCAGCCTGCAGGACGCTTCCCAGGAGCACGCGGCCGAGCAGGGCCGCCTCTCGCAGGAGGTGAGCGCACGGGAGCAGAGCCTGGAGCAGATGCGTCTGGAGCTGGCGCAGGCCCGAGCGGAGCTGCAGAGAGCGTGGCGGGAGGGCAACAGCAGCCAGCTGGAGCTGGAGAGCCTGAACGCCGAGCTGGGGCGCATCATGGGGGTCCTGGGGAAGACAGAGAAGGAGATGCAGGAGGTGCAGGGGAAGCTCAACAACAGCGAGAACACTGTGGCCATCCTGCGCTCCTGCACGGCTATAGGTAGGGCGATGGCGGAGCAGGGATGGGGTACCCTAAGGGACTGGCACTCCTCAGCAGGTGCAGTGCCAAGGCACGAGCACTGGCCTTTTTGGCCATATGGTGAGGACAGGGTGGTCCAAAGGCTGAAGCTATGCCTGGAGCAGAGGCTGAGCCTGTGATGTCTGCTGGGATGATGTGGGGCTGTTCCCGGTCCCCCCAGGCCGTCTGTGGCTGAGCAAGCACCTGAGCTGTGCCCCTGCCCCCAGACTGCTGCCCTTCGGGCTGGCTGCTGTACAGGGGCAAGTGCCTCTTCATCTCGTCGGAGAAGAAGACATGGGAGGACAGCAGAACTGAGTGCGAGAAGAAATATTCTCAGCTCCTGGTCACCAAATCCTGGAGTCGCTGGACTGTGCCGGTAGGGTGCTGGGGGAGCTGAGGGCAGGAGCTGGTGCATCCAGCCCTGGGCTCCCCAGGTGGGTCAGCACTGCTCTGGGGGCCCGTGGCCTGCCGAAACATTGAGGGTGCAAGGCTGATCTCTGGAGCACATGGCTGGTGGTGGACATGGGGCAGAGAGGCTCTGGCACCCCTGGATGCTGCCCAAGCTGAAGCAGGGCACCAGGGCTGCTCAGCTGTCCTGCCCCAAGGACCTCCAGCCCCAAGGGCTCCCTGGGGAAATGACCACTTGCTGCCAACACTGCAGCACATAAGTACCATGGAAAAGCCACTAAAAGGCCCTTTTTCTCCTTCCCCAGACCTTCCTGAAGAACGCGGACATCCCATACTGGATCGGGCTGCAGAAGAGCAGCTTCCCCTGGTACGACTACGGCTGGCTGGAGGAGGAGGACCCGGATGGTGAGGGGGTCTCGGACGCCTGGTTCTGGGTGGACGGCTCCCTTTATGAAAGGTACCCAGCAGCACACCCTCTTGCGGAAACCCCCTCTCCTCCAGCATGGCTTTAGGAAGTGTTTTAAATTGCGCTCGTACGCAGTATCAGGCACAAGCACTGGGCAATAGAGAGCATCAAAGCAGCTGAGGCCAAGGGGAGGTGGGTGTGGTGGTGTGATGAGATGCTCAGAGGCTGTGCAAATGGAAAGCCAAGACTTGGGTGGTGCACGTGCAGGGCATGCACAAGCAGGAGGCAGCAAGAGGGGACAAAAGAAACCGCAAGTTTTATTTGGGGTCTAGACAAAGCGTTCGAGCATCACCTCTATCACCCACGTGCCTTCCTGGTCCTGCTTCAAGAGGAAATCACACCTTCCCACCCGCAGAGGGTCCCAGGCTCCTCCCCGCCACGTGCACCCCCTCCCCACCTCACCACCGCTTCCTCTTGTGGTGTCTGAGAGCAGTGGGGAGGAACAGAGCCGTCTGGCCGGGTGCTGGGTACCCAGACCCTGCCTGCTGCCCACCCTTTCATCCTCAGCCCCGCCACGGGGGGCTGCACCCCACTGTGGCCATCCATGTGTCCTTGGGGAGGACCGGGCTCTCCCCATCGCCGGGCGCTGCAGGGATGAAATATCCCCCATCAGAGAGGTTGAGATCAAGTGGGGTGAGGTTAAGGGGAGTCACAAGCAATGCAGACCTTTTGCAGAGGGGTTTCTCAGCCTGCCCCAGGAAGGGCAGGATGCGTTGGCTGCGGTTTCAGCCTGTGAAATCAGCAGGGGAGAACTGGGGGATCCCCGGTTTGACTGCAGCATTCAACCCCTTCCGTGCGAGCATACAAGAGGCAGCTGTCAGCGGCCGTGGGTGGGTGGCAGCCCCCTGATGTGTTGTTTCCCCATTCAGGCCATGGCAGTCGAAGTCGAACGGGTCCTGTGCCATAATAACCCGTGGGAACATCAAACCCGCCCAGTGCGCCGGTCCCGACGACCTGCACCTCTGGATCTGCGAGAAGGCGGCGGGGCCGAGCTCCCCTTTCTGAGCATGATGGCTGCTGACCCCAGCACTGCTGCGGTGAGTGTGCCCACGCCAGGCTCTGCTGAGCCCTGGGGTGTGCGGGGCCCGTGGGGTGTGCGAGGAGGAAAGCAGGGAGCCTGGGCACCTGCGTGGGGCACGCTGACCCCCTTCCTTAGAAAGGGAGAGGGATGCAGGCACCTCCCTGTGCTGGAGGGAGCCTGTCTCCATCCCTTCGCTGCCATGGGAGGCTGTGGTCTGTGGTAGCTCAAGAGACCCCCCCCAAGCTGTGGTGCAGCAAAGGAGCAAGATAGGGGGAACCCCTTTGCAAGCTGCCTTCCCAGCCCCGCTGCATGCAGTGGAGGCTGAGCAGCACCTCACCCTCTGCCTTCCCTTGCAGCACCTGCACCCCGCACTGCCTCTGCTTCAGCCTTGCTGCACCCCTGCCCGGGATGTCCCATCCATGTGAGCAACCCCCTTCCCTCCCATAGACCCCTGCCCATGGGCTGCTCGGGTCCTTCCCAGCGATGCCCAGTGACGCTCTGGCACCACGCAGGCTGGGGCAGGCGGCGGCCATGGCCGTTACCCCCCCAGCTGATGTGCTTCAGCAGAGCGGTACGGCCCCCACAGCTCAGCCCCACACCTGCATGGGGTAAGCTGGGTCTTCCTGAGCACAGGGGCTGGTGTGCGATGGGGAGCTTGGACCCAGACACAGTGCGGAGCAAGCCCTGATGCTCAGCACTGCAGCCATGCAACATCCCCAGCACGGAGCAAGCCGCGGCGCTGGCACGCAAGGATGCAGTAGTGGGGGACGGCACAGCCCCACACCCTGCCAGGTCCCCTCCCCACAGCAAGGACTTTCCGCCTGGCCCCATCCCAAGAGCAGCTTGGCCGCAGCTGGGCCACAGCTTTCAGGTAACCCAGAAAGCAACCTCAGCAAAGCCTCGGCACCCAAGGAAGGAAGTTGTGCCTGAACCGGCCGGCGCCTGTGCTGGTGGTTGGGGTTTTTTTTGCTGATTAGAAAGTAGAGCAATGACCTTTAGGATTGTACAATGTGACGGTGCCTTTCAAAAGCAAAAGCAACTCTGGCACTTGCAGCGGACCAACACTTTGTGAGACAAGTCATCAGGACTTTAAATAGTTACTACACACGCGCACATGCGAAGATAAAGCAAAATAGCCCTGATGTAACATTGCAGCCAGGCAAGAGCAGAGGAAGTCGTGTTCACCCAGGCGAAGGCACTCTCAGTTTATTATGGGGTCGTGTGTGCCATATATAGTTGATTAATTGCTATGTGAATTAGCTTGCTTGAAGAGCAAAAGGGTGTTAAAGGCAGGCTTTTGGGAGGTGGCACGTGTCACTCCTCTGTCTTGTCCGCTGGCTGAACCCACTCTGTAGCAATAAAGAGACACAGCTAGTCTGCTCTTTGCTTTCTTGTGTACCACCACCAACACAGACTCAAGAGCATGAGCCCGAAGAACTGAAATAATAAATAGGAATTTGACCAAAGCCATTTCAACCGAGATGACCACTTTGGGGGCACTGAGATCTTGGGCTGAGCCAGGCTGGCCTGTGGTCCTCAAGGGGCTCCCCAGAAGCCCCTGGCAAGCCTGTGCAACCTTTTGGGGCCAGGCTTCCCTCCGCATCCAGCGTGCATCCAAGAGACAGAAGCAGCACCCTGAGTCACTGGGACATTCAGTTTTTATTGAACACTTTAAATAAGCTGGGTATATATTACTAGCAATTATTATTATTAATAATAATAATAATAATAAAACCCACAAGAGTTCTGCATTCACCAGTGCATTGTGCAGGAGGGAGGAAAGCCGGCTCCCACCCTTGCCAGGGGCCGGGCAGCCTGGCTGCGCTGCCTACCGGCCCCTTCCCACTGGTGCCAGGATGGCACCTCGGCCCCTCCGCCAGCACCCTGCTCCTGACCCTGTGTGCCGGGGGGAGACGGGGCGCCGTGCCGGCTCAGCACCCAGCCCCTGGCGTTGGGTGGGCAGGGGCAACCCCAGTGCTGGCAACCCTCCCTGTGCACTGCCCCACAGGCATCGTCCCTCTCCTGGCCCCCTGCACGCCTCTCTCCGCATCAGGGACTGGCTGTGCTCTCCACGCTTGTGGGGAAGCATGGGGACACCCACCAGCCCCACAGGATCCCCCAAAACACACATACACACACTGACCCCTCTGCCCTCAGCCCAGCCTCACTCACCCCCCGGCCTGGGGGGCTGTGGGGGACTCGCAGTTCTCCTGGAGGAGCAGGCTCATTGCCCACCCCTCTGCAAGAGCCTGCAGAGCGGTGAGCCCTTGGGAAAGGGGGGTCCTGAATCCAGGGTTTGAGCCCCGGGGTCCCCACTGGGGATCAGCCCTGCTGCCCAGGACAGCGCTGGAGCGTGCCCAGGGCAGGGGTGTTATTGCACTTCAGTCCCTGGCAGGGACCCAGCCCGCCCCCGGGGCTCCCCGCAGACCCCCCGAGGCCGATCTCGGTGGGACAGGTGCCCAAGCGTCTGGGCAGCACCGTGGTGGCCATGGCACAGGGCACCGTGGCCACTGGCAGCCACCCAGCGCCAAGCAAACGAGGACAGACCGTGGGGACGTGCTGAGCCCCCACACCTGCTCGGCACTGCGGCCGCGGCAGGGTCCAAGGGGCAGCCAGACACAGCCCCGCTGCCCAGGGCTCCCCGGCACTAGGACTGCGCCTCTGGCAGCTTCAGGCTGGGCTCTGCCAGCACCGGCCCCGGGGCTTTCTGGTGGCGGCCTCGGTCGTGACAGAGGAGGCTCTTGGCCTCGCAGTTGAGGTTCTGGTAGCGAGGTGGGCTGGGTGCCGGCCGGCGGCAGATAGAGGTGAAACTGAAGCTGAAGGGACCCAGGCAGCAGCCGGGGCAGGGCAGCACCTCGTCCTGCTCCAGCACGGTGCCGGAGCCGTGCCCAGGCAGCATGGCTGTGCGCTCCGTCCGCTCCAGCGCCGCCGCGCAGGGGATGCTGAGCTCTGAAAAGCCGTGCTCCAGCCCGCTACCCCACGCCAGGGGTTTGCTGACCACCACGTGGTTGTTGTTGAAGAGGAGCCTGTTGGGGGCTCGTGGCTCTGGCTGCCAGGGTCGGGCACCCGAGGATGCCGTACGGATGAAGTTGCTGTTGGGGGGCGGTGGGAGGGGCTGCGGCGGCTCAGGGCTGTCGGGGCCGCAGTCCATCCGCTCCTCTGTCCCGGGGCTGGGGGGAGAGGCTCGTCCCCAGGCTGGGGGAGGAAGGAAGGTGGGGGGCTGGGGGTCATCAACGGGATGGGGGGACCCCACACCCAGCGCCAGGCCCCCCCGGCGGGGCAGCTCGGGGGAGGCAGGCAGTGAGTGGCACTTGCGGGGGGCGGCGGCGGGGGCCGAGAAGTCACACTGCACCTCCACGGCGGGCTCAGGCGTCACGGGGGTGCTGAGCTGGAGCGGGGCAGGAGGTGGCAGGTCGAAGGTGAGCGAGATGACCGACTTGCTTGGCGTGTCGAAGAGCTTGATCTTCCCCCCCTTCAGGTCCTCACGCTGGGAGAAGGGGTTGACGCGGGGAGGTGTCTCCTTGGTCCTGGCCCCGCCGTAAGGCTCCGGCGGCCGCAGCAGGGTGGGCGATTTGGGGGGGAACATGTCGGACTGGCTGCGGGACAGGCGCTGGTCCGGCTGCAGGTGCTGCGTCCCCAGCTCGCGCAGGGGCGACTGCTCGGCGCGGCCGGCCGCCCTCCCAGCTACCCCTGGGCACGAGCACAGGAGCGGGTCACCAGCTGCCCACAGCAGCCGGTGCAGGGTGCCATGGGATGCCAGGCACCCAACAACTCAGGGGTGCACCCCAAGAGGGGAACAGCAACTGGCTCCATCCTCCAAACCCCATGCAACCCCTGTCTCCTTCCCCTGCAGCAGCCAGGGTAGGATGGGATAACCCGCATCCCACCTCCTTCCACTCCCCTATGGCCTGTCCCCGGGATGCCCACGTACCATTGAGCGTGGCCGCCATCCCAGGCGTGGGCAGGCTTTCCCCGCCGCTGAAGAGGGTGGCCCCGGTGCCCTCGGTGGCCAGCTGGTGCTGCAGGACGCCCTCCAGGCACTGCGTGATTTCCAGGAACGAGGGACGGGAGGTGGGCTCCATCTGCGGGCAGGAGGGATTTTCCGTTGGGTCTGTGGCCCCCCAAGCATCCCAGGGAGTCCTGCCCAGCAAAGGCAGCTCCCTGCCTCTCCCCCTGTGCAGGCAAGGCTGCCTGTCCTGCCCAGCTGCCCTGGCAAGGAAGAGCAGCAGAGATGGGATGCTCACACTGCAGCAGTGGAAAGCGAGCTGGAGGAAGGCTGCTGGGCAGTCAATTCCCACCATGGTGCGGAAAGTGGTGACGTCCAGACCAAAATCCTGTGCCAGGGAAAGGAGGAAGAGTGAGGCTGGGTCCCCTGGGGCACCACATGGCCTGGTCCCCCCTCCCTGCACTGACTGTGTGCCACCCAGGGCTGTGGACCTGGCAGCACCCTGGCTGGGGCACAGCAAGGGGGGACCTTGGGGTCACCCCAAGTTGGAACAAGGCCGGGGGATGCTGGGACACAGATCCCTCCTGCTCTCTGCCTGAATTCAACAGTCCCCATCTCCCACCCAGGCCGACCATGGGCTCTGAGGACAGGCAGAGAGCATCCTTCCACAGCCAGCATTTGGGACACAGCACCCCCACCCTGAGATGCGAGGCAGCTCCTGCACACGGGGCTCTGCCCAGCACAGGTAGATGGTCCCCCTCATTTGGCGGTCCCAGCCCTGATGCTGCTGCCCACCATCCTCCCTCCCCGTCCCCATCCCAGGGAGTCACCTCGGTGCGGGGCAGGTAGTCAGGGTCCGCAGGGACACGAGCGATGGTCTCGCACAGGATGATGCCGTACGCGAACACATCGGCCTGCAGAGAGCAGGGAGTCATGGGGGGTCCCTGTAGCCCCGAGGTGACATGCCCACCATTCCCCCCTCCTCCCCTCTAAGCCACACCGGGGGCCTTGCCACCTCGCCACCCGAGGGATGCCCAGTTCCTTCCCTCCGTGTGCCCGAACGCCCCCAGGGCTGCAAATCCTGCAAACCACTGGTGGTGCAAGCCTGGATGAAGCCCCACACACGGCAGTCACGGAGCCTCACCTTCTCATTGTAGATCTCCCCTCGCAGCACCTCAGGCGCCATCCAGTATGGGGAGCCCACCACGGCCAGCGGCTCCTTCTCGCTGCCCTCGCTGGGGGACATGGTGGGACATCAAGAGGCTGCCCACAGTCCCCTGTCCCTGTCTGACCTCCCATCCTCCCTCTGGGGCAGCCCACATTACCATCTCCATCTCCCTTCCTGGGCTAACCCTCCTCCATGCACCCCACAAACTCATCTCTGCTCACCCACACCACCCCCTTCTCCATCCTCTCCTAGCCAGCTCCAAATGTGTCCACTTGCCCCATGAGTCCCCACAGCCAAGGACCACCCCCACTGCCCCCCATCCCTGCCCTTCTAGCTTGCATCCCAAATGTCCATCCCTCCCCAGCTGCTACTCCAAATGGCCTGGAAACTCCCCACTCCAAAGATGGGGACGGACAGGTGGACGCTGCCCACATACCTGTAGGTGGGGATCTTCTCCGCCAAGCCAAAGTCACCCACTACAGCGGTGTAGCCATTGGCCTCGCAGCGCACCAGGCAGTTCTGGGGGCAAAGGAGGAACCCCCATCACACCGACCGCACCAGCCCTGCCTCACCAGCCACCAATCCCGGGATGCCCCGGCACAGCACAGCCTCCTGCTCCCCAGCCGGCCATGCCTGGGGCAGCAACATGGGTATGGGACAACGAGGGCAATGGGATGCTTTGGAGCATCCCGTACCTTGGAGGTGAGGTCGCGGTGGAAGATGCCCTTGGAGTGCAGGTAGCGGAGGCCACGGGCGATGTCGAGGGCCAGCTTGACACGCGTGGACCAGGAGAGGGGCACAGGGCTGTCCAGCAGCTGCTCCAGGTTCCCACCATTGATATACTGATGGGAAGAGCCAGGCAATCGCATCACTGCACCCCACTCCTTCCCATAATGCCGGATGCCCATTTCTTATCCCAGCTCATCCGCCAACCACCCTATGGCACAACCCCCCAGCAGCCCTTGCCCTGCACATGTGCCATGGGCGGAGAAAGTGTCCCCATAGCCATCACTGTCCCCTCTCCAGGCCTGCAGGAACACCAAGACTCACAGCCGTTGTCCCGCTCTCACCTCTGTCAGCGCGTGCAGCTGTCCCTGGTGCACACACACCCCCATGAACCTGCAAGATAGAGGGGACCTGAGGGTGGTCACAGCAGGGACCAGCCCCAGGAGCTCATCCAGAGCTGACAGTAGTGCCAAATTCCCCAGGCTAGGGAAGAGGGGGGCAATGGGGACGGCAGCGGGGGAGAAGGTCCTACCTGAGGATGTTGGGGTGCGAGAGGCGGTTCATCAGCTGCACCTCCCGCAGCATGTTGCCCCGGTTGCTGGTCAGCTTGTTCATCTTCAGCACCATGATCTGCCCTGACTGGCGGTGCCGCACCTGGAGGGGGGTGCAGGGGAAGCTGAGCCTCACATGTCTCCACAACCCCTCTGGACACCAGCCTGCACTTGGTACCCACCCCAGCACCCGAGGCGTGGGGCACCCCAGGGACTGCTAGGACTAGGGGGGCTCTCCCCACACAGCAGCACCCCAAGGACCCCCAGTGTCGACGATGCACATCACCATCCTCCCTGGGGCACCCTGCTTGTCATGCTCCCCCCACCACACTACACCACCCAGCCCTCCCGGAGAGGCAACGGCAGCTCCTGCAAGCTGTGACCCCAACCCTGCTGCAAGGACAGCCAGCTGCAGGATTGGAGGGCACCAGGGAGGGCTTTTTTGGGTATGCACCACCCAGCCAGACCCCACCAGCATGAGCTGGAGGACAGGGGGGGTACGTTGCCCCCCTGACCCAGCCCCAGGGGTGGCCAACGCTGCCCCAGTGCCTGACCCCAGCCTGGTGGGGCACGGCACTCGGATGCAGCTGTATATTTAGTCGTCCCCAGCCTGACGCTGTCATGCGAGCTGGGGGCCTGGCCCCCTGCCAGGAACAGCAGCTGGGACTGTGCTCAAGCACGGACACCCCCATGCTTCTGCAGCCCCCCCGACACGTGCGGGGCGAGGGACGAGCACGGGATCCCCTGCTCCAGCACCACACTGCGGGGGCCAAACCAGTGCTCAGGGTCCCCTCCTGAGTGGGCACTGGGAGTGGGATGGGACCCCCCCCGGAGCAGCAGCCCATGGCGGGGACAACCCGGCAGATCCCAGCTGCCCCCCGGCAGACATCGAGCTGTCCACGGAGGCGCAGGCATTCCTCGGCGCTGCTGTCAGCTCCCCGCTCTTCTCCTTTTTAGTCGATGCTGGTTGAGGCTGCTGGGCTGGCGCCAGTCCCCGGCCTGCTCCACACCCCCCCTTGCCTCAGGGATCGCCTCCCCACAAAACACGGCGGGGCTGGCTGGAGGCAGGCCCCCCATCTTGCTCACAGCTTGGCCCCTGTCCCCATCACAAGCGGGGGAGGCTGGCGCTGGGCCCTTGGGGGCTCTCTTCCCACCCCCCAGCTGGCATTGCTTTGGAGAGCAGTTGTCCTGGGGTGCACGCGAAGATGGGGACCCACCCAGCAACCAATATGCAGGGGATGGGCTGTAGCTCCCCCCCAAAGAGCGTGAGGGGAACTCAGTGCTTTATAAAGATCCCTCTACATGTCTGGGTGCACCAGGGCCAAAACAGTCCCAGGCAGAGTGGAATCGAGAGGCCGGACCCCACTGTGCCACCACCAGCACACTGAATTCACGGAGAGGCTCTGAATAATTCATGTGCCGCCTGCCCATGGGCACCCCGCTCCGGTTACACCTGCATCAGCTCCAGCCAGCTCCAGCCAGCCGGCCGGGACCCCTGGCCCACGGGCCGGGGCCACGTGGCAGCAGAGATCAGGATGGACCCTGGAGGAGCGAGGAGGGGACACCCCAGACACCTGCCACCATGGGTCCCCATCCCGGCCCCCTCCCACGCTGTGGGGAGAAGGGAGGATGGGTTCCCTCATGCCTCCTCCTTGCTGAGCACCAAACAAAATGCCTGAGTTTGGGAAGAGCCCATCCCAGGGTGACAGCACAGTCCCTGCTGTGGGGAGCATGGCTCCTCCAGCCCTGTGAGCACCCAGGGCTCCCCAACTAATGGCACCCCGGGTCCTCCCTGTGCCCACCACCCTGCTCACCCACCCCATCACCTGCAGCACCTGGCACTGCTGCCAGTCCCATCCTGGTGCCTGGGGGCTCCCTGCCCACATCTGCACCAGCAGGCAGGGTGAGGGACACCCCTACCCCATCCCCACCATTGCTGCCTTCCCTCCACCCCATCCCCATGCACAGGGCAGCTGGAGACAGCACCAGACACAGAAATGGGGCTCCCAGCCTGGCTTCGGTGGCTGTGCAGGCTTTAAGGAGTGGACCTGCTTGGCGGAGACAGGGTGGGCAGGGTCTTCCTTCGCCCCTCCAGCTCCTTGCAGAGCCAGGGGACGAGGGAGCCAAAGCCTGGATGAGGCCAGCAGGACCCCCCTGCCCCGCCAAGGCCCCGGCACTAGGTGCTGCCCAGCAAAGCCCAGTGCTCCTGACCCAGCTTGCGCGGCAGCAGCGCTGCCTTTCCTTCCCACGCCGCACCGGGCTGGCAGGACTGGCTCGGTTGGTTTGGCTGGCACCGGCAGCTGCCAGGCGCCAGGACCCAGCTTGACGGCGCAGGCAGGCTGGGCCCCGCTGGGATGGCTGCAGGCGGCGAGGCTCCGGCGCCACGCGCCCACGACGGGAACGTCGGGCGGCACGCACAGCGCTGGCACTCGGTGGCTATGCACCGTGGGGCTGCCCGGGTCCCCATCATCAGCAGCGTTCCTGCATCAGGGAGCAGTGCCTGGTGGGCAGTGGCTCAGCTCCATGTAGGTGGGATGTGCCCATGGCTTAATTCCTTGTTAATAAGCCTCCTGCCATTGCAATAGGTTGGGTCAGGTCTGAGTGCAGCCACATGGCGTCTAATGCCTTAATCCTGGAGGAGAGGCAGCATCGGGGAGGGAAGCTCTGGTGAAAGCCCCTTCCCTGGGATTTCTCCCAGGGACCCCAGAAGCCCCTGGCCAGCACAGCCTTGCCCTGGTGCTTTGCTCCAGGACTCCATCACCAGGGGCAGAGAGGGCCCGGGGGCTCCCAAGACAGCCCCAGCCCCATGCACACAGGGCACGACCTCCTCAAGGGTGTCCAGCACCCTGAGCTTGCTTGCAAGGCCCCGTCCTGCTATCTCTCCTGCATGCTCCACAGCTCAAGGCCAGCCCCTGCCCGGGCTGGCAAGGAAGGGGTTATGCTCCCTTGGGCTTCCCATGGCCTCCCACAAGTGTTAGCCACTTTACCCAGTCCAGCTAGGTGCTAGCATCAGTCCAGCACCCTGGCCGCCCTCCAGAAGCAGGCATAGCAAAGGAAGGAACAAGCCACGACCCCAAGCAGGAGGAAGCCCCTTGCTAAGGGGGTTTCCTTCCTCGCTGCCATCCGGGGAAGGCAGCGGGCAGCAGCGGGCAGCAGAGACTCTCCGGGCAGGATGGCGTCCCCCCTCGCCTCTCCACGCTCTGGCATGGTGCCCAGGAATCCCAGCGCATTCCCTGGAGCTGAGCTCAGCCAGGCAGCCACGCTGGGGTGCGGGGGGAGGACAAGCCACAAGCCCCCACCCAGGAACCAGGCAAGCCCTCGCCCCTTGCTGATGCCCTCCAGCACCCCAAACGGCCCCTCTGTTGGGTGCTTTGTGGGGGCACCATGGTCGAGCCAGGGTGCCGTGGCATGTCGATCCCCATCCCATCTGTTGCCAGTGCACGGGCCTGGGGGATGGGACGGGGCTGGCTGCAGCCCCAGCCCGGGCACAAGGGATCTGAGCTCTTTTAACAGCGGAAATTAGAGTCTTATTTAAAGAGCATGCTAATCAGAGTGAGCAGACAGCCTGCTCCCTCCCTGCAGCCAGTGTTCCCCGTCTAGACACGGGATGAATCCTGCCCTGCTAGTCCCCCCAGCCGGGGGTCTCAGCAGCCAGCCCCCCTGCTCCCCATGTCGGGAACAGGCTCACACATCACCCCACTCCGCACGCGTCCCCTTGCCCCAGCCTGGCGTAGGCAAGGCATAGCCACACAGGGACATCATCCTGCACTCCTTGCCCTGGGGAGCCCAGCAGGGAAAGATGGGAGAGCAAGCAAGGGAGCTACAACACTGCCAGTAATCCCACAGCCGCCTGTGACAGCTGCATCTGAGCTCACGGGAATCCCAGTAGCGCAACAGGTCTTTTACTGGGTGGGACTGGAAAACCTGCTCATCATGTGGGAAAGGCAGAATTGGTCAAGACAGACTTCCTCTGGGGACGCGAAAGGAGTGGGCCGCGCAGCACCCACTCCCGATGAATGCTTGCACATCAGCAGCCCTCACCTCCCGTGCTCCCAGGTGCAGCATGGCAGGCACACCAGGAGCCGGGGCAGCGCCAGCCCTGACCGGCAATGCCGGAGCATGCCCCACGACAGCGCAGGAGAGGTGCCGGCGAGCCCCAGACCAGTCAGCACAACGCATTTCCAATGCCCAGGGCTCCCAAGTGGCGACGGCGGGGCCAGGGCTGCTCTCGGCCTCGCCGCGGCTGGCTGACCTTGGCAAATTCACTTCCTCCCCGCCTGCCTTAGTTTCCCTGTCTGTGTCACTCCGCTCCACCCTGCTTTGTAAAACAAGGCAAGGTCCACTGATGCAGGGCAGCAGATAAGAGGGAGGGAGTTATGTCATTAGTTGCGTGGGTAAATTGGAAGTAAATACAAAATCTCAAAGGCTGGCGGGGAAGCGGGCAGAGACAGGCAGGCGGCAGCAGCGCTGAAGCCCTCTCCCAAGCTCTGTCCGCACGGGGAGCCGCTAATCCCCCCATTTTCCATGGTAACGGGGTGCTGGGCTGAGCACACCAAAGGGCTGTGTCCTGGGAAGCAGCATCTCCAAGAGGATGTGTGACAGCAGGGCATGAGGGGCAGAGTAGGATGAGTGAAGACGTCTGGATACGGCCCCCAGGAGAGTGAAGGCAGGATGCTGCCCGCAGTCCCCATGTCTGCTGCAGACCGCACATGGGAAAGTAAGAAAGGGGTTTGGGGAAGAGATGCAACAGTGGTTTAAGGGCTGGAGAAAATGTCTGGCACAAACGCACCCGGCTCAATCTGCTCAGTCTAATGGAGACAGAGAGAGGCAGCTCGCTGGAATGTCCGTGTATCCGAGAAAGCGGGTGGGCCTGGCATCTCTGAAATCACACACAGAAAGGCAATGGGAACCAGCTGCTCCAGAGGGAAACAGCTCAGCTCTGCAGCACAGCAGGGGATCAGCGGGGAACAATCCCTGGGGAAAAGGGCAGCTTTTCATCACTGGTGTCTCCTGTCCGCTCTGGACAGCCTTTCCAAGACAAGCGCTTGGCTGGAGCGGGATAAGGCTCAACCCAGGGGCAAGCTTGGGACACCAAGGCTGAGACATGCTGAGCCCTTTGGCTTTAACGCTGGGAACACAGTCAGACGTCCGTGCCGGTACCTCAGCACCCTGCCTGGCCCTGGCTCAGCTGCACACCAGGCCTGAGCTACCTGCGTAGGGACAGAGACGTCCAGGTCCCCTCCCTGTCCCCTACGCCCACCAAGGCTGGAATGAGACAGGGCTCAGCAGCCACACAGAGGAGGGAGCCGCGAGTGCCCACGGCCATGGAAAGCAACAGCAGGAACAAGGGAGGTGGGAGGAAAACGGGTCCTGCGCTGCCCTGCCAAGCTCCATCCTCCTCGCAAGCTCAGGCAGCCAAGCCCCAGCTCAGATCCCGGGCCTGCCCCACCATCCTGCTGAGCTCTTGGACTCAACCCACCACACGAGCACAAAGCCCCATCTGGACCCCTCCTGCCCGTCTCCTCGCCGGCACGCACACACGTCGGCTCCTGCCGCCTGATCCCACTCCCACCCTCCAACCTTTGCTGGTCCCACAAATCCTACGTGCAAGTGGCTCCACAAAAACATGAACAACGGGTGGGAGAAGGAGCATTTTGTGGCTCCTGCAGGGCCTGGGTAAACAGAAACAGCAAAGCAAGGAGAGACGGTGGCCTGGCTGAGACACGGGAGCATCCATTATTAAAGAGCCATATCCACGCCTGACATTATTAAATGCCTCCTTCTGCTCCGAGGTGCTGCCGCACGCTCTGAGCCAGAGATCAATAGCAGGAACCCAGCCAGCGGAGAGGCCACAGCTCCGTAGGGGCAGGAGGGAGCACGGAGGAGAGGGACCCCTCTGCATGCCTGCCACGGCCCCTCTTGTGGCTGCAGAGGAGCTGGGTCTTGGGGGTCTCTTTGCTGAGTGGGGAGCGGTGGCAGGGCTGGAGAGGGACTCCAGGGTCCTGCTGGGTCATGGCCACCCAGGTGTGCTGCACGTGGGAGCGTGGTCCCACGCAGGGGACACAGCACAGAGCGGCCCGGGACCTCAGTGACTCTGGTGGGAGGTGGTGGGGGTCCTGCCCAGCCCAAAGGTGGTCTTACGGGCAGTCCTTGCCCAACGGCTTGTGGCGCCTTAAGTGATGCCCAGGATGAAAACAACATGTGCACACACCTCCCGTCGAATGCTGTGGCAGCGGGGCAGGGCACAGCCCCTTGGCATGGCGAGGTACTGTCACCATGCACCTCTGCCACACTGTTGGGACCCTGAGCCCCCCACCAGCACCCCTGCACCCCTAACCAGGGTGCGGGCCACACATGGGTGTCCCTGCTCTGGCAGTCCCAGAGAGGACGGAGGACAAAGGCAGCTCCGGGCTCCAAGCTGGGGACCTTCCGCCGCGCTGCTCTGCAGCATCACAGCCCTTTCCCGGAGCCGGTGACCTTCGGGAGGCTCCCGTGGGGTGCTCCGCACATCTACCTGCCCAGTGCAGGCTGGAGCAGGCCCAGCAAGGCTGGAAATCACCTCGGACCGGCTGTGAACACCGCCTGCATCCCCTGCCACAGGCACACCCTGGGGCTGGTGGTGTCGGGGCTTTTGACAGGGGTCCCTGGGGCTGAGCTGCCCACCACCCCACGGGTGCCCGGACCCCCCCGCGACCCACGCCGCATCGCTTCGGAGCGCTCAGCCTTCCCGGGCTGTAAACAGAGCCGGCGCTCCCCTCCCCCTGCACGGAGGGATGGAGGAACAACACCCCCGGCGGGGACGGGGCTCCCCGGCATCCCAGGTCCCCGCCGCACGGCACCGCCTCGTACCACCCCCACGACCTCGCCCAGATGCCGGGGCCGAGGGGGGCCAGACCCCCGAACCCCGCCCGGCCAGGGATGCGTGGGAGCCGCGCCCCCCGGGGATGCCCAAAGCCGGCGGGATGCCCCGGGGACCGCCATCCCCGCTCCCGCCCCGCACACCTTAAAGACCTCGGAGAAGAAGCCGGCCCCGATCTTCTCGCAGTAGAAGTCGTCGATGCGAGCCAGGGTGGAGACGGCGCTGCGCAGCGCCCGGTAAGAGGAGGGCCGCAAGCGCCCGCAGCCCGCCCAGGGCCCCGCCGCTTCCCCTTCGCCCTCCCCGGGCCGTCGCGGCAGCTTCTCCCACTCCATGTCGGTCCCGCCGAGCACCCCCAGCGCCATTCACATCCCCGCCCGGGCGGCCCCGCGGCCGGGGCGCCGCCGCCTGCCCTTCCCCCGGCCCGGCCCGGTCCGGCGCCGGCCCGGCCCCCGGGGCGACGCTAGCGGCGGCGGCGGCGGCGGCGGCGGCGCGGGGCGGGCGGCGCGGCGGGGCGCACGGCGCTCATGGCCCGGCAGCGGCGCCCCGAAGCCCCGCCGCGGCCCGGAGCTGCGCCTCCGCCGCCCCGAGCGCTGGCACCGGCGGGGCGGAGCCGGGGCGGGGACAGCCCTTAACTCCTTGGGACCCGCCGCCGCCGAGACCCGCCGGAGCATCCCTGCCCCGCACCGGCGGGCAGCGGCGATCCCGCACGCCCCGATGTCCCTGGGTGGCGAGCTGGCATCTCTGTACGCGCCTGCATGGGCTACGGGGACCCGAGCTCCCGGTGCCCGGCTCGGACAGACCCCATGGACACGGTGCTCTGATCCTCCTCTACCCCGGGCCCTGCCTGGATGCTCCTTGGAGCCGTGGGTCTCTTTGTCCCCTGGGTCCCACCGGGATCGCATTGTAAACGCAGGACTCTTTCTCCTCCGAGCCCTGCCCGGATGCTCCTTGTAGCTGCGGGACTCTCTTTCTCCTCATAGCACCCAGTCCCTGAGCAGATGGACCGAGGGCACGGGGATCTGATCTCCCCATATGTCCAGCCCCATGCCATGCAAGGATCATGGGTCCAATTCCCCCCGTACAGGCAGCTGCTGCCAGGATGGGCCCCACTGGCACAGGCTCGGATCTCTCCTCACAGCCATCACCAGACTGGATGGATGCTGTGGATGGAGAGCTCTGATTCTCCTCGTGCACCCACCCCTGCCTGGAGGGTGTCCCGGGGGCTGTGGGACCTGTCCTCTGGAGGAGCAGGGAAGTGCAGCCTCTCAGTGACATTATGCCCAGTGCCTCTTGCACCCCTTCACGTTTCTCCTTTTCCTGAGCTCTACCACTTCTCCCAGGTTTCCTCCTGCTTCCTGCTCCCTCGCAGGCCTTTTCCCTGCTCCGTTGCTGATCTGTCCTGTCCTTCCTGCCCAGGGACTCCCTGCAGCTGGATCTGCCCTTACTCTGTCCAACACATTTCGCTGTTGCTCCCCTTGGCAACCTGTGCCGGCCCAGCCCTGCCCCAGCTGCCTCCCTGGGTGCTGCCACAGCCCTCCTGTGCCTCCCTGCTGCTGCAGCTACCCTGCATCTGCCTTGCTCCAGCTGTTTCCCTGTGCGGTACTGCTGGCTCCACATGCCCTGCACCTCCCTAGCTGCTTTCCCTGCTGGGAAAAGCCGCCACATGGAGTGTCTCCTGGTGTGGCATTTTTTTGGCCAGTGCTTGGCTCCAGGTGCCACCAAACACAGCGTAACCATCACGGACCATGAGCCCTGGGTTTTCTTCCGTGTCCCAGGAGGGAGAATAACCCTGTGGGATAGAGCAGGGGAACTGAGCCTCTGACTTCTTTACAGTGGGAGCAGCACCCTGCCCCCTGAAATACATGGTATTTACGCTCTTCCAGGTCCACAGGAGGGAGTGGGTCTGTGCAGGGCAAGTTTCCTGCATGTGGGGAGGCAGAGCCTGGGGACAGGGGTCTGCCAGTCCCTGCCTTGCAGGGTCTGAGCCATCCCTTTCCTCACCAGTTCTGCTCCAGCCCAGTGTCTCCGCCTGCCAGGGTGATTGATGGTGTGTGCCACAGAGGCTGCTGCAGCCGTGGGGAACGGCGCCGTGCAACAGGCCACATTCTCAGGCTTCCCAGGCCTCACGTGTCTGTCCCGCTGACAACAGCCCGACAGAATGACAGGAGCAGCTTCACGGACCTCCTGTGATGGGCACGGAGGAGAGACCAGAGTCTGCGTGTGGGGACGAGAGGCTGCAGGCTCTGCCTTTCCACTGCGATGGCCAGCTGCAGCTGCTCAGATGGCAGTGGGTGCCTTCCCTGCCTTCCCAGGCTCAGCCCTTGCACCCGAAATCTGAGCACCCTGCTGCACCCACAGCCCAGTGACCAGTTCCTCAGTGGTGTAGGGAGCTGCTCAGAGGAGCAAAGCCAGCTCAGCTGGGGCCAGAAGGAGAGTGAATGTTGCCTCTCCCTCTCCCTTGAGCACACATGAGCAGCAGCCCCCTGAGGGTCAAGGCACTGCAGCAGAGATGGGGAGTTCTGGCAAGGCATCTTGCAGAGAGAAGCTCAGGACCACTGCCTGTTCAGGGCTCCTGCTGCTTACAAGTGACTGGGTTTACATCCAATTAAGTTGTAACGGATAAATTAAAGCCCTGGAGACGGCCCTGACTGTGGAAATTGCTGCTGCAGGATTTACAGTCCCTTCTCTCATCAGTGCTGGTAACTCTACTGTGCTATTTCCACCATGCTCTGTTCCTGCCTGGCACAGCAGAGTTGATCTGAGACATGGCTAAAGGTCCCCAGTGCCTCAAATGCCTCCCATGGTGCAGGCAGCTGGATGCAAAGCCAGGCTGGGCTGAGCCTGCAGCAAACCCTGAATTAAGCTCCTCAAGCCCTGGTGAGGAAGAGCAAGAAGGTCTCCCTGGCTGTGCTCTGCTCCTGTGGAGCTCGAGGGGGGAGAGCAAGGGGGCTGCGCCCTCTTTGCCTTTCTCCGTCTGGGCTCTGCACCCTCCCTCTCTCACAGGGAGAAGGCTCAGGGATCAACAAACACCTTCTCCCTGCCTGATGGGGATGGTGCATCACCCAGGCAGAGCAGGGGCGAGAGCCTTCAATGAGCAGAGGGAGGCGGGTGCTGGGGGTGTCCTGCAAGGATCAGGGCACACCACGGCCGTGGGGTGGCCAGGCTGCATGCAGGGCAGTGAGGGATGCAGGGGGGCTTCCACCCAGAAAACCTGGTGCTCGCTGTACCCCGACCTCTATTCCACACCAGCACCTGCGGCACCGGGTCCTTGCAGCCCAGCTCTGGTTGGGAGCAGCCAACAGTAACCCACCCTCACCGAAGGCTTGCCCTGCTCGGAGTCCTGGAGCCAGAAGTGGAGCAGTCCCCTCCTCTGTGGCCATGTGCAAGAGCCCAGCCACACCTGAGGCTTCTTCTCTGCAAACACTCAGGAAAATTAATGGCTGCTGCTGCGGGGGGTCCAGGGACAACTGCGGGAAGTGAGACTGTGAAGCTGAGCCAGAGCAGGCACCAGGCTTCCCTGCAGGAGGGTTTTCCAGCCTGGAGGGGCTGTGCAGACCCAGAGGTGAGCAGGACAAGGAACATCGTCTGACTCAAATGACTCCCTTTGCTGCTTTCTCCCAGAATGTGGGTGCAGCCTCTTGGTCCCAAGTGTCCTCTCTCCTCCTGTCCCCTGACAACCTCTGCTCTTTTCCCACATAACCACACATCACCCAGCAGATCTCTGCATCTGCCTGTGTCCTGCATGTTCCCCAGCTCCCTGCTTATGAGAGGGACGGTCCCTGACAAACATCTCCCTCTTCTGCCCCATAAGAAACAGGAGAGGGGGGCACACAGGGTCTGTTGCAACCTGCTGGGAGGCCTGGTCAGTGCAAGGAGCCCAGAGTACATGGGAGAAGGTCCCAGCCCCCGTGGTTCCTGTGCGATCTGGTTATGCCCAACAGCACACGGTACAGGTGATGGAGCAGGACTACATTTCCCAGGGCGCTGTGTGTTGTTGAGCTCAGTGAGTGCAGGGCCATGGATGCTCCCTCCCTAGCACCATGGCTGCAAGCTGCAGCAGCCCACCTCCAGCTGCGAGCAGGGACTGGTAAGGTCCCCGCTGTGTAGGCATGTTTCTGGCCCCCCCCGTTCCCTCCCCAGCACTCCAGCTGCAAGGCCAATGTGGGGCTGCCTGCAGCAGGAGGGCTGCAAATATTTGTTGTATCATTAATTTTCTATGAGCAGAGTCAGCACAGCACCTGGCAGCATTTGCTCGCTGCCTCCTGTTATCTCCTGTTGACGCTTCTCATGCCTGGGTGCTGGCACCGTGACATCTGTGGAGGCAGCATCCGCATCCCATCCCTGTCTCTTAGTGCTGGGCAGTGATTTCAGCTTACTGCTCTGCTTCTCCTCAAACAAGCCCCGGTACCCCTGCCAGGGTGCACAACAGGGTGGCAGCTGGTGCCTGAGCCCAGCTGAGTGCATACCTGCTGGAAGCCCTGTGGGCTGTGCTAATTTGAAAACGTTGAGAACACTGATAAAACAAAAGCAACCACCACCTCTGAAAAGGAGGGACAGGCAGCTCTGGCTGTGCCTGTAACGCCTGTGACCCATGGTGACGTGACATGCAGCCATGTGAGCACAATGACATCCTTGCAGTGAACCAGCACTGCAGAGAGCTTCACTGTTCACCAGGAGCTGGTCACCTTGTGCCAAGCAGGTAGGGACAATGCTACCACCTCCAGCATCTCCCACCCTGCTCCTGAACCAGCCTGAAAAACTTATCTCCCAACACCTGCCATTCTCCCATCCCCCAAGGCTGCCCAGCAGGTAACAGGGCTGCTCCTTGTCCTCTTGACCTGACCCTGGGAAATGGGGTTCTCAGCATCTCCACACTCATCCCAGGAGGCTGTGCCAGCCTTGCTCCATCTCCTGCATCTTGCCAGGCCATTAGTAATACTCCCCAGACACAGCGCAGCGTCCCTGAAGTGCTTGTGGTTCTGCCAGATGTAAGCCAGGAGCAGGGATGCCAAGAAGCTGATCTGGCTGCAGTGGTGGGCTGAGCAGGACCACATCAGAGCAGGTCCAGGACCGGTCTCGGCTGAGCTGGTGGGAGCAGCCCTGTGACCCATTGCACCAGCTGCAGGAGAGCAAGGCAGGGAGCAGGGCTGAAAGTTCTCAGTGGGTCTTGGCGTATGGCTCTGGGGAAGAGCCTTCGCCTGTGGTTCATCGCTGCACTTTGATCTGCACGACTTGACGTTGCTGCAGAAGCAGCACAGCGATGTGGAGGGAAAGGCCGGTGAGGGCACGCATAGCTCAGCACAGTGCCTGCCAGAGACCCTACAGAAAAAACCCACATGCACAGTCCGCCCTACATTAACAAACCAACATCCTCAGCCTTGCCCTGGTTTCCTTACCCATCCCAGAGCTGACAAAAGGAAAACCTTCTGGAGGAAAGCAATGCATCAGGCTGGAGAACCATTCTCCTGTGAGCTCTGACCTTCTGTTCGGGACAGGCGCGTCCCATCCTGGCCACAGCAGCATGGATGAGAGAGATGTTCCCAGTCCCTCCTGCTCTCCTGCCCCCAGGTAGAGACTATGGAGCCCCCCAGATGCTCGAGCAAGAGGTAGGTGCTGCAAGGGGCTCCCCACCCTCGAGACAGCGGTCACTCAGGTTACATCTCTCTGAGTAACTCCTCAGCCTGAGCATGGTCCTGTAATCATCCACACCACTTGGTTGGTTCCCTGGCACAGTTTTGGCCCGTGCTAAATAGGACAGGTTCAAGGGAGGTCATGGGTCAGGGCCGTTCCCAGGAGGAAACAGAGACACGGCCACCTTGAGGCAGAGAGGAGAGTTGAGCTGTGTGCCTGTCCTCCTGCGGCTGCTGCCTTCCCCTTTGGCTTCCCCTCTCTGTGCTGGGGCACAGAGGAGCAGGGTGATGGTGCTGGGCTTTGGAAGTCCATGGGAACCTTTCGCCTGGAGGTCACTGGTGCCACCGCCATGTTTACACAGTGATGCTCTGTCCAGGTGCGGGAGGGGCTGGAAAGCAGAGCATTCGCTCTCCGTGTACCAGCAAGTTCAGGAGCTCCCTATGAATGGGGGCACTTCCCAGCCCTTTCCCTTGTCCCCGAGCCCTGTCCAGACCCTGTCCAGGCAGGGCAGGCTGAGGCAGCACAGGCTGGAGCATGGCCCAGCGTGGGGAGAGAAGGCAGATATGCTGTGTTCGGCGTGGAAGTCGCCGTCGTGCCGCTGCTTGCAGCTGATTCAATCACAGCCCTTTATTGCTTCTCCCAGCTGTTGAAAACCTCATTAGGTTTACCGAGCTCTATGAGCAGCCCTGCCAGACTTTCTCATCTCCTGCCCTCTCCCATGAGTCAAGGCACCCTGACCTCCAAGGAAGTGCATCAGCACGCTCCATGGGGCCTGGGCCGAAAAAACGTCCTGCACCCTGGCCTATGTGGACGTGTCTGGCACAGGCAAGGTGTGCCAGGGTCTGCCATGAAGAGAAGGGCAAGAAAAGGAGGTGTGGTGCTGTTCTACATGGGGACATCTCTACAACACAACACAATGAGGGAGCAGGGCTGTCCACACACAGGCACCTTGTACCCCAAGGTGGGAAAAAAGTCAGGAAGGAGAGTGGGTCCTATTGAACTATGTTAGTGGCAAACTTGAGGCTGACGGTCCCAGGCCAGCAGCAGTAGAAGCAAATGGTACTTGAACCAGGACAAGTGGTGGTAGTGCTGCCTTGACCTGGGATCTCTGCTGGCTCCAGCGCAAGGTAGAGCTGAGATGAATGGGGCAGGGCTGTGATCCTGCTGTGCCCTGCACATTGGAGCCCTGTTCCCAGGCAGCACCTGCACGCCACCGCAACACATTAATACCTTTGATTACTGTGGCCTAATTTGTGTCCACCTGTGTCATGGGTGGCTGGTCACCCCACCCTGCTGAGCCCTTGTTCTACAGTGGCTGATTGCGCCAGCACTGGACAAACTGGTCTCCTGGGGTAACTACATCCAGGAGAGACCTGGTGCTGCAGGCTGTGGGTGAGCCAAGTGTGTCACCACCGGTCCAGCACCTGGCTTTAAGTCACACCATGATGCACGGTGAGTCCTTTCTTATGGGACAAGCACCCACCCTCCCTCCCCACTGCCTCCTGCCTGGGAACCTGCCTCCCAAGCCTGCTTGTCTCATGGCCCTGGGCTCTGCAGGACTTCTGCTGGCCAAGGGGGAGCGGGCCAGGCTAAGTTGAGGGGTTCCCCATGGGAGGTTGTCACATGAGATGGGACCTTCCCTTTCCCCCAGATCAGCTGTGGTGCTGCTGTAGGTCTGCTCAGGGTCTTCCCCTTGGCTTGATCCTGGGCTGGAAACGCACGCGGCTTTATGCACGTATTTGTACAACAAAGGGCAGCTGCTCCCTGGGCTCTGGGCACCATGCCATCCTCACCACTCTTACTGACTTACCAGGACGCAGTGCCCTCCTCCCTCCTTCTCCTCCACCTGCCCAGCCTTTGTGGGGAACCAAGTCACGCCAGGACAAGCCTTCGTCAGAGGCTGAAGGCTGGGTGAAGCCAGTAGGCTCCCAGAGTGTTCTGCAGGGCCACACACTGAGGAAAAGTGTGAGCAGGGACCTTGGCTTTCTGGTGCCCCATGTGTGAGGGAAGCTGCTTTGGGGAGGCACAGCACTCTGCTGATGGCAACTGCACGGCCAGGACACGGACAGACACCCTGGGATGGGTCAGGAGGGAGCTGTGCCAGCTCAGGGTCCCCCTGGCAGCAGCAATGCCTCCTCCAAGGCATCACTGGTGCTGCACCAGGCATGGTGATGGGGCCATGCAGCCCCCGGAAGACTAGCTAACACCACCAGCTGTCCCACCTTCCCACCTCCACCAGGCCACTGGCTCCAGTTCACTGGGGAAACAGCTACTTGGCTTTTTCTTCCCTATTCATCTGGTTCCTTCCGGGCTCAGGATATTTTGGGTACTTCTCTGTTCCCAGCTACCCTGGGTGGCATAGGCGGTTCCTCAGGATTTACTTTCCTCTGGAGAGAGAGGACAGGCAGAGAACTGAAAAGGGGAAATGCCAAGCCCTTTATTTAAGACCTGTGTATGGAAGGAGAGACTCATGACTCCACCAAACACATGCACTCCATCAGCTGCCTATAAGAGAGCTGTGACATTGGGGCCAGCACATGGAGTTGGGTGGAACATTTGAACAGGAGCAATGTAGAGAGGCTTGTGCAATGAAGGAGGTGCAGGGTGAAGGGTTTGTCTAGGAGATAGAGAGCTGCTCCACTCAGGCAGAGAGAGAGACCACAAGCACAACGTGCTGTCCCTGCCAGCGGGTAGATGGGGGGATGTGGGTATGAAACATGGAGGCAGAAAGAGCAGGTCAGAAGTATTGGTCTTGGTGCAGAGAGCCTGCACTGAAAGTGGCACCTTCAGGCAGCAGGGTTGCGGAGGAAGCCTGTCTGGCCTGAGATGCTGCTTCAAATCTTACAATTCCCACCTCCTGGCCTTAGCCAGGTTCCCTGTCCAAGAACCAGGGTGGGATGTGCTGAAGATGGCCCTGGGGATGGGGGCAGGAACAGCTAGACCAGATGTGGAACGGCTTGGAGGTCAGAGCTGGAAACCCCATTTCTGAGCACATCTTCCTCAAACCAAAATGCAGCATCCCACACCCCTCCAGCCTTACTCCACCCTGCTCCCAGCTGCAAACTGCTTATGTCCAATTTTGTGTGCTAAAAATATCTTTCTGGGCAGTCAGCAAGTGCGCAACCAGATGGGAGAGGGTGAGTCTGAGAGCGAAGGGGAGTGGGGGTGTATTTGGGGTAGGTGTGGGCTGCAGCACAAGGCCAGACGGGCCTGGGCAGGCTGGGTGGGGGGCCGTGGGCTGGCTGGCACTGCAGAGGGACATGTAGAGAGCCTTGCTTGGCTTGGGCCCATGCTTCTGGGTAGCGGGGCACGGCAGGGGGGCACGCGCAGATGGGCTCAGAAAGGTGGGGAGATGCTGGCTGTGTAGAGCAGGCAGCAGGTCCTGCTCCCTCCCCTGCAAAGAGGTTGCTGTAGCAGTCAGAGCAGAGGGAAAGGAGGGATGGTTATCCAGCTCCCAGGGCCTGGCACAGCTCTGCCCAGCAAGCAGAAGTGCCCTCCTGGGACCCCTGCACCTTGCCAGGCTCTCCCCCGTCACTTCTCCGCTCTCAGTCCACCTGTCCTGAGGGAGGCCAGGCCATGGGCAGACCTGGCGGCCCCGTAAGCCACCTTGGGAGCAGAGATGGCAGCCTTGGGTGGGCAGTGCCATAAGAGGGAGTCCCTGCCCTGGCTGCTGCTGCCAACTGGGTGACGGCAAAGACGCCCCAATGCCACCCCTCTCCCAGGCCAGCACAGCTCCCTGCAGACCTTCCAGATGTTTTGCTGGGCCCAAGGCAGACTGTGATAACCCATCATGACCAGGCTGTCACCCTGGAGGGATGCCTCTGCACCCCACCGCTACTGGGGCTCCCCTTACCCTCCTTCTGCCCATAGGTCTGGGGTTCTCCTCCCTTGGGGAGTTGTGCTGTAGGGAACCGGGATGTCTGGGTTTTATCTTCACCCTGGGGAAGGGGCTGGAGAGTTCCTACGTTCAGAGTGGCACGGTGCACTGGCCTTTGTCCCCCTGATGGCACTGCAAGATCCCTGCGTGGAAGAAGGTTCAGGGCTGGTAGGGCTGGGCAAGTTGCTGAAGGAGTAACGAAGACCCCCCAGCAGGGCTCGGGGCTGGGCTCTAGCTGGGATCCCGTGGGCTTTTTCCAGCTCTCCCTGCCAGAATTACCTCTGGGCTCTGGCAGCGCAGGCTGCAGCCCTGACTGAGGCAGACGCTGCATCCTGGAGAGGAAGGAGCAGCATGTGGGGAGCCAGCCCCCCAGATCCCACAGGGTCATGCGCTAGTGCTGTGCAGGGAGGAGACCCCTGCCTGGCCATCCCGGGGCTGGATCTGACTGGGTTACCCTCCCCAGGCCTGATCCTGACCCACCACCTGCACAATAACCCTGCTCTCAGCCCACCTCCATCACCATGGCCGTGCCCGATGATTTGTAGGTATGCCCCACACTGGGGTCCCTCAAGGGAAGGTATAGGGTAGGGACAGGGATAAGCCCCAAATATATTTCTGTTATTTGTGAGGTCTGACATAGGAATGGACTTTACTGTAGGGGAATGTGGTGGGTATGTTAGCAGTGCTTTCCATAAGGCCTGATGCTCAAAAGCCACAGCTAGTTCTCCTTTCCTTGTGGTTTTGTGGATGGTTTTGAGCCCTCAATGTTCTTCTCTATTAGAAGTAAAACTGATTGTAAATTGCAGGTGATTTTGGTTTTTCTGTCTTCGGTTTGAAGGTCTGAGTCCTGTTAGTTCATTGATGATTGAACTGGACCTTCAGGAAACAGCCCATTAATCATGTTTACAGTGATCAAATGAACGGCCTTGGGGCCTCAGCCCCACTGAGAGGAAGGTATGTGGCTGGCTGGCTTTATTATGTGCAAAAATGTATACATCGGCTGTATGCTATAGCAGGAAATCTGTATTAGAAAGCACCTAAGATGCATTGAGACGGCTCTGTGAGACTTTGTCCTGCTGCAAAGGCTAGAGCAGCGTAGGCAGAATATGCACAGCCCCCACACGATGTGCTCTTGGAAGCGCCGTGAGTGGTTTCCCAGAGCTGTGTTATCCCAAAAGCAGGGTCGTTCGCCCGGTGTGCAGACGCCAATTAACACACAGAGCTGAGGTATTTTATTCCTTTCGTATTTGCGCAAAGATGGGTGCTAGGTGGCAGTTCCACAAATCTAGCACACCTTCGTACAACACTACAGCGCATTTATCCTGCTATGCGGTTAGTATAAACCTGCCCAAATTTACACTTATGGGTTAATGATTAACATTTCATACACTATTGGTTTACTGTATTTAAATCAGCCTCGCTTGCTGTGCAAATTAGCACGCACGCTCCTTTCAGGTGTGGGGGGACGAGTCTTTTTGGTCCTGAATTGAGTCGGTGGTCGCAATCTCCCCTCGCCGCATTTACCTTTCACCCAGTTACTGCAGTTTTATCAGACTTCATGTTTTTCTGGCCACCATCCAGTCTTTGGTGCCAAGATGTTCCCTTTTATCAGTCAAGTAGCTCTTCTTCAAGGGTATAGCTGTTAGTTTTCCCCAGTTCATTAATTAAACAAATACTTTTTTATCCTTTAGCTCCTTCCCAGATTCCTTTCTCAGAGCACAGGTGGTTCGTAGTATTGCTCAGTGGAAAATTTTCACTTTCTGCAGGATATCAGCTGGAGCTCATCACCTCCCGTTGATCATGCCATGCCGAGTTTGGATTCACGAGTTGCTGTGTGACTTGACAGTCCCTTGGAAACGTTCTCTCATTTGAACTCCGTTGTGTGGTTCCCAGTGAAGTAAGGCATCGTCAGTTGAACTAGCAGCGCTAATGTTAGGCTGTGTAAGAGCCTATAAGAGGCATATGCCTGAGGACGCTGGCTTTCAGTATTTCTTCAGCATTTTTCTAGTGCATGCTATACAGCAAGACAACAAATCTCAAAAAATGATGAATTTCTAAGGAGGAAAAGGCCAAACATAGGTTGCTAGGCTGGAGTGCATTTCAGGATAGGGAAAAAGAAAACAAATACATCAGCTGCAATAGGAAACCTCTTGCACTACATGGGCATTGTGGAAGCTTGGATGTTTTCTTTCACTGTTTTTGCTCCTTTCATATGGCAAAGAGAGGCAGTGAGAGTGTCTACATCTAACGCTGGGATTTTATGAGGACATTACCCAGTGAGTGCTGGCTGTGGCCATTCTCCTGGATGCTTGCAGCTTTGCTGGCTGCCCAGGGACAAAAAAGCCTGGTTCCCAAAGCCCAGGTAACTGCCAAGGAAACAGGGACAACATGATTTGTTGCTGCTGCTCCTCTTGCTGCAAGCTTGCTAGAAGGCTTTACCCCATTAATCTCACAGCAGCTGTATGTGAGACAGCTGGACTTCATGTGCTGATGCTCCTGAATGGATCTTAGGAGATACCTAGCTTCCAGAAACCCTTCAGTGTTGCTGCTCTACTGGGGTAATGCAGATACACCAAGCACTGTCCTGCGGTGCTGAGGATTGTGGTTCCTAAGAAAGGATCTGCCATGGAGCTCTGGGCCAACCGATCCCAGCTGAGTGGTGAAGAGCACCCTGGGTGACAGCACCCATTCCCAGAACACTGGTTGTGTTGGACCATAGAGCAACCATGCTCCTCTGTCCAGGGAAACAGAGAGAGAAAGGCTGTATAAACCACAGAGTTGAAAGAGGAGCTGCCCAGGAGAGCTGCAACAGCACAGGGAGCCAGGACTCATGGAAGCTTGAGGCCATGTAACAGTGTGTGAGCTGGAAAGGGGCTCAGAGAAGAGCTTGGTGGTGGTGTCTTCAGGGACAGGAGACTGGGGGAGCGTGAGGGAGTCAACCTTGGGGTTATGGCCCAAAACGATGAGTGCCCAGGGAATTCCCTCCCATACCCAAAGACCCCGTCTGGCCTAGCCAGGGACAGGAATAAGTCTTCTCCATCCAGTTCCAGGAAGACCCTTTCACCCCCAGTACTGTGTGTGCTGTCCATATCAAGGTGCTTCACATCCTAGAAGGCACCGAGAAAGTGGAGCTCAGAGCAGGGTAGGAGGAAAGGTTTGGAGGAGAAGGGAAACAAGCCTGATTCAGGAGCTTGTCAGATCTGGAAGGTCTATTGGTGGGGTTCAACAGCAAGATTGTTGCAGCTGGGTCGGTTCAAGGTAGTAAGTAGAGAGATTTCAAGGCAAAAGTGATGCATGATGAGAGCACCCTGGGATGGGCTTGGGAAGGTGAACCGGGCGTGTTTTCCTTAACATCCACCACTGGATCTGGAGGGAGAGAGGAGTGAGGCAGACCAGAGAAGGTTTTGGAGGTGTTTGTCGGAGCAGGGCTACGGGGGCCTGACGTTAGCCAGTGAAAAGGCTGGACCAAGGCACCCAGGAGACCCCATCGAGCCTGGGCCCACTGCCTGTGGGCAGATGGGTGAGGAGCAGCCCTGTGTCCGGTGGGATGCTCTCTTTGCATAGAGGAAGCTTTTTGCACCACATGTGATTTCCCTATGTGGCTGTTTCGTTTCTGTGTCTGCACCTCTCCTCCGCTGGGTTATACAGATACCTTTCGCGAGCAGCTCAGCCAGAGTCCTGCCTGGGGACTTTGTTCCAGCATGGCCCTGCGAGGGCTGGCTCAGGCCTTTCTGCCGGTCCTTGCCCCTCTGCTGCTTGCATGGGGACAGAAGCACCCTGGTCCAAAGAACCAGGGGGGAGCCAAGGAAGCAGGTAAGAGCAGGTTGCGCCTCTTACAGAAAAACTTTTGCTGCTCCTCTACCTGCATATTTGCTATGTGGCTTTACCCTGTTCAGCCCACAGCGGCTGTGATGGAGAGGGCTGAAGCTGGTGTCTGCATCAGTCCTGAGACACTCAGGCATCTGTTGGGTTGTGGTGGGGCAAAGCTCTGTTTGGGGCTGGAGGGCAGCAAGCCTTGGTGTGCTGGGAAAGCCTCCATGAGTGTGGGAGATGCAGTGTCCCTCCAGGGAATGGATAGTGTCCCTGGGAGCAGGAGGTGGCCGGTTGTTGTTGGACGGTGGACAGATGAAGCTGGGGCAATCAAAGCAGCGCTGGCCTTCCTGGGGCAATCTGGCCAGCATCCCTATCACACAGGAAGGCAGTGGTGGTGTTCAGCAAAGATGTGGGGAGCTGTGAGATAAATCCCTGTGTTAGCTGGGATGCCTGCTTTGTCCTGTAGTCCCCATGGTTGGGGGAGCTGTAGTTCAGTGGGATTGTTCTTTAACAGCATTGTTCTGTTCTTTCTCTGTGCCAGGGGGGCTAGGGGCACCTCCTGCGTCTCTGCTGGCCTCTTCCTACAGAGACTGCGGGCTTTCCTATGGAGACTGTGCTGTGCCCTGGTGTTGGCGGTACCTGTCAAGGTCCCCATGGGGCACAGCAGGACCCCGTGCTCTTTGCACCAGGGCCTAGGGGGCCTGAGGTGTGAGTCATTCTCTCTGTAGGGAAATGGGAGCAGAAGTGGCTTGCCAAGTCACCAGATGGGTCATGAGTCATGTTACCCATCGCTGGTGGCTGGAGGGATGCTGCCCTCCCAGCAATGGGCAGCCCTCAGCTATCCAGGGCAGGATGGACCCTGCTCCCCTTGACTCAGCAGCAGCTCCTGCCCCTTTCTCCTGTTGCCCACAGCCCGGACCTGAGAAGCCCTGTCAATAGTCATGGCTCTCCCCTCCTTGGCCTGAGGAGTCCCAGCTGGAGGAGGCTGTGATGGGCTCAGTAGAGGCATTGGCTCTGAGCAGCTGGGGGAGATTTCCTGGATCTGTGTCTGCAGAAGAGGCATGGGGCACCAAAGTGAGGTTCTGACCATTATCCTCTACTGTGCTGCTGGCATCTGCAGCACTGAAGGAGGCCATTGGAGTCTGGATTATGGGTATATCAGCAGAGCTGCAAGCAGGGGCAGAGCTTGCCTCCACCAGCTCTGAGAAGAAAACCGTGGTGCCAAGCCAAGTCCCCGCAAGGGCTTTTGCTGCAGTTGCTGCTCTTCAAGTGTCATCAAGGAATCATGTCTGCCATAGATGCGTGCTTTTTTCACTTTCTCTTTGTGTCCTGTGTCCTTCCTCTTCAGGGATAGCCATCAACATCTGAATGACGCACATGCATTTTCTAGACCAGACCTAGACGACAAAGGCTCGCGTTCCTTGCTGACAGTGCCTCTGGCCTAGTTTTGCTGACCTTCGCTTCCCCACTGAGGTCTGCACGAGACGGCCTTGTGCTCCCATTGCTCCCACTGCTACGTCTCCTCTTGTGCCTTGGCCTTGTCAGCTGTTTCCTCACCAGCTTTTCTTGTTGATTTCTACTCCCTTAGGAGTGTAACCTGCTTGTCACTGTGTCCTCTTGCATTGCAGGTCATCGTCAGCCTCCTGACTGAGCTAGGCTGTGCTCTTACTGCATCCCCCATTCTCCTGTGTAAGGGTGTTTCTGCCTAGCCTTTCAGATTGTAGAGCACCTCGGGGACAGCCAGCTTTCGGGACCTGTTTCCTAATGAGTACCAATGGGGAAAAAATGTTCCTCCCCACAGGTGGAAATCTGCTCTTTGAAGCATGGTTCATTTTCCTGCAGCAGAATTCCTCCCTGCTGGCTGGTGTCCCTGGTCAAATGCTTGGTGCTGGGCAGGTAGCCCGGGCTCTGCTGGGGTGGGAAGGATCCTGGATGTCACCCTGGGGCAGGAGTGTGAGGGCGTGTGTGCTGCTTCAGGGGGGATTTAATGACAGGAGGGGGGAAGGTGCATGCCAGGGATGCCTAACTAGGTTTGGCCTGAGTCAAGGGTTTCAGGTCTGTCAAGGCTTTTGGCTGCTGCAGTGAAGTGTGCGATCTGAGGGCGCTGGGAGGAATCCACCTGCAGGGGGAAGAAGTTTCCTATCTAGACAACACATGTGGGCTCAAAGGATGGATGTGGTGGCCACTGTCCTTTGCGGTGGTGGGCCAGGATGCAGGGTTGAGATGATGGCGTGAAAACCTGCTACCAGATAAGGGAAGTGTGGTGATGCCTCTGTTCCAGTGTAAGGGAGTGCAGCCCCACGAGTGCTGGCTGGCAGGAAGCGGGCAGTGGTAGAGACGCATGTAGCTGAAGAGAGGTGTTTCATCCTAATTTAGGGGAGGCCACCTCCTACCGGATGCCTCCTCACAGGCTCAGTTTGCACTGGGTGAGCAAGTCTGGGTGACACATCTTCTAGTGCAGGACAAGGCAGGCTTATTTTGGGTGAAGTGGCCGGAAAAGGCTGGGTGCATGGAGTGGGGTGTGAGCTTTGTGGCCAGCGCTGTGAACGTAGATGTGGAGGTCTGAGGGCAGGCTGCCAGGGCTGGCGGCTGCCTCATGGGGGAAAGTCAGGAGGGTGTGCAATGGCAGCAGAGGCCCACTCGGTCTGGTGCACTCCCACAGCCTCTGTCTTTGGGGGAGAGAGCGCAGGAGAGAGCAGCATCCACTGGGCTGCTGGATCCCTCTGTCTGGGATCCCTCCGCAGCACGTGGGTGGGCAGGAGGGCCTGCGGGTAACGCTCCTGCACTGCACCTGAGGGTGCAAGGGGGGTTAATGCACCTGGGGTCTGGGGCCTCATCCTGGGAGGTGCTCATCTCTGCCATCCCTCTGAAGCGAGGGGGACCAGCAGCCCGCTGGACGGGCCCTCCTCACCCCCGAGGACGCTGCTGGAGCCCAGTGATCCTCAAGGCTCTTCTGCATGGCCTTTGCACACAGGAAGATGTAAAGCTCCCTCCAACTGGGACCCCAAGCTGCAGTTTACCCCGAACCAGAGCAGCTATGCCTTGAATGATTTGGTGCACCTGAGCTGTGCTGGGGAGTATGTGCCGTCGGTCCCCCAGATCAGATGCATTTCCAGCGGGACCCAGACCTTGTGGAACGAGACTGCCACCTGCAAGGGTAAGCACAGCCCCGCACCACCCTGACCCTGGGGTCCCAAGCTGGCGTTAGACAGGGTGACAGTCCAGGAACCAGGGACCTGGATTCCTCAGCTTTCCCCTCCTGTCCTGGCAGTGCCAGGGCACCTTTCATCTCAGCACCCTGCTGTGGGCAGATGCCAGGGGTCTGTGCTCCTGGGGAGGGGTTCAAAGGCAGGAACCCTTCCTGGCCAGCGTCTCCTGCCTCCTCATGGAGAGCTGCAGCTGTGAAGCTGGGAGGAGGAGGAATTGCTGGAGGGGTTCAGCTTCAGGCTTTGGCACTTTGCGCTGCTTCTTTCCCTGGGAAGTTCTCTGGGATTTGGGTGAAATCCGGTGGGAGAGGCTGTCACTGCTGCACTGCTCACCTGGATGTGAGGGGGGCCAAGAGAATGGGATCTCAAGGACCCCATGGGTGGGTGGAACACAGGGGAGGCTTGGGAGTCCTGGAGATAGGGGTGATGATAAGCCCTGTGCCCCTGAGCAGTGCCTGGGCACATGGTGGGAGTAGAGGGAGTGATGTGTGTGTCAGGGTGAGCGGTCAGAGTCATGGGGAGGAGAGACCTGTCCAAACCCTCCTCCCGTCACCTCCCAAAAATACTCCTCACTCAATTTTTCCTCTGACAGAAACATGCCAAAGGCCTGTTTGGTGGGACCCAAGACTCCAGATGGCACCAGACCATGGGAAGTACAAAAAGAATGAAGAAGTGACTCTGAGCTGCAACAACGGTTTCCAGCCATCCTTCACCCATGTCAAATGTGCAGGGGGAGTTCAGCCATTGAATTATTCTGGATCTCTAGACAGACGTGTGTGGCTGGGGAGGAAAAGCAGTGATGCTTGGATCCACATTGAGGAGAACATAGTGTGCATGGGTAAGCAGGATGTCAGGAGGTGTCTCTTACGGAGCTCTGTGGCCAAATCCTGTCCCATTCATCCATCTCTGAGCTTCCACTGTCACCACCGTGGCCAGGGATGCACTTCTGATGCCTGATTGGGGCCACTCAGATCTCCCTGTTTTCGATGCCTGAGACCATTCCCACATTGAATTCTGGCACATCCTTGTCCATCACCTGCCTGGGCAGGCCCCAGCCCTGGCTGACACTCACCCGCAAGGAGAGACCCATCCCAACAAGCCTTGTTGAGGGGTCACATCCTGGCAGACGGATGTGCCACCTTCCCTCTCCCTTCAGGGACTGGAGGGATTGCTGGGGATTGCTGATATCCCATCACATACGCCTGCCCCTCCTTGAAATGTCCCACCCCAACTAACACCCACTTTCACCTCTGCCAGCAACGTGCCAAAGGCCTCGCTGGGGACGGGGACTCCAGCTGGCACCAGTCCGGGACAATTACAAGGAGAACGAAGAAGTGATGTTGAGCTGCCCTGCAGGTTTTCAGCCGTCCTTCACCCATGTCAAATGTACAGGAAAAGTCCTGTCCATCAGCAACAGGAAACCTGTATACATAGATGCTTGGAGTGGAAGGGACAGCAGAGGCAGATGGATCAACATTCAGCCCACGTTCAGCATGGCGTGCATCGGTAAGGGAGGCATCAGGAGCTCTCCTGGCTGCCCCGCTCTGCCCTTGCTGAGCAGCAACGGGGGAAGGCAGGCTGTGTGTGCACAGGAGGTTTCAGTGCTGAGGAGGTTGCAGGCTCTCTGCCTGCCTGGGGAAATGGGAGGTGCTGCTGAAGGCCGTGTGGAGGCAGCCCCTGAGCCTGGCCTGTGCTTGCCTGAGGGTCCCGGCAGGAGGGGGCTGTGGGATCGGGGGCGGGGGGGGCGGTGACCAACGCTGCCCGTGCCAGGCCAGGGCAGAGCGCAGGGTGTGCAGGGCTCCAGCCTGCGATCCACGGGTGGGTGGGAGGTTCCTGGTGGAGATGCGGTCATGTCCCACCTGGGGAGGAGTGGGGAGGAGTGACTAAGGTTCGCAAATCCTCTCAGTGTGGATTAAGGTGGGCCAACACTCAAGGTCCGTACACAAACACCAGCTTCAGTAGGAAGCTTTTATAGAGACAGAGAGGGAGTACAACTGTTCGATACCCACCAACCCTCTCATGATTATATCTACCCCAGCTATGCGGCTAAGCTATGCGGCCTTATGGAAAATCAAGGAAGGCTGTGCAGTACTCTTAACTACAATTTCTCAACCTTGATGACTTAATTACCTTAGGGGAAGTGAAAAAGAGAGAGAGGGAGAGAGAGAAAGAGGGAAAAAGAGGAAAATCACCAGTCCTGGATCCAGCGGTGGACCTGTCAATGGGGGTATTCGGTGGAGAGAGCCCCCGAGAGAGAGCCAGAGTCCCCATTTACAGATTTCAGCCTCTGGACTTCTGGAACCTTCTCTCGTCGCAGTTCCAGGAGTGGTAGAGATACCAGTCGAATTAAGAGGGGTGACCAGTCAAACCAAGAGAAGCGATGCCAGGACTTTCCCCCAGGCAGTGGGTGTGTGGGGGGAATAAAAGGCTTCACAGCCTGCGGGGGCAAGGCCTCCCTGTCTCCACAGGGCTCCCTCCCTCACCCTCACTCTAAGGCACCATCCGGTCCTGTGTTCCAGTGACTGTCGCTCTGCATCGTGGTTTTAGCACCAAGGCTGTTTGAGACATCTCGTTGTTTTGCACTAGCTACAGGTGCGTGGGTGATATTGGTCTCCCTGAAGGCTTCTGGTAAGAGCATGTGCAGAGAAGACAGGGGCTATGGTGCTGTAGGTCTGACAGGCATTTGTGGCACAAGTGGCCATAAGCATTGAGTCAGGGTCTGGGGGATCACAGGACTCTGCTCCCTGTGTCCTCTCGGCCCGTGCAGGCAGGTCCAAGACCTGGCCACCTCCTCGTGTGCTGGTCTCCCCTCCCAGTCTCTGCTGCGTGCCATCACTGCAACTGCCAGCTTTTGGGCTCAGGCTTTACTGCCTTCTCAGGAGGACTCCAAGTGTTGTCCTCCGTGGAGGATGAACAAGGCACCAGGGTCAAATGCTGGTCCCTCAGTCTCTGTGCAAGGCTTTGTGCATAGTGTGAGCCCCTTGTGCATGCCCCCAGTCCCTGGAGCTCCAGCTCCTCCTTGCCTTTCCCAGGAGGCCCGGGGAAAGCAGCGCAGGGTCCTTCTTGTCCTCTGCCCCTTGCCGAGGACACAGTGCGGGAGGGCTGCTCTATATGGTGTCCTGGAGCTCCATCCCTTGCCCTGCTGTGCCAGGGAAGGGGATCCCCTGCTCCACCCCCTGGCATGCCCTGAGGAGCCACCCTGTGCCCTGCTAATGCCTTCCCATCTTGTTGGTGCAGAGAAATGCCAGAAGCCCCAGTGGGACCCCAGGTTTATCTTTGACCAAGAACGGGGAACCTTCAACCCAAATGAAGTGGTAAAGATGAGATGCCCTGAGGGGTACTGGCCTCCCCCCATGGAGATCAAATGTGTGAAGCTGAACTCAAGGGAAGGCTCCACAATTCCTCGCAGCAGCTGGATTGTGAGGAACAGCACAGGCCACTGGCACCCTGTGGAGGGGAACATAACCTGTGTGGGTAAGTGAGTGAACTAGCCACTCTCCCAGTGCTCTCAGTCTGTTCTCCCCAGGCAGGGAGTGCAGTGCTGCATGTGTCCCACAGCATCAGTGCCCTGTGCTCGGGGTGGTCAGGGCATGGCGTGGGCATTCACTCCAGAGAAAACTGCTGCTGATGTATCCCAGGTTTCTGTCCACAGTGTTGGCAGTTGGGACACCCAGCACAGCGCCGAGGGGGACAAGTCCTCGCCGCTGCATGTAGGGCACCAGGCAGTGTGCCCAGACCAGCCAGATGGGTCTGCCTGGAGAAGAGCACGATAGCTTGGGAGCAGGAGGGCAGGGCTGTGCTCTGGCAGCTGGATTTGTTGGCTAAGTCATTGCTGGTATGAAAGAGACCGGTCATCAGGTCAGTTGCTAGCCCCAGGGTGGCAGGTGCAGAGAGGCCACAGGTACTGGCTCTTATGCTCCCACAGTCACTGCAGCACCCAGCACCTGGGAATGGTCCAGGGCAGGAGGAAGGTGCAGGCAGTTCCTGAGTGTAGTCCGGGAGAAGGTGGGATGACCTCATCCACACTGTGCTGGGGACAGGCTAGTGAGGGAACGGTGTGGATGATGGAGGCCGGCTGCAAGGCTGGGAGGGGAAGGGAAGGAAGTGACCCTCTTGCAATGTTTCTTTCACAGATGTCCTCCAGGTTGTCCCTGGGACCTTGGACATTTCCAGCACCAGCATCAAACTGAACTGGACCTGCAGGCTTCCTGACGCCTGCCAGAACATTTGGGCCAGGTGCCGGCTGGAAGAGCATTCGTCCCCTCCCTGTGAGGCTGAAGAGGTGAAGGGAGAGGAGATGCTACACGGCCAGGAGGGAACATTCACCTGTCCCCCTCTGCAGCCCTTCACTGTCTACAGTGTCACCATCTCACTGCCGCCCAACACGATCTTGTACACACGGCTCCTCAGGACAAAGGAAACAGGTATGTTTACATGAAATGTAAAGGCGCCCTTTGCCGGGCAGCTAAGCCGGAGCATCCGCTCCCTACAGTGATGGTCCTGGGATCGAGTCCATTTGGAGCCTGTGGGGCTCAGGGGAAGGGGCTGTGCAGGGCCCTGGAGCACAGCACTTCCGCTCCTCACTCTCCCTCACCACACCGTTGCTGCTGCTGCAGCACATGCAGCCTTTGTGGGGGACAAATCCTCGCTGGCCTCATGTGTGACCCATCCTCCTGTGCTTCCAGTGCCGGACAAACCGGAGCAGCTGTGGTTGGATCCCAGCACAGGGTCCCTCAGGTGGAAGGCGCTGCCCTCCTGCAAAGGGGAGATCATCGGATACCAGGTACCAGGGCACCACAGACTCCCCGCAGTCCCCCTCACCTTGCCAGGCGCCTCCCTGCCTGGAGCTCTGTGTGCGCAGGCGAGGAGAGGCGTGAGCCCCCCTGGGCCAGGCCCCACCAGCTCTCCACTGCTGGTGTTTCTGGTGGGGTCGGCTCCCCTCCTCTCCCCAGCCAGCAGTAGCAGCCCCTCTGCGCAGAGCTGCCCAGCGCAGGAGCGGAAGCTTGGAGCTGCTCCCCACCAGCTCCCTGTCCTCCCTCTAGCTGAACGTCACGGCCAGGAGAGCGCAGGATGGCAGCTTCCTTGAGTTCAAGCAGGTGTCGCTGAACCAGTCTGTCACTCAGTACACGCCACCTCATCAGGCGCCTGGAAGCACATACACGGTGACAGTGCAGGGCCTCACGGCGGCTGGTGCTGGGGCTGCGTCGCTGCTGGAATTTCAAAGCTACGTCTCGGGTAATGGTTGTTGTGCCCTGTGTCTGGCTGAGGTGGCCTCCCTGGGAGCGACAGCGCCAAGGTCGGGGCCATTGCTGGTGCACGGTCCAGGCTGCGGCACCCACTCCTGGCTGTGCATTAGTTGCAGGGCAGCCGCTGGGTCCGTGGCCTGGGTCGGCGGTCGCGGTGGTGGTTGCGCTGTCGCTGCTGGTCCCCCTGTCTGCGGGGATCCTGTGGTTTGTGCTGTCCAGGTGAGTAGTGTGGAGACTTGGAGTCGCTGCTGTGCCTCAGGCCATGCTGTGCTGTGGGGTGGCTGGGGATGGAGAGGGGGTTCCCCCAGCTGCTGCCACCCTTCTGCAGGCGCGGAGGATGCAGCTGGCTGGTCCTACCATAGGTCAGCCGTAGGGCTGCCGGCTGGGGCTCACAAGCATGTTCCTCGGGGCTGGGGCAGGGACCGTGGGTGCTAAGAGACCCCCTCCCTTGTTGCTGCCGCTGCCGCTGCCGTCCCCTGGGGTGTTGATGGGCAATGCCTGCCAGCTTGCGAGGGCCCAGAGGGAGGGTGTGCGGAGCCCTCCATGCCTCTGCCGCTGGGTTCAGCAGGGCCCTGGGCCACGTCAGCCTCTCCCCCGACTCAGGACTGCCCTTTGCCTTCCCAGGAAAAGGAAGGCCTTGGCCAGCAAAGCCGAGGAGGATCATTACACAGGTAGGGTCCCCATCGCAGAGATGGCTGTAGGGCTGGGGCTGGAGCTGGGAGGGGAGCAGGCCTCTTGCAGGAGAGCCCGTTGGCATCCTGCGGTGGCGGCAGGCAGCCCAGCTGGCTCTGGCCGACCTGCCAGAGCAGCGTGTCCCACAGCTGCTATCCCCAGCCCAGAGCCTCCTCCGCGTGCCCCTTCCAGCAGCTGCTGGCTGGGTCCCTCAGGCTGTTTCTGTCGTGTTGTCCTCCCAGAGCTCCAGCCCTATGAGAACTCGGATAAGTACTGCGTGATCAAGAAGACTCATCTGGCAGAAGAAGATGCAGGTAGGAGATGGATCACCCCGCCTCTGTTCCCACACCTGGCAGGGAGAGGGTGGAGAGTGGCAGCAGTGATGGCGTGAGCTCCTCACGCTGCCGAGGACACGCAGCAGCCTCTGCCCTGCGTGCCCTTGGTCTCCACAGGGAAAGGTGGCCAGGCTGGAGAGCCGTTTGCCCCAGCCCTTGCCTGTCCTGGAGTCCCCAGGAGACAGTGAGAGCAGTGAGGGAGAGGAGAAGATGGGCTGGACGTCCGAGGCTCAGTGCTGATGGCACTTCCCACAGCCCCTTCTTGAGGCTCAGTCCTGCGCCACTGGAAGCAGGACCTCATCTAGCTTGTGGTGGGTTATGGCTCCCCCTCAAATTTGCTCCCTCATCAAGCTCCAGCTTCCTCTTTCGCATCCTTGGGAGCAGCCCAAGGCCTGGGACGACCTGCTTGTGCCAGCAAGGACGTGTCCTGGTAGTCCTCCAGTGCTGGTGCAAAGCCATCTCACCCGCGTCCTGGTGCCTGCAACTGTCCTGTGAGACCGAATGCAGCTTGCTGGGCCCCAGCTCCTTTTTCCCCGCGCCATGTCCCCAAATCCACCTAAAACCCTGGCCTCTGCTTGAGTTAGGCCCACCGGCGCTGCCCTCGCAGCTGTGCTGCTGCGTCCAACCAACCAATAAATTGTTGTGGTTTGCAGGGGCTGCCTGCCCCGCGACAGCTCCCACCTTGTCATGCTTCCTCCCTCTTTTGTGTGTGAAAGGCCTGTCCCCATGAATCTTCACGGAGGAGATTGGACTAGGCTTTTCCAGCCCCCGGCAGCCCCGGGGAAGCACACCTGAGAAGCTGCGTGCTGCCAGCACAACGCTTCGGCTTCCTACTTTCTCTCCTCTGCGTCCTACAAGTACCACGGTGTTCACTAGGCCTAGCGGGACCTCTGCGTTGGTCTGTGACCCCCTCTGTGGGTGTTGGTGCTCGGCTCCCATTTTGTGAGCTGCAGTTGTCCCTGGCCCTCTTGGGAAGTCCCCATCCTGCAGCCTTTGGGGTCTGCTCGACCTTGGCTGCTGCTGCTGCCCCGGCGCAGCCTCCAGCAGCCGCTGCCTCTCCCGCACTGTGGGATGCCGGTGCCCGGTGCAGCCTGGAGCTTGAGGGGCAGCCCGAAGGCTCTCCTGGCTGAGGAATCATAGAATCGTAGAATGTCCTGCGTTGGAAGGGACCCACAAGGATCATCAAGTCCAACTCCCGTCCCTGCACAGGACAACTCCAAAACCCCTCTCTGTTAGGAAGCAGCAGGTCGAGGAGCACACTGCTGGAAGAGAGGGCAATCAACCAGTCTCTTGCCAGGCTTTTTTTTCAGTCTGGGATGACGTGCACGTGCCAGCAAAGACACGTCTTGACAGTCCTTCATATGAGCTGTGTGAGCATCATCGTGGTACCTGCCAGTGGCCCCTGGCACCCTGGGTGGGGTGTGTGTTGCGAACCAGTGAGCGGTGGTGCTCCCCACAACACATCCCGGGCAGGAGTGTGTCCTGGGCGTGTGCCGCGGGCAAAGCTGAGGGCCTTTGCACGGTCTTTGCTCCTCCGCGGTCCCTGTGGGTGATCCCGCAGCCCTCTGGGATCTGAGCCATCCCAGGCGGGCCCACGGGAGGTTCTGGAGGAAGAGGAAAGCAGGAGCTGCTGAGGAGTAAGGCGGGTGGTTTCGTAGCTCGGAGGGTTTCCTCGGGCACTCAGCTGGCACTGGAGGACAGGGTGGTCTGTGCCCTTGGGGACAGAGGAGAGTGCTGCCAGGCTGAGGGGGAGGAGGAGGAGGCAGGTGGGGATGGAGGAGCAGGGAAGGAGGAGAGAGGGTGTGGGCTGAGTGTGTCTTTCAGAAGGGCCAAGGACTCTTTCAGGCCTTGAGCTACTCCTTTGCTTGAGGAGCTTCACACCCCCATTCCTATCGCTGCTCCTCGGCAGCTCTTTACGTGCTTTCTCAACGGTCCTCCATCTCCTGGCATCATGGAGGGGAAGCGCAGTGACTCAGCCCAGCTCTAAAACCCATGCAGTGGCGGTGGGAAGCAGGTGAACATTGCCTCAGAAATGGGAGCGGTGCTTCTGGAATGCACCCCGGTCACTAGCAGGGGTTTTGGAGGAAGCCCTGGGATCCTGGTGGCAGGGGTGCTTCTGTTAAGTACCAGAGCCTGGGGAAAAAAGGCAGCCAAAGGCAGCAGCGCTGCCACTGCTGGGAGGTTCCCTCCTGAAAGGGGAAGCCTCCTCCTGTATCTCATGAGATGTCCTCATGTGTCTCTTTCCTTCCTGTGGTTGCAAGTCTTGCAGTCAGCTACAGATGCCTGGGCTCAGAGGCAGCGAGTGGGGCTGAGATTTCAGTCCTGCCTGGGGACGTCACGGTAGCATGGCCCTGCAGTTGGTGGCTCTGAGCTTTCTCCTGGTGCTTGTATCTCTGCTGGCAGCAGAGGTCCAGAAAGAACCTGATCCCACGGTCCAAGGAGTGCCCCGGGAAACAGGTAAGATGCGGTTCCTCCTCTGCCCTGGGGAGATTGTGCTGCGGTCGGTCGGGGATGGGTCATGCCCTGCAGCGAGCCGGGTTGCCAGTGGCTCCCCGGCGGCTGCAGGCATGAATCAGGCGTGAATGAACGCATGCACCGTGAATCAGGGGAAGGGTCTTCAGGGAGCAGGGCTGCCCCTTTCTGGACGTGTCCTGTGCCCAGGCGTGCCCGAGGGACGCTGTGCCTGCTGAGAGCAGAGCAGCCAGGAACTTGCTGCCGCTTTGGCAGCTGGATGGGCCTGGGCGTGGGGAGCGCCTGGGTGCCTGGGCGTGGGGTGGGTGGTGGCTGTGTGTCAGTGGGACAGAGCTGCTGGTTGCGGTGCTCAGCTGGGCATCTCTTGCCTTCTGCAACCAGGGTTGTTTGAGAGCAAAGCCTGCCCGTAAGTGGCTGGTTGCCCAGCACGCCTGTGCTCCTTCATGGCTGTTCAGAAGATGGTCTGAACCTTGTCAGATCCCTTCTCTGCCCCTTTGGGAGAAGCAAGTTTGCCGTTGAAGCACTCGGGGGCCTCCCAGAGCCTCTTGCAGAGGCTGGAAGAGGGAAGTGCTCCTTCCCAGGTGCCAGCGTCCCTGCCTGCAGGAATGGTTGCCACAAAGCCTCCCCTCACAGCGCTCAGCAAACTGCTGGGACAGGCGGTGCCTGCTCAGCCCAGGGGACGGTGAATGTGGTGAGGAGGGGATGTGCCCGGGAAAAGGGGCAGGGGCTGTGGTAAAGCAGGGGGCGTGAATTGCATTGCTCATCCCCATGTCCCGCTGCACGGTGGCGTGGGGAAGGAGGAGAGTGGCTGAGGGGCTGACTGAGCCACGGCAGGGACCCCAGAAGTGTAAGAGGGGCATCTGTGATCCCGGTGGGAGGGATGAGCCATGGCTGGAGGGACATGCACCCCAGCAGGGCTGGTGGACGGTGGCTGGAGGGGGTCTCGTGGTGCAGGGTTGATTGTCCTGGACAACTCCCTGCTGCGGGCTGTGGAGGAGGGAATACACAAGGATGGGGGAGGTTCACGGAGGAGTGTTCCTTCACGCTTCAGGTACACAAGGAGAGCCTCCTACCAACGAGCCCTGCCTGCAGGTCACATCCTGGCAGACGGATGTGTCACCTCCATCCCCGTGTCCCTCTCCCCTCAGGGGCTGGAGGGATCGCTGGGGATTGCTGGTACCCCACCACCTACCCCTGACCCACCTCCTCATCACCTCCCACCCCAACTAACACCCACTTTCACCTCTGCCAGCAACGTGCCAAAGGCCCCAGTGGGACTCGAGACTCCGGCTGGCACCAGAGCAGGACAATTACAAGGAGAACGAAGAAGTGATGCTGAGCTGTCCTGAGGGTTTTCAGCCATCCTTCACCCACGTCAAATGTGTGAGAGAAGTCCCGTCCATCAGTTATGGGAAACCTGTATACAGAGTAGTCTGGCGTGGAAGGGACAGCAGAGGTGGCTGGGTCCGCGTTCGGTCCCTCTGCAGCCCTTTACCAACTACAGTGTCACCATCTCCCTGCCCCCCAGCACGATCCTTTTCTCATGGTTGGTTAGGACTGAGGAAACAGGTATGTGCGCACCAGTATAGGTGTGAAGGGACAGTCCTGGGTTGTGTCACAGGTAGGACAGGTGCATAACTGTGCCTTTCGCGCAGCAGCTCAGCCTGCAGTGATGGTTCTGGGATCGGGGCTGTTTGGAGCCTGTGGGGCTCAGGGGAAGGGGCTGTGCAGGACCCTGGAGCACAGCACATCCCCTCCTCACTCTCCCCTTCCTCACCATACTGTTGCTGCTCCTGCTGCTGCTGCTGTGACACATGCAGCCTTTGTCAGGGACAAACCCTTTGTGGCCAGTCCCTTTGAGCCTGTGCCCTGGGCCCAGAGCTGCCTGCACCTTGTGCTGGGCTCAGCCCCTCCTCGCCAGCCCCAGGCGTGACCCGTCCTCCTGTGCTTCCAGTGCCGGACAAACCGGAGCAGCTGTGGTTGGATCCCAGCACAGGGTCCCTCAGGTGGAAGGCGCTGCCCTCCTGCAAAGGGGAGATCGTCGGATACCAGGTACCAGGGCACCACAGACTCCCCGCAGTCCCCCTCACCTTGCCAGGCGCCTCCCTGCCTGGAGCTCTGTGTGCGCAGGCGAGGAGAGGCGTGAGCCCCCCTGGGCCAGGCCCCACCAGCTCTCCACTGCTGGTGTTTCTGGTGGGGTCGGCTCCCCTCCTCTCCCCAGCCAGCAGCAGCAGCCCCTCTGCGCAGAGCTGCCCAGCGCAGGAGCGGGAACTCGGTGCTGCTCCCCACCAGCTCCCTGTCCTGCCTCTAGCTGAACATCACGGTGGAGAGAACTGCTAGTGTAAAACAACAAGATGTCTCAAACAGCCTGCTGCTAAAACCACACTGCAGAGCGACGGTCGCTAGGACCCAGGACCGGACGGTACCCAGGAGTGAGGGTGAGGGAGGGAGTCCTGTGGAGACAGGACCAGGACGGCCTTGCCTCGGCCCCATTTCCCATGGTCTGTGAAGCGTCTTATTCCCCCCCACACCCACTGCCTGGGGGACAGTCCTGGTATGGCTCCTCTTGGCTTGACTGGTCACTGATGTAATTTTCCAATTAGCAAAACTACTAACTACTGGAGCCTTGGGAAAGGAATTTGGGAGGGAGCTAAAAGATAACAAACTGTGGAAAACTAACGGCTCTAACCTTGAAGAAGAGCTAACAAGGCGACAAAAGTGAACATCTTGGCACCAAAGACTGGACAGTGGCCAGAGAAGATAAAACTGCAGAAAGTAGGTGAAAGGTAAATGTGGCGAGGGGAGATCATGACCACCCACTCAATTCAGGACCAGAAAGACTTGCCCCCCCACACCTGAAAGGAGCATGTGTGCTAATTTACATAGCAAGCGAGGCTAATTTAAATACAGTAAACCAACAGTGTAATCATGTAGCCTGATAAATGTGCTGTAGTTTGTGTGTGTTGGTGCTCATGTGTGTACCGGTACTTATGTTTACGTTCATGCTCATGCTCGTGCGTGCGTGATTTGTGGAATTATTGTCACTGAGCACCCTGTGCAGAATCAACATCTCTATAAGAACCTTCACTTCTCCTCACTCTTCTTCTTCCCTCACCAATACCCTTTTTGGCAGGACCAACGCTGGATCCAGGACTAGTGATTCTCTTTTCTCTCTCTCTCTCTCTTTCTCTCTCACTTTTCCTAAGGTGATTAAGTTGTTAAAGTTGTTAAATAGAAGTCAAGTACTGCATAGCCTACCTTGATTTTGTGTAAAACTGCATAGCTGGGGTGAATATAACTGTGAGAGGGTTGGCAGGTATCAAAAATTTGTACTCAATATTTGTCACTGTAGAAGCTTTCTATTAAAGCTGGTGTTTGTGTACGGACCTTGAGTGTTGGCCCACCTTAATCCACACCGAGAGGATTTGTGAATCTTTGTCACTCCTCCCGCCTCCTCCTCAGGTGGGATGTGACACATGGCCAGGAGAGCGCAGGATGGCAGCTTCCTTGAGTTCAAGCAGGTGTCGCTGAACCAGTCTGTCACTCAGTACACGCCACCTCATCAGGCGCCTGGAAGCACATACACGGTGACAGTGCAGGGCCTCACGGCGGCTGGTGCTGGGGCTGCGTCGCTGCTGGAATTTCAAAGCTGCGTCTCGGGTAATGGTTGTTGTGCCCTGTGTCTGGCTGAGGTGGCCTCCCTGGGAGCGACAGCGCCAAGGTCGGGGCCATTGCTGGTGCACGGTCCAGGCTGCGGCACCCACTCCTGGCTGTGCATTAGTTGCAGGGCAGCCGCTGGGTCCGTGGCCTGGGTCGGCGGTCGCGGTGGTGGTTGCGCTGTCGCTGCTGGTCCCCCTGTCTGCGGGGATCCTGTGGTTTGTGCTGTCCAGGTGAGTAGTGTGGAGACTTGGAGTCGCTGCTGTGCCTCAGGCCATGCTGTGCTGTGGGGTGGCTGGGGATGGAGAGGGGGTTCCCCCAGCTGCTGCCACCCTTCTGCAGGCGCGGAGGATGCAGCTGGCTGGTCCTACCATAGGTCAGCCGTAGGGCTGCCGGCTGGGGCTCACAAGCATGTTCCTCGGGGCTGGGGCAGGGACCGTGGGTGCTAAGAGACCCCCTCCCTTGTTGCTGCCGCTGCCGCTGCCGTCCCCTGGGGTGTTGATGGGCAATGCCTGCCAGCTCGCGAGGGCCCAGAGGGAGGGTGTGCGGAGCCCTCCATGCCTCTGCCGCTGGGTTCAGCAGGGCCCTGGGCCACGTCAGCCTCTCCCCCGACTCAGGACTGCCCTTTGCCTTCCCAGGAAAAGGAAGGCCTTGGCCAGCAAAGCCGAGGAGGATCATTACACAGGTAGGGTCCCCATCGCAGAGACGGCTGTAGGGCTCGGGCTGGAGCTGGGAGGGGAGCAGGCCTCTTGCAGGAGAGCCCGTTGGCATCCTGCGGTGGCGGCAGGCAGCCCAGCTGGCTCTGGCCGACCTACCAGAGCAGCGTGTCCCACAGCTGCTATCCCCAGCCCGGAGCCTCCTCCGCGTGCCTCTTCCAGCAGCTGCTGGCTGGGTCCCTCAGGCTGTTTCTGTCGTGTTGTCCTCCCAGAGCTCCAGCCCTATGAGAACTCGGATAAGTACTGCGTGATCAAGAAGACTCATCTGGCAGAAGAAGATGCAGGTAGGAGATGGATCACCCCGCCTCTGTTCCCACACCTGGCAGGGAGAGGGTGGAGAGTGGCAGCAGTGATGGCGTGAGCTCCTCACGCTGCCGAGGACACGCAGCAGCCTCTGCCCTGCGTGCCCTTGGTCTCCACAGGGAAAGGTGGCCAGGCTGGAGAGCCGTTTGCCCCAGCCCTTGCCTGTCCTGGAGTCCCCAGGAGACAGTGAGAGCAGTGAGGGAGAGGAGAAGATGGGCTGGACGTCCGAGGCTCAGTGCTGATGGCACTTCCCACAGCCCCTTCTTGAGGCTCAGTCCTGCGCCACTGGAAGCAGGACCTCATCTAGCTTGTGGTGGGTTATGGCTCCCCCTCAAATTTGCTCCCTCATCAAGCTCCAGCTTCCTCTTTCGCATCCTTGGGAGCAGCCCAAGGCCTGGGACGACCTGCTTGTGCCAGCAAGGACGTGTCCTGGTAGTCCTCCAGTGCTGGTGCAAAGCCATCTCACCCGCGTCCTGGTGCCTGCAACTGTCCTGTGAGACCGAATGCAGCTTGCTGGGCCCCAGCTCCTTTTTCCCCGCGCCATGTCCCCAAATCCACCTAAAACCCTGGCCTCTGCTTGAGTTAGGCCCACCGGCGCTGCCCTCGCAGCTGTGCTGCTGCGTCCAACCAACCAATAAATTGTTGTGGTTTGCAGGGGCTGCCTGCCCCGCGACAGCTCCCACCTTGTCATGCTTCCTCCCTCTTTTGTGTGTGAAAGGCCTGTCCCCATGAATCTTCACGGAGGAGATTGGACTAGGCTTTTCCAGCCCCCGGCAGCCCCGGGGAAGCACACCTGAGAAGCTGCGTGCTGCCAGCACAACGCTTCGGCTTCCTACTTTCTCTCCTCTGCGTCCTACAAGTACCACGGTGTTCACTAGGCCTAGCGGGACCTCTGCGTTGGTCTGTGACCCCCTCTGTGGGTGTTGGTGCTCGGCTCCCATTTTGTGAGCTGCAGTTGTCCCTGGCCCTCTTGGGAAGTCCCCATCCTGCAGCCTTTGGGGTCTGCTCGACCTCGGCTGCTGCTGCTGCCCCGGCGCAGCCTCCAGTCAGCCGCTGCCTCTCCCGCACTGTGGGATGCCGGTGCCCGGTGCAGCCTGGAGCTTGAGGGGCAGCCCGAAGGCTCTCCTGGCTGAGGAATCATAGAATCGTAGAATGTCCTGCGTTGGAAGGGACCCACAAGGATCATCAAGTCCAACTCCCGTCCCTGCACAGGACAACTCCAAAACCCCTCTCTGTTAGGAAGCAGCAGGTCGAGGAGCACACTGCTGGAAGAGAGGGCAATCAACCAGTCTCTTGCCAGGCTTTTTTTTCAGTCTGGGATGACGTGCACGTGCCAGCAAAGACACGTCTTGACAGTCCTTCATATGAGCTGTGTGAGCATCATCGTGGTACCTGCCAGTGGCCCCTGGCACCCTGGGTGGGGTGTGTGTTGCGAACCAGTGAGCGGTGGTGCTCCCCACAACACATCCCGGGCAGGAGTGTGTCCTGGGCGTGTGCCGCGGGCAAAGCTGAGGGCCTTTGCACGGTCTTTGCTCCTCCGCGGTCCCTGTGGGTGATCCCGCAGCCCTCTGGGATCTGAGCCATCCCAGGCGGGCGCACGGGGGGTTCTGGAGGAAGAGGAAAGCAGGAGCTGCTGAGGAGCAAGGCGGGTGGTTTCGTAGCTCGGAGGGTTTCCTCAGGCACTCAGCTGGCACTGGAGGACAGGGTGGTCTGTGCCCTTGGGGACAGAGGAGAGTGCTGCCAGGCTGAGGGGGAGGAGGAGGAGGCAGGTGGGGATGGAGGAGCAGGGAAGGAGGAGAGAGGGTGTGGGCTGAGTGTGTCTTTCAGAAGGGCCAAGGACTCTTTCAGGCCTTGAGCTACTCCTTTGCTTGAGGAGCTTCACACCCCCATTCCTATCGCTGCTCCTCGGCAGCTCTTTACGTGCTTTCTCAACGGTCCTCCATCTCCTGGCATCATGGAGGGGAAGCGCAGTGACTCAGCCCAGCTCTAAAACCCATGCAGTGGCGGTGGGAAGCAGGTGAACATTGCCTCAGAAATGGGAGCGGTGCTTCTGGAATGCACCCCGGTCACTAGCAGGGGTTTTGGAGGAAGCCCTGGGATCCTGGTGGCAGGGGTGCTTCTGTTAAGTACCAGAGCCTGGGGAAAAAAGGCAGCCAAAGGCAGCAGCGCTGCCACTGCTGGGAGGTTCCCTCCTGAAAGGGGAAGCCTCCTCCTGTATCTCATGAGATGTCCTCATGTGTCTCTTTCCTTCCTGTGGTTGCAAGTCTTGCAGTCAGCTACAGATGCCTGGGCTCAGAGGCAGCGAGTGGGGCTGAGATTTCAGTCCTGCCTGGGGACGTCACGGTAGCATGGCCCTGCAGTTGGTGGCTCTGAGCTTTCTCCTGGTGCTTGTATCTCTGCTGGCAGCAGAGGTCCAGAAAGAACCTGATCCCACGGTCCAAGGAGTGCCCCGGGAAACAGGTAAGATGCGGTTCCTCCTCTGCCCTGGGGAGATTGTGCTGCGGTCGGTCGGGGATGGGTCATGCCCTGCAGCGAGCCGGGTTGCCAGTGGCTCCCCGGCGGCTGCAGGCATGAATCAGGCGTGAATGAACGCATGCACCGTGAATCAGGGGAAGGGTCTTCAGGGAGCAGGGCTGCCCCTTTCTGGACGTGTCCTGTGCCCAGGCGTGCCCGAGGGACGCTGTGCCTGCTGAGAGCAGAGCAGCCAGGAACTTGCTGCCGCTTTGGCAGCTGGATGGGCCTGGGCGTGGGGAGCGCCTGGGTGCCTGGGCGTGGGGTGGGTGGTGGCTGTGTGTCAGTGGGACAGAGCTGCTGGTTGCGGTGCTCAGCTGGGCATCTCTTGCCTTCTGCAACCAGGGTTGTTTGAGAGCAAAGCCTGCCCGTAAGTGGCTGGTTGCCCAGCACGCCTGTGCTCCTTCATGGCTGTTCAGAAGATGGTCTGAACCTTGTCAGATCCCTTCTCTGCCCCTTTGGGAGAAGCAAGTTTGCCGTTGAAGCACTCGGGGGCCTCCCAGAGCCTCTTGCAGAGGCTGGAAGAGGGAAGTGCTCCTTCCCAGGTGCCAGCGTCCCTGCCTGCAGGAATGGTTGCCACAAAGCCTCCCCTCACAGCGCTCAGCAAACTGCTGGGACAGGCGGTGCCTGCTCAGCCCAGGGGACGGTGAATGTGGTGAGGAGGGGATGTGCCCGGGAAAAGGGGCAGGGGCTGTGGTAAAGCAGGGGGCGTGAATTGCATTGCTCATCCCCATGTCCCGCTGCACGGTGGCGTGGGGAAGGAGGAGAGTGGCTGAGGGGCTGACTGAGCCACGGCAGGGACCCCAGAAGTGTAAGAGGGGCATCTGTGATCCCGGTGGGAGGGATGAGCCATGGCTGGAGGGACATGCACCCCAGCAGGGCTGGTGGACGGTGGCTGGAGGGGGTCTCGTGGTGCAGGGTTGATTGTCCTGGACAACTCCCTGCTGCGGGCTGTGGAGGAGGGAATACACAAGGATGAGGGAGGTTCACGGAGGAGTGATCCTTCACGCTTCAGGTACACAAGGAGAGCCTCCTACCAACGAGCCCTGCCTGCAGGTCACATCCTGGCAGACGGATGTGTCACCTCCATCCCCGTGTCCCTCTCCCCTCAGGGGCTGGAGGGATCGCTGGGGATTGCTGGTACCCCACCACCTACCCCTGACCCACCTCCTCATCACCTCCCACCCCAACTAACACCCACTTTCACCTCTGCCAGCAACGTGCCAAAGGCCCCAGTGGGACTCGAGACTCCGGCTGGCACCAGAGCAGGACAATTACAAGGAGAATGAAGAAGTGATGCTGAGTTGCATCAATGGTTTCAAGGTGTCCTTCACCCACGTCAAATGTGTGAGGGAAGACCAGTCCACCCCTTTTGGGACACCTGTATATAGAGAAGTCTGGCATGGAAGGGGCAGCGGAGGCGGCTGGGTCCGCATTCAGTCCTACGTGGCGTGTGTCGGTAAGGGAGGCATCAGGAGCTCTCCTGGCTGCCCCGCTCTGCCCTTGCTGAGCAGCAACGGGGGAAGGCAGGCTGTGTGTGCACAGGAGGTTTCAGTGCTGAGGAGGTTGCAGGCTCTCTGCCTGCCTGGGGAAATGGGAGGTGCTGCTGAAGGCCGTGTGGAGGCAGCCCCTGAGCCTGGCCTGTGCTTGCCTGAGGGTCCCGGCAGGAGGGGGCTGTGGGATCGGGGTGGGGGGCAGTGTCCAGAGCTGCCTGTGCCAGGCCAGGGCAGAGCGCAGGGTGTGCAGGGCTCCAGCCTGCGATCCACGGGTGGGTGGGAGGTTCCTGGTGGAGGTGGAAGCGTGGGGCCCTGCAGATGGGGGCCAGGGCCTGGGGCAGGACTGATTGCTGATACCCTACCACCCAACCCTGACCCACCTCCTCACCTCCCACCCCAACTAACACCCACTTTCACCTCTGCCAGCAACGTGCCAAAGGCCCCAGTGGGACTCGAGACTCCGGCTGGCACCAGAGCAGGACAACTACAAGAAGAACGAAGAAGTGATGCTGAGCTGCCCTGGAGGTTTCCAGCCATCCTTCACCCATGTGAAATGTTTGTCAGAAGACCAGCTCATCAGACGCTGGCATCCTGTACAGAAAGACCTATGGCTGGGAAGGGACAGCAGAGGTGCCTGGTCCCACATTCAGTCCAATGTGGTGTGCATTGGTAAGGAAGGCATCAGGAGCTCTCCTGGCTGCCCCACTCTACCACAAACTGAATGATTGCTCATACGCCACCATCTACCCCTGCCCTACCTTTTCACCTCCTACCCCAATTAACATCCACTTTTACTTGTGCTAGAAACATGCCAAAAGCCCCGGTGGGACTCAAGACTCCGGCTGGCACCAGACCACGATGATTACAAGAAGAATGAAGAAGTGATGCTAAGCTGCCCTGAAGGTTTCCAGCCATCCTTCTCCCATGTCAAATGTTTGTCAGAAGACCAGCTCATCAGACGCTGGCATCCTGTACACAAAGACCTATGGCTGGGAAGGGACAGCAGAGGTGTCTGGTACCGCATTCAGGTCAGCGTGGAGTGCATTGGTAAGGGAGGCATCAGGAGCAGGATGGTATGTTGCAGGGGTGGGATGCTGGGAATATGTCTATGTGAGAGGAAGCACAGCGAGGTCGTGGTTTTCCCTTGGTCCCAGTGCTGTGTGGTTTGATGACCGTGGAAGCAGCTCCTGCAAGGCCAGGATGAAATGTGTCCCATTGTGCTCTCCCATGGCACCAAAAGATGACTCCAACCACACAACTCAGAGGCTGTGAGGGCAGAAGGACCCCTTTGTTGCTCCCTGCGAGCTGTGATGTAGCCCAGCTGCGGACACACCGTTCTGCGCTTCCCCCTGTTCCCCCCACCATATCCTGATATTTGACCGAATGGGGGCAGTTGCCTTATGGGAGGAATTCTCCCAAAACGTCATGTCCAGCTTCTGAGCACACCGTGACCCCTAACGCCTCCTGATCCCCTCCCAGAGCTGGAGTGACCAGTTTCAGCCTCTCACTCTCCCTCCCTCCCGGCTGGGTGGGCAGCAGGGCTGTCTGAGTGCAGCACCCTTGCAGGGCTGGGAAGGGAAGGGAAGGAAGTGACCCTCTTGCAATGTTTCCTTCACAGAGGTCCTCCAGGTTGTCCCTGGGACCTTGGACATTTCCAGCACCAGCATCAAACTGAACTGGACCTGCAGGCTCCCTGACGCCTGCCAGCACATGCGGGCCACATGCCGGCTGGCAGTGCCTTCCTCCCCTCCCTGTGAGGCTGAAGAGGTGAAAGGAGAGGAGATGCTACACGGCCAGGAGGGAACATTCACCTGTCCCCCTCTGCAGCCCTTCACTGACTACAGTGTCACCATCTCCCTGCCTCCTAGCACGATCCTGTACACGTGGCTCCTCAGGACGAAGGAAACGGGTACGTGTCCTCCTACATGAAGTGTGAAGCTGCCCTTCGCCCGGCAGCTCAGCCTGATCATCCGCTCCCTGCAGTGATGGTCCTGGGATGAGGGCTGCTCGCACCCTGTGGGGCTCAGGGGAAGGGGCTGTGCAGGGCCCTGGAGCACAGCACTCTCACTCTCCCCTGGGCCCGGAGCTGCCTGCACCCTGTGCTGGGCTCAGCCCCTCCTCGTCAGCCCCAGGCGTGACCCGTCCTCCTGTGCTTCCAGTGCCGGACAAACCGGAGCAGCTGTGGTTGGATCCCAGCACAGGGTCCCTCAGGTGGAAGGCGCTGCCCTCCTGCAAAGGGGAGATCGTCGGATACCAGGTACCAGGGCACCACAGACTCCCCGCAGTCCCCCTCACCTTGCCAGGCGCCTCCCTGCCTGGAGCTCTGTGTGCGCAGGCGAGGAGAGGCGTGAGCCCCCCTGGGCCAGGCCCCACCAGCTCTCCACTGCTGGTGTTTCTGGTGGGGTCGGCTCCCCTCCTCTCCCCAGCCAGCAGCAGCAGCCCCTCTGCGCAGAGCTGCCCAGCGCAGGAGCGGAAGCTTGGAGCTGCTCCCCACCAGCTCCCTGTCCTCCCTCTAGCTGAATGTCACGGCCAGGAGAGCGCAGGATGGCAGCTTCCTTGAGTTCAAGCAGGTGTCGCTGAACCAGTCTGTCACTCAGTACACGCCACCTCATCAGGCGCCTGGAAGCACATACACGGTGACAGTGCAGGGCCTCACGGCGGCTGGTGCTGGGGCTGCGTCGCTGCTGGAATTTCAAAGCTGCGTCTCGGGTAATGGTTGTTGTGCCCTGTGTCTGGCTGAGGTGGCCTCCCTGGGAGCGACAGCGCCAAGGTCGGGGCCATTGCTGGTGCACGGTCCAGGCTGCGGCACCCACTCCTGGCTGTGCATTAGTTGCAGGGCAGCCGCTGGGTCCGTGGCCTGGGTCGGCGGTCGCGGTGGTGGTTGCGCTGTCGCTGCTGGTCCCCCTGTCTGCGGGGATCCTGTGGTTTGTGCTGTCCAGGTGAGTAGTGTGGAGACTTGGAGTCGCTGCTGTGCCTCAGGCCATGCTGTGCTGTGGGGTGGCTGGGGATGGAGAGGGGGTTCCCCCAGCTGCTGCCACCCTTCTGCAGGCGCGGAGGATGCAGCTGGCTGGTCCTACCATAGGTCAGCCGTAGGGCTGCCGGCTGGGGCTCACAAGCATGTTCCTCGGGGCTGGGGCAGGGACCGTGGGTGCTAAGAGACCCCCTCCCTTGTTGCTGCCGCTGCCGCTGCCGTCCCCTGGGGTGTTGATGGGCAATGCCTGCCAGCTCGCGAGGGCCCAGAGGGAGGGTGTGCGGAGCCCTCCATGCCTCTGCCGCTGGGTTCAGCAGGGCCCTGGGCCACGTTAGCCTCTCCCCCGACTCAGGACTGCCCTTTGCCTTCCCAGGAAAAGGAAGGCCTTGGCCAGCAAAGCCGAGGAGGATCATTACACAGGTAGGGTCCCCATCGCAGAGACGGCTGTAGGGCTCGGGCTGGAGCTGGGAGGGGAGCAGGCCTCTTGCAGGAGAGCCCGTCGGCATCCTGCGGTGGCGGCAGGCAGCCCAGCTGGCTCTGGCCGACCTACCAGAGCAGCGTGTCCCACAGCTGCTATCCCCAGCCCGGAGCCTCCTCCGCGTGCCTCTTCCAGCAGCTGCTGGCTGGGTCCCTCAGGCTGTTTCTGTCGTGTTGTCCTCCCAGAGCTCCAGCCCTATGAGAACTCGGATAAGTACTGCGTGATCAAGAAGACTCATCTGGCAGAAGAAGATGCAGGTAGGAGATGGATCACCCCGCCTCTGTTCCCACACCTGGCAGGGAGAGGGTGGAGAGTGGCAGCAGTGATGGCGTGAGCTCCTCACGCTGCCGAGGACACGCAGCAGCCTCTGCCCTGCGTGCCCTTGGTCTCCACAGGGAAAGATGGCCAGGCTGGAGAGCCGTTTGCCCCAGCCCTTGCCTGTCCTGGAGTCCCCAGGAGACAGTGAGAGCAGTGAGGGAGAGGAGAAGATGGGCTGGACGTCCGAGGCTCAGTGCTGATGGCACTTCCCACAGCCCCTTCTTGAGGCTCAGTCCTGCGCCACTGGAAGCAGGACCTCATCTAGCTTGTGGTGGGTTATGGCTCCCCCTCAAATTTGCTCCCTCATCAAGCTCCAGCTTCCTCTTTCGCATCCTTGGGAGCAGCCCAAGGCCTGGGACGACCTGCTTGTGCCAGCAAGGACGTGTCCTGGTAGTCCTCCAGTGCTGGTGCAAAGCCATCTCACCCGCGTCCTGGTGCCTGCAACTGTCCTGTGAGACCGAATGCAGCTTGCTGGGCCCCAGCTCCTTTTTCCCCGCGCCATGTCCCCAAATCCACCTAAAACCCTGGCCTCTGCTTGAGTTAGGCCCACCGGCGCTGCCCTCGCAGCTGTGCTGCTGCGTCCAACCAACCAATAAATTGTTGTGGTTTGCAGGGGCTGCCTGCCCCGCGACAGCTCCCACCTTGTCATGCTTCCTCCCTCTTTTGTGTGTGAAAGGCCTGTCCCCATGAATCTTCACGGAGGAGATTGGACTAGGCTTTTCCAGCCCCCGGCAGCCCCGGGGAAGCACACCTGAGAAGCTGCGTGCTGCCAGCACAACGCTTCGGCTTCCTACTTTCTCTCCTCTGCGTCCTACAAGTACCACGGTGTTCACTAGGCCTAGCGGGACCTCTGCGTTGGTCTGTGACCCCCTCTGTGGGTGTTGGTGCTCGGCTCCCATTTTGTGAGCTGCAGTTGTCCCTGGCCCTCTTGGGAAGTCCCCATCCTGCAGCCTTTGGGGTCTGCTCGACCTCGGCTGCTGCTGCTGCCCCGGCGCAGCCTCCAGCAGCCGCTGCCTCTCCCGCACTGTGGGATGCCGGTGCCCGGTGCAGCCTGGAGCTTGAGGGGCAGCCCGAAGGCTCTCCTGGCTGAGGAATCATAGAATCGTAGAATGTCCTGCGTTGGAAGGGACCCACAAGGATCATCAAGTCCAACTCCCGTCCCTGCACAGGACAACTCCAAAACCCCTCTCTGTTAGGAAGCAGCAGGTCGAGGAGCACACTGCTGGAAGAGAGGGCAATCAACCAGTCTCTTGCCAGGCTTTTTTTTCAGTCTGGGATGACGTGCACGTGCCAGCAAAGACACGTCTTGACAGTCCTTCATATGAGCTGTGTGAGCATCATCGTGGTACCTGCCAGTGGCCCCTGGCACCCTGGGTGGGGTGTGTGTTGCGAACCAGTGAGCGGTGGTGCTCCCCACAACACATCCCGGGCAGGAGTGTGTCCTGGGCGTGTGCCGCGGGCAAAGCTGAGGGCCTTTGCACGGTCTTTGCTCCTCCGCGGTCCCTGTGGGTGATCCCGCAGCCCTCTGGGATCTGAGCCATCCCAGGCGGGCCCACGGGGGGTTCTGGAGGAAGAAGAAAGCAGGAGCTGCTGAGGAGCAAGGCGGGTGGTTTCGTAGCTCGGAGGGTTTCCTCAGGCACTCAGCTGGCACTGGAGGACAGGGTGGTCTGTGCCCTTGGGGACAGAGGAGAGTGCTGCCAGGCTGAGGGGGAGGAGGAGGAGGCAGGTGGGGATGGAGGAGCAGGGAAGGAGGAGAGAGGGTGTGGGCTGAGTGTGTCTTTCAGAAGGGCCAAGGACTCTTTCAGGCCTTGAGCTACTCCTTTGCTTGAGGAGCTTCACACCCCCATTCCTATCGCTGCTCCTCGGCAGCTCTTTACGTGCTTTCTCAACGGTCCTCCATCTCCTGGCATCATGGAGGGGAAGCGCAGTGACTCAGCCCAGCTCTAAAACCCATGCAGTGGCGGTGGGAAGCAGGTGAACATTGCCTCAGAAATGGGAGCGGTGCTTCTGGAATGCACCCCGGTCACTAGCAGGGGTTTTGGAGGAAGCCCTGGGATCCTGGTGGCAGGGGTGCTTCTGTTAAGTACCAGAGCCTGGGGAAAAAAGGCAGCCAAAGGCAGCAGCGCTGCCACTGCTGGGAGGTTCCCTCCTGAAAGGGGAAGCCTCCTCCTGTATCTCATGAGATTTCTTCATGTGTCTCTTTCCTTCCTGTGGTTGCAAGTCTTGCAGTCAGCTACAGATGCCTGGGCTCAGAGGCAGCGAGTGGGGCTGAGATTTCAGTCCTGCCTGGGGACGTCACGGTAGCATGGCCCTGCAGTTGGTGGCTCTGAGCTTTCTCCTGGTGCTTGTATCTCTGCTGGCAGCAGAGGTCCAGAAAGAACCTGATCCCACGGTCCAAGGAGTGCCCCGGGAAACAGGTAAGATGCGGTTCCTCCTCTGCCCTGGGGAGATTGTGCTGCGGTCGGTCGGGGATGGGTCATGCCCTGCAGCGAGCCGGGTTGCCAGTGGCTCCCCGGCGGCTGCAGGCATGAATCAGGCGTGAATGAACGCATGCACCGTGAATCAGGGGAAGGGTCTTCAGGGAGCAGGGCTGCCCCTTTCTGGACGTGTCCTGTGCCCAGGCGTGCCCGAGGGACGCTGTGCCTGCTGAGAGCAGAGCAGCCAGGAACTTGCTGCCGCTTTGGCAGCTGGATGGGCCTGGGCGTGGGGAGCGCCTGGGTGCCTGGGCGTGGGGTGGGTGGTGGCTGTGTGTCAGTGGGACAGAGCTGCTGGTTGCGGTGCTCAGCTGGGCATCTCTTGCCTTCTGCAACCAGGGTTGTTTGAGAGCAAAGCCTGCCCGTAAGTGGCTGGTTGCCCAGCACGCCTGTGCTCCTTCATGGCTGTTCAGAAGATGGTCTGAACCTTGTCAGATCCCTTCTCTGCCCCTTTGGGAGAAGCAAGTTTGCCGTTGAAGCACTCGGGGGCCTCCCAGAGCCTCTTGCAGAGGCTGGAAGAGGGAAGTGCTCCTTCCCAGGTGCCAGCGTCCCTGCCTGCAGGAATGGTTGCCACAAAGCCTCCCCTCACAGCGCTCAGCAAACTGCTGGGACAGGCGGTGCCTGCTCAGCCCAGGGGACGGTGAATGTGGTGAGGAGGGGATGTGCCCGGGAAAAGGGGCAGGGGCTGTGGTAAAGCAGGGGGCGTGAATTGCATTGCTCATCCCCATGTCCCGCTGCACGGTGGCGTGGGGAAGGAGGAGAGTGGCTGAGGGGCTGACTGAGCCACGGCAGGGACCCCAGAAGTGTAAGAGGGGCATCTGTGATCCCGGTGGGAGGGATGAGCCATGGCTGGAGGGACATGCACCCCAGCAGGGCTGGTGGACGGTGGCTGGAGGGGGTCTCGTGGTGCAGGGTTGATTGTCCTGGACAACTCCCTGCTGCGGGCTGTGGAGGAGGGAATACACAAGGATGGGGGAGGTTCACGGAGGAGTGATCCTTCACGCTTCAGGTACACAAGGAGAGCCTCCTACCAACGAGCCCTGCCTGCAGGTCACATCCTGGCAGACGGATGTGTCACCTCCATCCCCGTGTCCCTCTCCCCTCAGGGGCTGGAGGGATCGCTGGGGATTGCTGGTACCCCACCACCTACCCCTGACCCACCTCCTCATCACCTCCCACCCCAACTAACACCCACTTTCACCTCTGCCAGCAACGTGCCAAAGGCCCCAGTGGGACTCAAGACTCCGGCTGGCACCAGACCGGGACAATTACAAGGAGAACGAAGAAGTGATGCTGAGCTGTCCTGAGGGTTTTCAGCCATCCTTCACCCACGTCAAATGTGTGAGAGAAGTCCAGTCCATCAGTTATGGGAAACCTGTATACAGAGAAGTCTGGCGTGGAAGGGACAGCAGAGGTGGCTGGGTCCGCATTCGGTCCAACGTGGTGTGCATCGGTAAGGGAGGCATCAGGAGCTCTCCTGGCTGCCCCGCTCTGCCCTTGCTGAGCAGCAACGGGGGAAGGCAGGCTGTGTGTGCACAGGAGGTTTCAGTGCTGAGGAGGTTTCAGGCTCTCTGCCTGCCTGGGGAAATGGGAGGTGCTGCTGAAGGCCGTGTGGAGGCAGCCCCTGAGTCCAGCCTGCAGTTCTCCAGTGGGTGGCAGATTCTTGCTGAAGGTGTGGGTGACAAGGGTGTCCCTGAGGGCTTCTGGCAGCAGCTTGTGCACAAAGGAGAGAAGCGTGGGAGAGCTTTGTGTGGTGGTTTGTGGTCTGCGTGGCATCCCAGTCGGGGCAGGGGGATCAGAGGGCTCTGCTGCCTGTGTCCTCTCAGACTGTGCAGCTGTGAGTATCACAGCTTGCTTCCTGTAGGCTGGTCCCCTGCAGGCTCTGTGTCATGGTGGGCACAGGCTTGGCACCATCTCCTCAGCGCTTGGGACACTGAGGCCCACCAGCTCTACCAGACCTGGAGTGACCAGTTTCAGCCTCTCACTCTCCCTCCCGGCTGGGTGGGCAGCAGGGCTGTCTGAGTGCAGCACCCTTGCAGGGCTGGGAAGGGAAGGGAAGGAAGTGACCCTCTTGCAATGTTTCCTTCACAGAGGTCCTCCAGGTTGTCCCCGGGACCTTGGACATTTCCAGCACCAGCATCAAACTGAACTGGACCTGCAGGCTCCCTGACGCCTGCCAGCACATGCGGGCCACATGCCGGCTGGCAGTGCCTTCCTCCCCTCCCTGTGAGGCTGAAGAGGTGAAAGGAGAGGAGATGCTACACGGCCAGGAGGGAACATTCACCTGTCCCCCTCTGCAGCCCTTCACTGACTACAGTGTCACCATCTCACTGCCTCCCAGCACGATCCTTTTCTCATGGTTGGTTAGGACTGAGGAAACAGGTATGTGCGCACCAGTATAGGTGTGAAGGGACAGTCCTGGGTTGTGTCACAGGTAGGACAGGTGCATAACTGTGCCTTTCGCGCAGCAGCTCAGCCTGCAGTGATGGTTCTGGGATCGGGGCTGTTTGGAGCCTGTGGGGCTCAGGGGAAGGGGCTGTGCAGGACCCTGGAGCACAGCACATCCCCTCCTCACTCTCCCCTTCCTCACCATACTGTTGCTGCTCCTGCTGCTGCTGCTGTGACACATGCAGCCTTTGTCAGGGACAAACCCTTTGTGGCCAGTCCCTTTGAGCCTGTGCCCTGGGCCCAGAGCTGCCTGCACCTTGTGCTGGGCTCAGCCCCTCCTCGTCAGCCCCAGGCGTGACCCGTCCTCCTGTGCTTCCAGTGCCGGACAAACCGGAGCAGCTGTGGTTGGATCCCAGCACAGGGTCCCTCAGGTGGAAGGCGCTGCCCTCCTGCAAAGGGGAGATCGTCGGATACCAGGTACCAGGGCACCACAGACTCCCCGCAGTCCCCCTCACCTTGCCAGGCGCCTCCCTGCCTGGAGCTCTGTGTGCGCAGGCGAGGAGAGTGGGGAAGGGAAACCCGTGATGACCAGCAGTTCGCAGTCAGTCCAGGTGAATATCTGGCTGTGATGAGCATGAGCAGTTTCTGTCTCACCCTCAACATTCCTCGTACTGTGGTGCTGCCCAGAGAGGTGGTGGGTGCTCCCTCCCCGCTGGGCTTCCGCCCTAGGTCTGCTCAGCCTGGGGTTTGGCAGAGTTTGCGGCTTGGTGTGCAGCATTTGGTGACGTGCCTGCTGGGGTGGCCTCCCACGGTTTCCTGTGCCTCTTGCATGTTTGTTTCTTGTTCCTGCCACAGGGAAGCCTGTGGTTTGAAAAACCCTCTTCTTCTGCGACAGTTGCACTGTTCCTTTGAGTTTTCCTCAGTGCATGGCTAGAAACACCTGCTCTGTCTGTGGGTTTGGGGGTCTTCCCACAATGCAGCCCTGCTTTCTAGCACTGAGTGGGAGTGAGACCCTTACCAGTGTGTCCTATGCCTTCTTTGAGGACAGACCTCTCTGTGGGGTGACAGGGACCCAGTCATGCTGGTTCTTCGTGCCCCTCTTAGCTCTTTCCTGCAGAAACCATCCCTGACGGCATTCCTTGTTGGCCTGTTCCAGCTGGTTCCCTGCTCCCAGATAGCTCTGCTTGTGAAAAGAACACTTTTTTCTGGTTTCAGTTCGGTCCTTTTTTGCATATTCCTACAATGCTATTTCCTTAAAGACTCTGACAGCAGTAAGGATGACCCAGGATCTCAGGAAAAATTCAGACGATGCTTTGGCAAAAGGGGAGCCTGTACCTCTATCCCTTGTGGTAACTCTCTTTTCCACTTTTCATGTAGTCAAAGCCTTCAGAGTCCAACCTTGCAGAGGAGAAAAGAGAAGTTCAGGGCTCCTCTTGTGGGGGATGTCACCACAGTGCCTGCGGTATTGCAATACCATACCGGTGACCTGGCCTCGGCCTCATTATACGTATATACACCTCTTCAAAGGAACCGCCTCCATCCTGCCCTCAGCTCTTCACAGAGGCTTGGTCCTTTGCTCACCGAGGCAGCCGCTCTGACATCTTGAGCGTTGGCTCCAAATTCCTCCTCTCCTTCTCTTGTCTGCTTTGAGGTCCATGCATGCGGCCAAGGCTCCTGCTGGTTCCTCTCTGGGAGCCTTCCAGAACTGCGGCAGTCACAGGGCAGGGGAGGCTTGCAGGGGTGCTTTGCTCTCTCTCGGTGTGCGGTGGGCAGGTTCCCAGAGGGCAGGTGGGAGCTGCTGCCCTCCAGCTCTGTCTCTTGTCCCCAGCTGAACATCACGACAAGGAGCACGCAGGACGGCGGCTTCCTGGAGATAGAGCGGCTGCGGCTGAGCAGCTCCGTCACTGAGCACCCACTGCCCAAGTACAGCCCTGGCAGCAGCTACGTGGTGACGATGCAGGGACTCACAGCCGCTGGAGCCGGGGCTGCGTCACTGTGGGAGTTTCAGACCAACAGCTCACGTAAGGCTTGTCGTGCCCCAGTCCCTCCAGGGTGGCCGCAGCGTGCGCCCCGGCTGAGGCAGCTCTGTCCCCAGCCCTGTGGCCTCCTGGCCGGCGTGGAGGAGCCTGGGCACAGAGGAGCTGTGCTCCGCGGCCTGCACTGCCCGGGGCTGCCTCTGCTCCCTGCACAGCCCCTGCCATGCTGCCTGCTGGTGCTCATCCCCCGGGTCTTCCCCTCCAGACACCCCACACCCTCTCGGCAGCAGCTGCCGCGGTGCCCGTGACGTCTCTCCATCCCAAGGGACAGCCGTGCTTCACCTCCACCCCATCGCCCGTCCTCACGAGGCGGTGAGGTGAGTGCAGCCCCCAGCAGCTCTGCTCTCCGCAGCCCCGAGATGGGTTTCCCTACTGGCAGCACTTGCTCGCAGCGGCCTCCGTCCCTCTGTCCCGCGGCCCTCTCACCGCCCTGCCTTGCAGGGAGCACCAGCTCATCGTGGCCGCAACGCACAACGGCACGGGGGTGGAAGGCACCTGCTTGGGGCAACCACAGCCCTTCAACGCCAGCCAGCAGCGCGGCGCCTACGTGGCCGCTGCGTTCAACCTCACCGCCCCCACGGACTTTGTGCTGGGCGACGGGACCCGCGGGCAGGGTTACCACAACGTTGCCCTCCAGCTGGGCTCGAACTACACGGCCCTTCTCCGCCTCATCCGCCGCTCGCAGCAGGTACCCGTCGCGGGGGGCTCCTGCTCCCCCGGGACGCTGCCAGCCAGGGCCGGGCCCCTCAGCAGGATCTGGGCCGGCCACCGACGGTGAGCGGCAGTGCTGCAGAGGCTCCGCTCCCGGCCCCTGTGCTGAGAGCCCAGGCACCTTGGCAGGACAGTGTCCCCGGGGTCCTTGGCCACAGCTGGGCCCTTTGCTGGCTGTGGGTGGGAGGCCTTTGCCCCCAGGGTGGGCAGTGGGGCAGGAGTGGCCTGAGCTCTCCCTCCCGTCTCCTCCAACAGGCAGAGAAGTTCACCTGCGTGTGCTACAGCTTCTCTGTTGGTAAGTGGGCTCCTCGCTCCCTGTGCCCAACCCTCTCTCCCACATCTTCCCTTTTCCCAGTCTGGCCGCGTCCTGTAGAGAGGAGCTGGCCGAGCGCAGGAGCAGTGGGGTCTCACGGTGGGCAGAGGAAACCTTTCATTTCCCAGACATGGGGTGATCCTCCATCACAGAAGAAACCTAAGCCAAGACACACACCTACACCTTTGCACACACCCTTTGCTCTCGTTGGGGCCATTGCCAGCATGTGGCCCAGGTTGTGGCACCCACTCCTGGCTGTGTGTTAGTTGCAGGGCAGCCTCCGGGCTCGTGGCGTGGGACTGTGATTGGGGTGGTTGTGCTCTTGGCGATCCTCCTCCTGTCTGCAGGGATCCTGTGGCTGGTGCTTTCCAGGTGAGTAGGAAGGGGACAGGTTCAGCAGGGCCATGGATAACGCTAGTCTTTTATTCATGACTCGCTTTTGCCTTTCCAGGAAAAGGAAGTCTTTGCCCAGCAAAGCTAAGGAGGATAATTAAAAAGGTAGGAAAATGCCATTTTCTGGACCATCATCACAAAAAGGGCTGTAGGTCTGGTTGGCAGCTGGAAGGAGAACAGAGATCTCCCAGAAGAGCCTGGCCCTCAGGAGAAACATCTTCTCATCCCCTTCCCTGACACGCCTCCCCATTTGGGCCAGCCCCTGTGGTGATGGTCAGGATGGCTCTGCCTGCTAAGCCTCATGTGGCAGCAAAGCGTGGCTCCAGGCATTGCTCCCAGCCTGGAGCAGGGGCAGGGGCGAGCAAAGATGGGCATCCCAAAGGGTGGCTCAGGCCTTTGAGGGACCCATGGCCACGTCATCCCCCCCAGGGGAGAGATCTGCTGGGAGGTGTCTCAGGAGGGTCAGGCTGAGGGACTGCTGCTCTCACCTGGGCACCAGCGGGCACCCTGGGAGACCTGTGGTTGGGCACAGCTGGGACGAAGGGGTCGGGCTGTGACAGGCACTGCCCTGTGCTCCAGCCTGTCTCAGACACTCCTGTGTGCAGGTAGCTGTGGTGGCGTGACCTCCCCATGCAGCCGAGGGCATGCAGCAGCCTCTGCCCTGGGTGTTCTTGGTCTCCACAGGTAGAGGTGGCCAGGCTGGAGATCAGTCACTCCAGCCCCTGCCCAGGACCACAGGAGACATTCAGAGCAGTGAGGGAGCAGAGAAGATGCGGAGGATGACCCCAGCTCACTGCTGATGGCTGCCGGGCCCCCTGGATCTCCTGTGACTGTGACCAGCACTGGGGGTCCCATCCAGTTCATCAGAGCAAGAGGAAAACAGGAGGCCAAGGAGGGTTGTGAGCTTTTTCTTTCCTCACCCCCTTCACCTCCCAGCTTTCGCTTACTGCTGTTTTAAGGCCTTTGAATGTGACTTGCTGTAGTTCCTTTTTTTAGTCTTTGCTTTCATTTTTGCTTTCCTGGAAGCACCAACTGTATGCCAGAGGCTGAGGGATGTTCCATGTTCCCGCCATGTCCTGGGTTCCCAACCCCTCTCCCTCCTCTGCCTGCTGATACTCAGCCAAACGCAGGGTTCTGCTGGAGCTTGGCCTGGCTGGGCTGCCTTCGTGACTCTGCCTGCTCTGTCTGGACAACGAATAAAGGCTTGTGGTTTGGAGGGTGCTGCCTGCCCCACTACAGCTCCTGCCTGGTCCCCTCATTGCCCTTATGGGGTCACATCCCCCTGCAGGGAGCTAATTGCGCCTTCCTTGTTGAGGGGAGGTCATGAGCAGGGCTGCTGTGACCCCGTGTCCCCACGTGGTGCCTGGCAGCCTTTCCGACCTCCAGGGCTGTGCTGGGCAGCTCTCACGTGAGTTTGGATGGGGTGCGTGGTGGGAATCAGTGAAGGGTGATGTCCCCCAACGCACATCTTGGGCAGGAGTGTTCTGTGCCCATGCTGCCGCCAGAGCTGATGGATCTGTGTGCTCTCAGCTGCTTTGCAGCCCCTGTGCCAGGTCAAACCTGGAAGAAAAGTGAAGATCAGAGGTCACCACTACCATGGCAAGCACAGAATCTTTATTGGTAAGACACAGAACAGAACCATGGGGCCAGTCCTGGCTCTGAGGCCCCTTGCCCTTGAATAGCAAAGGCAGAACCAGCCTCCATGGTGCAGCACCTCCTGCCGGAACCACATCCAGGATATCTAAGTTGAGCCGCTACAACCTGGGATTGCCATGGTGGAGCCAGACAGGCTGGTGAGGGAGCCTCTCTGGAGCTGGCAGGGCTGTGGCACCTGGATCAACATCAAGCAGATGGAGCTCCAGGAAGGGATTGTGCAGGGTGGGAAGGACCAGGCTAGCCCCATAGGACTGTGGATTGTCCCTCCCTTGGCTTTTGTTGGCCTTGGGCTTCATGCTTCTCCCAAAGTGGGACAGATAGCCTGTGCTCCTGAGCCCTTGTGGTTGTTGATCCTCCATGGCAAAACACGGTTTGGGTGTTGATGGAGCTACCCCACTTTCCCTGGGGCTGCCTGAAGGGACAAGGGAGCCTGGACGGGACAGCTGGTTCTTCTTCATCCCTGGCACAGACAGGTCAAGTCCTAGTGCCTCTGCTCTGGTTTGCATACTTGGGCTGTGATTCCAGGTAAGTTCCTGTGCAAACTCTGGGCAAAGGGTTAGGTTCCCACTTCAAAGCCTGACCACAGTTTGGAGACAGTCCAGCCTGTGCTCTCCAGCTGCAGAGGACACTTGGGGTGGCTTTTCAGGGGAGTAAAGCAACTTGGGGCTGTGCACACCCCTCTCGTCTCCTCTGGTTTCCATTGTTACTGATGGAAGGTTGTCAAAAGAGTCAAAGGCCTGGCCAGAGATGGGCTGTGGCCATGCCTCTACTTGAAATTCCCATAGGTTTCAAATGAATTCAAGTAACTGAGGGCTAGTTCATAGCAGAGCCCATACTGCTCCTGTGGACAGAAGGATGCACATGAGAACCTGGTACACCAACACCTGCAGTGGAAGGCCAGCCTTGGTTGCCAACAGCTTCCTGAGCAAGCCAAGTGCAGGTACAGCCCACTCTCCTCCTCCCAGTTGGAGCCCACCTCCCCCCACTGAGGAATCACACGCTGAGAGCTGGGCTACCCCAAAGCTGATGCCAGCTGGTCTTGGGAGGAGAGCCAGCATCCATGGCATGAAGCATCTGCTGCTCAGTCCCATCCAGGGTGCTCATCCTATGATGGCCTCTAGCACCCAGACCAGGTGGTGAGGTGGGTGCAGGACAAGCACCTCAGCACCCACCAGTGCAGCGCACCGCTCAACAGGCCAGGTGGACCAGAAAGGGGCAACTCAGCCCACAGGATGCTTCAGTGCCCATCTGGTTCTGCAGAACCTCCCCCTGAGTGAGTGGGTATGTCCCAGCAGCAGAAAAGGTTTTCAGAGGTCTCATCTGCCCCTGCTCCCCCCCCAGGATCATCTGAGTACATAGGTGCTAGGACAGCTGCTGGGACAGTCCAGGCTATGGCTCTTGCTCCAGTGTTGCCATCCTGGCTGGGTTTGAAGCCAGCACCTACCACATCTTTAATTATCTGTCTCCGCCGCCTCTTCAGCATCCTCACAGCCTGGGATACATCCACCAGCCCCTCGCTTTGGATCTGCTCACACAGGAAACTAGCAGCACAGAAGATTCCGCTCCGACTGGCACCATCCCTGCGGAGGAGAGCAAGGGGAGGGTCACTTGCCCTGGGATCACCTAGCAGTGCTGAGCCTCAGAGGTGTCCCACCAGCCATGCAGGCTCTCAGGATGGTCATGTCCACAGATCCTGCGCACAGCCAGCCTCCACAGGGAAGCGTTCCTCCCTGAACACAGCTGAATTCATGGCCATATGTTCACCTTTCACCTGAGCTGAGGACGTTGCTGTGACCCAGGTTCAATGATGCAGCCTGGGCTAAGCAACTCTGTGCCACGGCTGCTCCTCCAAGAGACATCACTCACCAGCAGGTGACAAGGATATGTCTGTCTTGGCTTTGCCGCTGGTATGTCTCCACCTTCCCTAGCAGGCTGATGATGGTGGCAGGGTGTGGTGGAAGATGCTGCTGCATGGGCCAGTCCTTCAGCTGCCAGAACAGGACTTCCAGAGCAGACTTCTTGGGCTAGCAGGGAGGAAAGACAGTGGGTTGGGCAGAGAAGAAACCCATTGGCTTGATAGAGGGAAGGGAGAGACAGCGTGTGTCAGTCCTGGCTCAGCCATGCACACCGGATCAAGGGAGCAGCTCCACAGTGGGATGTCCCAGTCCCAGACTCTGCCCTTCTCCATTGAGTGCTCTGAGACTGGCAGACGCGCAGAGCACAAGATAAGAGCTGACCACCAAGTGCAGCTCAGACTGATGCCAGTCCCCATCCATGAACCACCACCAAGGCACACAGACTCTGTCCATGGCTGCTGTTCTCCAAGTTAGAAAGGTATACAAATGCACCTCTGCCATGTACCTCTGTCTGCAGACTCACCCTCTTGGGACTAACCTCTCTCCCAAGGTGAAAGGACCTGCTCTGGCTAGTGCCCTTCCAGGACCCCATCAGATCCCGCTGACTGTTGTGGCCTCTGCCACCCCTAGCTGTGACTTTGACTGCAAATCAAAGCCTGCTGATGCTGAAGCCCAGCTGGTCCTCCCAGGTCTTGCAAAAGCTGTTCTCAAAGGTCTTCGCCATCTCTGTGCAAAAAGCCCACCTGCTGCCTGTTGGTGAGTGAAAGTTTCCAGGTTGTGAAGCCAACTCCGGGCTCCTCTGAGATCAGGCAGACATGGAAACGGCCGTAGACAGCTTCGCCCTGGGTGGGCCAGAACTGCACATATGTCTGGGGGGGAGACACGTGCGTGATTACACACAGCCCTGACGTGCAAGTGTGGCAGAGCTCAGCACCTTGCATGGGTGTGCTCATGCCAACCCCTCGCCCATAAGCCACAGTGTCCACGTAGGTGCTCTGCCTGCCATTTGCTGAGAACCAACCCGCAGTGCTACAGCCAGGAAAATAACACTCCAGCAGAGAGGACACCTGGGCAGGGGTAAGCAAAACCCAAGGGATGCTCCCTTGCTGTGAGACTGGGGACACCCCACCGCTGCAGTGCCATGGTGCTGGGACTGTCCTTATGGTTCTCCAGGTGGAGTCCACAAGCTTGCAGTGGGCGCCTGCAGCAAGCAGGCTCTCATGAGAAGAGCTGTGTGAGGGCAAAGGCAGAAAGCATGCTGCTGGGCCTCAGAGGGAGCCAGGAGAGGGGAGGAAGGCTGTGCATGGGCTGCTGACCTTGTCCAGCTCCTGGATCTGGTTCAGCACAACCACTGATGTGCAGGTGTAATCCCAGACCAGAGACCAGAAATCCACCAGCGTGGTGGGGAAAGGCAGCTGGGTGATGATGAGTTTGTCCTCCTTCGTGTATGTCTGCAAAACAAAGAGACCGGGGTGTTGGGGGAAGAGGTCACGCAATCCGCCTCCCGAGAGCCCCTCCGACAGCGGGAACAGCTCTCTGCCTCCCTCCAGCCAGGGCTCTGGAGGCCCAGGAGATGCAGAGCACTCCAGCCCTGCTCAGAGCAGGCTTGCCACCCCGCTGGCTCCCAGCAGGCAAACGCCAGCAGCTGTGCGGCAGCCTGCTGAGCTGTCTGTGCAGAAAGGGCTTAGGCTGATCACGGGGGCCATCTCCTGGCAGCAGGTCCCCAGCCGCTGGGAATTAGTCACTGTGAAGAAGCCCCAGGGCCGGGACACTTCAAACCAGGGTGGCATGGTCTACCCCTGCCCCGAGCAGTGGTGCCTGGGGGGGGTGTCTGCTGCTCCCGCTGCGGCTGGAGCCTTACGTTTACAAACACAGCGTTGATGTAACCTGGTGAGCCGTCTGCGTTCAGCGAGGACATCAGGATGGGCCGGTAGGAATCCGCTGCAGAAGCAAGGACAAGAGAGAGAAATGATGAGCCATCCTCTCCCTGCACAGAGGCATGGGACTTTCCCTGCAAGCAGTGGGGTCAGCGCGGCTCCCTGCGGCATGGCCTGGAGAGGCTTGGATGAACAGGCACCACTAGCCCCGTGGCCATGACAGCTCAGGGCTGCCTGACACGGGATGTCCAAAACGCCATGTGCAGAGGCATAGAGGCACAGCAGGTCCACCCTCCTTATTTCTCCCTGATGCCTCATCTGGGTTCCTCCTCTGGGACAGATTAGACCCAGGGACACGTCTATCCCAGGTGTACCCCATGAATGTATGCCTCCAGCAAGACCAGAAGGAAGCAGGGACGGGGTCTTGCTCCCATAGAGGGACCAACTTAATCTATTTATTACCAACCAGAAAATGATGATTGGACCTTGGGCAGAACCTGCCAGTGGCATGGTGCTGGGGAGGGAAGCAGCAGGGCAGCATCATCCCCTCATGCTGCTCCCAGGTGCTGGGTCACAGAGCAAGGGGCTACCCAGCCCTACCTGGTAACATCCCTGGGCTGCGGTTCTTGGGCTGGTTGCTGGGTTTCTCTGCTTCTCTGTGTGGCAAGAGCTGGAACAACTCAGAAAACTTCTGCAGGGCCTGTAGGGATGATTCAGCCAAGCAAGTCCTGCCTGTCAGCTCCTCCCCTTCTTCAGCCACCCCAGAGAAATGCTCCCCTGTCTCCAGCCCACAGCTAGGGAGGGGAGCAGTAGCAGGGAGGCACCACAGACCAGCCCCCGAAGCACCAGACCCAGTGCACCAGATCCTGGTGGTACCTTGAACTCCTTCTCCAGGACATTGTTGTGCCTTGAGGTCTCAGCTTCTCGAAGGCAGCGGACATGGCTGGCGATGCTCTCCACTGGGACCCCGGTGCTACCGCAGAGCAAGCCTTCGAGCAGCACCTCGTACAGAAAGGTGTACTGCTCCTACATGAGGACACGGGTCAGCTGCATAGTCTGGAGCAGCTCCATGAGGAGCCCTGGGACTCCACCAGCACACTGGCATTGACCTGAGCCAGGAATGAGCCAGGTCCACCCTTCACCTTCCTGCTGTGGGGCCCTGAGGCCAGACACCTCTCAGTGCAGGCACCCCTGCCCTGAGAAACAGCCAGGAACCGCAAAAACACATACAAGACCATCTTCCTGCAGATTAATGCTCCCTCTCAGACCACACTCCTGCTCTGGGGAAGGAAACCCAGAAAACCAGTGAACTAGTTAGTCCTACAAGCAGCTGGATGGTCCTGCCCAACCTATTTCCTCCAAAGGGTCCCAAGCACTGAGCAGACTATGGGGACGTAGTCCCTCGGCCAGGACATTGCTGCCCAGAAGATGCCATAGGGGCAGACATCCTGAAAGCCTGAAGGACATGTGAATTCACGTTCATGCTCCTTGCCTACAAGACAGCCCTTTTATACCAGGATGACTGGTGCAAATGAATGCTGCTGGCACCTCAGAGGGTCTCAGGGGAACATGGATCCTGACTAGGTTTGGACACAGCACTGAAAACAAGATCCTGCAGTCTCCATCACCTGGCAGCTCCAGTCCCCGTGGCTAGATCACGAATGGCATGGTGAGTGTGGCTTTGCATGCCACGTCCCTGGGAAGGGCGGGAAGCAGATCTGCAGCCTGACGGTGTGCAGGGAGCAGGTAACACTCCTCACCTGGGTCTGCACCATGCTGACCCGCTGCTCCCGCAGCCTCTGCACGCAGTGAAACACATCCACCTTCCCCTCGGCCTTCCCCATCTTCAGGAGGAAGTCCAGGGCGATGAAGGTACCTGTCCGCCCGATCCCTGCACTGAGAACACATAAAATTGGGGGTCAGTGCTGCCCCAGCCAGCCTAGCCCCAGCACCCAAGCATTTCCAGCCCCAGTACCTGCAGTGCACCAGCACAGGTCCAGCAGGAGCTTCCAACGCCCTCTTGTTCACCACCTCCACTAAGCACAGGAGCTGGGTAGGGTTTCTGGGGACCCCATGGTCTGGCCACAGCAGGTAGTGAAACTGCTCCACCACTCTTGGGAGAGCACAGCCTGCCTGCAAAGAGGGAGACACAGCTGGGAGCTGGGGGCAGGAACCAACCTGGAAACTTGTGTGAAGTAATTGCGTGCCAAGAAGTAGGGAGTAGGGGAAAAAAACACTTCAAGGGGGCACCAGCACACCGTGTTTCCCCCAGCACCCCCACCACAATGGCTGCTCCACTATAGCTCATCAGACAGCAAAGGGCAAATTCACCCAGCACACAGCTACACAATTCACTTTGTTCTCTGCTTCCCCATGCTGCAAACACTGAACTCAGAGCAGTAAATGCAGCTTGTGCCCCAGGAAAAAAAAAAAGAAATCACAGTGTAGAGTGTTTCCATAGCCGTTGAAAAGCTCTGGCTTTCCCAAATAAGGTATTTCCTAAGGCTGGTACTGTGCTGAAGTGAATGTAGTCACTTTTGTTACCAGCCCATCATGTATTTTTCCCTAAACATCACATTCACTTGGCCTGAACTAATGAACTGCTATGTCCCATCATCACGTGCTCTTGCAGCTTTACCTTTCAGCTAGACTTTGCTCTGGGCAAGACAAGAAAAGACAAGAATATGCATAACTGCAATTTCTTTATATTGTACCTGTTTTCCCCTCCTTGCAGCTCCTTCAGGTTCTGCTTATTATCTGAGGTATAACTTCAGCAGAAGTACTTGTCTTGAGAAATGGCGTTATGTAAGTTATCTTAAACCATAAACTATCTCTTCAGGTTTAGGAGCTGTAAGTGACCATGGACTTTCAATGTGGACCCTCTGCAGATTGGCCCAGGTGACAGGCAGGCACCTGTCCCATCATCCTGGATGTACAGAGATGCCATTTTATACCCTTTGTAATCACCTCATCCAGCCCCTCAAGGATGCACGATCTGCCAACATGCATGATCAGTCCAGACTCAGCTGGGGTGACCACTAGAGCTGACCAATTGCCTTTGCCTGGCATAGAAACCTGGGGCCGATGCCCTGGCATGGCATCCAGTGACAGCAATGCTGACCTGTCAGCACTGGAGAACAGGCAGGGCTCCCCACAGAGTCTCTTGGCTGACAGCTCCCACCAGCTGCTGAAACCCAAAAGCATCCTGTATCCCCATCTCAGCTACATGCCAGGCTTACCTTCTGCAGGCAGAAGATGCGTGTGACAAGGCCCGTGGTGGTCCTGGTGTTGTTGAGTGTCACTGTGAAGTCCCCGTAGACCTGCTCCTGCTCTGGCCAGTACTGCTCACACTTGGTCTGTCAACAGCAGCGAGACCACTAAGCATGAGCATACTCATGAGGGGAGCGTTGCAAGCCAGCAGTGGTGTGGAGCTGCTCTCTGTGCTCATTGACAGCTGCACTGGGAGCAAAGCAAAGCAAAGCAAGCAAGGAAGCCTGGTCTCTGTGGAGGCCCAAGCTGAGCACAGGCTGAGATGGTTTCTCTACCTTGTTCTGCTCTACTAAGCCCGTCAGCATCACAATGACCGAGGTCTTCTCCTGCCAGACCATCTGCCAGAAATCCACCACCGTCCCAGGCAAGGGGCCTTGGGGAGGAAGAGGAGATCCCTGTGCCAGTGTCCAAGCCATGGGGGTGTAGCTGCTCCTGGGCATGGCTCAGACATTCCCAGGCTACGAGCAGCACTGGGCTTAACCTCTGCCCGGGGACTAACACTGCACATCACCCGTGGCTTCAGCACCCATGTTAGAAATTGGTACAAGGAAATGGGAGGGCAGGTGAGCCCAGGGTACATCAGGGATTCACTGCTGCTTCAGGGGCTTCCCCATCTCAAGATGGCCATGAGCTGCTCCCACATTTAGGGTGCTATTTGCTGAAGAGCATTTCTGCAGCTTTGCAAGGAGCCTGAGACCTCCTCACCACATGCTGCACAAAGGACTCACCCATCTCGGCTTTGCACCATCGGAAGGAGCCTGCCTCCAAGTGCACTGAGTGCACACATGTCAGACATTTGCAGGTGTGCCCCTGTCATGCCAGCCACCAAAGGGAACAAACCAGGCTTGTGGGTGGAAGGACCATGTCCTCAGCCTGGGCCGTGCAAGGACCACCTCCAGCTGGCCACTGCCAAACTGCCACTAGGTCTTCCATGCTCTGCAGCAGCTGTAACCACTGTCCAAGACAGAGGCCCAGGAGATACAGGGCCTTGGACTGAGCCATTAACAGCTCCTAGGCTGCTGTCCCAGTTCCCCACTCCCCGAAGTGCTCAGAGCAGGGACTGGCATCTCCTGAGCATGAAGGCTGGGAGCACCCACCTTGAGCTGCAATGAAGAAGCGTGGACTCCGGTAGCTCTGTGGGGGAAAGGTTCAAACAGTGCTGATCACATGGGTTAATCGTTTAACAGGGAATGAAATAAAGAACCCACCTCCCCAGGCATCAGAGCCCAAAGCCCTCAGGAGAGTGTGTCCCACAGCAACACTCCTGGCCAGCACGGAAAGTGGGTACCCAGGGGCTGCATCTCAGCTCCTGTCCCCTCACACAGGTCCCTTTTTGTTAGGGATGAGAACTGCACACAAACCCAGAGTACAGTGGGCAGCTCAGAGAGGACGCAAGGAATGCAACATTCCAAGATCTGCCAGCACCTGAGGGCAACAAGTGCCAGACCTTGGGACCACCCATGTGAGCAGGACCATCCTCATCCAGCGCAGCCAGGGACCTCTCCTACCCTGCCCAGGTGTCTCTACCCTGCCCAGGGCAGCAATTCCTCGCTACCTACATCCACATAGCTGGCATTGATGTAGCCATTCCCCATGTCAGAGGGCTGCAGCACCACACGGCAGTGATCGTCTGAAAGAGAAGGGAGGTGGGAGTCAGTGGACTGTCTCTTCGGGGCAGCAGCGAAGTGACTGTTTAAGGAGCGGGGTATAATTTAGGAAAGCCTGCGACTGTTCACTCCCTCCTCAGCAGCACTCCATGCCTCAGGACATGTTGAGAGGTAAAGAACAGCTAATGAGACGAAAGGTGACATGGCACAGCAGGAAAGGCAACATGGTTTTGGGGAAGACTGTTAACGCAATGGCCAAATGTCCACACCATGTGAGGCCCAGAGGAGCTTTAAGTTTTGACAGACATTGGGTCATTCCCTGTGCTTTGCCACAAATAGCCACCTCTGGATGGGACACAGCGGTGTTCAGCAATGACTAACAGCAGGAACAGGAATACAAGGGTGAATGATTAAGCTTGCAGGGAGATTTGAGGAGCAGAACAAGGATTTTCCAACTGGATATAAATCAGTGGGGCCAACATGACAATTTTGGAAAATCCCTCTGGGTTTCAGTGGCCACAGAGGATGAGACAAGGAGCTCAGCATTGCTGAATAAATGGAGGGGCACCTACAACAGCCCAGCACCCTGTACTGTCCAACCATCTCCAGGTGCCTGTGCCAACCCCTGAGAGCTCTGCTTACATGGGATGATGCTCTTGTAGCGGTTCTTGCTCTGGTTGCACGGCTCCTTCCCGGCGTCGCAGGGATGCAACAAAGTGGAGGACAGTTGCTGCAGAGGAAGAAGACAAGCCCACTCTGCATTGGCACGTGTTCTGGGGCTGGCCAAGGCCAACTGCATGGCACACCCAAGGAAGGGGTGAGCACTGCGTGGACAGTGCAGCCAGCTGGAAAAGCAAAGCTAAACCAGACCTGGTACTCTCCCAGCCGCCCAGCGCCATGCCTGTCGACTGACTCATCCTCTGTCTGCTCTGCCTCTACTTCTGCCCTCTTAAACCTCTTCAGTGCCTCCAGCAGTTCCTCCACCGGGATCTGTGTGTTCAGCTTGCACACACCTATGGAGACCATGAGGCCAGGAGTTTAGCATGCACCTGATGGTTAGCCCTGGAGCTCTGCAGCTGGGATTGAGCTGGCATTGCAGTGGTCAGGACCCCACCAAACCCTAGATTGTCCTTTGCCACACAAGTCCCTTTCTCCTGGGAGGTGCCCCTTTCCCGATGCCAGCCAGCTCGGATCCCCTTGTTCCTGTAAGGACCTTACAGAGCCTGTAAGCACCCTGCCTGTGCTTTTAACAGACAGCCTGTCCAGACAAGGCATGCAGGGCCTCTGGTCATACTGCACCTCCTTGACATCTTTGCAGGGGGATAGTGCTGTTGTTCTCCGATGTTTTTGAACTGTTGTACTTCCGCCTGCAAAACAGCAAGTTAGGCCCATAGACCAGCAGAAGAGAGAGAGAGAGAGGAAAGGCTGTTGCCCATGTAACAGCCCTGCCTTCCACCTTGCTTCATCTCAGGGTCCACTTGGACATTCCCAGGCAGTGCAAGGCGCTGGATGCCTCACAGAGAGCAGAAGAGGTTAGGGGCACACTGACCTGAAGAGCACAATGAGCAGCAAAATCCCCAGTGCCAGGAGTGCAACGACTAGTGCTATTGCCATAACCATGGAAATCCTGCCCAGCGGAGGCACCGGCTCCTGCCCTGCAAGCAGCACAGCCCAGGCTCAGGCTCCCACACACCCTGAACCAGGCACTGGGAGATCCCACAGGGGCATGGGGTGAAAAGCAGCTTCCCTCATCTCCAACCACAGGGTTTGCATTGGAGAATAGCTAAGCTTGTGCAGAAAGAGTGCTTGCTTGGTGTGATACCCTTCAGCATGGGCCCTGTCTCCCTGACTGCCCCAGGTACGGCCAGAGCCTGGCGAGGGGTTTGCATCTCTGGGGTTGCACATGCACCAGGGGAGCACTAGAACTAAGATGTAATATGTGATGATGGCAGGGATGACGCACGGTGTCCAGCTGCCATCCATGCCACACCTGCCCAAGTGGCCTGAGGTTGCTCAAAGCCCATCTACCATAGATAGCCTCAAGATCAAGAGAAATTCCACGAAGACGGAGGTAGGAGAACGAGACAACACTGCTCCTGCGCTCGGCCAGCTCCTCTCTACAGGACGCGGCCAGACTGGGAAAAGGGAAGATGTGGGAGAGAGGGTTGGGCACAGGGAGCGAGGAGCCCACTTACCAACAGAGAAGCTGTAGCACACGCAGGTGAACTTCTCTGCCTGTTGGAGGAGACGGGAGGGAGAGCTCAGGCCACTCCTGCCCCACTGCCCACCCTGGGGGCAAAGGCCTCCCACCCACAGCCAGCAAAGGGCCCAGCTGTGGCCAAGGACCCCGGGGACACTGTCCTGCCAAGGTGCCTGGGCTCTCAGCACAGGGGCCGGGAGCGGAGCCTCTGCAGCACTGCCGCTCACCGTCGGTGGCCGGCCCAGATCCTGCTGAGGGGCCCGGCCCTGGCTGGCAGCGTCCCGGGGGAGCAGGAGCCCCCCGCGACGGGTACCTGCTGCGAGCGGCGGATGAGGCGGAGAAGGGCCGTGTAGTTCGAGCCCAGCTGGAGGGCAACGTTGTGGTAACCCTGCCCGCGGGTCCCGTCGCCCAGCACAAAGTCCGTGGGGGCGGTGAGGTTGAACGCAGCGGCCACGTAGGCGCCGCGCTGCTGGCTGGCGTTGAAGGGCTGTGGTTGCCCCAAGCAGGTGCCTTCCACCCCCGTGCCGTTGTGCGTTGCGGCCACGATGAGCTGGTGCTCCCTGCAAGGCAGGGCGGTGAGAGGGCCGCGGGACAGAGGGACGGAGGCCGCTGCGAGCAAGTGCTGCCAGTAGGGAAACCCATCTCGGGGCTGCGGAGAGCAGAGCTGCTGGGGGCTGCACTCACCTCACCGCCTCGTGAGGACGGGCGATGGGGTGGAGGTGAAGCACGGCTGTCCCTTGGGATGGAGAGACGTCACGGGCACCGCGGCAGCTGCTGCCGAGAGGGTGTGGGGTGTCTGGAGGGGAAGACCCGGGGGATGAGCACCAGCAGGCAGCATGGCAGGGGCTGTGCAGGGAGCAGAGGCAGCCCCGGGCAGTGCAGGCCGCGGAGCACAGTTCCTCTGTGCCCAGGCTCCTCCACGCCGGCCAGGAGGCCACAGGGCTGGGGACAGAGCTGCCTCAGCCGGGGCGCACGCTGCGGCCACCCTGGAGGGACTGGGGCACGACAAGCCTTACGTGAGCTGTTGGTCTGAAACTCCCACAGTGACGCAGCCCCGGCTCCAGCGGCTGTGAGTCCCTGCATCGTCACCACGTAGCTGCTGCCAGGGCTGTACTTGGGCAGTGGGTGCTCAGTGACGGAGCTGCTCAGCCGCAGCTGCAGCCGCTCTATCTCCAGGAAGCCGCCGTCCTGCGTGCTCCTTGTCGTGATGTTCAGCTGGGGACAAGAGACAGAGCTGGCAGCTCCCACCTGCCCTCTGGGAACCTGCCCACCGCACACCGAGAGAGAGCAAAGCACCCCTGCAAGCCTCCCCTGCCCTGTGACTGCCGCAGTTCTGGAAGGCTCCCAGAGAGGAACCAGCAGGAGCCTTGGCCGCATGCATGGACCTCAAAGCAGACAAGAGAAGGAGAGGAGGAATTTGGAGCCAACGCTCAAGATGTCAGAGCGGCTGCCTCGGTGAGCAAAGGACCAAGCCTCTGTGAAGAGCTGAGGGCAGGAGGGAGGCAGTTCCTTTGAAGAGGTGTATATATGTATAATGAGGCCGAGGCCAGGTCACTGGTATGGTATTGCAATACCGCAGGCACTGTGGTGACATCTCCCACAAGAGGAGCCCTGAACTTCTCTTTTCACCTTCAGGTCATCACGGGTTGCCCTTCCCCACTCTCCTCGCCTGCACGCACAGAGCTCCAGGCAGGGAGGCGCCTGGCAAGGTGAGGGGGACTGCGGGGAGTCTGTGGTGCCCTGGTACCTGGTATCCGATGATCTCCCCTTTGCAGGAGGGCAGCGCCTTCCACCTGAGGGACCCTGTGCTGGGATCCAACCACAGCTGCTCCGGTTTGTCCGGCACTGGAAGCACAGGAGGACGGGTCACGCCTGGGGCTGGCGAGGAGGGGCTGAGCCCAGCACAAGGTGCAGGCAGCTCCGGGCCCAGGGGAGAGTGAGAGTGCTGTGCTCCAGGGCCCTGCACAGCCCCTTCCCCTGAGCCCCACAGGGTGCGAGCAGCCCTCATCCCGGGACCATCGCTGCAGGGAGCGGATGATCAGGATGAGCTGCCGGGCGAAGGGCACCTTCACACTTCATGTAGGAGGACACGTACCCGTTTCCTTCGTCCTGAGGAGCCGCGTGTACAGGATCGTGCTTGGAGGCAGTGAGATGGTGACACTGTAGTCAGTGAAGGGCTGCAGAGGGGGACAGGTGAATGTTCCCTCCTGGCCGTGTAGCATCTCCTCTCCTTTCACCTCTTCAGCCTCACAGGGAGGGGAGGAAGGCACTGCCAGCCGGCATGTGGCCCGCATGTGCTGGCAGGCGTCAGGGAGCCTGCAGGTCCAGTTCAGTTTGATGCTGGTGCTGGAAATGTCCAAGGTCCCGGGGACAACCTGGAGGACCTCTGTGAAGGAAACATTGCAAGAGGGTCACTTCCTTCCCTTCCCTTCCCAGCCTTGCAAGGGTGCTGCACTCAGACAGCCCTGCTGCCCACCCAGCCGGGAGGGAGAGTGAGAGGCTGAAACTGGTCACTCCAGGTCTGGTAGAGCTGGTGGGCCTCAGTGTCCCAAGCGCTGAGGAGATGGTGCCAAGCCTGTGCCCACCATGACACAGAGCCTGCAGGGGACCAGCCTACAGGGAGCAAGCTGTGATACTCACAGCTGCACAGTCTGAGAGGACACAGGCAGCAGAGCCCTCTGATCCCCCTGCCCCGACTGGGATGCCACGCAGACCACAAACCACCACACAAAGCTCTCCCACGCTTCTCTCCTTTGTGCACAAGCTGCTGCCAGAAGCCCTCAGGGACACCCTTGTCACCCACACCTTCAGCAAGAATCTGCCACCCACTGGAGAACTGCAGGCTGGACTCAGGGGCTGCCTCCACACGGCCTTCAGCAGCACCTCCCATTTCCCCAGGCAGGCAGAGAGCCTGAAACCTCCTCAGCACTGAAACCTCCTGTGCACACACAGCCTGCCTTCCCCCGTTGCTGCTCAGCAAGGGCAGAGCGGGGCAGCCAGGAGAGCTCCTGATGCCTCCCTTACCAACACACGCCACGTTGGACTGAATGCGGACCCAGCCACCTCCTCTGCCCCTTCCATGCCAGACTTCTCTATATACAGGTTTCCCATAACTGATGGACTGGTCTTCCCTCACACATTTGACATAGGTGAAGGACAGCTTGAAACCATTGATGCAACTCAGCATCACTTCTTCGTTCTCCTTGTAATTGTCCCGGTCTGGTGCCAGCCGGAGTCTCGAGTCCCACTGGGGCCTTTGGCACGTTGCTGGCAGAGGTGAAAGTGGGTGTTAGTTGGGGTGGGAGGTGAGGAGGAGGTGGGTCAGGGTTGGGTGGTGGGGTATCAGCAATCAGTCCTGCCCCAGGCCCTGGCCCCCATCTGCAGGGCCCCACGCTTCCACCTCCACCAGGAACCTCCCACCCACCCGTGGATCGCAGGCTGGAGCCCTGCACACCCTGCGCTCTGCCCTGGCCTGGCACGGGCAGCTCTGGACACTGCCCCCCGCCCCGATCCCACAGCCCCCTCCTGCCGGGACCCTCAGGCAAGCACAGGCCAGGCTCAGGGGCTGCCTCCACACGGCCTTCAGCAGCACCTCCCATTTCCCCAGGCAGGCAGAGAGCCTGCAACCTCCTCAGCACTGAAACCTCCTGTGCACACACAGCCTGCCTTCCCCCGTTGCTGCTCAGCAAGGGCAGAGTGGGGCAGCCAGGAGAGCTCCTGATGCCTCCCTTACCGATGCACACCACGTTGGACCGAATGCGGACCCAGCCACCTCCGCTGCCCCTGCCATGCCAGACTTCTCTGTGTACAGGTTTCCCATAACTGATGGACTGGACTTCTCTCACACATTTGACGTGGGTGAAGGATGGCTGAAAACCCTCAGGACAGCTCAGCATCACTTCTTCGTTCTTCTTGTAGTTGTCCTGGTCTGGTGCCAGCCAGAGTCTCGAGTCCCACTGGGGCCTTTGGCACGTTGCTGGCAGAGGTGAAAGTGGGTGTTAGTTGGGGTGGGAGGTGAGGAGGTGGGTCAGGGTTGGGTGGTGGGGTATCAGCAATCAGTCCTGCCCCAGGCCCTGGCCCCCATCTGCAGGGCCCCACGCTTCCACCTCCACCAGGAACCTCCCACCCACCCGTGGATCGCAGGCTGGAGCCCTGCACACCCTGCGCTCTGCCCTGGCCTGGCACGGGCAGCTCTGGACACTGCCCCCCGCCCCGATCCCACAGCCCCCTCCTGCCGGGACCCTCAGGCAAGCACAGGCCAGGCTCAGGGGCTGCCTCCACACGGCCTTCAGCAGCACCTCCCATTTCCCCAGGCAGGCAGAGAGCCTGAAACCTCCTCAGCACTGAAACCTCCTGTGCACACACAGCCTGCCTTCCCCCGTTGCTGCTCAGCAAGGGCAGAGCGGGGCAGCCAGGAGAGCTCCTGATGCCTCCCTTACCGATGCACACCACGTTGGACCGAATGCGGACCCAGCCGCCTCCGCTGCCCCTTCCATGCCAGACTTCTCTATATACAGGTGTCCCATAAGTGGTGTACTGGAGTTCCCTCACACATTTGACGTGGGTGAAGGACAGCTTGAAACCATTGATGCAACTCAGCATCACTTCTTCGTTCTCCTTGTAATTGTCCTGCTCTGGTGCCAGCCGGAGTCTTGAGTCCCACTGGGGCCTTTGGCACGTTGCTGGCAGAGGTGAAAGTGGGTGTTAGTTGGGGTGGGAGGTGATGAGGAGGTGGGTCAGGGGTAGGTGGTGGGGTACCAGCAATCCCCAGCGATCCCTCCAACCACTGAAGGGAGAGGGAAGGTGGCATGTCCATGTTCCATGACATAACACCTCAGCAAGGCTCATTGGGAGGGGGCTCTCCTTGTGCACTCAAAGAGTGAAGGATCACTCATCCTTGAACCTCCCCCATCCAGCCACCTCTGTCCATGGACACTCTTAGCCGTCCACCACAGCCCACAGCAGGGAGTTTCCCACCTCATCTGCCGGCCCACCTCCCCTGCGCACTGGGCTGCCCACACACGGCCATCCCCACACTCAGCACAGCTCTGTCCCTGCCCGGGGCAGCCCCACATGCCCATCGCGTGAGGGAGGGCATCGCTCTTCCCCCAGCTGCCTCCCCCACAGCCTCCAGCCCCGATGCCAAGGGCTGACCCAGCCCTGGGCACTCGGGGCTCCCTTCAGTCCCCTCCACTCCCATTCCTGGGGCTGCAGCAGAGGCGCCCAGGCTCCCTCACCTCCATGGGCAGGCAGGGGGACAAGCAGGCCTATGCACTCACCTGGAGGCACACCAAGGATCATGGCACCTCTGTGGGCACCTCAGTGCTGGCCCCAGATCCTGCCCCAGGCCCTGGCACCCATCTGCAGGGCCCCACGCTTCCACCTCCACCAGGAACCTCCCACCCACCCGTGGATCGCAGGCTGGAGCCCTGCCCACCCTGCGCTCTGCCCTGGCCTGGCACAGGCAGCTCTGGACACTGCCCCCCGCCCCGATCCCACAGCCCCCTCCTGCCGGGACCCTCAGGCAAGCACAGGCCAGGCTCAGGGGCTGCCTCCACACGGCCTTCAGCAGCACCTCCCATTTCCCCAGGCAGGCAGAGAGCCTGAAACCTCCTCAGCACTGAAACCTCCTGTGCACACACAGCCTGCCTTCCCCCGTTGCTGCTCAGCAAGGGCAGAGCGGGGCAGCCAGGAGAGCTCCTGATGCCTCCCTTACCGATGCACACCACGTTGGACCGAATGCGGACCCAGCCGCCTCCGCTGCCCCTTCCATGCCAGACTTCTCTGTATTCAGGTGTCCCATAAGTGGTGTACTGGAGTTCCCTCACACATTTGACGTGGGTGAAGGACAGCTTGAAACCATTGATGCAACTCAGCATCACTTCTTCGTTCTCCTTGTAATTGTCCTGCTCTGGTGCCAGCCGGAGTCTTGAGTCCCACTGGGGCCTTTGGCACGTTGCTGGCAGAGGTGAAAGTGGGTGTTAGTTGGGGTGGGAGGTGATGAGGAGGTGGGTCAGGGGTAGGTGGTGGGGTACCAGCAATCCCCAGCGATCCCTCCAGCCGCTGAAGGGAGAGGGAAGGTGGCATGTCCATCTTCCATGACATGACCACTCAGCAAGGCTCGTTGGGAGGGGGGTCTCCTTCTGCACTGCTCAGGAAACTCTGCAGGAGTTGCTAGCTTGCTCGGATGGCACTACCATATCTTTTGTCTCCTCCCTTGGCTCCGAGGGATCCGGGTCCCTGGTTCCTGGACTGTCACCCTGTCTAACGCCAGCTTGGGACCCCAGGGTCAGGGTGGTGTGGGGCTGTGCTTACCCTTGCAGGTGGCAGTCTCGTTCCACAAGGTCTGGGTCCCGCTGGAAATGCATCTGATCTGGGGGACCGACGGCATATACTCCCCAGCACAGCTCAGCTGCACCAAATCGTTCAAGGCATAGCTGCTCTGGTTCGGGGTAAACTGCAGCTTGGGGTCCCAGTCGGAGGGAGCTTTACATCTTCCTGTGTGCAAAGGCCATGCAGAAGAGCCTTGAGGATCACTGGGCTCCAGCAGCATCCTCGGGGGTGAGGAGGGCCCGTCCAGCGGGCTGCTGGTCCCCCTCGCTTCAGAGGGATGGCAGAGATGAGCACCTCCCAGGATGAGGCCCCAGACCCCAGATGCACCTTTGCACCCCCCTTGCACCCTCAGGTGCAGTGCAGGAGGGTTACCCGCAGGCCCTCCTGCCCACCCACGCGCTGCAGAGGGATCCCAGACAGAGGGATCCAGCAGCCCAGTGGATGCTGCTCTCTCCTGCGCTCTCTCCCCCAAAGACAGAGGCTGTGGGAGTGCACAAACCCCCGTGAGTCTCTGCTGGCACCACTCACCTGCATCCCGTCATCCTGCTGGGCACTACCTGCTCACACCCACATGCACACTGATTTGCAGCAAAAAGCCCACTGAAGTTGCCAATTCGCTTTTGCTCTGCAGGTTACTCTTGTAATTTTCTCCTCTCCATCCCTTGCCCAAAATACCCTCTGGCTCCTAGGACTGGATACCTCCTGTCCAATGTCCCTCCCATCCTCACCCAGGAGGGGTAACACCCCCACGTCTGGGTTGGCAGAAAGGACTCAGCAGGGACTGCAGGTATGTATTTAACCAGCTGCATGTTTAGTTGCATTTTGCAACATGTAGATTGGGCAATTGATGGAAGTAAGTCATAGAATCATAGAATCATTTAGGTTGGAAAAGACCTTTAAGATCATCGAGTCCAACCATTAGCGTAGCACTGCCAAATCCACCACTAAACCATGTCCCTAAGCACCACATCTAACCACCTTTTAAATACCTCTGGGGATGGGGACTCAACCACTTCCCTGGGCAGCCTGTTCCAATGCTTGACAACCCTTTTGGTGAAGAAATTTTTCCTAATATCCAACCTAAACCTCCCGTGGCGCAGCTTGAGGCCGTTTCCTCTCATCCTGTCACTCGTTACTAGGGAGAAGAGACCGACCCCCACCTCGCTACAGCCTCCTGTCAGGCAGTTGTAGAGAGCGATAAGGTTTCCCCTCAGCCTCCTCTTCTCCAGGTTAAACAACCCCAGCTCCCTCAGCCGCTCCTCACCAGACTTGTGCTCTAGACCAGCTTCGTTGCCCTTCTCTGGACACGCTCCAGCACCTCAATGTCCTTCTTGTAGGACACAGTACTCGAGGTGCGGCCTCACCAGTGTCCAGTACAGGGGGACGGTCATTTCCTTGGTCCTGCTGGCCACACTATTTCTGATACAAGCCAGGATGCTCTTGGCCTTCTTGGCCACCTGGGCACGCTGCTGGCTCATATTCAGCTGGCTGTCAACCAGCACCCCTAGGTCCTTTTCCACCGGTCAGGTCTCCAGCCACTCCTCCCCAAGCCTGTAGTGTTGCATGGGGTTGTTGTGACCCAAGTGCAGGACCTGGCACTCAGCCTTTTTGAACCTCATACAGTTGGCCTCAGCCCATCGATCCAGCCTGTCCAGATCCCTCTGCAGGGCCTTCCTACCCTCCAGTAGATCAACACTCCCGGCCAACTTGGTGTCATCTGCAAACTTACTGAGGGTGCACTCATTCGCCTTGTCCAGATCACTGATAAAGATATTGAACAGGACCGGCCCCAGTACTGAGTCCTCTGGAACACCACTTGTGACTGGATTTAACTCCATTCACCACAACTTTTTGTTGGTGCAGCCAGTTTTTTACCCAGTGAAGAGGATGCCCATCCAAGCCATAAGCAGCCAGTTTCTCCAGGAGAACGATGTGAGAAACAGTGTCAAAAGCTTTACTAAAGCCCAAGTAGACAAAATCCACAGCCTTTCCCTCATCCACCAAGCAGGTCACCTTGCAATAGAAGGAGTTTAGGTTAGTCAAGCAGGACCTGCCTTTCATAAACCCCTGCTGACTGGGCCTGATCCCCTGGTTGTCCCATACGTGCCGCGTAATGGCACTCAAGATGACCTTCCCCGGCACCAAGGTCAGGCTGACAGGCCTGTAGTTCCCTGGATCCTCCTTCCGACCCTTCCTGTAGATGGGTATCATGTTTGCTAACATCCAGTCAACCAGGACCTCCCCAGTTGGCCAGGACTGCTGATAGATGATGGAAAGTGGCTTGGTGAGCACCTCTGCCAAAATCTTCGTATTTGTTTTCTGTTAGTTTCTAGACAGGAGTGCTGCTGTCTCTCTGCATGGCACTAATTTAACTCTCTACCCTCTGACCAGATACCAATTTTAATATAACAAGAAATGTACCTCTATGTGAGCTTTCTTCATCCAACAAATTCAGTGGTGAGTACGCAAACATTGTCTGAAGTTACCAGGGTGCTGCCCAGCAGGCACAGCGAGTTCACACTGCCTCCCAACACACCCAAATGGCATTAGGACTCACCATGAAGGCTCTGCACACCTTGTGCTGCAGGCCAACAGACCACAACAGCTGCATCATCTCAGCCAGAATAAATCCTCTGCCAAATAAATGGAATAAAATCCCACCAGACTGGCAAATGGAGCAGCAATTATTTGAGGCAGCTGAAGGCTACTCGTGAAGGCATTTCCAGTGTTTCATTTTGCATTTCAGGGCCCAAAATCTTGCCTGTACAAAGTTTATTCATTGATGGGGTTCCTTCCAGCTTAGAGTCACAGCAGAAACGTGAACAATCATTGCTTGAAAAGAGGTTTGCGGGGCCTGACCTCAAGCAAGAAGTGGTTTGAGGGCATGAAACCCCTCCAGTGGAGACATCCCCAGGAGGCAAGGGGGCTGCCCAAGGGCTCATGGGCATGGCTGGCATGTCCCAGACTGTCCCAGTCCTGACCTTTGGTGCAAAGGGGGCTCGTTGCTTTTCCTCTTGTATGTGCTTCCATACCTCATGGTAGCTGTTACAGTCCCTGCAGTGACACAAAACCCACTGGTTTTTCACAGGACATGGCAACCTGCTGGGCAGGAAACGAGGAGGGGAAGAGAAATTCTCCTTTGCATGCAACCTGCTGACTTCAAGAGATTTCAATAGATATCTGGGACAGTGTCTTCCTACAAACACCGATGCTTTACTGGCAGGGCTGGTTGCAGCTGTACGCCAGAGCTCTGCCTTGCTCCCAGCCCTCCTTGAGCCTCGCACCAAAACTTTTAGTGCCCTTCACGTAGCAATGCATGTGCTGCTGATACAACCATGAAGGAACCTCTCTAGACGTTTTTGACCTTGTATGGTGCTTCCTTACAAAGGCCAGGGGTAATGCTATGTTTAAAAAGGCCACGTCTCATGGTTGCTGCTTTAGAGGTGTAATACAGTGCAGACTTTTTGTAGTACAAAGGAGAATTAGTCTTTGTTTAAAGTTCATGATTTTTTTTTTACAAAAACGTAAAAGGTTGAATGCGCCTAATTTCTGCACACTGAAATTAGGCATATTCAGCATTACGCTAACTATTGTTGACAGGCATTTAGAATTGATTCAGCCTTTCTCTTAGTTACGGGCGGTTCACTAAACTACAAGTAAATAGGTGCTATGTAAGGCTCCCAGGCTGGAAGCGGGTGTGAAGGGATCCCTTGGACTGAGCTGGCACAACAGCCACACATTTCTGACTAGGCTGGCCACCTTCATCAGGATTCCAGTGAATCGCTTTTCTTAAACCTGGGAATTTATCAGCCCTAATCCTTTGCCAGAGACGCGGCATCTTTTCCCTTTTATTTTTTTTTTTTTTCAGGTGAAAAGGGCCTGGCAGAGGCGCAGTTTCACTCCAGGCCTTCCTCAGCCCTCCTGTTGGTGCCTGCTAGGAGTAGGGTGGTGGGATGCTGCTGTGATCCGGCACGGTTTCCAGTGTGGCACTGGGCAAGAGCACGTGCTTCTGCAAAGACCGCATGTGTGCCAGCAGTGCGTCAGTGGCCACATCTGCCCTTTGGGCGCAAGGACTCCATCGCTGAGCAGTCCGGCAGGCAAACCCTCTTGTTCCCTCTTGGACATGGCTGTGCCCACAGAGCTCCTTGCAAGCACTGTTGGGGTGCCCATCCTCTGCAAATCGTCCTTTCCTTTCTGAGCCCTCTGAGCTGTGCGGGTAAGCATTCAGCCCCTTTTTGATTCCCCGCAGGCTCCCCAGAGCACTTTGGCCTGGCAGATGTGGCCCTATCGTGATCACGCTTGAGGCAGGCAGGGGTTGATGCAGCACCCAGACCCAGGCTGGGCATGGACCACGCAGGGCAGAGCCCAAGGGCTGGGTGGGAGAGATCAGAAAAGGCAGGCAGAGCTCACAGCTTATCCCCCCGCTCAGAGGAGCCAGAGCCTGAAGAGTGCTGCTGCAGGGGAGTGCACCAGCCTCAGAAATTAGCCTGGGAATTAACACGGTCTCACAGAGGGCTGGGTATGACAAAATGAGCTTGCTTGCCTTGCAAAGGGGTAGTGTACACCAGCGAGACAGCCTGGGAGGGTGCCAGAGCCTATTTACCTCCTGTACGCAGAGCATCCTTCTGTGCCGCCACACACCCTCCAGGGCTTGCCTCCTACCCGCACCCCTGCTGCTGCAGAGGAGCTGAAGAGATGCAGGGTGTCACAGCACAAACACCATCTGCATTCAGGCACCTGCAGCCGCTCAGAGCCCTTCCTGGTGGCATTTCTGATGACTGTTTGAGGGTAAAGCCTAGAAGTCTCTGCTTCCCCACAGAAGGGGGAAGAGACGACACTTTCAGGCCACATCTGGTGTTGCCTCAAGAACATTGCTGAATACAACCCAGTTCAACCTCACTTCTCCACAAGCCCAAGCCTGTCAGGCATGTGATTACCACTAGAAACTCACTGGGAGAAGCTAATCCATGACTGCTGGGTGCAGTAGAGACGCACAGGTTAGGGGGGACACCTCTGTCCTCCCTCACTTTCTTACATGCTGTCTCCAACCACTCCGTAATATTTGCTGCGGGAAAAGAGCTCCTTGGAGCAAAGAAGCCTTTGCTCTAACCTGGGGTTGCTGTTTGTGTGCTTTGGTGGCAGCCATGGGAAGCTGCATGGCACATGTGAGTCAGAGGGTATCAGATCGGCCCCAGTCTCACCAGGCTGGAGCTCACCATTTGTGCGAAGGAGACAGATGCACACGCCTGTGCACGGGGGGACGAGGCACTGAGGAAGGGAGGGTGCTCAGAGAGAAAGGGGAAAATAACAATCAGCTTCTAGCCTTGTAGGGACTAACAGCATCCGGGAGAATAAAGAAACAGTCATCAGACACTGTTTTTCACCCTGCACTGTGGTATGCAGACAGCCGCCCACAGGGCCTCTGCCCCCAACCATAGGAAAGAGGCTGAGACAAGTGAAATTTCAGCATGGAAAATATGGTGTAGACGTGACCAAACAGGCACCTCTTGTAATGTGCAATGCATGCTCACTGCAAAATGGAGAATGCTGAATGTCTAGGCAGGAGTGGTAACAAAAGGGTAGTCTATCTATCTGTCTCATATAGTCAGAGATTAACTGTTAGGTTTTTCTTCAGTTGATGCTACTGAATATGAAATACCCTCCTTGTTAATATTGTTTAATATCCATGAATATAGTAAGTATTTTACAGAAATATCTGGACTGCCTGTCCCTGCTGCAAAGGAGTTATGAGTCTGGCAGGCAAAACAAAGCCCCAGCATGCCCTAGAAGCAGATGTGGTGAAGGATCAGGAGAAAGGAGAAATAGCTATGCTGGTAGTTCAGGTCAGGCTCCTGGGTTCAGTCCTTTGCTTACCAGCAAAAGGCATACTTTCTTACACTGTGTTATCCCATACACGAAGAATAAAAGACAAGGTGAAATCTAAGGAGCAGCAGGCAAAGTTCAACCCTTTTCCCATGGCAGCTCAGCAGCTAACTGAGGTGACAGCAAAGTGTGCTGGAGTCTTGCTGTATTTGATGCCATGTGCTTGCTGAGAGGAGCTAAGAAAAGCAACCACTGTTTCCACCAGTGGAGAGAGGTATTGCAAGGCACCAAGAAGACACGCACAGGTTTTAAAGCATCTCTGTACTCATCGCTAGCAACCAAAGCTGCCAAATGGGTCTTTAAGGGCGATGGGCAGTGTGAGGGTGAGGAAGGGGCAGAGAGACCTCGGGGCTGCTCTGCTTGGGAGCAGTGCCAGGGAAAGGGGGTGGCGAAGCAGGTCACTGACAAGGCACCGTGGGAAGAGCAGGGAAATGGCAGCACTTTAACCTGTACTGCAGTGCCATGCAAAACGGCCTATGACAGGATTTTAAGAACAGGAGGTGAACTTCTTGTTTCCTGAATCTGTACTCTGGTAATGGGAAGTGGAAGCATGGTGGAGCATACAGTTCACAGCCCCAAGGGTGTCCAGCCCCAAGGCGCTCCTCTGCAAAGTCTCTTAGCATTTGTGTTCCCCACAGGATTTACTCTAGGCACTGTTTGAAATTCGAGTCCCACTGACACAAAACCTTTTGGATTGAGCGTGGCGTTATTTTTCCTAGCACTATCCCACCCACCGGGCATTGCAGCTACACTCCTAGTTAGGGCTCCTTGTCAGCTGCTACTAAATCCCTGTGAAATGTCAAGCCAGGCTGACGAGAAAGGGGCCAGGGCCAGCCTGGATCACAGACCCTGCCTCTGCATGGAAAACATCCCCTAGAAGCTTCTCCACCTGCCTCCGAGGCACGCTGGGACTGTAAGGGGATGAGGCTTTTGTACAGGTGCTGCATCTCAGGGGGGAGAAAAACCCTGTAAGAACAGCACAGCAAGACAATAAGGTAACAACAGGACAATGAGACAATGCAGCCTGCTCAGTGCACCGTGGCCCCGTGACGGGATGAGCAGAGCAGCAGTGCTGCGCTGGCTCATGCCTGTACCACACACACCGACCACATCCTCTGCCTGCAGCTGCTCTGCTCTTCCCTGGGCTCCCAGCTGCACCGTTGTGTGCCCTCAGTGCCTGCCCAGTGCTGGGACACGGCTCTGCCATCTGGCCTCATTCCCTCGGCAAGTGCTGGGCCTGTGGCCCACGGCCCTTCCCCAAAATTATTGCCATGCCTGCGGCTCATCAGGAACCGGTGCTGCAGGTGCTCAGTGCTGGGGGACAGGGTGTGTGGGGGGGAAGCTGGCCCAGTGATTTTGGTGTGCAGGAGCCTCGCTGAAAGGGGATAGCCCCACGCTGCCTGCCACCCTGGTCCCCGCAGCACGGGGAAGCTTTGTGGGTGCTCGGAAGGGGACAGCAATGTGCAGCGGGAGCAGCTTGTTCACTGTCTCCACTGGGCTGCTCCCCCTCCCCAGTCGTACCCTACATCTGCCAGGGTCACGGGAGATGCTCAAGGACCCCTGGGAAAGTGGACCCTTGTCCTGGTCCCATTCCAGGGCCTCTATCATAGCCAGGGTCCAGGTTTCTTTAGCCTACGTCAGCCCAGACATGTCCCTGCAGTGGGTCGAGACAACAAGAGTAGATGGTAGTGTAATGATTTTCATCACCTAGATCTGGCAAGATTAGTTTAGAGAAATGGTCCAATTCAGACAGATGCAGAGCGACGCAAAGTCACGGCCCCTGGACCGCAGCTCAAACCCCAGACAGCGCCATGCTGGACTGATTCACTCCTGGGAAGTCAGATAACATGTGAGCCTGATGATACTCACTAAATGACTCTGCTGGTTTGGAAGCGTGCAGCCTGTGTAGGAAGAGCCCAGCAAAGCTCTGGGGGTGCCCTGCCCCTCTGGCACCAAGAAGCCCGTTAAAGAGCAATCCCAGCACACCGTAACTCCTGCCCTTCAGAGTCTCCTAGAGACACAGGGGCTCAGCTCACAGCTCCCCAGATCTCTGCTGGGCACCAAAACGTATCTGCGCTGCAGTGAGGACATGGCATCTGCACACAGTGCAAAGAGAGATGGCTACCTGCGGCTCGCAGGGACACGGCCCACTTCATGGAGGAATGCTAAGGCCCCTGTGGAGGCTTTCCCAGCACACGGGGGTTTGCTGCCCTCCATCCCCAAATAGAGCTTCACCCCACCACAACCTGACTGATGCCTGAGTATCTTGGGCCCTGGTGTGGACATCGTCTCCAGTCCTCTCTGATACAGCTACTGCATCCTGCACATGGTAAAGATATACAGCAAATTTGCAGTAGGAGAGCAGCAAAACCTTCTCTTGTGGGGAGAGGAGTGAGCACTTCTTACCCGTTTCCTCGGGTTCTCCGGAGATGTTGAGGTCCGGCTCTTCCTGCTTGTGCGCTGCCAGCAGAGGTGTGAGGAGCAGAAGAAATGTCCATCGCAGGGCCATGTTTGCTTATGCTCCCAGGGCAGGACTGAGGTCTCAGACCTGCTCTCTGCCTCACAACACACCCGTCTGACTGCAAGAGGTGCAAGCACAGAAAGGAAACAGCCACGCAGAGAAATCACATATGGTGCAAGAGGCTTCCTCATTGGAGAGGGAACCTCCGCCAGTGTCAGCACCGCTTTCATTCTTCTCTTCTGTGCACCAGGGCAGCTTCACGCCCCTTTTGCGATGTGGCTGTTCTCTGATCATTTGTCTCAGAACCACAGTTCTCAGGCTTTCTGGCAGGAGCAACCACTAGCCACAACAGCTGGATTGCCTCCTCTCCTGGCGCCGATCTCAGCAGTCCCAGAAGGACTTGTGAGCTGTGCTGGTTCGTGACAGGGGTTTTGTAGGGAGATGTAGCTTCCGTATTCACATGATAAAGTCAAGCAGAGTCAGGACAACCCTCACCTTGTTACTGCCTGATAAGGACTGTGATAACAAGGACTTCTGAAGTGCACTGATGATCTTAATTACTTGGCAGTGCATGCCATGGGTAGGAAAGCCATGGTTTTGGCAGAAGTGGCTGGGTGCTGAAGACTGGGCTGGGATGCTCGTGAGCAAGCTGATGAGAGCCCTGGGGACCTGGAGCCCAAGTGTTGTGTCGCCAACACATGCTGGGACTGGGAATGACCATAAAGGGGTGAGAAGGTGGCACAGGCACAGCAGTGGGCAGGGAAGGGGCTGCCGGTAAGTCTGTCTGTGCAGCTCAAGGCTGGTGGCACTGGCCACGACAGCAGACCCGACCATCAGAGGTGACCCAGGGCAGGAGTCGATGAATTTGTGCTCTCGCTTCCCCAGCTGCCCAGCAGCCTTTGCTGGATGTGCCTGGCCCGCGTCCCAGCTGAAACACATAGCTGGGAGAAAAACAAGCCCTGAAACCTTTTCTGAGGCTTTGCTGCAGGGCTGCAGACCCTTGTGATGGCCTTCCTCTTTATTGTACTCTTCAGCAAGGCTGGGTAGTCCCAAGCCTGGGGTCAGGCTCCGCTTTCTGCTGATGCAGAAATGTGCAAATCTGCTTGATTTGCACACCCTGCAACACCTTTATTCAGCAGCATCGAGCAGGCCAGTGTGGGTGGCCCTCTCCAAATACATTCTCCCCAGCTACCCCAAAAATCTGACCCTGAGCAAAATGTGGTAGAAGTCTTGTTTTATTTTTTTTCTGCAATGATGGTGCTTGAGTTTTGCAAAAGCAAACTCTATCAGTAGGAATAGGTTCCTCATTTGGATGATCTTTGGAAAATGAGTAGGGAAATTCCATAAATTAAAGAAGACTTAAAAAAAAAGACTTAAAAAAAAAGACTTAAAAAAAAAAATCACATCCACAGTCCCTCTGTGCACCACTCCCAGCACAAGGGCTGTCAGATCCTATACTAACAGCTTATGGCATCTCCAAAAGCCCTTCATTACCCCATCTGAAACCTCAAAAGCCATGGAGGAAGTATGGCCCAAGCAGCTGCCAGGAAGCCATCTCATTCTCTCGCTCTTTACACTTCCCCTTACTCCACATCGGAAAAATCCAGCCTTGAGCACAACCTGGGCTCTTGCACAGAGGACAGAGGGATGTTGCAAGCCAGCGCCACCTTCTGCAGCGGGTCCAGCAGCTATATGCTTCGGTCACGCACGGCAAACCTGAAGCAACAAAGACAGCTTTGGCTTGTTTGCAACAAGACAGGACACAAGTGTCCCTGGGCTTCTTGGTTTGGCAAGTCCCACTGCCTCCCCCATGTCACCCCGTTGCAGAGCACACCTGGCAGATGAGGCACAGCTGGGAGGATGGGCAGGGTGTATTTCAGCAGGGTGTAGGCAGGGAGCCACATCCTGCTGCGATGCCAGGGTCCAGGTGCGCTGACATGCACGTGTCCCATTTTGCCACAAAACTTTCAGTGCGCTGGCATTTGAGCCACGTTTCACAATGATCTTGCCACTCTGGGGGACGTCACTCCTCCGCTGCGAGGACATGCTCTCCTATTGACCCTACAGACTTTGTGGTGGATTTGAAGCACTTGAAGTGTTTGCAAAAAGGACTGCTGGCTGCTTCTACAGGCTGTTATTTGCTCTCTTTTTTGTTTGTCTTACCGAGCTTTTACATCTTACCTGCCTGATAGTATTTTTTGCCATCTGGACATGCGTTTGACTCTTTGAAGGAGCCTCTCTGTTTCGAATAACCTCTGGCCCTAGTGTTGGCCCTCCTAGTTTCTCTCTGCCTTTTGATACAAGGAACCCTGAAAGGCTGCATTAGATCTTTGCAAGCTTTCTGGACACTGTGTGACCATGTTTCTTCTTTTAGCTTGGTTTTATCCAAGTTTCCTCATTTCACACATTTCCCCTTTCTGAAGCTGAACAAAATGCCACTGGACTTTTCAATCTTTGATGAGTACACAGGGTCATGGAAACAAAGCATGTTGTGGCTGTCACTGGCGGACAGCCCTTTCCTGAGAATGTGCTCCGTCCAGTCCTGCACAGAGCTCAGTTCCCCATCTTCCTCCTTTCTAGTGCATGTGGAGGAGACACACACATGGACGTCTTGCTTGCCCCTGGCTGGTATTGCAAACCAGCCATCGGGATGCTTGAAGACCAATGGCAGTAGTACTACACCCTGCCTCTTCCCTTTGGTTGGGATCCATGTTCCCAAAGGTGTATCTGTGGTGCAAAGGGGTCTGTATCCCTTTTCTAAAGCGGGAACCCTATCGCTGGGGCCACGCCTTGGAGAAAGGGCTCCTGCCTGCTCCTGGCCTCCTGCCTGCAGCTGGAAGTTGGTGCCTGCACCCACACACGGTACTCCCCTGCACGATGCTCTCCAGGAGCAGCACCTGGCTTGCCAGTCCTCACCTAAATCTCCCCTGTGCACACAGCTGATGGTGTGCAGAGACTCGCTCTTGCCTGTGAGCATCACAGCAAGGGGAAACAGGGGCTCTGGGCCGTGAAAGGTGCTTGTGGGCAATCCTGCCACTAAGGTTCATTCAGAGGAAACCTTACGGGTTTCATTGTACAGATGGGGGCACTGAGGCAGAGACGGAGTCAGTGAAGGGGCCGAGGAAGGAAGTCTGCACGGCAGGTGCCGATTTCAGTGCTGAGTCCCAGGACAGTGCCGCAATCGCAGCGCTGTCCTTCCTCCGGCTGAAAGGGAACTGGGCTGCACCCCAGCATCTAGTCCTGCCTCAGCACTCTTGGGCTACTGTCATGAGCTGGGTCATGCCAACCAGGGACCTGGGAAGCAGCTCCTGTGACCATGGGCTGTGATAGCCCCTGTGCGAGGAATTGGTTTGTCCCGGGGCTGTGCTGCATCTGGGCTAGCCTGAAAGCTGGATGTTCAGCTGTTTCGAGCATGCACAAAGCTCTCAGGGGTGAATATGAGCTCATACATGGCTTGATGTCCCCAAAGCAGTGGTCGCAGAGGTGTCAGAGCCCCTTGCATGGCCATCCCCAGCCTGGCAGCCCCTGCCCTGTATGGCGTGGCTGCTGCACGGAGCCTTGCGGGATTTGGGGATGTGTCATTGCCTGATGGACGCTGGCAGGCTGAGCGCTGGATCTGGCTGCCAGGAGGGGCATGGGAAGGAAAGGCATTCCCTCCCCTCCCTCAATATGAGGGCCTTTCCTTCGGACACACACATGCCTGCTTGTGCCCCATGCTCCCTTGTGCAGACGTCTGCCCCTCTGCTGCCCTCAAGCACGGTGCTGCCTGCAGCCCTTGCAAGAGAATGGTCAATGCCAGCAGAGCATGAGCCCATTTCCCACCATGCTGACACTTCCCCACTTGCTCAGCTTTTAGTGCCTTGAAAAGCTGCCATGTTAATGCGATACTTTCTTTGTTGTCTGCCAGATGCCATGCAGTCATGGTGACGTTACAGTCACACTCCTCTGCCAGGCCTGATACTGGCTGGTACTGAGTCTGTTCCATGATACAACCGCTGCTTTCCTGTGAGTCTTGCTGACTGACATGGCTTGCAGGTCTGTCCTTAGAAACTATGACATCCCGGTTCAGCCATAGGGTTCACCCTCTGAAGACAGCTCTCTTGCTGTGGTTGCAGACCCCCAGGGCCTTGTGCTCACCCTGGGGCTGCCTATCCTGACTCTGTGTGCATCCCTATACCACCTCTCCCTGCCTGTCCCGCTCAAATGTGCATTCCCGTCTCAGCTCTCTCAGCCTGTCCCCAAAGCAGCGTGGCAGTTTGCTAGTGCTGAGGTGCTTTGTCCCTTCCCAGTCTCCCACAGCAGCCTCTGAGAGCTGCCACCGTTGCTTCAGCCCTGGCAGGCATGCAGGGGCCATGGCCACAGCCTTTGCCCTGAAGATGAGCCAGGTCCTGACGACCTGGGCAGAGAAGGTCCAAGGGGACCTGCCAGGACCCCCTAGCACTTGGCACCAGCAGGTCTCTGTCTCTCAGCTGGTGCATGTCCCTCAGGTTGTCATGCACATTTGGACTCCCACTGCTCCTCTTTGCTTCCTGCATGCTGGATGCTCTGCTTCCAGGGTTCATCCCCAGAGCCCAGTACTTTGCTAAGACCTACTCCGACATCCGCAAGGAGGGCAGGAGCAACTTCGCCGAGCAGAGGCTGAAAGCTGCCTGCAAGGAGCAGGAATGAAGGACACAGACACTGCTCCAGGACCCCACACAGGTGACGTGAGATGGGCAGGACTGAACGTGCATGTTGCTGCTGGTCCAGAGCTGCCCCTGGCCTCGCTCTGTGCCTCAGCACATTTGAGGTGGTCACTGGTGCTGGGAGTGGCACTGGTGGCACTGCTCTGCCCTGTGCCTGCAGAGGGCAGGGGGACATGGGACTGGCCCTGGCAGGCAGCCTGCCACCAGGAAGCTGGGAAGGGACTGGCTGGTGCAGTAACAAGGCCAGGGACCTGCACCATTTGCTAGTGAAGGGTTGCTGCATTTGGGTTCAGGGAAGCGGCCAGGAGGTGTCCTGCACACAGCATGAATGTCTTACCTGCTCCCATCTACTCTGCAGGTGCTTACAAGGCTGTGGGCCAGCGCCTGCCCCTCTCTCCATCGCCACCCACACCCCAGAGCACCCACATTTCTGATGCCATGTCCTGGCCAAATGGGCGCCAAGGGATGCTGAGCTCCCTGTGTCGGGGGCTGGCTGAGCTGCCACAGCAGCACCTGGCGGCTCCTCTCCCTGCTCAGCCTGCCCCCAGCAGTACTCACGACCCCATGTCCCCATCAGGATCCTGCAGCTGACCCTCCAGGACCAGGTCATCAGCAGGGCCACCCAGCCACAGCAGTAGCCACTGCACCACATGCATTGCTGGATGCCTTCCAGCCACACAGGCTTCACGGGCTTCGTGCCCCGTGCCCAGTTCCTGATCGGGACAGGCTATCTGATAACCACTAACCAGACCCTCCTTGAGTTTAGCCAGACGACCCCGAAGAAGACTTCAGCAGCTGCAAACCCTGTAGCAGCAACCCCAAATCCAGCCTCTGACACCCTAACCACCCTGCAATGCCTCCCCTGCATCCGAGGCTGTCCCGGGCGCGAGCACCCAGCGAGCCGCTCCGTGTCGGTGCCGGCAGCACAGGCAGCTGGAACTCCCCTCTCTCACCCCGGGGGCTGAGCACTCAGCACCCGTTTGGGCCAGCCTGGGCATGTGGGGAGAACAGCCTGTCTCATTGCAATTTGTAAACAGCCCTGACCGCCACCCCTCTGAGAGGTTAATTAAAGCAGCCCATGTGCAAGGCCTGGCTGCTCTGTGCCTCTCCAAGCCAGGACAAGGGCTTACACTGCTTCATTTCTGCATTTTTTTCAACTGTATTGACTCAGTCCACCACTGCAGAACATTTGTGCACATGGTTGCAACAAACTCCAGCGTGGTGTCCTTGCAGCAAAGGATGGAGCCTCAAGCAGAGCTTTTACTTTCTCCAGGGAGCTACCGAGGTGTAAAGGGAAGGGATGGGCTCCTGTGGCTCATTCCTGCTGGACTTGGATGTCCAATGCTTGTGCGAGTCTAAGTTTAAAATCCCTGGAGCCCTTCCTTGTGAGTGACCTGCAGCCACTGAGCCTCATGGGCAGGTCATCCCAGGCTCTGGGTCCCAGCCCCACAACCTGTCCTTCGCTGCCTCCTTCATGTGCTGCTCAGGACTTCCTCCCAGTGCCCGCAGGCTACAGATTCCAGTTTGGCTGCCCCTACAGACACCTTACTGACAACACCTGGCGTACCCTGGGGAAGCAGATGCCGGCCTGAAATGGTGTGACCTCTTCTCTGAAACCTGCTTGGTCCCATGCCAGAATGCACAAGGAATAAAGACAAGGAACATGGAACAACATTGCCTTCCTGAGACATACCATCATCTGATGATATGATGTAGCCTTCCCAGCCAGAACTGACAGGTCTGTTAGCTGGGGGCAACCTATCTCCTTCTGAAGGTCTGGCGTTGGTTGTGGTGGAAACAAGATGAAGCCTACAGTGCAGTGTCCCGGCACAGGTAACCCTCAGACCCTTCCCAACAGGCTGAAATCACAAGGCTGCATAGCAGGGATCTCAATCAGCACCTTTTTTATTAATATGCATCATAAATAAAGAAATAAATAAAGGCGAGACACCTCGTTCTAACGGGGAAATACAAATTAAATATGGTGCAATGTCCGCTAAGCGATGTACAAGCAGGAGGTAACCTTGCAAGACCAGGGCCCCTTGCCATGGGGAAGCCAGCCCAGGCACAATGCTGCAAGCAGTGTCAACCCGGCCAAGGCACCAAATACTGTCATGGCCTTTCATTAACACTGCTCCCCACCTGACAGGCAGGTGATGATCCCCACCACAGCGGGCGGCATGAACATGGCAAGGAATGGATTGACTGGCATTGCATCTACCAAGGACCCCAGGACTCCCAGCAGCCCCTTGTGCTCGTGCACAACACTTGTCCCCCCCACCCCACGGCACTGCTCAGCAAGACGAGAAACCCTATGCCAAGGGGAGCACCACCCCTCCCTCCCCAGCTCCCCGGCTCCCTCTGGGAGCACCCCCCGATCTACCTGCCAGGAGCACTGCCCCCAACTCCAAAGAGCATCCCCAGCCCAGTCAGGGACCCTGCCCTCATCCCCTCCCCTCCAACCCTTCTCCACTGAGCATCCCAGGGCTTCCCAGGCACTGGCTCCCTGCTCAGCATGGAGGGCATGGGGCCACCCCCCAAAGCACCCATCTCCACAGAGGGTGGCACTACCCATCCTGGACCTACATAACACTGAACATCCACGCGCCTTCCTCATGACCCCACGCACCCCTTTGCTCCACACACACACACGTACCCCATTCCCCCTCCTCTGGCTGTGGCCAGGCACAGCCCCAGCCCTGCAGCATGGCAGTGCCAGGCCACTTGGCCCAGTACAACCCACCAGGCACCACTGTAACACGTTAGAACAGGGCTGCTCCAGTGTGGGGGAACCTACCTTACAGCCCCCCATTAAGCTGCAATGCAACCCATCAGCCCAGCCTTGCAGAGACCTTGCCAACTCACGGTGCTCCCACCCCTGTGGCTGATGATGCCAGGGATGCTGAAGGCTGCAGACTGCACTGCCACTCCCGGGGAGGGGACGGCCAGCATCCTGCACCCTCCAGCGTGAAACTGAGCCGGACAGTGGGGCAGCGCTGCCCTGGCAGGGACTGCTTGGGTTCCTGCTATGTACGAGTCCATGGCCTACAGGTGCTGGAGATGGTGTGGGTGGAGGGGGCTCAGGCGGTCCCCGGTGTGGCTGCATGCACGGTGATGCCTGGCAATACGAGGTGCAGCTCGCAGAAGACCCCAGGGGCCGAGTTGGCCTTTGGCAGCTGCACAAGGAGGAGCAAGAAGGAACCACCTACAGTTACTGTATTCTGTAATGGCAAGAAAGGTAAGAAACTAGCAAGAAGCTGTGTCTGTTCCTCTGGCAGGGTGGGCTTCCCCAGAGCAGCCTCAGCAGCCCACGGTACTGTACTTGGCCTCCCCGCCACGTCAATAGTCCTCGTCCTCCGGGTGGGTGACGTACATGATGGGCACCAGTCCCTTCTCGGAGCCGAGGCTGCACTGCAGCCAGTCACCATCCACCTTGGAGATGACCTGCAGGATGTCCCCCTTGTTGAAGCTCAGCTGTCCTGCCTCGGTGGCAATGTGATGGCAAAGAGCTTTCACCTCACTGCAGGCAGAGGGAGGGGAGGAAGGGTTAGCTTATCACAGGACACTCGCCCCGCCCAGGGACCACCACGGGCACAGAGGAGCCAGGAAAACACCCCCTGCCTCCCAATCCAGCCAGGCTCCCAGCTGCCCCCCAGCTCCCCCTCACCTGCAGATTGCAGAGTTGCGGTGGATAGGTGCACAAGCTGCATCACTGCCCCAAACCATCCCCTGGTGCACGAGTACAAAGGGGACCAGGCGAACTGCAATAGGCAGAGCCATGCCAACCCCAACCCACCGCATCCCAGCACCTGCAAGACGGACACATGGTGCCACTCACCAGGGAGGGTGGGGAGACAGCCCCCAGGCCGTCCGTGCCGCGGGGGGCACCGCAGGTGGCTCTGGCTGGGGTGCCTCTGGGTGGTCAGGGGCTGCTTCTCGCCACATGCTTGCCCCAACTGTCTGGGCCACCAGCTGGAACACGGATTTGTCCAAGCTCAGCCAGCCGGAGGGCAACCTGCAAGAAGGAGACAGAAGCAGGTAGCGGTGGGGTAGCGTACCTGAGGGCAAGGAGCAGCAGCTCCATGGCAAGGTCATGTCTTAGAGGTCTGGCTCCATGCACAAAATGCACTGTGGTCCCCAGGCTGTCTCCTGGCGGGGAGGGCTCAGCATTCTCCAGACACACCATGGTCTCAACTGGGAAGGACATTTCCAGTGGTCATAAAAGCAGTAAGGGTACAGATGGAGAGGCAGTGAGGGGAGGTCTCAGCTACATGGGGCAACTTCATGCCTTCTCCTCACCTGTTGTGCGCAACAGGGATGGCTCCATGTTCGGTTCTCAATATGTGTTTTTGGGAGGGATGAGGTGATGATGGCGGCCATGCAGCAGAGGCCCTTCCCCTGGAGAGGGGACTTAGGAGCTGAAGCAGTGGTAGAGCTCAGGCAGAAGAGGAAAGCCCACGAGGTGGATTGAGCAAGGGTAGGAGCCAAGGGGAACAGCGGTGTGGGAGGAATTAAGGCAGGCTGGCAGGGCTGGGCAGGGGTGACAGACCTCTCTGTTCACACACTGCTTCTGGTGTACCACCGTGGTGTAGCCCAGCGATCAGCTATGGGCCTGACTTCCCCCAGCACTGCTGCAACCCCAGGTTAAACAGCCCTCCCCAGCCCCAAACCATCCCTCCCCTTACCTGTTAGGCTGCCTGGCCTCTTTTTGCACCTTCCTGGACCCAAACAAGTGTCCCCACTTGATGGGCTGACTGCCCTCTGATGCACTGGTGCTGCTTTCCTCTTGGGGGGCTGCTGCTGCTGCTCCCACTCTTTGCTGAGTCCCACTCTCCTTCTCCTTGCTGCGCTTCAGCTCTGTAAGCACTGAGTCTGGGGGGCTGCCCATCCAGAAGGCCCAGCTCCGTTCCTTCACCTCTTCGCTGACAGGTACCTGCTGGGGCTTTTCCAAGGGCTCTTCCATGGGTTCAGGACTTGGCTTGCTGGCAGCCTTGGGCCTCTCCTCCAAGGTGCCCTCAGCAATGGGGCAAGCCTCTGCACCCTCCACCACCCCTTCGCGGGGCGGTGGTGCCTTGCGGGTCTCCGCTGACCTGGGCAGAGTATTCAAAGCCGCCTTCTTCTTCTCATAGCGGATGAACTTCGAGCCTTCAGCTGAGCCCTCAATGTAAATCTGAGAGCTCTGCATGAGCTGGTACCACCAGCCTGCTTGCTTGTCCTTCTTCCCCTCCCATGTGCTCTCTCGCATCTTCCTCCGCTCTTCCTCCCTGTCAGCATCTCCACAGGAGGCTCCCACCCCCTTGACCCTCTCACTCGCAGCTTGCTGAGGGCTGTGGCCTGGTGAGATGTCACCATCTCTGGCACCCACTTTGCATGCTTCAGGGGCGGTGCTGCAGCCGTCGGGATCCTCACTGCTGCCCCGCGTCCGCATCAGCTGCAGGGTGGAGTGTGCGGAAAGCAGCAGGTCCTGCTTCACACGCAGCAGCTCCTTTTGCTGCTGCTGCTCTTTGCCCATCTGCATCAGGTGGTGCTCGAAAAGGAGGTCTAGGTTGAAGGGCAGCAGGGAGAGAGGCTGGAGCAGGAGCAGGAGTTCCTCGAAAAGAGGCTGGCACACGCTGTGAGACAGGCACAAGAAGCCCACTGGCTGGTAGTGTGCCAGGATGATATCTGTAAGGCAAGAGACATTAACTAGAGGAGAGGCCAAGCCACCAAGCCAAGCCACCAAGAAGCTGCTGAAGCTACGGGGAAGGGAGTTGGACACGAGTTTTTGTTCCCAGCTGTGGCTGCAGTGTGAGGCTCAGCACTGGGTCAGGGAGCACCAGATGCTCTGGACAAACTGGCCCAAGTCCTGCTTCCAGTCGCGCCTGCAGCCAGGACCTGCCTGTCAGACTGTCCACCAAGACCCCTGCCACAAAATACCATGGGAGTAGGGTGCGAATAAAGAGCATCACAGGGTTGGCACATGTTAAAATTCTCTTCCCCACCTCCTGGAGATGAACAAGGAGCTGCAGGTCTGGCCAGTACCAGTCCCCTGCAGAAAGAAGTGTTGGGGACAGCTGAATACAGTCTGTCCAGGGACCTGGCTGGGCTGAACTGTGGATCCTAACAGAGAATGGACCAGCATTTCTACCTGCAGCATTCATCCTTCACTTCATTTGGCCACATCTGCAGTACTCCCCACCAGCTTTGTTGTCAGGTCTCACTCCCAGGGAGAGAGTTGGGAACAGGATTTGTGGCCGTTTGGCCCCAGTGAGATGACAAACTTACACCACAGACAGGACTTGCACCTTATCTCCAAGCCCTTTGGCTAGCCTTCATCATCCTAACAGCCCTAGCTATTGCTCACACTTCCAGCTCTTAATGATGGCCTGAAAGAGATGGTTGTGTGCTCCAGAAAACCAGGATGCTTTCTCTTGCCACGCTGCTCAGTACAAAGGCAAGTCTACTCTCCTGTCTGCTCCAGAGAGAAGTGCTGATTGCACATGTAGACCTGGGAAATGTCTGCTGTCATCCCCCAAACCTGCCAGAAGATACTGGGCTGGACTTCTTGTAGTGCATGGGGCCCTGGGCTGGGCACAGGCTGCGCCAGCGGCACACTCAGGGGATCCAGCAGGTCAAGGGTGTCTGTCTCACTGTGCACTTAGCACTTCATCATGCTGCTTCTAAGCATCAGGCAGCTCGGCTGGGCTGCTGTCTTATGTGCATGCTCTGGAAACATTTCTGGTTGAAAAAAGAGATACATCTAGTAAAATCTGCTTTTTGTTTGTCAGGGGGTTTTCCTTTCCATTTCCTGTGCCTGAAGGGTTTCAGCTAAGTGTGCACATCTCCAGCCATACAAAGCTCTCAGGCACTGGGCAGGGAACACAGAAATTTGGGGAGGGTTAGATCTGGTCTCCTGCGAGTAGACTGAGGGATCTGCATTGGAGGTGATAGCTCTGGGTACTAGCTGCAGCTGGGAAGGACATGGCTGGCCAGGCTCAGGTGGAGGAAGCTGCACGGAGCTTTGAGTTCCACCTGGGACTTCCCTGGTACAGTGGGATTGTGTATAGTCTAGTCTTTCAGCTCAGAGCAGAGGGGAGCAGCCCAGGCTGAGAGACCAACAAGAGAAACGCACGCCCCCACCGTGCTCTACATTGTGCAGGATCTGGCAGCCCACAGCCCACAGGCTCTTACCTTCATGGTTGTAGAGGTGGTTGAACCAGAACTCCAAGGACCGGATACTGCAGGAAGGGAAAACAAGCAGGGAAAGAAAGAGTGAAAATTGATTCACCCCCTTCATACTTGCTGTTCTACAAAACGAAGTGTGGCTGGAAAAGGGCATTTACACAACATGAACCTGTGAACCTCAAGACCTAGTGAAAGGGCAGTGGCTCACTCCCATCAGTGTGCACTGACCACAGCCACCCAGCTTGTGACGGAGCCATCCAGTTTGCTTGACATGAGGCATTGTGCAACCATAACCCCTAACAACCGTATTTCCAGCAAGTTTCCTCACCGTTTAGCTATGTCCTTGGCAGAGCTTAGCTTTGCTGAGAAGGGCTCACGTGGGAGAGGCAAATCATCTACAAACACAAGACCATTGCTGCAGGCTTGTCCCAAAATATGCCGGTATCCTGTGCCAGCAGGGAAGAGCTGGACCACCCAGGATGGGGAGAGCAGGGCAGAGCTTGCTCCTACTTGTAGGAGTCCCCCAACATTTGAAGGTCTTGGGGACTCTCTTGCCACTGCCAGAGCTCTTGCTGACCAGTAAAGAGACATTGCTGCCTTCTTCTGTTTAACACCGAGTGTGGTGTGCACACTCCTTATCCAACCTGGAAGGGCCAGCCTTGAGTGCTGGACCAGGGAAATTTCTCCTTTAGAACCTCATGCACTGGGATTCACTGCAGCTCCAGGAAGCAGTGATTTAAGCAGGGCTTTCCAGGAGTAATTTATCCATATGTTATGTCTAACCCTGTATGAACCCTTACAGATAGACTCTTCCCACCTAATGTTTTGGGGCTAAAACAAGTTGACAATGTTCTTCAGTGGGCTGCAGCCACACCTTCTCAGTCCTGGACTGGTAGGGTAGGTTTTGATCCTTCTGGAGTGCCCTGAGGCTCACAGCTTCTTCCTTCCCTCACCTACCGCTGGGGAGAGGCTTCCCAGGTTTCTTAGAGTCTTTTCATTGGCAACTGTGCCTGCCTGCAGTCAAGGACCAGCACCTGCTGCCAGCCCTGGACAGTGACATGTGGCCAGCCCAGGGAGCCTGCTTACTTGAGGAGGCCAAAGATGAATGCGTTGAACCTCATGGTGTGGTTGGTGAGCTCCGTGTACTGGCTGATCTTGCCGTAGAGGCTGTGCAGCAACTTGGTAGAGGGGCCTATGGAGAGATGCAAAATGTTCAGATTAGTTGTGGTCAGCAAAGCCAAAACGGCACCACAGGAAGGAGCATCAAGGCAAAGACAGACATTGGCTGGGTGCCCATGCCTGTATGTGCATCGTCCCTCCACCAAACGCCGAGACGAGCTCACGCCATCACAGTTAGACTCCACAAGGCAGATGGGCTGTGGTCTGTCCCAGACTGCCACTCCAAAACTTAGGGAGAGTTTCAATACCACAAGGACCTGCCTCCCACACTTCAAGGCCAATCACAGCCCTTGGCTCTAAATCATCAGGTAAACAGAATATTGTTGTGGGTGGTTATAATTTGGGGTGTCTGCAATCCCAGAGATAACCCCAGAGCTGGAGATTTGCCACAAACAGGCTAGAAGGCTTCCCAGCCCTGGATGTCAGCTCTTCATGACGCAGAAATCAGCGTGGCCCTGCCATCTGTAACCTCAGAAAGGAGTTCTCCTGGATGGTAGCCACTGCCACAATCCAGGGTGCAGACTAGTACTAGCAGAGGGTGCAGGTGGTGTGGGCATGCTTGAGCCAAGTGAGCTGTGTGTGCAAATTTTCCTTCCAGCAGAGAGCACACCTCTGCCTTATAAAGTAGCTGTGTATGGCTAAAGACAAAGCTCTAGAAACACCCTGGAAACTTAGACAGGGGAAAAGGGCATTCTTTTTGGTTTTTTTTCTTTTTTTTTCATTGCAGGGCCTGTTATAGGAGAATTTGGAAATTTCAGGGGAAATGACAATAAATATTTGGGCAGAACAGAACAGTGGCTCTCCTGTCTTGCAAGAGGAGGTCAACATGCACCCTGTTCCGTGCAGGGAGATGGGTATTATTCTGCATCCCCATCCTTATAGTCAACCTTCCCCAAACACCTCCCAGCCGCAACACGGGAGCACCGCAGAGCGATGGGCATTGCTGCACACCCTCCATACCTAGCTGGGTGGATGCCTCCACCACACTCCAGGGGATGTTCCTCCTCTGGCCAATGATCATGTCCAGGACGTAAGCCTTGAGCCCGTCACTCAGAATATCCCGGACAGCAGGGCACAGGTATTTCAGGATGAGATGCCCCACGTTGGGGCTCACGGAGCTGTTCCCAAGTTTGGCCTAAGGGAGAACAGGCAACAGGGAGAGAGGGTTGGTAACTGCTCTACAAGGTACAGATGCATGTGAACAGTCCAGCCTCACTTGCCTACTAAACACCCAGCAGACAATATCCAGGCTATGATGATGCTCAGCAGCTCCCTGAAAAGGCAGGCTCTTCTGCTTCACCCCTGCTGCCTCATACACCAGTTCTGGGTTGCTCCCTGCAGGGCCTGCCCCAGGCTGGGATCAGGCAACAGCTTGGGAAGAGAATATGCCAGCCTGGGAAGGGGATATCCCAGTTAGAATGGATGCCTGGTTCTCCCTACAGGTATAACAAGGCTGTCCTGCTGGAGGAAGAAAAGAGAAGGGGATTTTTCTGCTGCTGTAGATTTTGTTGTTGCTATTTTTGAAGCAGGAACCAGCAAGCCACATATAGGAACTAACAGCACCGAGGGGTTAAGGAATACTTAACTCAGTGACATGCCGAGCTATAATTCCTAGGGATTACTATAAATAAACAGTGTGAGGGCAAAATGGATGGACAGAGCTCAGGTTGAGGTGAGGGAGCACGTAAGAGCCCAGCATGAGCAAAGCGGGGACATATTCTGCTGCATATAGTTCTTGAGCTGCTGACCCCCCAAAGGGGTCAGCCCCAGGCCTTGCATGTCATGTTGGTGGTCCCAGGCAGTTGTGTTCAGGGCACAGATTTTACCAGCTGAGCGGGAATTATACTGGCCAGTTGGCACGGGTCCACAAAGGCCCTGAACCGAGACTGAACTTCTGGGTCAGGAATAATCCCACCAGATCCATGGAGCGTGGGAGCATCAGGGATGGGTGCTGCCTTTTCACAGGTGAATGCTCAGCCCGTGGCATGCTGATGTATAATGAAACCCCGGGTCAAAACCACAGCACTGTCTGGCGAGTAAAGTAATGGGGGAATGATGCTATTATTCCCCAAACCAACACTGCAAGAATAAGAAAACCACAGTGAAGCCTTTAAAAGCTGTGGGAATCCCAGTATCTCCAGTTACACTGCACAGCATTCTCTGCATCAGCAACAATTGTAATTAGTGGCAAATTACTCTGGGCTCTGAGATAAGGTTGAATGGGCTTGGAATCTGTCCCACTCAGGTTTCTTCTTGGGGATGGCACTCCAGGGCAGTTGTCATGTCCAAATAGTGTCACATTGCTGCCCCAGACTCCCCTGACTGAAGCAGAGCATTCAGCTTTGAGAGGAGGCACCGCAAACACGCTGAGTGTCACAGGACTGCAAACACTGGCTGGTACAAACAGAAGCGAGCTTGCTCTGCTTCTCTGTTATTCCAGAAATGGCAGATGAGGGGAGCACAGGCCAAGGACAGCCAGCCCCGTAGGCAACCTAGATGCACTCTGAAGCTAGTGGGTTGGTGGCAAGGGCTACAGGGGAAGCCCACCTGGCCCAGATGGGCAATGACTGATGCACTTTTTTATCATTATGGAGCCCTGTGACACATCGAGGGACGGGGGACACTGCGCTGTGTCCTGACACCAGGGCCAGAACAGAATCACGGGATATGTGGAGGACAGAGACACAACTCTCCCCTGAATGAGGAAAAAGAGCTGGTGTACTGCATCAGACCAGAAGTCCAGCTGGCCTGGTATTCCCTGTTATGAAGAGCCATGAGTAAGTACCTAAGAAAGAGTCAAACCAGAGCAGACTGGTTTGCCCTTAATACTCTCACAGCCTGCAACTACTTTCAACTCATAGGCTACCTAAGCTGGACATTATTCCTGTGTTTAGTAGACCTCAATGAATTTCCCTTCCCTGTGTTTTTCTGATCTTCCCTTAAATCCACATACTCTTTCACCACCCCCAGTATCACGCAGCAAGAATTGTCACAGATTTACTATCATCTGCCACAAGGCGTACCATCGCCTTTGTTTGGTTTGTTCTTGGTACTACTACCTTCATTGGATGCCCTGTATTTTTTGACTGGAAGAGAACGGAGAGGCAATCTTTCTCCATCCTCTCCCTGTCACGCATGATGTTGAGAAGCCATACTGAAAGCAAGACGTACCTTCACCCCTGGATCCCTGCTGGTTCCAAAGTGAGCCACGATCAGGTCAACAGCAGTGTTGATTGCCTTCACCAGACCTAAAGGGAAAGAATGCATCAGAGAGCTGCCTGAGGGCCTTCTAGGACAGCCCCTGACCAAACACTTCATGAAGAAGCCCATGTCAGTGCATGTGCCCTCTCTCTGACAAAAACATGCGGAATCCTCCCTAACTTCTCATCAAATCTGTCCCTGCTGGTTCCAACACTCATGTATCAGCCTGACAGCAGGACAACCTTTAGAAGTGGCTGAAGCATAAGACACCCTGCCAATGTTCCCAAGGGACACTAGGAACGTACCTCCACGCACCATCCCTGGGGGAGCAGAGATAGGGTCTGAGGCAAGGAGTGTTTTGCTGCTTTGGTCCTACAGGCTGGCAGGGCAGAAGCCATGCATTTGGCAAGCTATGTAATGACTTTCAGTAACAAGCTAGTGGTGGGCAATCTGACATCTGCATCAGTATGATGCAAGAAGAGAAGTGGCACAGAGGGGAAGGCTGTCATCTGGTAATCACCAACACATAGCTGGCAAAGCTATGGGAACATTTCTGCATGTCCCTTGCCTCTGGCATGACACCGAGGCAGCTGTCAACAACGCAGTCCCCAAGCCTGCCTCTAGCATGGATCTCATCACAGCCATACCTTGTCCTGCTTTGGAATCCTTTCTCCCACGCTTTTACATAAACACTTTACCATCTAGGACCCAACAGACCTTTTACCTAAATTACAAAATCTCAGGCTAGCACATCTGCAACAACGCATGGATTCACAGGCCTGCCCTTGTATACTGAGACAGGGGTGGCAGCATGTCCTGCCTTAGGATCATACTCTTGTGCCTGCCTCCTCTCTCTGCCCTTTCTTATGGACTTAAGATCCTTTCTAATCATACTTCCTGGGACAAGCAGCTCAAACATACTCTGGGGCACATTGCATTGTGCAGAGAGCACAAGAACCTGCCAGGGAAACAGCCATCACTCCAGGGGGACATGTAGTTATGATGCTACCATAGAGAAGGGCAGGGAAAGAAACCATTATGTCTACAGAGATGACATGAGACAGAGAAAAGCACTGTTTGCCTTATGCTGCGCTATGCCACACTCTCATCCACGAGACATGCACGGACTCACCCTTCTTCTGCAGCAAGTCGATGGAGATGGACTCTGTGTTGCCATCTGGGGAGAGGCAGAACTCAGCGGGGGGTTTCTCTGCTAGTGAGAAGTAGTCAGGGAAGAAGTCAGTGTAGGTAAGCTGGAGTTGCCTCATAGACTGTCCTGCAGGGCCAAGACAGGGGAAGAAGGATCAGCCCCAAGCCCTTATACCAAAGCCTCTCCCATGTTGTTGCATTCCCAGATGCAACCTGCACCAGCAGAAGTCTTCACGCCAGCCTGTCCACGACTGGGACAGCAAGGCTACAGGCTTGTTACTCTCCCAGCAATGGTTTGCAACGTCAGCCTGTACAGTTCAACCCCACGGTCCACCCAACATGTAGCTCCAGCTTGTCTGGGGGACCATGGGCACTGGAAGATGCTGTGGGAGGTTCACTCTCATGAGCTGGTGCTAAGGGCTCACTGCACCACTCTCAGGGCTGCTGTGCGGATAGTCCCAGCAAGCGGGGTCAAAAGTAGAGAACAGAGAGAATTCCTACTTGTCACACACATGCATGCACAGGCAACAAACTACATGTCTTCTGCCTGTCCCCATTTGTCTATTTTTCAAGGGGTGACTTCTGCAGGAGCTCTCTTGTGCTTGAGTTCCATCTGGTTGATTCCCCAGCTCTGTTACACTAGGCATCTTCCCATGAAGGAGGGATGGAGAAGCTGTTTGGGTTGGCAGAGTGAGGTGCAGAGCTCTGGGGAATTCCCTCCATGACTTGGGGCTGGCCTCAAGAATGCTCTCCCTCCCACAGACAGACCCCTCTGCTCCTCCCAGAGGGCTCTCAAAGGTTCAGCCAAAAGCAGCCTGCCCCTCTCAGCCCTTTCTACACAGGGTTTTGGAGGATGGGGAAGACCTTAAGGGCAGAGCATGGAGAAGACAGTGCCCCACAGAGCCCCACAGTGTTGCCAGCTGCACCATGAGAGCTACAGCCCAGCACCTAGCATGCTGCCAGGGCCGGGGCAGATGGGCAGACACCGTGGAGCACAGACAAAAGATCTTCAAGGACTACAACTCCTGAACGAGACATGAACTACAAGCTGGACACAGTCCAGGAGCACTTGCTGAGGCCTGAACAGGCTCTTGGGTCATCCACTTTCCTCTTCAATCCAGCCCAGAGCCAGACCTGACTGCTCTCAGCTTGCGCAGAAGAAGGGAGGCTCCACAGAGATTGCACCCATCAGTGAGGCAATTTTCACCTTCCTCTTGTACTCCTCAGCCCCACTGTGAGCAGATGCATCATCCCTCCTTCTCAGAGCAGGCAGAGCAGTGATGAGCCCAGGCTGAACCCGAGCCCCAAAGGACATTGAACCTGAGCCCCAAGGTCACCTCCCAAGATCCCCCTAGCAGAAAGGTGGTGCGCACCGTTCAGTTTGCAGTGGAAATGGCTGGTGTTGAGAGTGCCAGGGAGCTCAAAGATGGGGTTCCCCCGGTTCAGCCGAGGCTCTTGCTGCCTCCTGTCTAGGCTGCCTGCTAAGCTGGGCAGCCCCGAAACACGGTCCAGACCCAGGGGGTTCCTCCGCCTGTACTCCCGCCACTTCAGCGCTTGCGGGGAGAGGTGGTTCGCTAGGATGCCGCAGGCAGTGAGCACCAGACCAGAGGACACGAGCAGATGGGAGGACGTGGAGGGGAAGCAGAGAGAGAGAATATGAGAAAGAGGAAGGACAGAGAAAGAGAGACAGCACATTAGTTAAAAGTCCAGCAGCGTTTCAGGATGTTAGCACACATACGTGGAGGGAGGCAGAGGCCACAGCCTGGCAGAGCAGGGCAGGAGCCTGGGTGGCCTCGTGGCTGCGGGCATAGGCAGAGCAGGGTTGGGGTGCAAGTGTCTGGCATGGGGTGTTGTAAGATCAGCAGCCCCACGCTGCCCTCTCCGCAGACACAGTGAAGGAGTTGGGACTGGAGGGACATGCTTTTAGTGTGGGACTTACTTTTGCAGGCAGAGTGATGATAGGGGCTGCTGGGTGCTGCAGCACCCAGACCCAATTTTGCTGCAGGCTGTGGCTATGAGAAGGTGGTACTATAGGGAGCAGCCACAGCCACAGGGAGCTGGAGATGCTCCAGACTAGCACGTCCTGGCGGATGGGTACCTACCATTGAGGGGCCGTATTCCCATGCTGCTCAGGGGACCAGAGCTGCTGGTCTCACTGCCGCTTCTCCAATGGGGATCTGCGTGGCCTCCCACTCTGCTCATGGGCATACTGCTCACGGAGAGGGGAGGAAGGGACCCACTGTGGAGTCGGTACTCGGAGAGTGGTGGGCTTGGCTCCAGTGGTGCCTCCTTCTTGGGAACCGGCTTGGGGTTCTCCTTTTGCCTCAGGGCATCAGCTTTGGTGGCTTGGGAGGGCTGTATGGCACTGACAGCAGGGGAAGACCTTGTGGAAAGCAGGCTGGCAGAGATGGGGCAGGACCTGCTCCTGGGGGGCTGGCTCTCTCCAGCCCTCTCCGTTGTGGGTGAGGAAGAGGAGTCCACGCTTTGAAAGAAAGGCACGTTGCATCGCACAGGAGAGTAACTCCCCAGGGGGGACGGCCGGGTTGTCTCAGGGACAGGCTTCTTAATGCAGCCATCATTGCGGGAGGCAGCTCCGTCCACTGAGCGTTGGGTCAGGAGCGCGCTGCGGGCTTGGCTCCCCGCAGCCGCGGACTGCTCTGCCGAGGTGGCCGAGGCTGAGGACTGGGCATTGGAGGAGATCTGCTGGCTGGCAGGCCGGTTGCTGGACAGATTGTAGAGTTGGGAAAGGCTGGAGGCAAAATGGCTGTGCAGAGCACGGGCCTTGGGTGGCTTGCTGAAATGGTGCTGGAAAACAAAGGGCTGGATGGGCAGAGTCGTGGGACGCTGGTCCTTGCTGTAGCGTACCACAGGCTTGCTGTCTGTGCCACCACCTTCGGGGAGAGAAAGGGAGACAGAGTGTGAGGATGGGCAGACGGACAGTCATCATCAGCCCAGCAGATCGCAGGCAAAAGGGAATGGGCTCTCAGCTGCGGAAGGAAGAGGATGAGCCAGAGGCCAGTGACACACACAGAGTGGTACAAGTCTGAACCAGTTACACACATCATGAGCTGGCAAAAGTGGCATGTGGCCCCAAATGCAGAGTTTCCAGCTGTTGACAGCTGTCTGGATGCGTAGGGCACTGCGCTGGGGGCTTCTCTCTCCTGGTAGGGTCACCAGCTTCCCATCTCTTCCTCATCCCTTGCACCCAGGACAGCACAAGTCATGGCCCAAGCGCCTGCCCTTGACCTGCCTCCACTCAGGCAGTACCACAAAGACACGGCCCAATGCACTGTGGTACAGCAAGATTTCTTATCCCGAAAGACTGTCCCTTCCCACGTGTGCTGAGAACTCACCCTGCCGAGCACAAGCGGTACAGGCAATAGCACCGCAGCTCTGCACCTCACATCACACTCAGTGCTGTTGGAAAGGCTGCTTGCTTCCCCTTCTCCCTCCCTCCTCTTTCTCCTGTAAGTGTTTCCCCTCTGAGCACACAGCTTCCTTCCTCCTCCTGCCCATATCAGATCCAAGCAGGACATTTCCAACCAAATCAGCACCACAGTAGAATTAGGAGGGCTTCCAAACCTGGAAAAGGCAGGCCTGCCCTACTAAATGGCTGGCAGGGATGTCCTAAGGGAGTGTGCTGGGCTGATCTCCTATGTGTGCCTGCAGCTCCTGGTGGGGCCACAATATCCCGAGGAACACAGCTGAAGCGTGACACACCGTGCACACAGTGCACAATGCACACAGCACTGGTGCACACATGGGGCTGACTGGGGTGCCTGATCACCAGCCATGCCGCATCCCAGCGCAGCGGGGCACCTTCTGCCTTGTCTCCTCCTGACTCCTGCAGCCCACAGCAAATCCTGGGACAAAGGACCCATCCCAAGCACAGCCCTGGTGTTACCTCCTGCCTGTGGGGTGTTCCAGGCCTCTCTCCCTATAGCTAGCCTTTAGCAGGGCTTGCTTCCCCTCTAGTCCCTTCTCAGACCCTCTAGGCTTGCATGCTGCTCTCAGCTGGTGGGAGGCAGCTCTGCCTCTATCTCCAGCCACAGGCAGGAGCCTTCTGCACGGCGCTAATGCCTGCCTTTCTGTCACAGTGCCGAGGAAAGGACCACAGCAGGGGGTGCAGGAACTGCTGGGATATATTGTCCTGAGAGCTCCTGTCTGGCCCCTCCTCCCCAAGCACCTCTTGCTCCTTCCAAGCACGGCCTCTGCAATCCAAGAGGGCTACTCCTACGCTGCCTGCTCCCAGTAGAGACCTGCCTTCCCTGCCATCCCGCATTGAGTGCACGTTCGAGGCTCAATAAACAAACAGGACAATGCACAAAGAACTCTTGCTCCAAAGCACAAAACCTCTCCCACCCCTGCCACAGCAATGAGTGACGTTCTTCCTATCTCCTGCCAGACATCTTCAAGGGCATCACATGCAGACAGTCTGGTCCTTGGCATGTTAGGGGCTATCTACCACAGCAGTCTGGTCAGAGCCCCATTTTAGACATGCTCTTATCTGTGCAGCAGGTACAAGAACTGTCTAAGGCAGAGGTAGAGGTCTCCTGCCATGCTGGAGAAATGGCCATACCTCTGATGGGACTGTCACACAGCTTCCTCACCAGGACATGTAAAGGCAATATCAAGGCGGAAAGCAACTTGTGTATTACAGGCTTTCCTGCAGAGGGAGCTGGGACAACTATCTTCCAGAGGAACCTTTGCTGCATTCCAATGCACTGTGGAGGATATGGCCAGGATATTCCAGCACAGATGTGCAGCTCCTCTAATCTCTGCAGAACTTGTGCTGTAAGTCCCGGCAGAGGCTGTGTGAGCTCCCTGACCCTGCCCTGATAGCAGACTGCTGGCTATGCCTCCTCCCTCTCCACCTCTGTAGCTCCCATGTAGCCCCAAAGAAAAAAGGCTAAAAACTCCTCAATGGTTCCCTTCCCTTTGTCTACTGGGAATATGACTCTGCTGAGCATCCTCAAATCTCTGTCTTAGGAGATAAAGGCAAGTGATTCTCATGGACTGGGGGAGTACAACGCTCTGGAAGGGAGACAATCCTCCAAGCTGCACAGACCCTAAGTGCTAATGCCATTTCCTCCCTTACATGATATGAGAGGTTTGCACAAAACCTCAAGAGGCTTTAGAAATACAAGGACAACACACTTGCACTGATCTGGGTCTGAAATAAGCCCAGCAGGGCTTTGTCCCAGGGAGCGGTAGACCAGGAAACAAACTGGACAGGCACTGGTCTCCCATCGCCATGCCAGTTCCTCTGCTGCTCCCCTCATGTCCCGAAGAGCAGCCTTTCCTTTTACTTCTCCATTCTGCCTAGTTTGGCTCCTTACCATCTGCTCGGGCTCTAGCATCTCTTTGTCCGTGGCCACTGGCAGAGCCACCTGAGAAGCTGGCATCTGCCTCCATCAGCAGGGAGAGAGAGGCTTGCTCACCTGCCCCGTGCCCACTGGGGACCTTCTCACTGGAGACGGAGTCTTTGGTGGAACATAAAGCCTGGCTGTCCCCAAAAGTGTGATTTAAACAGAAGCCCTCACAGCTCCGGTTCAGGCCATGGACAAACGGCATGGGTGGAAGACTCTGGCTGCGGCGAGCTCTTTCTTCAAGGAAGGTTGGGCAATCCCGCTGTGTCTCCGGGATAGGGGAGAACTCCAAGGAGGAATCACCACTGGACCGGAGTGGTGGGGAAGTGCCGTTCTTTTTCCTGCCTTTCGCCAGTTCAGCAAAAGATGTCACTCGCTTCGGGGGGGAACTCTGAATGGGTATTGCCGGACTCTCACTCAGCTTGACCGGACAGCTCACCATACGCTCCAAGGAGCCCAGCCTGCTGCTGGGACTCCTGTCCAGGTTCTGATCATAGCTCCTGGAGCGCTGCCGGCTTGTGTTGAGGTTAGGTGGTGACACATTCACATAGACCTGACCCTCAATCATGTTCTGGGTGGCTTCTCCCTTTGCCTCCTCTTCACTGCACTCCGCATTGCTTTCTTCTTGTCTCAGGTCAGGCCTTCTGAACAGATAGTATTCAGTGGGCTGGGCTGGGCTACCTTTGGTATGGTCTTCCGAGCAGCTAGTTATGGAAGAACCTGCTGGACTAGGGGATGACTGGGAAGACAAGTCACACGTGACTAACTTATAATAATTCTGAGTAGCCACAACGAGCCGTGCTTGGCTCTGGAAGCAGGCAGTGAGGTCTGAGCTCTCCGAAGTGCAAGGCTCACAGTGGAGGTGGTAGGAGTTGCAGTTGGCATCAAGGACAGGTGAGGAGGAGTGTTGACACCCACACACCTTCCCTGAACCCTCTGGGTGATGCGACTCACAAGACATCTTAGATTCTGTGGGTGATGAATGCAAATCCAGGTAAAAAGCTCCTGTGTCTGAGTGGCTGCAGAAGGAAGAGTCACAGGACAGGTTGGCTGAATTCAGGTTAGATCGAGAATGGCCATTCATTTTGTTGTAGAGAGCGCTGAAGTTCACCAGCACACCATCGGAGCTGTTGCAGGAAGAGTCACTGATGTAGCCCATCTGTTGGTCAGTCACTTCAGACTGACTTGAGGAACTGTAGCAGCGACAGTGCTGGAGCTCTGAGCTGGAACAGTTGCAGGTCCGGCTGTGCAGGGCATCCTGATTCCTCAGCGATTCAACCGTGTTCTGGTTCCACTCCTGGTCACCACCGTCGAAGGAGAAGCTGGAGGAGCTGCCGCGATGGCAGCTGCATTCATCCAGCTCCATGTGCTCTGAGGTCTGGTGGCACCGGTTCGCGTTGTTCCTCTTCTGGATGTCATCACTGCTGATTTTGTCCTCTTGTCCGTCTACCACACCGGACCGGCTGGCCATGTTCCAGGATTTCACAATGTGGTTGGAGTCGTGGAGGTGGAACGGGGGCAAGGCCAGCTCGTGCAGATGAAAGGGAGGTTTGCCAGACACAAGTGAGTTGTGAAGGTGGAAAGATTTTTGACCCAAGTCATCCCCAAAGACGCTGAGGTCTTCACCCTCACTCAGCAGGAAAGGGTTGTGTCGCTTACTGACGCTAGGGACAATCAAATCCCTTGCTTTGCCTTCTTTGTTGTCTGAGGCCTCTGCTGAGGTTTCAGAGGTCTGGAGAAAGCTGCTGTACACCAAGGAGTCTGTCTGTGAAAGGTCTCTGTCTGGAAGGGCAGAGGTCCGTGTGATGCTGAGCTCTGGCTGGCAGAAGGGGTTGGTCCTTTTGCTCACGGAGCAGCACTGTCTATCAGGGACCTGGCAATGCACCAGGGGAATGTGATGGACAATCAGCGTCTCACCAGTCAGTTTGGGTGGACTATCCATGGTGAGGAATGCTCTTCAGGACATCAGTTAAGCTGGTGCTGCCCATGGACAGGTAGGGCTGCACATGAGAGGCAGGGAGGACACTTCTCATGGGGGAATTCAGATACCTAGAGAGAGACAAAAACACAAAAGAAGTCACCTCTCAGGAAAGGCAGTGACTATTTAAAGCACCCTTGGTTTGACTGAAGACTTCATGTGCTGACAAGGACCAAACAGACTGGTCCTTGTCAGCACAAGTGCCGAAGCACAAGGTCCTGAGCAGTCCTTCTTCAGGGAAAGCATCACAATGTAAGACAAACATGTCCCCCTCCCTGCGGGCTCCTGAGACAACACTTGTGCTTCCAACTGACCCCTCTCAAACTTATCTGAAGTCAGCTAGTGATTTCACTCAAGTAGCCAAAGGGCTGCGCAGGCTTTGGGCCAAATGAAGACCTCACTGTGAATGGTACTGTGCGCTCACAGAAAGACATGCGGACAGCACAGGGTCTGAAATGAAGTGCTGCACTCTGATGAGAGCAATCCATCTTCTCGCACTGGATTCAATACCTTTGCCTGACTTTAGGTACCTTGAACTTTCCTGTAAGAACCAAACACTGAACAGCACTGCCAGACCTTGCAATGTTAGAAAGACGCAAGCCCAGGGTGAGACTGGAAAGCAGGAACAGACTGCAACAGGAAAGCACCAACAACCGTTCTTCTCCAAAATCCAGGAAGCCCCATGAGGTCCTGAGCTCTTTTAATGGTGCCAGGGGAGCATGCCAAAGTATGCAGCTACTTATGCACGCAAGGGCCTCTCATGTGAAAAGGAGAAGATGACTTCAGTGAGGCCATGGGGAGCCACTGATGATGGTTAAATAGGTCCCATACAGTACATTGCATTCTGCTGACCTTTTGCTGATGGTTAAGCCTGACCTCAAACTGATTCCTCCTGTGGTCCGGGGTGCCTGGTTCACAGTTCTCTAACACTCTGTCACATTATCTGTGGCACTTCTCTGCTTATCTTATTACCTGCTGCACTTCACAACAGTACGACTGCCACAGCCCACAGTCCTAGGAGCCGTACAGGCAGGGCACAAAGAGCCCCACTCCCTCAGTGTTCAGTAAACAGCAGGTTGTCATAAGTCCAGAGGAAGATGTTCACCAGCATTTGATATGGAAGAGCAGAGAACATATTCATTCCTCCTTCCCCATCTAACCCAGAGGTCCAACCTGCAGTCGCCTCCAGGACAGTCTGGAGGGGTTTTCCCTCTTGCCTTCCCTTCAAACAGCAGAGAAGCCAGCGCAGAGATGTGCATGGGAAGGCAGCTAAGGCAGCAAGGAGAAGGAGAAACCACAAAAGATAACAGTGATCCAGGATGATCCTGAGGGATTAAAAATGATCTAGTGCTCTCATAGATCCATCACTTATTCTGAAAACCCTGGCCCAAACACCCTTAGTCAGCAATCCACATCCTATGTCTCATCCAGGCATCCTCAGTGCTCACAGCACCCTCACACCACATACTGTGATCCTGCTCCGGACTCCAGGACCCTGGGTCTGCTGCCACCACTGACCTTCACACTCCAGAAAGTGGCATTCACAATATCTGTCTTTGCCTACCTTACCCTAGCATTTGTGACTATGGGATGATAACAGATTTGGAGCAGAGCTGCAAAGGCACATGGGAGCCCAGGAGGGAAATCGAGAAATGTGGGATAAGTGAAGTTAGAACAACAGTGTAAGCAATGAGACAGCTCCACAGAAAGATCGGGAACTTCAGTTCTTTCAGCTTCGTGGCGTAACAATAGCAATTAAAAGATACTAAAAAAAAATGATCAAAAGAAGTACTTTCCTCCCACGCATAGTAGTGCTTCTCACAGACACAGGATGATGCTGGCAGGAAAAAAATACAAAGATGGAAATGGACCTAGTGTTTACAGTAAACACCCAATGATGTAAAAGTTAATGCTAACACCAGCGTTAGCGAACAGACAAGCCTTCTGGTAGACTCTACCAGAGATCATCATGCGACCTACATGAGGGGCACACTCACCCTCATGCCTGCTTCTGCTGGGGTGTTTCACCCAGTTTTAGGCTCTGAAGTAGAGACATCACCTGGACCACTTGGACAACATCCATCTGGACTATCATGGGACCCTAAACTACCCCCCACCTATAGTCTCCCTAATGCCTATATCACCCTTCACTCCCCTTTCAGTGACTCCTCTGTCTTACAAGCCTCCGGCTCCTTTCCCACAGCCACTGAAAGGAATGAGTCTGTCCACTGCCCGGTTCCTGGGACGAGATCTTTTACATCAGGGGTTCCCAAGATCATATTGTTCAAGGACCACCGTGGGTAACAGCAGCTCCTGGCTCTGTGCCTAGCACACGTACATGCTGAAAGTGGTGTTCAACAGCTGGGGCAGTGTCCGTGCCCCATTTTCGACCTTGTGCACCACTGACAGTACATGTAGCAGCAGGCGCCCCTATATATCCTGTCTCTGCTCCACCACTATGGGGAAAAAGCTGGTCCACCAGTGCCTATTTGCCCTTGTTACTGCCTTTGCAGCTGATTGTAATGCTTAGATCATGTCTCCTTGTGAAGCTTTGCTATATTATGACTGTTGCCACAATGCATCCACTTGAAAAGCATAATTTTGAGGATACAGACCGTGATGACAGCACACTTCACTGCTGAAGCACCAGGTCTCCGCTGTCTCTGGGAAATGGCCGCTTGGAGCTGGCTCCCAGCACCAGCACCGATCTGCTGACAAGCCCTGCTGAGCAACGCACACTCCACATTGGTGCAGATGCTGCTGTGGGAGGACAAGGCTTGAACAGGCACACTTTGACATTTGACAGCAAAATGTCAAGAGAGCTGACACACAGCCATTTCCCAGCTGTCTCTCTGGAGCCCTGGCTGCAACATGCAACTCTGCCCAGCTATTTGGTTTCAGTGGCAGCACAGGCTCCCCGGGTGGACTGTGATTCACTGGCTGTCACAGATGCTGCAGCAGATGGATGCCGACTCTGCCTGCACCCACAGCCTGCTCCCAGCACAAGGCTCTGAGGTCCAATATCACACGTGGCATGCAGCCAGCTCCTGCCGGGAGCCATTCTGACAGCTTCCCTAGGGATATGCATGACTTTTTTTGTGCGCTAGATACCCCTCTCTCCCTTAGGACACATCTCCTGGCTTCCTCCTGCCTCAGGGATGCAGGGAGGCTGGGCAGTGGCACTGCCAGCACAGGGATTATTCAGTTCCCAACACCAGAGCATCCTCCCTGGCCATATCATCCCTTGGCTCTCCCTCCCTGATTCTGGAAGACTGTAGAAAGATCCTCCCTCTTCTATTCAGGGTCTGGTAGGCTGGAATTGACACTGGAGCATAAATTCCAGCAAGCAGAGTAGTTTCAGATTCTGCTGGCTTTGATCAGCTCTTTGTAAAGTCTTCACAGCCCTTTGCAAGGGCAAGTTTCCAGATGTGGGATAGCAGTCTGTACCTGAACACTTTTTGCCAAATCAGTTTATTCTTCTTATTTATCATTTGCAGTAGCACAAGCCCACAATGTGCTGAATCCAGCTCAATCCTACACATACAACAGCAAACACAGCATGATCCCTGCCCAGAAAAGCATGTCATGGAAGAGCAAGGCAGGGAGGCACACAGGGAGCACCATGACTCTAGACACATCAGTACCACAGCCATTTTGACTGCAAATGTCAAAACTGTTTACCTTCTCCATACTGACACCATCTGCTGCTACATGGGAGATATAGGTTCTTTATTCAGTCAGCTCTTTCTTGAGGTGCTAAGGGTTACTTGGAGAAGGTGAAGCCCAGACATTTCATTCCCTATGGATGCTTCGCTCCAGTCAAGCTAATACAGAGCACAGAAGAGCTTTTTGTGAGACATCTATGATGTGGTGTGGAATTGCTTATCAATGCTTGTACCTCTATGTATATATATATACATGGCAGAAACTTGTTAGCTGCAGCAAAGCTTGAGGTAAGTAGCGGGAGAGGAGTGTTGAGCAACAAAGGATGGTTCAGCACTGATCTGAGAGCCGCCTGCAAAGCCGTGTCTGCGCTTTAGAAAGGAAGCAGCGTGCTGCAGATAACAGGGGAGTGCAACACCTTGCAGAGCTGAGCCCTTCAGGCTCTGCACCTCATGCTTTCTAAGTCCTTGCTGAGCACTACATCGTGCCCCTAAATCCATCCTCTTGCCTACCCTCAAAGACTGAGAACATTGTGCTAATTTAAGGGTGGTCGGTGCAGCTTCGCGGCTTCTGTATCACAACCTCCTGCCTCTGCACCACTGCTGAGAAGATGCAGAAGCCATCAGAGCCAGCTCCAAACTAGCCTGCAAGGCTCTGCTTCCATTAGAGGGGACTGGTGCAAACACCAGCCTTGACTCCAAGCGCTGATGCGTTAGATGTGTTGGTCACATACCTCCAGGTATACCCTGCTGTTACTGCTTTAGCCAAGATTTTGGAGTTCCATTGCTGATTGCTTAATAACCTGCTCTGCTCAGTGCTCTCAGATGCACACATGGGGCAACTCTGTTCAAGACACAGTGATGCAGGTTTCCTCATAAAATGCAATGCAATACTGGGGGAGGCATGCAGAGATTTAAGAAATAAATGTGATTTAAATACAAAAAGGTTGCATATATAGCACGGAGGATGAAGAGGCAGGAGCAAGATCATCAGAACTGTCAGCTGGAGGCAATGCTGGCTTTTTGGAGGCTGGCTTTTTGGAGGCTGGCTTTTCTGAATAGATTACTGTTTCCACAGATCTTAGTCACTTCATTTATGAAATTGAATGTCCAATGGAAACCTTTAACTGTGAGGGTTCTGGCTGGCTCTTTCTGAATGGCTATGGTTTCACCGTTGTCATCACCTTCCTCAGACAGTCCAAGATCCATCATGTCACTCAAGGGTGAAACATGGAAAAGCAGGGTTAAAAGCTGGGCATTCAGTCTCATAGATGAACCAGCAAAAATCCTTTTGTATTCGAGCTGCTTGTTCTTTGAGGGTTGTTCCACGTGAATCCTTGACTCCCAGAGAGCATTTCCATTAACAGGCCTGAGGAAACCACACAGCTCTACAAAACGAGCACAAGCAGAAATGTTGCAAAAAGCAACGGTTTGTGTGAGCTTGCAGACAGGGGCACGATACAGACATCTCCTCTTTGCTCCATGGAGAGAGATATATTCAGTTTACTCCCTGTAAGCCTGCCTCCTGGCAAAAGGGCTGGCAGATGAATCCAGACTGAAAGCCACTCTTCAGACATCGTGGGGGATCTCAGGGCTCACTGGTTCCAGCACCAGTTTCCAGGATCCAAGTAATGCAGTTTGTCCCTGCCCCAGCTTTGTCACTCTAAAAGCTGCCAGAAAGTACTGAATAGTTTTAAAAAAAACTCAACAGGAAAATTCCAGCAAGCTGGAGGGCATTCAGGGAGCAGCATCAGTGAAGAGGATGGGGCGAGGGGCACAGGATAAGTGGCTTAGGGACGGGGCTGAACCAGTGGGGTGAGTAAGAAGAGGGTGGACGTGAAGACTTGGGGAGCCTGTAAGTTGTTGTAGGGTGGGACTAGCTAGTAGCATTTGTTTGGACTTTTCTTGCCAGCTAATATATCTCTGCCAAATTCATGCCTTCATTAAATGCTTTAGTAAATCAGCCAGCACATTTACTGAAAGAAAAGGTGTAAAAGGAAATCCTAGTTGCTTGACTCATCCTAAACGTCCAGCTCTCCTTCCCTGCCTTAGGGAACAGGGAGCACAGTGAGGGTGGTCTGCCTGGTCCCAGGGTGAATATTGCAGCACCCAGCATTTAAAGGGGGCTGCAGCAAGATAGAAAGACTAAATAATTCCTAAATTTCTTTCTCAGCTCAGGCTGGTTCCTCTTGTGGTCCTGAGCAAACAGCAATTCCTGAAAAGACCCCTTCCCTTTTCTTTCCACAACGAGGTGCTGCCCGGGCCAGGGCTTTTTCCAGCGGTTTCCAGGACAGCCTGACTAAGCCCGTGATTAATGTATCATTACATCCCAGAACTATATAGGATTATGATGTGTTCAAAATGGAAACTGCAGCACGTGACGATCAATCACAGCCCTTGCGCGCATGGCAGCAAGGAACTGCGCAGGGCAGGGATGAGGGGCTTGCCAGCAGACATGAGAGGGTGCGTGAGATGAAAATATGCAATAGGTATTATGTGTATTCCTGCTGATGACACAACTAGCATGAGGCAGGTATTGCCTCGCAGTCAGAGGAAAAGAAGCCACACCTGCTTTGTGCATTTTGAGTTACAGAAGACATCAGAAATAGCTCAAGCAGCAGATCTATACCAGCTAACACAGGAACTGGACAGTGACCCAACGAGTTTTTCCCATTTCTGTGCTCTCTTGCTCCATGACTCATCATCTGGCATGTGGCACTCGGCAGGAGCCACTTATAGGCCGTGACTCAGAGCATCCACCGAAGCGATCTGGGCTGGAACCTGCTCCTCCTTCTCCCCACTGGCAGTCCTCTGCCCCAGCCCCCACCACATATGCTCCTAATTTCTATATGCAAATCCACAGAGGAGAAAAAGACTCGGATGTTTCTAGCTGCTAATATCACACCGAAATTGCTGCCGAATTAAACTGCAGACACAGTAAATCCTTTCTTATCACAGACATGCTTGTAGCAGCAGCAGCAGCAGGAGGGACTACGCTTCTATAGCACCTTTCTGCCTGAGCACTCTGAAAGCATGCTGAAGATCTTACAAGAGCAGAAATTACACAATTCCTTTCGGAAACATGGATCTGCCTGGGTGCTGTAGCCTGGCTGCTGCAGGGTTCCCAGAGCACTCAAGAACCCACGCAGAAAGAAAAAATCCTATAAGCAAATGAAATTGCTGGGCAGACTCAGTAGCTGAAGATGCCAAGCTTAACCCCTCCTTAACTGCACAGATTTGGCCAGGGCTTAGCTGCAAAGCAGGGCTGAGGACCCTAGGAGCCAGAGGCTGCAGTTGAGTAGTGACAAAACCACAGCCAGCAGTTGTGGGTGAACCGGAGTCAAAGACAGCAGAAGTGCAGACTGAAGGTTTTCCCACCAACTTCTATGCCTGGGAGCTGTGAGCTCAAAACTCTCCACCACGACAGCCACAGGAGGGCAGGGAATGAAGTGTCCTGCTGAGGGAGTCAGGCATCAAACTCAGTGCAGCTTCGTGAATCAAAGCCGGCTCTCTGACCTGTGCCTGCAGGCATACAAGATGGCAAAACTGCTCCTGAAGTCTGTTATATGGCTAAACACAATGGTGAATGAGCAGCTGCTCTTGCTCAGGTGTGCACTGCAGGGGCGAAGGCTCCTGAGATGATAGCAAGAAGTGGAGAGGGCACGGATGCTTTGTATGGATGGAGATATTCTTGACAGCACTGGAGATTTCAGGGGGTGCTGGGGATCTGAAGCATCCCTAGAATTACTGTACTTTGGAAAGACCTCTCAATGAGAGGTCATGAACCACTTCCACTGGGCCCACAGGACTTTCCTCCCTAATATTTACTGGAATCTGGCTTCAGACCACTTGGTGTTGCCCAGACCATGGCAAGGAGAGGCTCTGCTTATCCAAGGCTTATGGGAGGATAATTTCAGAAGCAAGTTTCATCTGCACGAGGAAAAAGCACACGAAGACAGCTCCACCTCAAGTAGTTCTAGATCCCTTATCACCTTCATGACTTGGGGAAAAGAGATGAGCTAAGCCCTGGAAGGGACAAAGGTCTGTCTTCACAGTGAATAAGATCTCCCTGCCATACAGGTCAGCACACCCATACAGACTCCAGCCACTCCCCGGCTGCATATCTTCACTGTTGCTTCCTCTCCATCCAGATTAAAACTGGCATTGCATTTCTGTCCAGACCACCCCTTGCAGGAATCACAGCTGCTTAACAATCCTAAACACTCCCTGAAAGGCAAAAGCATCAGTGGTCACTGGAGAAAGCCTGACAAAATAAGGAACTCAGTCTTAAGATAACTCAGTTAAAGAGGCTGTAAAATGATGTTTACTGTCTAGTCAGCCCAGAGCTCCCCATATGTAGGAATCACTCACTATCAAGTGAAAAACAAACATTTCTGGTATGACAGTTTACAGATATACAACCCTACGTAGCAACACAGCAAAAGCAGAACAGGCAGCAAAGGTGGCTATGGGAGAGTGACGTAAAACCACAGCTTTGCGAAGTTCTTGAAATAACTGAAATATCACCCCACAAGCCACTGTAAATAAAACAGCTAAAGATGTCAAAAAGCCCCAGCAGGATTATTTTCAGACTTGAACACAGTGGTGGTGCAGCAGTTTGCTAGCAGGACTAGGTACCCATGTCGTAGTTAATAGGAGAAGCAATGCAGGTATGGCATTACCTAGCAGTGATGGGCATCAGTTCTGCCAGACAGTCAGAATGCCTGCACCTGCAGAGCTGTATTATTTTTAAATGATGCAATCCTACATGGAATTTAATACATACTGTGTGCAAGCAGATCAGGAGCTCCAAAATCAAGCACAAACAGAAAACACCCCAGCAGCAACCTGGTTTTATTAGATGTTCCTCTTCACAGTGCACATCTAAATGGTTTTTCAAACAGCAGCTATGTTTTCAAACAGCTAACTCCTGCTAAGACTGCAGGAAACTTTAACCCTTCCTAGCTCTAGGTAGTTCTGCCAAGAGCAGAAGCAATAACTGGCTACACAGGAAGAAATTTTCTGTCTCTCCAAAGCAGGAATATGCAATAAGCAATTCAATGGTCTGGAAGCTGACAGCACCCTGATTTGGGGATGATAGCATGCTACAAAGCAAAAAGGCTGAGTAACAACCCAATAAAGGCAGCATCTGATGAGACTAATGCATCAAATTTATCCTGCCCTCTGAAGGACATCAGGACCACGTTTACTTTTGCTGCTGATATCCAACTGCTTTTAGACCACAGGCTGGATTTTGCAATCCCTTGAAGGCAGCTGGAGGAAAATACCCTGTAGCACACGGGTTTGAAAAGGGAATTTGCCTGATTACTGATAAGACTGTGCATTTCTTGACCCTTTTTTGGCCAGGTCCCTGAACAAACAGGTCCTCTGTAATCAAGTCCAAATGCTGTCTGAATCTCATTTCAGCAGAATTCAGGGTGGGTGAAAAAAAAAGGCAGAATGATTCCCCAGATGACAGGACAAGAAGCTTCTGAACTGGGAACAAATCCTTGGACCATAGCAAACTGTGCAAGATTAGAAAACACTTTGCACTCCTTAGGTGGTCTTGATAAGACCTCCCTGGCCAAAACAAGTCTATAAAGAATGCTTTTCTCAAGAAAGACAAAATCAAGGACAACTGTTGCCACTAGCTCAGAAATAGAGGGAGGAGAAAGATGACAGATGAATGGACAGATGAACGTAATTAGTCTTCATGGATCAACTGCTACAGGGAAGTTTTGATTTCAGCGCAGGAACACAGGCGCCTGTGGACTGAATCAGAGGGGTGAAGCCCTGTCCTCCACCTTTGCCCGCAGAGTTCAGATGTTCTGCATGAGGTGTAATAACCCCAAAGTGGGCAAATGAGTGACCGGCTGCTCCATTCTCCCCCCCAGTCACAGGCAGCCTCCTCCATATGGGAACAGTTCACATCTAGAAGCGGGTTTCATAACCTGCCCATAGAAAGTTAGGAGCCTGCACAATCATAGTGCTATATATTCTTGACATCTCTAATAGTGTCCTGTTTTTATTCTGAATTCTTGCAACCTTTGGGGCTTGTAACTTCCTGAACCAGTGAGTTCCACACCAAATTACAGGCCACAGTTGTAGTTATCTGTCAGTCCTTTTGAACCTATGGGCATTTAACTTCCTTGCTTGTCCCTGGGCTAGAGCAAGGAGAGTATCACATTTTCTACTACATTTGCCACCCAGCTGAGCCATCCCAATCTTTTCATTCTGCTTACATACAAGACTATTCCTAGACCCTTGGTCTGGTCACCAACCTCTCTCCAAGTGTCCTCTCGATGTGTGGGTGTCTTTGTATGTTTGCATGGCCGGCAGCAAGGCAGGACTCAGAGGATCTGGATGAAACCGCAGCATCAATTTATGTAACAGAATATTTTCCATGCAACAGAACTAACAAAAGGCAAGCCAGAACCTTAATAAAATACTTATGAAGCAGACCAGGCACTCCTAATGATTACACATACTTTTCTTCTGAGAGGAGAAACTTATCCCTTGCAGGGGCTCGCAACCCAAACCACGCAGCTTGTAAAGCTCTATTCAGGACAGTTTATTTTAGGATATCGCTCCACAAGACAGCTCATGTGCTAATTAGGCTTGGAATGACTGGGCTCAACAGAGCATTAAGGGTCTAACTAACTAAATCTGATAACCCTGGATTAACCAAGGTCTTCAGCTGAGTAAAGTCCTGCTGGGCTGAAGAGGATGCATAGACCTATTCACTAGGAGAAAAAAGGAGGGCAAATGGGGATGATCCTTGGCTCTGTACTGGAAGAGCAGGAGACACACCAAGACTACTGGAGGGATGACCACTCTGCTTCTAATCACTTCAAGTGTGTTTGAGAGAGCTGAGGAGACACCTTAAGACTGTAGGCTCCCAGATCTTCCCAGCTAGGACATGCTCACATTTGGACACCTGTTTTCTTGAAGCTGTTGTGTCCTTTCTATACCAGATGTCTCAGAGAAGAGAATAAGTACCGGCAACAAGTGGTGGGGAAGAATTTACCTCTCCTAAGCCCTTGCACTGAGATGGGCCTTAACTCAACCAGGAGGTTTCAAAACTCTGCAGCTTCTGAACACGTACTATAAATACACTGGGTAGTCTTATTCACACAGATACCAAGCCATTTGGGAATATTTCTGGGCTTTGAAGTTTGACAGCAAGATTCATGGACTAATTAATCACAGTATGTGAAAATTATTCCCATTATCAGTTTCAAATAATCTTCCTTAATTTCCTGGAATACTTCCATGTTACAAGCAGGGCAGCGCATAAATCATTATCGTATTTCTCGAGACTGTTCACTATTTCATATCATGAACCCTACAGTTTCACATTTGACACAAATAATTCCCATTTCTTCAGTTTCTCCTCTTATGAGAGTTTTCCAGGACTTTCTGCAGTTTTCTGGGCAGTTTCTTAATTCCCTCCAACTCTGCAGTCATGCTTCTGAGATGGGGTGACTAATTGCACACAGTTTCCCAAACAACAGCGGAATGTTCCCTGCTTTCTGTATCAACATTAGAAGTCTCTGTATAATAATTTTCCATTCTATTTCCTATGTACCCTACCTAACATTCATATCGAGATGTTCACCAAGTAAACTTCCTTAAGACCAGGGTGATATCCAGGTACTTTTTGCACTTTAATGACATCAATTAAATGAGTTGGAATCAATTTAATCAATTTAATCAGTTTAATGATTTGGAACCTGACAAAGTGTACTTTTGTGACTATCTTCTGTTACACACATTTACATAACATAGCATCAAACTCAAAAACTCAAGGTTTGCAACAAGACTAGCCTAGAAGAAACCAGGGGATTTTTCTTACATATCTGTTCTCTGAGGAGAGGAGTTTCTTTTTGCTGTCTGTGGAATGTGGGTTTTGGGGGGTTTGCTCCCTCAAGTTGCACAAATTCTTGGTGTAGGCATGTGGGGAGAGGTTTTCCATGTTCCCATACAAATTCTCTTCGTGGTCCCCCAAGAGGTAAGAGGGTCCTCAATGTCTGACTAAGGTTTGGCCTGAAGGGCATTTTCCCTGGTGAATTTGCCTCATTAAATCAGTGACATCTGGTGGCTTGCCTCCTTGAAAGAAGATTCCCCGTTTGTTTTGATGGGCAGGCCAAGAGCTTGTTGTGGTTTTTCTTTTCAACCTCAATTCATGCCAAGGGGAAAGCAGACAACAAGGCAGTAGACCAAAATACTGGCTGTCGAACATGCTCTGGTACAGAGGGGAATCACCTCTCAGTGCCTCCAGGACAAATACAAATGCATTGCTTCAGATTGGGGTGTTACTCCAGCATGCAGTACCACATCATATCAGCAGCACAAAGCCTGGGAGAGGTCGGGGTTACAGAGACGGAGACATCCTCCGAGGTCTTTAAAGCTTGTGCAAAGTCACCAACAGAAGCACAGAGAACAGAAACCCCAATGGGTCAATGACTACTATCAGTGTCTCAACAAGATATGGTCAAACATATACTGAATGATGTGTGACTAGAGCGTTGCCACCTTTGTGCATTAACCACCCTCATGCCATTGCTTGTCAGTGCTGGGACATACCTGTTTCTGGCAGTTCCTCCTCTCCTCCTCTGTTACTGTGCCATGAACTGGCTAGCCCAACTGTACTAGGGTCTAGAGACCTCCAGGAATGTCCAAGGTCCCCCTGCGCTCCATGCTGCCTCGCCTTTCCTCTGACCCAGTCCTCCCCCAAAACCAGCCAGTCTAAGAGGAAGCAGGGAAGGGAAGCACATGGGAACGAAAAGGCTGTCAGGCTTACTGTAATAAGTTGTCACCACCTTCAGAATGCTTTATAAATACAATAATTATAAATAGCAAGTTTCTGCAGAAATGAAAATGAGGCATATGACATGGAGCTGAAAGCAGGAGAAGACATCTGGGTAAGGAAGATGATCTCCTCAACGGCCATTTCAAGCACTACGACCTGCAGCTGGAGTTAAATCTCAGCAGTAGGTTAAGTCAGATGCCACTGACTGTGGACAAGAGAGAACAGCTTGTTGCCAACAGAAAATGGATAAAGTGCAGATGCTTGCTGAAATCCACTTGCTGTTCTTCTGAAGGGTCAAGCTACAATCACTGCTCATGATGAGCCACATCCAGGCAAGAAATCCCTTAGAAGTGACTCACATGCTAACAAGTGTGAAGGACAGGTCAACCAGCGCAAGCCAAACCCCAGGGCAGATGTGTCACTCCAGGTATCGATCCTTAGAATGAATTAGGCAAAGGCAGGGAAGATACGCTGTGTGGGCCAACAATATTTTGGGATTAGAGATATGAATTATTTATACCTCCTACTGGATCTTCTCATATATGGCCTTATAACTCTACCCCCTGAGTTAGTGGGAAAGGGCTGAGAGTGGGACTAAAGGGAAAAATGCCATGTAAGCAGGCTCTGGAACTAGCCTCACTGCTAAGACCAGTAAATTGCACTGGTGCAATGGTCCAGACGGGTCATTCTCCCTGCTGAGAACGACATCTGTGAGGGCAGCTATGCTATCTAAGCTACACAAAAGACACACGACAATACAGTACGAGGCACATGTCCCTGCTCTTTGCCACAGGAACACCAGAGAGGGACCAAAAGAAGGTGGCCTGGTAAACTATTCAAATGAATTTGACCTACTAGGCAAAAGGAGGTTAAGTAAGCGTGCGATTGAGCTTCACCAATGCAGGCAGAGCAGAATGGAGAAGAGCATGCCCATTGAAAGCATTTAGGTCAGACTTTTCCAGAAGTGACAGCAGTTGGTGCCAGTTTATAAAGAATAAGGTACAGTTTTGGAGTTAAAACAAACCGGTGAGATTAGACTAACTATGTAGAGCATATGTAGAGCACTCCCTGCTCCCTTCAAGAGTAACACCTGAAGAACCTGTTCCCTGAGGGTCAGAAGGAGCTGAGAGAGATGATCTAATTGGTGCTGAACCAGGTCTGTGTTAGCCAAAGCTCAGGAGCACAAATTTTCCCCAGGGTTGACTGTATCACAGTTAAGCAACTCATCAGCTCAAACCTCACATCACAACTTGAGTTCTTGTGAAAAACTCATTTTCCTGCAACTGTATGCAGGTTTTTTTTCTAGCACTAGTATGCAGGACAGCTCCTGAGCATTTGCCAGAGCCACAGATGCTCAGGTGAGTCTCTTGCACATCTGGGAACCAAGCGGAAGGCAGACTCTCCCAGTCCAGTACCCATCTCTTGTCCACGTGTACCACCATTCCTCAAGAACAGAGCACGGTCTAGTCATGGAGGTGACAGCAAGTCCCTGGGAAGTATCAGGTGAAAATCTGCTGTATATTTACCAAGGTCTATTTCCCTAGGTATATTTCCCTACAGGTTCTGATTTTTTTTCTTGTAACTCCCAGAGGAGAAAATCCCCTCTTGTCAGAAGGAACTGCTAGTTCTCATTACTCTGAGATATCTGTGCCACTGGCCCAAAAAGCACAACAGGGCAGTGACACTTGGTCTCTGCTTCCAGGGAACATCTTGCGCCGGAGCAAGGAGTAGGTTTGGTGCTTGTGCCAGTGTCCCATCACTTGCTAAGTGTTAGTACAAAGCATTGCTGCCATCACTCAAATATTTATTATTTATCACTCAAAAGTACTTCCAGCCCCACACCCTGAGCACCGCACAAAGACCAAGACACAGTCTCTCTACCAGCAAACTCAGAGGGTGAGCCTGAACCAGAAGCTCCCATCATCTACATACAGCCACTACATTACAGCTCTGCCTCCTGCCTTCCTCCCATTTACAAGAGTTGACTGCAGTCCTTTTTTTTTTTTTTTTTTTCCTATCTGCTGATACAACCACCAGCGGTTGGTGCCCAGTAAGAAAGAAGAAAAAAACATTGTCTACATAACCCTGAGGCTGAAGCACAGCTGCAGTGGGGAGAGGAAGTGTTTGTGGATGTGCCTGCTCTTGTGCTCATCTTAACAGGTATGTCCCTGCTTTGACCCACTTCTTTCAGAAAATGAACATTAAAAACATTTTCATCAAGAGAGAAAACTGGAGCAGAATCAGGGACTAGAGCCATTTTGACAGCCTGTTTCTTTCTCTTTGGAGAGTAACCAACTTTCAGATGAGTGCTAGGGCACGCAGGGAACCCGCTCAGCAGATAACACGACAAATCCCTGCTAAGGCCAGTAACCAACACAGCTGTCATTGATCATTGCTATGGATTTCACCCCCTGCCAGCCAAGCTCCCTCAGCTCCTTCAAGCCTTATCCTGCAGCCTTTTGCACAACTCTGGAACCGGGTGAACTTCTGGCTCCTTTGGACTTACAAACGGGACTGCCAGAAGCACTTTATCCACAGCAGGACTCTTCCCATGAAGCAGCACAGGTAGCAGACGAGTGAGCTTTCCCACAGCTGGTTGGATTTCAATGGCTTCCACAAACACGGGGACAAAATCTTCTCGTCCAGTACTGTCCTGTGATGCCACAGCTGACAGGGAGGCATCTCCACCGCCAGTCCTCCGCCTCTCAACCACCCGCACAGATCTCCACATCTCTCACTTTTGGTTTGCTTTTCTTGGGTTTAACCATCAGAACCCTGCCTACTGAGATGAATTATCGCCCAGCATCTATGATATAGAAGTGGCTTTCGTCTGAATATCTCAAGCTGACCCAGTTTATATTAAACAGAAGGGTAAAAAGCAAACAGCTCTGTAATGAAACCTTTTTAATTTTTAAAGAGCAGATCTCTGGTGTATCAGGGAAAACAGTTATGAACAACATGAACAAAGAGCTTGGAGAAGTACTGCAGAAAAGAATTTGAATGTACATCACAAGTAAAAAATCCATCTGCAGTCACCAAGCAAGGAAGGAAATTAGAGGAGCAATTAGAAGAGGAGATTAGAAGAGCAGGGCTCCTGACCAACCTGAATGAATAACCACACCAAGAAGGATATTAGAGGTAAGTAAAACAGCATCTTTGGTGCTGTTTTGGCAAGAAGAAGAATATTGAAGCTGTGTTGATGACAGGTTAGATAATACAGAGGAAAGAGGGTGCAGAAAAGGAAATGAGCTTTTGAAGTGGAAACAAATTCAAGAAGATCAATGCAGTCAAGTCAGAGGGACAAGATATTCTTGATCCCAGAACAATGAAAGAATAGCTGGCAACGGGGCTTTTGATAAAAATACCCGTGAGGAAAAAGAGGAAGGAGGGGAAGCTGTGTGGCTGGTGAAAAATAAAGGTAAAGTCTGTACCTGTTCCGAAAGAGGAAGGAAAGTGACCCACATTATATTTATCAACCTGCCCTTAGTACTACATAAGGCTTTCAGAAAACATTGAAAAAGAATAATAAGACTGGGAAATAAATGAAAAATGGGGCAAAGCACAACACGGGGTTGCAAAAGGTGGGCTACTGTCTGGCTATCAGGAATAATACCAGAGTGAGATCTTGACTCACCAGGAGCATCAGACTGGAAGAAAATTAAGATCTCTGGGACAGAGAACTCATTTTTTCTTTGCTATCACGGCCTCAGACACCTGAGAGGCAGTAATGGAGCCGTGGGCAGGCCATTCCCGAGTCCACGGCATATTCTCCCAGGCCACTTGCACTTTCTGCAATGCAGGTCCAGGTCCCTGGGATCCAGTGACCCCAGCTGCATTTTATCTCCAGCATTCTGCATCGATGCAGTGAGGAAGACACACAGCAGCAATTACATCTCCTTCCTGTGAATTATTTCAGCCAGCTCCAGTCACCAGAAGCTTTTGCCCATCTTTTAAGCATCTCAAGGCAGAGATTATCTGTGCACTCTCACTGCTTAACAGATGCTCTTGTAAGAGTGGCACCTACTAGCTAGGCACAGCCTGTATGTCCTGGGGAGTGTTCCCATCCCACACAGCGAAGGAGACTGCATCACCTTCTTTTTGTTCCTTTAGGCAAGCATTGTACACACAGAAAATACACAATATTTCTTCCACACCCTGATAAAAGTATGCATATCCTGCATAGATATGTCCTGTTGCCTGTCCTGTCCTCTGGCCCATGATGCACCCACAAACATACACATGCTGTTGTTACCCCCCACCAAGCTCCTGCAGGAGCCTGTTCTGCAGCAGCAGCACAAATGCAGTCTGGTACACACCTACGGGAGCATATCCCGCGCCCTGCTCCCATCAGGCTGAATGGGACCGAGACCTGGAGACACAGAGAGGGTTCCAAGGTCTGAGGGCAAGATAGGGATGAGAAGGAGCTGCAGTTCAGGAAGCCCTATGGTGCTTCCAGGACATTGTCACAGAGCTGTGAGCAGAACGCACTCTGCTCCATGGTTTTGCTGGAAGCCCTCTCCTTCCCACCTGGCACCCCACACTGAAACTCTGGGTTTATCTATCTTCTTCACCAAGTGTAAAGGCCAGAGAGCCTTGCCACTCCATAAGGATGGAGAGGGAGCAACCAACTGAGAACCTGCAGCAGCAAAATGGTTCCCTCAGAAAACTGCTGCAGAAAAGGCTGTGCTGAGGATCGCTCCCACCTCCACAAACCCCTTGGGGCTGCACGCAGCACTGACCATCTCAGGGAACACAGTGAGAGGCTGGAGAATGACAGTACAAAGGACACATTTACATTCCCTGACAATGACATCCCTGAATTTTCTCCCCTCTGCCCTCTACCGCTGGTCTCCGACCCACAACCCCCTGTTCCTCCAGCTCTGCAATGCCCCTCACACCTGCCTCTAATGCTCCACAGTTCCTCTACAGCTCTGTCAAACATTTACCATTTTATCTACATTTTTCCTACTATCCTGTTGCTCCTGACAGGCCTAAGGATGCTTTATCTGAATTATTCTTGGGTCACTGGAAAACTGCAGAAAGCTTTTGTGAATAGATTAGACCTGCCAAGCTTGCTCTTTAACAACACCGGTATACAAGGCTGTAGGTGTCTGGAGGTAAAAAAGCTGGTCTCTACTTCCCCCATACTCCATACACCTTTATGACACCCATCAATCCAGTCCCTCTAAGATCTGTTGCTCAACAGCCAATGCTAACGTCACTCCCATTAACACCACATTCCCCTCAAACACCTGCAATTGCAACCCCACATGCTCAGCATCTTCCATAACCCCAAAAGATTGCATCTGCTATTTGCTTATATCCCCTTTTGTTACTATGTTCCCATGTGCACATTCCCCTACAGCCACATCACTGTACCACACATACTGAAATCTCACTCTTTTATACCTTTGAAATATTGTTCTTACTGACTGTCATCCTGAATATCGCCTTTCCAGCATCTATACCCCTATCCCACATATACCCTCCTCTTTGTTCAAGCTCTCCCTTTGCGTCTGCAGAGGCAATTTGATGGAAGGATTTGTGCAGAGGGTGGGGGAGGGAAGAAGAAGGAAGGCGGGGAGGGAAAAGAGGGATTTGGCTATAACAAGACCATGTAATTAAGCTCTAGTAACTGGTACCCAGCCTGGACCCCTCATTTCAGTAATTAAAAGCAGTAATTCCTCCATTCCTAGATAACCGTTCTCATCCGATCTGTGAAAAAAGGCAGGGAGAAAGCATCCATTTGCACAACCAGCACAGACACACCCTGGGCAGCACAAAGGACTCCAGCCTGCACAGAGCCCATGTATCTCTTAGCAGAACAGCAGGGTTTTACCTGCCACAATATTTTATTCTAATGTCTTTTGAGCAATTGATTTATCAGTATTTGGGGGGGGGGAACCAACAGCCACGCTGACAGCAGCCTTTCCTCTGTCTGCGTCCTTTGTTTCTGGCTTTTCATGGAAGCGCTGTCTGTCAAAACAGCTTTTGAGCTGCACGGCAGCATCACCGCCAGGGATGCACAGAGAGCATGGTAGCTGGCGGGACCAAAACAATCCGTGTGGGCTCGGTGGTCACGGCAGGCACAATGGAGAGCTGTGCGGCGGCATTGTCGGGGCGAAGCACAGCTCGCCTCTGCACAACCAGCCCCGGACATGACAACTGCTATTTCATAGCTACAATGGACAAACACGCATTCTGCGCAGCAGCACCAGCCTCCTCACTCGATTACATCCATTATAATCACAGCAGCTCCAAAGCAACGCAACCTCTGAAGAGACAAAGCAATCCTAAAATCTTTTAAGCTTCATCGGGTAGCTGGCAATCTCTACAAAAACAAACCGGCCACTTTGCAGGACAACAAACGGCCTGAAAACCATCAGTACGACTAATGCCCACCCCGATCATTTCTCCATCTCACCTTTGCACAGATCCTCCGTTCCCTGTCTCCTGTCACTGGACACGCTCTGCTCCGGTACTGCTGAGCACTCAGATTCCAGCTGGCTCCGTGCTCTCTCACCAGGATGCTGTGGGAAATACAGAGTCAATTTTTTTTTTTTTAATTTTTTTTTTCACAGCTGCATCCCTGGCAATGCAGAGGGTCTGCGCAATCACATCTCCAATGCTTCTGCTGCTGCTGCTGCTGCTGCTGTGACGTTGCTGCGTGTGAAGGAGCAAGCATGCCCACAGCACCGCCGCTCCGGCTTGCAATCAGTCCCTGGGGGACCTCAGACAAGGCAGGGGATGGGAGGGAGTGGAGAAGGAAAGGAGGGGAGATAAGTTGAGCTGAAAGATGGAGGATTGATTCTTACAGGAATTGGGAAATCAGGAAGGTAGCATAAGGAGAAATAAAAAGACTAAAGCTTATGCCATAAAATAGAGCTGCAGCATCTTATTCTGTGATGAGCTTGGGTTTCAGATGCTGCGCGGTTGCAAGCTGCCTGATCTCTTCTCCTGGCTTTGCAAAGGAAAGCAAAAGGAACTGGAGTGCTATGTTCCTGCCATTGATAATGGCAGCCAGAGCCCTTGGAGATAAAACGCTAGTCTGCAAAGCAACGCACAGGAGGAGGAGGATGGGAGGACTTACTACTGAGAGATCAGGAAGACTGCAAGAAGCTTCTTGAAGCTTCTTTTACATTTCTGTAGTGCCTTGTCCTAAAGAGATTGCTATCCTGGGGCCATGTGAAAGGATTTTTCCCTCACCCCCCTTCACCAGAGGCAGCTGCAACCTGCTCCATAAGGCAAGTCGGTGCAGTGCCTGACAGGGCACAGGTAGCTTCACCAAGGGACACATGTGGCTACTTTTTTTCTACCACAGTCTGGGCATGACCACACATCCCAGAAAGTCAGCTGTGCTCCAGGCTGTGCCACGGGAGATGTTTCTAGCGCTGGAGCAGCTGCCCTGAGACAACCATCCTGGAGGCACCACTCATCTAGCCCCGCTCCTACAGCCACTGCCCCGCGCTGAGCTAAGCAGAGGTCAGAAAATGGAGCATCCACATTGGAAAAAGCAACCCCTACAAGCCCAAAACAAACCCCATCTCCTAAACCATGGCTCCACACTGAGTGGGTAAGTCAGAGAAGAGGTAAAAATGTCACACAGGCATACAATTTGAAGAAATGAAGAACCGTCACGTATCTGAGTACTTTTTGCTCTATGCCATGATGCACCCAAAGCAGCAACCAAATAGAAACAAATACAACAGCCCAGACAATACAACACTTTGGAGAAGCTTCTGAATCTGGAGAGGCCAACATAAAAAGCTATGCCAGAAAAATGTTAGACTCATTACTGAAAGTGGCTGCCAATTGTATTGGATCCCGGACCACTAGATACCTTTAAAATATCTCTTCAGGTAACATTCAAATCAGATTTCTGACTGAAAACCCAGTGGCTGATGGGTGGCTCCCACAAAGGGCTCCAGAGGTAGGAGGCCAGGACTCCCTCCGACACAGAGAGACCCTTCCAGTGAGAAAAGAGAAAGGGCCTTGGGCTGGCTGTGGGCTGTGCAGCCCGTTTGCAATGCACTGGAGCCAGCATCGCAGATGCACCTCTGCTACTCACCTCCAAAACACAGGGAATGATCCCTCAGCCCATCCCAAAGCTCAGGCTCCGCACGTCCTTCCCGAGAGGCCGATGCATCTCCCCCTTCTGTGGTACTTCATGCTCCCCAGCCCACTGCCTGTCTCTCCTTGGATGCCTGGGACCCACACCACCACCTTGTCCTGTTCAAGCAGCAGGGACAAGCCCCAGGGAGGACGCAGGAGTGAGGGATGTACCTCCACTAGTCCCGACGGCTCTGCTCCACCAGAGCTGCAGTAAATGAGACTACTTACTGTACTCCCATTAGCGTGCAGCCCCCGGACCCCTGCACGGCCAGTCCCATTGTATTGTCAGTGTTAATTAAGGCAGGCTCAAGCAGGCATCTCCGGCCCCTTCAGCTGGGACAGTCAGGGAGCAGCAGTAAAGCAGGAGACAGAGAGTCTCAGCTGCGGAGCTCTGTGCAGAACAAGGAGCGTTTGTTACCCAGGAGACTCGTTCCCACAGCAGAGAGGAGAATGGAAACTATTTCGGTGCCCTCCCCAGTCCTCCATGAGCATTGCCAACGCTGACGCCAGGAGGTATAAATGCTGGCAGGCTGAGTGCCTGCCTTCGTCCCTGTCCCTGCCACAGGACACTGGGCATTAACCAATTCACTGACAGCAATGCCTGCCTTGTGTGGCAGACACACACACGAGAGCAGATGGAGTCAGGGGGCTGCTTTGTTAAAATATCAGACAGAGCAATGCAGCAGACAAGGGACTTCTTGAGAAACACTCGTGTTTACATATCTGTTCCCAACATAAACATTGGTATCCTCCTCCCCAAAACACATTCAGCATGTTCCCCCCACCCCAAGCTCACGTGGCCTTGCACGTCTGCAGCAAGCACCCTTTTGCTGCATTTTCCTCCCAGGACCTGCCCCTCTCAGCAACAGCAGTAAAAACTGATGGGCTGTCCCAAAGCTTCATAGGCAGTAAGAGATTGCAGGCGCTAATGAGGAAGAAGAAAGCTCTTTCTTGGGGACTGTCTTCTAAGAGATGACTTCTCTTTGATCACAGAGATGAGTCGGTGCGAGAAGGGGAGCAAGGCTGACTCCACAATCTCATGGAAGAAGGGGAGCAGGGATACTGCAGGCTGGTGACTGCGCTCCTCAGAGAAGCAAGGTGAGGGAGATGGAGGTGCCAGAACATGCCTGCCTCTACAGTAACAGTGGTCCCTGCCCTGCTTGGCCTGGAGACGTAGGGATAGGTGCTTCCCTCACACCCCAGCACTGCAAGGTGCAGCTTGGCAGGAGAAAATTCCTTATCAAGCAACGTCAGTCTCATTACTTACAGGCATCCTGGGTGTCGGGCAGGGTTTTTCCCATCTTGCCTCCTTCCCCCTTGCTCCAAGGGTGTCAGAACTCAATGCACAACATGTTCTCACATCTGTGAATTCCAGTAAGGAGGCACATCCCATTCCCAGTGATGGGCTGCAGCAGAGTTCACCACTTTGGGGAAGCCCCATGTGCTGCATTCACACTGGACATGAGCTGTGTGTGTACCTGGAACGCTTGCTGACAACCACCAGGACACAAATAGATCATCTAGGCAGAAAAAAGCCCAACATTTTTGTCTTGGCCTCGGGCTCCTTCCTGCACATACCATGGAGGAATTGGCTGCTAAGGTCAGCACGCCCCCACTTTTACTGCAATTGTACAGCAAAATCATCCACCAGCAGCCCAAGCCTCCCACCTATTTGCTGCAAATCTGCTCCAGTGATCCGTAAACTGGAAACAGCTCAGCCTCAGATCCCAGCCGGCTGCCTGGGCTGTAGCTCTGGCATGAAGCACCGCGCAGGAACAGGTCTTTAATCACCTCTCACGGTCAGGCGCGGTGCACAATCTGACCACCCTTGCAACAGCCAGACAGCCTCAGGGCTGCTGCCTCTCCACAGCAGCTCACAGCTATAACCCAGCACAGGGAGCTGCCGGCCGCCTCCTCCTAAAGGATGGATATTTTGACCTAGCCCTCATTACCTTCAGTGTGTCCATGCCTCTCGAGCAAACAGAATGTGATATGAGCAACAGCAAGCTCATCACCACAGCAGACAAGCTGTGCCTTGCTATCTGTGGATGCAACAGCGTGAACATGCCCAAGCTACAGCTTCTGGCTTATCATGACCCCATTTGTAGCACGGCCACAGGAGGGATGGACATCTTCACTCTTTCCCACGTGCTGGACCACTCATGAGCAAGACAGGAGCAGCTCACTGCCTTCTCACCTCCCTCCCTCATTGCTCATGGCAGAAATCTGAATCCCCAAGGCACGGCAACCCCAGGCATCACCACTGAGGCTGTTTCAGCAATGCCAGAGACAGCGATGTTGATCAGAGCTGAACTAAGAGCATGGTCCTGCTCAACTGGAGCAAGGAGGACCAGGACACGGAGGCCAACAAGAAAGCAGGAGATGCTGAAAACTTTATAAAAATCCTCAGAAAGGAAAACCAAAATAATTCCTCATCCCTGCAAGCCCTGCCCTTCAAGGTCAAACAACATCTTTCTCTCAAACACACAGAGATCAATACAGACTGATCGTTACCAACATGCGCTTGACAACTTTTCTACTCAGTGAGAACAAATATGGGAGCTCTTGAATGAGGGGTCAAAAATCCAAGCAGATTGATAAAAACACATGTTAGCATAGTGGTAATGCCTGCCCTCAGTCCTCACATTTCCCCAGGGGGTCACTAACCGATCCCCACTGAGCCTGCCTTCCGAGAGGATCTGAGGACAGAGGCACAGGAGTCTGTGGGGTTATGCTGGTCACAGGCACGTTCGCAACAGCAGGATTCACCAGCCCACCATGATGATCCTGTCCCAGCAAGCCCGGCCCACTGCCCAGAACAGCAGTACTGATTTCTCCAGGGCTAGCGACCCAAGGCAGGAGTCCAAATAAGAAAATGGCTTGAAAAGAAAAGGTTGTTGCTGTTTTTTTCCCCAAAGTTGGACATTTCGTGTTGCTTGCTAACTGTCTTCTAACAGAATTAATTCCCCAAATTCATTCCTCTGATGTTTAAGAGCATTCTCTAAATTTCTGGCTTATCTTTACCCATGCACAGCTCACCCCTATTCACTCATGTTCCAAAAATGAGCTTTAACGTCAGCGTTTATCCAGTCTGTGTTTAAAGTTATATCATCTGAGTTCTTTAATCACTTTGCATTAGGTAGGCTCTCCATTTCTTTGATCATGCCTGTATCCCTTTTCTGGACCTGACCCAGTTTGCATACAGCCTTCAGAGAGTGACTGGAAACGTGCAGACTTCCAAGCAAGGTCTCACCGTGCCTTAATATGCTAAAATTTCCCCTCTCTGCTACAAATATTTTGTCATGTTGTATGACATTTATCTTTTTCATGGCTGCATCATACTAGACGCTCACAGCTATCCTGCACATCACTGATAGACCCTGGGTTTTCCCCTGCCTCCCTCACTTTCCCCAATGAGCTCCCAGTTGGAGATGAACTTTTTGCTCGTTTCTCATGCACACAACCGTGCAATTTTGAACTACCCAGTTCCCATTTGCATTATTCCTTAAGGACATCCAAGCTCTTCCTGCTGAATAACCCTGAACTGTCTGTGATGATGCTTCCTAGCTTTGTGTCTTTAGGAAACATCACTAGTAAAATCTTACTTTTTAATGCTTAGAGCAATATTTGATGTATTGAATAGCTTCCATTTTGAGGCTACTCTCTACTAACAACTTCCCTTCAGACCAGTAGTTTCTCTTTCAACATTCCTGTTATTTTCCTCTAGTCTTTTTATTGCTTCTTAGTTCTCAAAGGGTATTATGGATGGAAGAAGTCCACATGGGTTCAAGGGGACGCAGGACAAGCACCTGAGAGATCCATTTCAGCTTACTAAACAGATAAAATATAAGAAACTTAGCAAATCCCCTGGAAAAAAAATATTAGGATATGATACCGGTTTGCCCTGCTCCCCTTCCTCCCTAGCTGCAATCACCTGCAACTGCTTTTGGAAAAATCATACTGGGCAAGGTATTTTGTTCATCCCAATCATTATCTTGATTTCCACCTTCCTGTATTAAGGTTGAATCCTTCCTGTTGATAGCACCTGACGTCTCACTGCCCAGGAACAGAGGTATTCACAAGCTCCATAAAAAGTCACAACTACCAGATAGGACTAGTGCTGGCAAGGCTCCCCACGGGGCTGGGCTGAGTTCCACATACCTCTACAATACCGAGATGTCTATGGGAAAACCAAACCCAGCCCATAACCAGCTGTCTGTCTCCAGTCCCTTCCAGCCCAGGATTCCAGTACGTTCGTACTGTTTTTCTAGGAAGGTGCTGCTATCAACATTTTACACGCAGGAGACTGGGGCAACAAGGAGATGTGAATCACTTGGAAGGCTGTGGGAAAGGGATAACCAACCCTACAACCCCAGCGCACATCTTTTAGCCCTAGTAGTTAGTACTGCCCAAGCAAGAGCATAAAGAAATAGCTGAACACTTTTAGGCAGAGGGAAATCAGGACAGAAACAACAGAGCAGGTCCTGAATCATGCCTGAAGTCTCAGCTTCAATCTGATAAACAAAGCTCATAAAGCTGTACAGAAAACCTTGAATTAAAGCAAAGTCTGGACATAACTGATCCAGCCTGAGATTTCAGAGTGTCTGAAGCAGGAGCTCAGCTGTAACAGCAATCTTGCTTATTCAAGCACTCACTCTACCATTGATGATACAGTGAGTGGGAATATCAACTCTTTCACCAATTAAGCCTTGGCAAAAGGAGCAGCAAGGGTATTCTTGAAAAAAAAAAAAAAATCTGGTCATCAGTTGTTCTGAGCAGCCCATGGTAACAGTGGGTATTAAGGTGCTACTGGCTTCACTCCTATTAAAATTAGTTTTCAAAATGGGATCAATGTTGCCTCTACAGTACAATTTACCTAAACCATTAGTTTCACCATAACTTACTAGTTCCCCACTGCCATGAAGAAAGCCTTAAGCCTTAAGCATTACATATTATATTGGAGCTGGTGAATTTGGCAGCCACAATTCTGCTGTATTTACCAGTTTGTATTCTGACCTCAAATAAAAATTACATATTTCCAACTAAGCAGATGAAAAGCTGCAGGGCTGAGCTGAATCCACAAACCTGAAATGGTTCACTGTCTACATACTAAGTACAGCCACGGATTGCTGTGTACACAGCATGCACTGCTCAAGGAAGGTGACCGCTTATGGTTCCCATGATGAACACCGAAGTGACATTCCCTTCCCACTCCAGCGGCATCGCCTGGCTGACTCAAAGTGAGGGTGACTGCACTGCAAACAAGTCTCTGCTCACAGAGACTGCAATGGAAGGGATGCAGTAGGGAAGGGGCAAGCAGAGGAGAAGAAAAACATCACTGTTGGACACACAAGAGGCCACATCCAAGAATGGAAAAAGCCTCCTGCCCTCCTGCTTCAGTACTGAGTCATAAATATTCCAGTTTTCCAAGGCAACGGCAAGTATGAAAACTGCTCTGGATTTCATGCAGAAAACCCACACTCACCTCCCTCTGCGCATGCCGAAGCGCTTCCCTGCCATCACTGCTCAGGGCAACAGCAAAAGCCAAGCAGTGAGATCTGCCAGCTCACCGCAGAGCGAGTCCCCAGCAGACCTCCCTGTTCTCAAACACTCCCACCTTTGCAACAGAACTCAGGGAGTGCATAACCACCAGCTGATTTATTAGAGACATGTGACATTAATTACGGTTGTTTATACTGATTTTTTTCCCAAGTTTCTCCATTTACCACCCAAACTGGACACGTAGTGCTGCTCTGCAGTGTTACTTGCTCTAGTTGGCTGTGTTTTAGTGGCAAATAAAGCAATGTCTAGACAGCTTGCGCTTCTGCAAAGCACTCTGATTAAAGGAGGATCTTGAAGGTACACTGAAAAACCACCCACTAGCAGCAATGCTACAGCACAAGATTGTCCGGCCACCCAGGCCACCAGATGCCAGTGCCACCCAAGAGACTGCCTGTGCTCCTGAGCACCCACATCCCCGTAGGCACCAGGAAAAGCTGCAAAGGGGAGAGGAAACAGGATGGTTAAGGGAGAACCATTGAAAACTTCTGCTAAAAATTCTGTAATGCAGGCTTGTAACTAAATCCTGGAGACCCCATCCACCACTTGTGCATTTAACCTGCTGGTTCTCAGATGGAGCGCTTGTTTTTTACTCTTCATCTGTATTGTCTACAGTACCGATCTGGTAAGTGAAGGGATAAGGTCTACACATAAACATCAAATTGACATAAATTATAGTCATTTCCATGACACCTCACACAGCACAGATTGCACATCCCCACCCATAATCATCCTGCATGACCTGCTCATTCAGAAGGGATCTGTGCTTATTGTAGATCACAGGCTGAACTTGAGTAATAGTGGCATTTTGCTTTGAAGCAGACAAACAGTATAAAGGGCTGTATGAATAGGCAAGTCATATGCAAGAGGTGGAGTAATCCTTCCTCTCTGCCCAAATTGGCACTTGCCTCATGGGCATGTCCTATACAGACCAACTGGTGAGAGTTCGAAAAGAGCAAGGAAAACCAGAAAGGAACAAATTGCAAAGCAAGCAGGTTAGCTCTCTGTAGAAAACCAGGGGGTACATGAAAGCAGTTCTGAAATGTATAAAAGGCTGCTGCAAGAGCACGTGAACAAGCTGTTCTCCATAACCTCAACAACAAGAATAGGCTTCCTGAGGAGCAGCCAGGGAAGTTTAGGTTAGACATCAGGTATAACAGATAAAACTAGGCATTCATTATTCCACCAAAAAAGCACAGCAGTCAGGAGGTAAGACTGTTTAAGAAAACTTAAGTTTTCTTAATATTTTGCATGGTCTTGTCTGTCTCGGAAGCTCTTTGCTTTACCTATTTAGAGGCATGCTTTCCTGTTAATTTTCACAGGCCCTTAGCATCAGAAATTGGAAACAATTAGTTTTTCTGGCCTTGCCGATGAAGAAATGCCCATCTTAGGGTCTTGGCCAACCCAGTGTGCTGCGGCATCAGGAGATACCGACTCAGGGAAGGGACTGGACTGCTGAGATGCAGGTTGCAGTAGACAATGTCCCAATCACTGGGAGCTTCTAGAGAGATGAAATGAAGAAACACAAGGAATGGCATAACCTGAGTCCACTATACCTGGGTCAGGGAGATGTAATTATATGGCTTCTGGAGGTCTTATTTTCATATGATTTCTGTTTGACTCAGAGGAGCAGGAAGCCTCTAATGCAGGATTAAAAGCTGAGAGCAGTTTATTCTCTGAGGCAGAATACCTGGAGCAACAGAAACACACTTCTGGAAAGAGACAGCAAACCTATAGGTACAGCCTGAGAGTGGAAAAGCAACCCATGCCAGCAGATCCAGTAGCTAATTCACCTGGCTGTTAAAAACATACTCTGGGGATTTTTATCCTAAATGGCATATGCTTAGCACCAGCTTTCAGCCAGTGGCTTCACCCTCCTTTCATTCACCACAGTGAAGAGACTTCTTCTCATGAATTCAGTCTTGTTGAAGATGATCCTTGACCACAGCTAAGAGCCTTCCTAACTTTCTCTTTGGTTAACTCTTCCCATCTAATACAGCAGGCTGTCCTGGATGATCACTCAGCTGTACTCGAGATCTCCATGTCAGGTCAGCCCATGGTTAAACAACCTTTTGGCTGTATGTGTTTATTGGTGTATACTTAATTAGCACAGTCTAATCTGCAGCACCTCGCTGCTGTGCAGCCAGTTGTACAAGGTCTACCTCCTCCAAAAGGCATGTTCAACCAACAGACAGGCATCTCGTACACAGGCAGGCACACAGAGCCAGCACTGGGAAGCACGTGCCTGTCCACTGCGTGCAACAATTCTGCTCAGGTTGGAGAAAGACCCAGAGTGAAGGAAATGCTACAGGGATAAAGGGGATCCATGCATGGGAGGAAATCCTGCCATGTTCTTTAAAATAGAAACGAAAAGCTGGCAGAGGCAAAGCCCGGGCACCAGTGACGAGGCAGGCCACAAAGGCAAAGGAGGTCACAGGAGATGCCTGACAAACACACCAAGCTTAGGTTGTGTTGGACAGACTGAAACAGGGCTCAGCCTCATGTGAAGCAGATGAAAGAGCTGGGGCACACGGGGTTCCCCGTGGAGACATCTCAGCACTTCAGGAACTGCTGGAAACTGGTGTGGGGCTCTGGCACTGCACAGAAGACTACCGAGAAACATCCAGCAAAGAGGTGCTTAAAGACGACAAACAAGGTCATGTGTCCCCATGCACCTCAGGCACATTCCAGTCAGGGGAACAAGAGCATGCCAGGGTGGGAAGAGCCCTGAAAGAGTCCTCAGGAGCTCTGTAATGTACGATGATACACAGAGCTTTGGCTCAGGCCTAATAATAAGCAGCAACGATGACGACTCAGAGAGCTCCTTTGTTGGCTGGACATGGGAGAGGAGCAGGAAGGGGCAGAGGAATGGAGGAGCAGGAAGCCCCTGATGAAGGACCGATTGCCCAGAGCATGTTCCTGGAAAAACAGAAACACGCTTTTCATCTCCATGACTTATTTCCATCTCCGGACAATTCTGAAGTCTATGCTTTCAATACATACGTAAGAAAGCACTCCATCCTGTGCACAAACCCAGTGTGTGCCTCTCAACACACAGCAAGGAAAAGAGAAGACCAGCTAAATGGTGAGATGGGGAGTAGGACTAGCAAGGGCTGAGCATGCGAGATAACAACAGTCCAAGCCAGAACATGAGCGGCTGCTCTGCTCTCACTCATCCTCAGTGCAACACCCAGAGAAAACTCTGGGTCATGGTGTTCTAACAGGACCTGCTCTCCATCCCTGGGAACATCTGCCAGAATTAGTAATCCCGTATCAGAGGAGGTGAAGCATGGAACGCCAAACAGTGCTTGTGACCTTTTTAGCAATTTTTGCACACCTGCTGCTTTTACAGCAATTTTCTGCATCAGCTTAAAATAAACCCAGCCCTTCTGAAAGTAAAGTACTCAGAGATTGCAGAAGCACCTGGCCCTTCCTCTACAAAGCCAGAAACCAGCACAGATGTATCTGGGGATGCAAACGTTGAGGCCAAGGAGGTATAGAGGGGAATTAACACTGTAGTCCTGAACCCCAGCATCTGAAAGAGAAGCATGGTCTCCCCTGTCCATGACATTGCTGCTTCCAATTCAGAGCAAATAGGTAAGCCCAAGCACTGCCCCCAAGTTTGCAGCCAGGAGACATCTTGGGTCTTTTCCTCTTCTTCTGTGTGCAAGGCTCCATGTATTAAACCATGTAACAGCAACGGGTGCTCCACTCCCACAGGGGGTAACTTCTCCTACATCCCATCTTAGACCAGGCAGGAGTGGAGCCACATCATCTATCTGCAAGAAGGAGCATCTGTGTCTTCAGATGGGGCTTCTTTGAGCATGAGTCCTCCAAGAAGCATTTCTGTGAGCTCTAGGCTCTGTACACTGAACACAAGGACTCAGTGGGGTCTGCTGCTTTCCAGTGGGGTCTGCTGCTTTCCAGTGCTTTTCCAGCACACATCAGGGCCTGATGCTGCAGCAGCATGAGAGCAGCTGAATTGCATACCTAGCATAGGATTTGACCAACAACAGGCAAAACCCAGCCTGAGGTAAGCAAGCTGCAGCTTGCTGCTCCTCAGTGGGACGGTGCATCCTGCGCTGGCTACACAGCCCAAGGAGCATGGCTCCCCAGCAATCTCTGCTGTGTGGTCCTGTTTTCAGTTACAGGCACCGCCCGCACCATGGGCAGAATTTTGGAATAACTTTTGTGTTTACATGGATAGCAAGAACATCCAGAGCCATAGCTGTTAATTCAGCATACAGATTTAATATGCCTTCCACAATTAAACTAATCTCCAGCTACCAGTTGTCGGGATAAACCTAACACAGGGCCAGAATCCCTACATATGCCATTGCTACAGCCCAAGACTTTTTAGCGGAGCAGCTAGCGCTGGCCACCATCAGGGACCTGGCAGCAGGATAGATTAAAGCTCAGGTTAACCCCTCCTGGAATGTCCTGTACCTCTCATTAGACCTAGTGATAATACTCAGAACACACAGGGAAAGCTCAGTAGCAAATAACCTAATTACAAGTGAAAGTCTCACATCCTCTTGGTGACCAGCACATCTGCTGAACCTGAGGGTCCGTGTTCTCTGTGGTTGGAAGGACAGCAACAAGAAGAAAACATGGGGATCCGTGCTGGACCCCCTCCTGCTGCCCCTCCCAATGGTCCAGGGCTGCTATCTATGGAAGGTTCCCAACACTTTGGCTGAAACGACGCCAGCATTTGGGCAGGGCTTGGTGTTATTTTTAACACTTGCTCACATAACTCTTTGGATGAATCCTGGGAAGAGCTCGTCACCAAAATAGTATACTGTGGGCACTATTTATACACCCACTGGCAGCACAGCAGGATATACTGAGGAGGGAAAGCTAGAGAACCCCCTTCCCTCCTCACAGCTTAGTAACTAGGGATATAGGGGGGCCCTAAAACATGGTTTGTTGTTTGGGCTAGTCCTCAGAAGTAAACCATCACCTGCAGAAGGCCTGATACCCTTGTCTGTCCTGTTTAGGAGACTCTTGTCCACATGGGAGGGAAGCCCAGGTACAGCAAGCTTGGGGAAGATGGATGGCTGTGTGTGCAGGGGCAGGGACATCACAGCTGCTGTGGACTAAAAAGGGAACAGTTGTGCCCATACACCGGCTAGGTCAGAAGAAAATGCTGCTGCCTTCCTATTTTATCTATCCGTGGCTACTGCAGGGATAACCAGCAGGGGTAGGGTTTCTTAGTCATCACCTCTTTCCCCTATGCAGCCCCAGTAAAGGTGTGCAGTAGTGGGGGAAGGTGAAGCATTAAATGCCAGTGAGGTTCACTGGAAAGAAGGCACCAGACTAATAAGATTGACTGTCCTTCGTCTCTAGGGGTAACAGCAGCCTCAGGCCTTTTCATATCAAAATAGCTTGCCCTAAAGGACTGAAGGAAAAAAAAAATACCCTTTTGAGACTATCCAGAGAAAGGAGGCTCTTCCCCTGTCTAATTTTCTGGGGTAAAAATGCCTTCTCTAAAGCCATTTCCATGCCTATTGAACTTCCTTGATTTTTGTCTTCCATTTCTTCTCCCTCCCTGCTTCTGCCAAGACACATTCAGGCCGCTCTCTACTTTCATATCTCCTGGAGAAGCAGGTGACATGACCTGCAGAACATGCACAGGATGCTGCATGAGAACAGGGAAGGCAGACAGGCTCTGGAGCACCAGCACACCATCCTGGAGTAGAAAGGGAGCCAGAGTTTGATTTTTCAGTGTGTAGGGGAAAAGAAAATGGATATATGCAATTTCTTTCCATGTAATAGAGGCTACAGCCTGAGCAGCGTACTGACTGTTCATCAGAGCTACAGAACAACGCAAAATAAAACCACATACACACTACTAATTGAAGCAGGCTTTCCAAGCAGGGGCGGGACTGGCCACATTACTTTTAGCAGAACAAATGGAAGAGATCAGCTCCTACCTTGCAAGATAAAATCTCCCCAGACCGTGGGCTCGGCTCACTGCAGCTGGAAGCCGTGTGCAGCAGCAACGGCATGAGAGCGGCAGGAAGAATATAGCATGCAGAGCCAGTGATAATCCAAAGCAAAACCAGCTTGTCCCCGTGTCGGCTCAGGGATCAGAGAGCCATGCTGCGGGGAGTCTCTGCAGGCAGCTCCCCCGTTGCTGCAGGATGGCGGGCGAGAGGCAACATGACAAGGCACTTCTTCCAGATGGGAGCTGGCTCAGGGATTCCTCCTGCTGCCAGTCACCTGCCTCTCCTCGGGCACCGTGGTGCCAGGGTGCTGGTCTCACTCACAGAGCATGTGGGCAGGAGGGAAAAGTGAGGGCTGCGGGCTGCTGGCAATGCAAGGGCCAGATTGCTAATGAAAGCCCCAGTGTAAATACAGATGCACTCTGGGGAGGGCTATGGCAGAAATGCAGCTCGTGTTACAGAGAGCCATTTACAGCAAGCTGAGAAAGAAGCGAGCACGATGGGGCTGTGCGGGCTGGCTCCACGGCCTGCCTGCTCGGGCAGGGGGGTGGGAGGGCAGCTGCCTGTGAGGGGAAGCCGTGGGGTGAAGAGACGACTAGTGAGGGGAGACCCCTCAACTCCACACTCTCCAGCAGCTCCTACAACTCCATACACTGCACCTGCTAGCTGTAATGCAAACCTATGCAATCTTCCATCCTGCGCCCCGCTTGGGACAGCCCCAGCCCCACACCTTCTCTGGTGCACAGTGCTACAGCAGCCCATCACACCTGGGAGGAAGGCTGATCAGAGCATTGCTCCATCCATGTGTGTGACCAACTCATGGTGCAGGAGCCCATTCCCATTCTCCAGGCCCTCTCCCCATGCTCAGGGTCTCCACATCTTTGGGACTTACCCTGTCTCTCCAGTTCACTGCCTTTGGCACCTCATGTTAGAAATCTTCTTTCCCTGCCATTTCAGGATAACTTACAAGCTTTATTGCAACTGGATTTACACCAAATAAGGAAGGCAGGGGATAGGGACTAGCTCAGCAAAGAAGCAATGTGTCAAAGGGTCTGGGGGCTTTGCCTCCGTTGTGCCCACAACTGGAACCAGCAGTAGGGGGGTTTTACAGGTTTCAGCCTCTGCCCATTAAACAAGCGCTGAAAGACCTCAGCAAGAGGCTGAGAAGGAGCTGTTTCAGGATGCATACCACAGCAGGCATAGCCTATTTTCAGTAAGCCTGGTGCCAGATAGGCATATAGCTCATGGCAGTGACCTCTGGGTGCAACCGGTGACAAAGAACTGGGAGTTCATGTAGTTCTGAAGCAACTGAGGCTTCTGTAGAGGCTGGGGGGACCTCCGTTGAAAAAACATTGCCTAGCCTCAAAAGAAAAAGTTTGAAAACAGTTGACTTAAGCCAATTACATCAGTGAGTGCTATTAAAAACCTAGCTTCAAGGAGAGCACAGGGATCCCAGAGTAATAGGTGTATGTCCTGCTGATACCTACCCAGAGGGGTGAAGCCAGACAGGCATTAAGCCAGCCTGAAATGCTCCCTGTTAATGACAGCAGCCAGGTTATATTATCTGTTGTCTCCTCTCTCCAGCAAACTCCTGGTACAGCCACTACCCTTCCACACAGCTGGGAAGGTAAGGTTATTGAAGTTAAAACTCCCCGTTCCTGCACATGCTGATACCGTTTGTGTGGGCTGACAGTGCCTGCAATGAGGAAGGTGCTTTATGCAGAGATTCTCCACCGCAGCCCAGCCCAGCTGATCTTGGGATGAGATAATTCCCCTGGCATTGAGCTACCCTTGCACAAGAAAAAGGGAAAACTTCCCAGTGTATCAACAGTGAATCTGGTACCAGGTGCAGCTCCCCATGTCTATCTGAGACAAAATACAGCCACGACTCCATCGCCAGGTATTCATCAACATGGGCAAGAGGGTCGCAGACAGGGGGCTGCTTCTCCAAACACAATGAGCCTTCATGACTTATTCCTGCGTAGTGACAAACTGGCAGCAGGTCTCTACTAGGATGAAGTGACTACACTGGCAGGCTGGTTCATTGCTAAACAAGACAACACTGAAGCCACATCTTCAACCAAGCTGCTTCTGCAGCCAAACTGGTCTCAACCAGGGAATGGCTAGCCACCAGACGATCCCAAAGGGTTTGAAAACCATTCAGAACAACCCAGGCTCAAACAAGGCAGCTGATAGTGTTTAGATAAAGGCTGCAATAAGGCTCATCACATCTGCAGCAACAGCAGCCCTGTCAAGGCACAAGTGACAGCCCTGCAGCATCCACAGCCTGCCAGGAGCATGAGCATTGACCTTGGCTGGGAGCCCTGTCTACAAGCTCTCCCCTGTGCTTTCTGACTGCACCTGGAGAGACAGAGGAAAGTGATACCCACAGAAAATGGGGTTTAGCAATCTGTGCAGCCTGGCCTCATCTCACTTTGGGAGCTGCTCTTCCCTACAAGCACTGCTCCAGCTCAGTCTGACCCACTGCCCACACTCATCGTTCACGGGAGCAATCCAGCCATTACAGGACAGGACAGACACAGTCAGCACCACTACACAGAAGTTTACTTTTCTATCATCTCAGCTGCATAAAACTTCAAGCAGACCACGTCCCTGTTCGGTGCCTCCGTTTCCCCCCACCCCGTGAAATAAGGATCAGAACACTTACCAAGCTGCTGCGGATGTTGTAAAGTTAACTTCGTTATGGGATGCTGGCAGTCTGTAAACAGTAACGAGCATTCTGCGAGACTCTTTTTCCACCCATAGAGCAGAGACTCCTTGTGGCTTTCCCAGGCACACAAGCTACTGCACGCAGCTTTCTTCACCCTCACCATGGCAGGTACGCTGCAAAGACAGGGACCCCCATGACCCCCAAAAGCAGGAGCTTCGATCCCTCTACCATCTGCGTCCAGGCCATCTGCCAGGCAGGAATGCGATGGACCAGCCCAGCCTCAGCTGAGCTGTCAAGGCAGAGGAAGGGCTGGGGCTGCACCGTTCTGGAATTCCAGCAACGCACAAACACCCCGTCAGCCTGCAACAGGAATGACTCCTCCCTGCCCCGGACCAGGCTGAATCACTGGAAATACCAAAACAACAATGAGGTCACATTCCCAGAGCATGGAACTGGAGCCAGATATAGCCGTGCGGAGAAGCGTGCTAAAAAGGGACTCGGTGTACAGGCTGGAGGCTCTGGCAGACAGGCACCCTGGACATTTGTCTCGTTTAAAAACAGCTTGAGGCTGCCAGGAGACTTTTTTTTTCTCAGCAGGGAACTGGGCGGCACAACAGGGGCTTTAAACTCTATATCCGTCCCACTGAAGGAGGCACAAACATTAGAGCTCGTGAGTGTATAGATTTTGGTTCAAGGAACAAGGCAGAGGTAAAATTATCACTGGATTCTGAGTCCAGTGTTCCCAAAACCTCACTGCAATACTGTGCTCAGGCTTAAGCAGTTAAGAATCCCCCTGCAGCAAGCTGAATGGCAGACAAAAATCACATGCCCATTACTGTCTGGTTGCTTTTGCTACAGCCTCAGCCAGCTTCCACAAAAAAAACCACATTGGTTTGTTAAGTTTTCAACAGGGTGACAGGCAAATAACAGTGGCTTCTGCTATTGCTCCTAAAATGAGCATCTAAGGCACTCCATTATCAGTAAATAGACTTTTAAAGGCAGTGCAGTTCCAGCCTTTCCCAGTTCTCAGTGGAGGGAGACTGGAGACATTTTGGTACTTAGACTGTGAAGGAAATTGCAACACGGGACTTGGAAAGGATAGAGGAATTCACAACAGAATTCGCAATAGGCTGCTCTTTCCCCTCTCCGTAGGACGAGACATTTGGATGGATATCAAGAACACCCACAGTTATATGAAGAAGAGGCTCTAAGAATCCAGATATTGTTCCATCAGGACGTAAACCAGATCCTAATCAGAAGCCAAGGGGGAGCAAAGATAGGACCCGACAGCTAATGCCAGGCATCTCACCTGGCTGTCTGGGCAGCAGTCATTGTTCTCGCATACGCTGCAACAACCACAGTGTCTGGCATATTGAGCTGGTGGGCTATGCCTGCACCAGTCCCTTTCTCCCGCAAGTGCTTTCAGATTTGGTAATAAAAGATATAAGAAAATCTGTGGTGACCTGTGCGTAACTCCCACAGGAGAGCCATTAGACCAGAAGTGCTCAAAACCAAACCAGTTCATTTCACCCCGCTCTTTCAGCACGTTCTCGTAGCAAGAACCACCATATTGGGTCACACCAAGAATACTTCTGGTCTAGTGCCCTGTCCTTGACATTTTGGCACCGGCATACACATATCACAGAGTACAGAGTGATCTCTCCTAAGGCCACACTCTTCCAGCCTGCAACAGTCAGCAGTTAAAGAACTTCTAGAGCTGGAGGCTGCACAATGACCACAATGTTTAACAGCCACTGAAACACATCGCTGCCATTGAGATGTCTGGTTCCTTTAGGAATCTGTGTGTATTTTCAGCCTTCATGCCATCTCGTAGCAACATGATCTGCAAATCAACTGTGTTGAAAAAGGACTTCCTTAACCTCCTGCCTAATAAATAATTTTGCTGGATGTGCTTCCTCTGTGCTGTGAGAAATAGCAAAGTTGAGTAAAGGCATTCCTTACTCAACTTCTCCCCACTGTACACTATTTTGTAGGCCTTTACTCTTTCCCACTATCATCGACTTTTCCTTGTTTAATCTCTCTTCCTATAGAAGCTATCCCCATCCCTTAATCATCCTCATTCCCCTTTTCTGTATTATGTCCAGGTCTCTGCCACTCTACTTGAGAGAGAGTAACAACACTGTATGTGGTACTCAAGATGCAGGCACAACATGACTATATACCTAAGTATACAAGAATATATACCAGCATTTTTTTATTTATTCTTTATTTCCAGTATGAGGTCTACCTTTTTGGCTACAGCTGAACATTGAGTTGATATGCTCAGAAAGCGATCCACAGTGGCTCCAAAGGGCTCCTTGTGGGCAGTGAGAAACTGTTCACAAACCACCATTACATGCATAAAGTTGTGGCATTTATCAGCATGGAATCCCATTTGCTGTTTTATCATGCTAATAGTTTTGCAAGATACTCCTGTAATTCTTCAGGCAGTTTTCAAACAAACTACCCCGACTAACTTAGCATCATCAGAAAATTGTAGTCTTCACTCCGTCTTCCAAACCATATGTATATGTGTTGCACAGTGTGTGTTCCACAGAGATCCCCGGGCACTGCAGGTACCAGAGCTTTGATGCGTTGCAAAGCATGGCATTTGACAAGGAGTGCTCTAAGCACAGTGACCAGCAATGCTCCGTCTCAGTGGGATATCCCACCACGGCCTCATGCAAGGAGCTGTGGAACTCTAATGCTCGTGGTCTGGACCTGAACTTGTGCTGGCACAGGGCCATGCACAAGTAGGTATCTGTGCAAGATACTCCACAGGCTTTGCCAGGCACAGTCTCAGTGCTGTGTAGATGGTAGCACAACCATTACAGCAGTAGGATGGGCACACTCCATATCCCATTGCTGGGATGAGATTAGCAGCACACCAAATTTGTGCTCACACAGCACCGTCTGAACCAGTGCCTTGCCTTGGAACTTGTGGAGGATTCTGGTGCAGTCTGAACCAGCCGTTGTGAAATCAGCCAACAAGAAGTTCTTCTTGTAAAGGACACAAATGAGTTGCCCAAGAGACACCACCACTGTAGTGCATAGTCTTCTGCAAAGCGGTGAACTATCAGAGAGGCTGAAAGCATCCTAAGGCAGTGTCCTTCAACAGCAGCCTGTACAGGTTGTGCCAGACAGATACTGGTGTCACCAGAACATTTGTAACAGCAGCCCAAGAGCTGCCCATGGGGAGACTGTTCAGAGAGGAGCGGTCCTGAGGAGGACATGGTTCGACTGGTACCCCCTGCTCCTGGCCCCTGGTGATGTGGTTAGCAAAAAGAGTGTCATTTTATGAGTCGAGCCACTTTGTGACCGAGCGGGTCACATATTCGTTCCCGTCTCCTCATTCTCAGGCCCTGAAGGTCCTGTGCACCAAGTAGACAAACGAAACAGATTTCTTCTTCCCCTCCCCTACCGGCCTCAAGGTTCCTGGGTGCCAGGAACCTGTTAAGAAAATAAAGCTTTAATTGTAACTATGGTTTAGTGCCGTCATCATTCTGCTAAGGATCCCTAAAAGAGCCCGTCTGCACCCTCACTGTTGGGTGACAGACACACTCCCATCCACCGCTCCACTGAGGACTCAATCCGAAGTGGTGAGTCCAGGACAAGGTTTAAGGGCTACAAAGATGCTCAACAAATACCCACCCCAGGCACAACAGATGTGAATTTTGGAAACCAATACTCCCAGTCCAGGCAAGCACACACAAGAATGGGAAGAGGAGGGGAAGAAACTGTGGGCTTCATATGAGCAGCAGATATCACAAGCAAAACCCCAACCAGGCTTCACATTCCAGAATCAGAGGAACAGAGGCCTATACCAACCAAACATCAGAAAACACCCTGCTATGTGTCCAGGGCTTTGGTGAAGAACTGGGAATTCAGTGTTAAGCAGAATGCAGGTTGCATAAGGCAAAGCAGAATTGGGGTAACCAGCCTCCCTGAGCATCTGGGAGGGATACGGCAAGCAAAAAAGCTCCTCCCAGCCAAGTTTACCCTGAAGCACTTGAAGTTGAGCTGGCAATCCAGCAGGATCTGATGCCTGGCCCAGCTTCAGCAGAGATTACCAAAGGAAAGAGCATCAGGCAGCTACAGGTACACACAATATCTTCATTTCATTTATTCCCAGAGCTCAAAGGTACCCTTGCCACACAGGGGCTTGGTCTGGGGAAGGGTGAAGGAGGCACTTCATCTATCCCTCATTTCTTTCATGCAAAATATTGCCTGCAATCCCAGCAGAAAGACAGAAAGGAGGTTTCAGTGAACCATAACTCCTATGTAATATCCTGGTCTGGGATATTACATTCTTCAGCTCACAGAAAAAGAGGAGAGATGTATTCCTGCACATTGCCCATTGCACACTGCCCAGTCAACAGCTCCACCAACCCATCCAAAAGGCCACACAACCAAGCCACTGCAGCAGAGCAAACTCGCGATGCCAGGCATCCTGCACAGGAAAAAGTGTCAGACAGCATCTGCTGCCACAGCAAAAACTGAACCAGAAGCAGAACTACAGGCAGAAGACTGGGAAACCATAAACCAGGCTTGCACCTTTTGAATATTGTATGTTCCCTTATCCACAGCCTGAAGGTTTCTGAGGGATGATTGCCAGGAGGTAAGGAAGCCTCTGAAGCAGCTGCTCTAGGTGTTGCTATCTGAGCCCAAAGGATGCAAACCCACTGCTGCCCGCGAAAGGTCACGAAACTGGAACCTGGCCCAGAAGCTTCCATGAAGCACATGAACTAGGAGACTTTCAGACTATAATTTTTCAACACAAGAGTACAAATTAGTTTGCTAAATACAGACCTGTACTCTACATGGAATGAATGGCCTGGGTGCCTGCAGGGCTGATAGAGGGTAGCATTCTACTCCAGATGACACAAAAGACTTCAGTTTAAAATTCAGGGCAGCTACTGACCCTCTGAGTCACCTCGGTCTGCATACTTCAGGCACCAGATGAACGAGAAGGTACTGATCCTCCCTGCCTCTCAGGGGAGGGAGAATTCAATAAAACTTAAAAGATCCCAGCATCTCTGCCATAAATCCCAAAGTTAAGGGAAGCAAGCGGGGTTATTCATTATGTACAACAGCCAGGCTTCTTTTATTAAGTGCCTAATGCGGATGTGGAAGCAGGATGCAGTCAGTAACAAAAACATTGGCCTTCCCTTGGGACACAACATTCAGATCAGACTGCTTTGTTTGTGGGGTGACGCATGGAGATAGCACCTATAGGTCTGCCCTAGCTTTGCATTCAGATCTAGGAATAACTGCTCTCGCAGTGCAAACAAGCAATTCAGCAGCACAGCCCTCACTGGGGCACAGACAGCTCCCCCCAAAGCCAGGCACGATGCTTCCAGAGAACACTACGAAAAGCCAGTGGTTGGAGCGTATGTTTTCCTAATTCAGAGGAAGCCTGGCCCAGCTCCGATTTCCCGCAGCATCTCTTGGTGACGGGGTGGGGGGGGGGTTTGGAAAAGGCCATATCCATTTATAGCTGAAGAGTCTGGCAGAGGGCTCAGCGCTGTGCGGAAAGGCAGGAGCTGACAGCTCAGTACAGCCAGCTCCACCCAGCAGCAGAGGCAGGCTGGGGAAAGAGACAGGGGGTATGAAAAGCACTTCCCTTCAAGCTGGGAGCAACGGGAGAGAGGTTGCTCCTCCGCAGTGCCAGGCAGAGAAAAACACTCTCTGCTTCTGAGTGAATTATAAAAAGTAGGGCAGCAGAAGACTAGCTTTGGAAAAACTGAAGTGCAGCTGAGCTGCAGCTACAGCCAGAAGTGCTCGCAGGTCAAGCCCAGGCTGCAGACCTCTCTGCCCTTCTTCTGAGCCCTGTATCACGTCCTCCCCTGGAGCAACCCAGTTCCCTATCGCTGTAACAGGGCTAGAGGTATCTCCTGGACAGGGAGTTGAGGCTGGGAACTCGCCTTTGCTAGGAGGAATGACAGCTCCCTCACCCCAGCATATTTACCTTGGCGAACACATTAAGTAGATGTAATAAAAAGCCCTTGCGAGCCCTCATGGAAAAAGCTTGCCCCCAAGGACAAAGCACCAGTTTAAAGCATCAACATGCACAGACTTATGCTATGATGACTTCAGCTCCTCCCCAAGTTATCAGGCATGAGACAGTGAGAGAGGAGAGGTATTTTTTTAGCTAACACAATTTAGCTAATGATTGTGCATATTCACAGTAAGTTAGGAAAAATAACTGCTAAAGCTGCATTAGGGATCACAGAGATGATGAGGCCACAAGAAAAGCAAATGCAGTCTAGACAAGGCAGTGAAATACCAGTGCTACTGTACAGGCACTGATGACAAGAGCAACATATAAAAAAAAATCTGGTCACCCGCATTTAAAAAATGATAAACTCAAATTAACAGGTGCAGAAAGGGCCTGGGGGAAACAGAAAACCTATCAAACAAGAAGAAACTTAAGAGCCGGGCTTGTTTAGCCTAGCCAAATGTAGGCAGAGAGCGGATAGGATTGCTCTCTATATATATCACAGGAGACAAAACTGCTGAAGCAAAAGGATAATTCTGGCACAACAACAAGAGAATAAATGCACTGTGAACACATTTAGGTTGAAAATCAGAGGGGGATAAAAAAAATCAACCATCAGAACAGCTTTCCAGCTGGAATGGCTGGTTTTAGGATGAAGTTTTATCAGTGGTCTGATGGTGTTATAGGATGCAGCACCTCTGCCCAGAGGTATCCAAGAGTTCCCTTACATTCCTGTTTTTGTTCCCAGCTGGTAATTAGCACAGGTCATTATCCAGGCAGCTCCTTTCTTACAACAGACCTTGCTGAGGATCACTCCAGTTGGAGAATGTAGGGCAAGCATGCGGCGCTGCTTTGCCCTCCCATTCCGTAAGAGCTGCTCACAAGTAATGACTTCCAGGCTACAGGTCAGTGGGAGAGATTTGTGTGGATGCACACCAATAAAGTGAGAGCCACGGGGCAGCCTAGCAGGAATGCAGGTGTTGCAGTTAGCCGTGTAAAACACCCTCGAGGTGCCTCTGCCCAAAAGCACCTGATGCCCCACACTATTAGTGGCAGAGGTTGCTCCGTGTCACCTTGTTGGATTCAGGGGAGAGAGGAGATGCTCTAAGCCCTCTTCTGCTACAGTATAAGAAAAGTAACCATACTGTCACTGGTTATCATCAAAACATTATCATTCCTGATCCTGCAACTGCTGCGTGGTGGTCTGGCGACTATTTAGGTGCTACAGCAGAACACAGTGTTCAAACCATGAATCTCTATGTTATGGAATAATGAGAAAAAAGGGCGGGGTAAAAAACCCCAAACCAAAACACATTTCAGGGATTAATTTTTGATATATCTATCAAATACAAGAGTTTCATAAAAGACTAAATTATCATCTTCAGACATTGCACAACCGATGACATGAGGTCTGACACACACCCCCCCCGGGACCGAGCAGAGCACCGCACACACAAGAAGTACCAACACCCCCAGGTAGCAGCCCCCCACCCCGCCCCGCAGGTCCAGCCACAGATGAGCCATCTAAGGATGTCTGACGTTTCCTCTGAGTTTCCTCTTAAAACATCCCTGATAGGATCCGAAGTTTAGGAATTTGATTGTTTCCCAAATCAGGATACCGCATGAAAAGCGCTAGCATCTCAGATCCGTCCTCCCACAGACCATCCTCCCACTTTAGGAGGTCCAGGAATCATGTACACATCTGGTTATAAACTCCTCTGATCAATTAGCAGACTGGGAAGGAATCAGTCATCCCAATATTCTCTTTATTTTAAAAAAAATGATTTTACAAAATCAGGAGTGATGTAGGACAGACATCACTTCCAGCTGATATGCTTCAAATGAAATATTTGTATCTGGCGCAAGTTCACCAACAGCTCTATTATCCCCTGCACGTCCTATGCAGCATTTGCAAATCCCCTTTAGCCAGAAGGTGAGCGCTTTGCACGTAAACCATATAAGAAGAGTGACGCAGTCTCAGAGTTGCCTTGCTCTGTCAGCAAGAGGTCTGCCTCTGCTGCTCTGCATATATTCTGCTGCATTACATTCTAGGAACAGCTTTGATAGGACTCTCGGTCCACAGTCTGGGTATCATGGGGATGTCTGCTTACCTGCATAAATTTGCCTTTTTTTCTCTAGCCTCATGCAGGCTGACTGTGAAAGACATAATCCTCATTAGAAAGCCATGATTGTGTCTGCAAAGCAAATGGTAAATCAGAGGGCGGTGACAAGCACTATCACAGCGCTTTCCTGTCAGGGTGCAGGCTCTCACTTTACTTAGGTGTCTCCTTCCAGGGGAGATCACTGGATTAGAATTTGCTCCTTCCCTAGCAGGCAGCTCCTGGCCGCTGAAGTCTGGATCTAGTCCCAGCTCTAGTTCTTCACTGGCTATGCTGAAATTTAATACCACAGTTTGCGACGAGCCTCCCAAAGCAGCAGGTGCAACAGGCTGCTTTTTTCTGTGCTGAGATAAATGCAGGGAGATGAAACCTTCTACTGGAGCTTAAACAATCTTACACAATAACTGCTGAAACTGGGACGACAAGCAGCAAGGTGTTACACGCAGACCGGATGAAATGGGGATGTGGCTGGCCTGTTGCCATCATACATTGCCTCCACCGATAGCTCAGATGCTCAGGCAGAGAGTTCCCAATAAATACCGGATGGTTACTATGCAAAAAAATCCAATCCAAAACAAGGAAGGAGTCTAAATTTGTATAAAGGAGCTGAAAAAAATATAACAGCCAATGCTGCTTAGTCCTCTGTACAAAAAAGCTCCATTTAGACAGCTCAGCAGTGCTGGCAGGACAGACTCTCATGCTGCCACGCTGGCCTTCCACCCAGTAACCCCACTGATTATGGAGCTGGTGTAACAAAACAGTGAGCAAATCCCAGTCCCTCAGGATCACCACGTCTTTGGCGGTGTCTGTGAATCTTAGGTCCCTCTGCTGGCAGCCAGACTTATAGGATTTTCAGCTCTCTGCAACTCAGGATTGACAGATGAGCTGTTCCCAAATGAAGTATTAGCCAGCACAGAGAAACTCTGCAGAGGCCCCCGAGCCCTCACTAAGTTCCTCCGAAACTTGACCACACTGCTCACCAGGGAGGGCGAGGGAGCCACCAGGTCATGCATCATCCCTCACACTGAGAGCAAAGGGTAGGACACCCTGCGCTCGCTGTGAAATAGCATCTCTGCCTCTGATACTGCTGGTGTGATTTCCATCAAGTTGGATCTGCATGTGCCTCAGTCTGTTGTGGTGGGAAAGACACCTGGTGCTGGCAGCTCAGATGAGCCCTAACCACAACAGGGGCTTCTCAGGGCCAGATTTTATGGTTTGATCCATATGGGAGCTTAAGCTTCTTTTGCCCTTTTATTTTAAGTCTAAATGAAATGGCTGGTGCCCAGCTACAAAACCTGAGGGCTCTGAGGACAATGATCTTTTAGAAGAGCAGATTTGCAGTGCAGATAAAACAGGGCAGGCTTATGAACTCCAAGTCGATGTCCCTTGACCAACTAAGGGTTTCTCTGAGCTTGCAGCACTTCCCCACAGCAGATGCAGGAAGAGGGTGGTGTTTGGGCACTGGCCATCTCTTGAGAAACTAGATTAACCGTTAGTTTGGAAGGAGGTTATTTCCAACTCATGCCTTCCAAAGTGTCTGTGTACAGTCAAAAGGCTACAAAATTACACATATTACAAAGATTGGGGTTGTGGGGCTTGTATGGCTGGACCTAAGGCACACGCGGGGGCAATACTGTCACCCCAGTAATACGGCCCAGAGTGGATTCATGACAGAAACAAAGGCACGTGAATGAGAAAGACATTGCCAATTCAGCCTTTTCCTCACCCTGGACTTCTCTTTGCTCTGAGGTATGTAGTTAAAGGGAGGAAAAAAAAAAGAAAATGGTGTTATGAACAATCTCGGGGAGCGGAGATGCCTCCCGCAGCATGTTCTCTCTTTTTCCAGGGAGGCCCTCTGGGATACCATACAACAGATCTAATTCACCCTGCCTGCATTCCCCGGCAGCAGCACACATCTTTGGAAGAGAAGCTGGAGTCAGAGGGTGCACATGGGTGAAAGGAAAGGCCCAAGTCCTTGATTTGGTAGCCCGGAGGGCAGGGCTCTGGGCGGCCACGGGCTCAGTGCTTTGCAGGGAGCACAGCCTCCTCTCCTGACAGCCCTTTACTTTGGTTTGCTTTGTTGTTTTTTTTGTCTTTTTTGTTTTTTTACAGTCCTTTGTGTTTATACTTGTCACTATTTGGTGAAAATGTTCCTGTAGTGGCAAAAGGTGATTTTGGCCGCATGTTTCTCCCAGACATAATGAGTGCTCCAAAGCCATGCTGATGGGAGAAGGCATAGCCAGAGCGGCGGGTGCTGGTCCGACGCAGGCGTCTCTTGGGTGAGGGCGGAGGTGGCCTCTTCTTGGCTTCTTTGATCTTGAGCAGGACCTGAAATCAGAAAATAAGATGGAAAAAGTGGGAACTGCATCATCACTCACAAGCACAGTAAAATAGGAGTAAAGAAAGGGAAACAGAAGCAGGGGTCTAAAGCCAAAAATGATTGACAAAACGGGGATGGCAGGAGGGGTTGCAGAGCAGGAACTGAACTGGCAGCACAGGGTGGCAGCCTGGTAAAAGGAAAAGGCAATCTTAATCTAAAAGGGGAGTGTCATCTCTAAGTCATGGGAGGGGATGATTTCAGTGTATTGTTCCTCACAGCTCTGCGATGCCTCGGTTGGGGTATTACTGCAGCTCTTTTAGGTGCTTCAGTCAAATAATCCAAAATGTGAAAGTCATCTCAACAATACTCAAAAGTCCAGAAAGCAAAAAAGGAAACATTTAAAAATTGCCTTACTTAATCTAGAAAACAGACTAATAAAGGGGATCTCCAACATGTAAAAGCTTTTTATGATGAGAATGGTAATTAATAGATTCTCATATTCCATAGCAGAAGGGAATGAAATAATGCACTTTATTTGCAGGTAACGGGCTCTCTGCTCCCATGAGGCCACTGAGATCATCTGCGGGCAAGCATCTTTTCAGAAAGGGACTGACAAAGGTAGGAGGCCAGTAGTGAGTGCCATCAGCTCGGCAGAATCCACAGCCACTGGACCCCTTTCCTTCCTGCTTGGGAGAGTGGCAGCTGTAGGTACTTGGCCTCTCTAAGTATCAGGTCTGTATTTAAGTTCCTCTTATACTGCCAGCTGGGGATCTCCGTACAGCAGGAAACCCAAACACTCCTCTCCTGTGACAATTCAACTCCCAGAGCAGGTAGAAAAGTAAAGTGATTTTGCACTAGAGAGAGATGCTCAACCCAAGCAGTGAGGATGGGATTCTGGACCACAGCTGTGCCGGACTTCTACTTAACTGAAGGGTAAACTCAGCCCATTTTTACACGCCTGAATGGCCTCTAACCGTGTCCTGAGGACCACCCGACCTAGAAGTCTTCTCTAGCACCCACCTACACCCTCTGCAAGGGCTGAGAATTCCCCTTCACTCATGCTCCAACATTCCTGGAGCACCTGGGGAGCTTCACAGACATCCCAAGGATGCTCAGGGCGGTGACTGAGGAGCACTGAGGTGCATGCCCTTGGGATGTGCTCAGAGACACTGGTGTCTCGCAGCTCAGTGCAGGAAGGGGAGAGAAGCACCAGGTGGCAGCAGCATGTAGCAGATGCTCTTATTTCAGAGCCAGCCCGGGTAGCTGTGTTCATGCTGACATTCGTGAGGGGTCCATTGGCTGTAGTGAACTGTGCGCTCTCTGCCCACTCCACCTCTCCCAGCCTCTCCTTGCCCTAGTGGCTTCGTCTTCATATTCCTGGGGATGGGAGGGTAGCTGGTTTCAGAGGAGGCGTATAACCATTGGCTAGAAACGAAGTAAATTCTGAAGTAAAAAAAAAAAAATCTCCAGCAAACACGTATGCCTGGGTGGAGGGTGAAGGGCTGCGGTCTGCCAGGCTAAAAACTCTACGGCAGCAGGGCAGGAGGAACATGCCACTCCTTTGCCACTGAGCCACAGCGCTTAAACCCTGCACCTAAAAATAGTGTGGCTTCCTCGCTCCAGTGCAAACTAATCCACATCTAAATGATCTCAGCCTTGGTCCCAGCTGCAGATGGTTTGACCTGTGCTAAAACCTGAATTCAGTCCCCCTTCTCAAGGGACTAGGGGACAGATGGATGGCAGCACTTGCACCTACAGGGACATACACTCTGAGCAATGCCAAGCTCATGCAGTATGACTCCACGGTAAGTTTAGGTGGTAGTCAGCAGGATTTCTGGCTTAATAAGGTAGCTCCTTACTTTATCACTGGGAGTTGGCTTTAACTGAGCCTTCAGGAATCGAAACCCAACTACAGGCAGCACACAGAGGGTGATGCTGAGGAAGATTGCTAGCCACACATTTGGTTGGCTGAGGGTGTTTCGAGCCGTACCTGAAAAACAAAAGCATGATTAAAACCATAACAGCAGCACTTCTCACCATCATTCACCTGAACCTTTCACTCTCTGTGATTCCAAAGCACTTGGCAAACAGACCAAAATACAAAGCAGACACCATCTCCAACAGTGAAATCAATTGGCTGTAGAGAGGACAGCAATACCAATATCACTGAGACAAGCAAAGAAAATTGCAATGTCCGACACAACTGAAGCAGCAACTCAGGGAGACAAGGTGAATGCCTCCTATCTTTACAAAGAGTTGTATCACTGCGAAGGATTGATATAAATGTTCAGGAGACCTTCTTCAGCAGCAGTCCAGCCCTCTCACCTTTTGCCAGCACTCTAGTGCAAAAGGAGGAATACTATTTTCTTACTTTCCAGCACCATTTCCTGAATCTTCCCAGCAGATGATAGGATCACAGCCCTTTCCGAGAGGAGCAAGTGTTGCTCTGGGTGTCTGCATGGACAGTGTAGCCTAATGGGTGTATTGGCAGAGCAACTGCCATGTGCTGGCATGACACTGCCACCTTCTTTGAAACCAAAGTGCTCACTTCTGGCTTCTCCAAAACTGAAGGAATGTAAGATAGAACAAACAGTCTGCAAAACCCTCATTACAGGGTTTAACGATGCTGTTGTTGGCGGTAAAGTTGCTGAATGTTTTCTTTTCAGTTGGCCAAATTCTGCTGTAATACAACTCCACTGAAATTAAAGTAAACAAGTTGTCTGAGTTCAGACTAGAAACACTTTCCTTACAAATGGCTTCAGACTGAGACCTTATTAGGCAGCCCCCAGCATTATGGGTAATTTGACCTACGTAGTACCAACAGAGCAGCAGATAGCAATATCCCTGGCAAATGAGTTACCACCTGTCATTGGAAACTGAACAGACACTCTGTCTTCTTTCACTCAGCATTTTTGATACTAAAAGCCATCTTACAGTGGATGTGACCATCTGTTTGCAAAATGCGTTGCAACAACTGACCTGCATCTCAGATATTTGTAAAATGGCCAAGCACCTTGGTACTGCAGTGAAGGTGGGCAGAACAAGTCTTGGCTTAACAATTAATCCAGAAATAAAGGCACTGATTAATACACCAATCTGATACTTGGAAAAAAAAGCCTTGGGATTTCAGAAGTAGAGTCGCATAACAATGCTGTATCAATATTGGTTATGGATGCACAGAGCTATTAAAAACATCTGAATTACTTTGCTAAGGTTTCACCTTTCTCCTGGTCAAAGTCTCAGGAGATGGACTCGTTTTTATGTTATCCTTCACTTTTTACATGCGTTCAGAAATCTGTTATGTAGAGTAACTCCAAAGACCTGGTCATCACTGGAATTTTTTTTGTTGCAAATTTGCCATTTAACCTGGCTGAAGGCTCACCATAATCACATGGCATTTGTCTCATTTCTAACTGGATGTTGTACGTCTATGCTTTCCTATACCAACATGTTACCTTATTTACAAAAGAACATGCATCCTTCTGCAAATAAAATGCTCCTATATATCTGTAAGAATTGGACACCTGGAAACAGAATATAAAAGAGCAGCAGAAGGCATTCCAGCCAGCTCAGTAGGTTTATTGCTGAATATGGCTGCATGTGAATGTGTATTCTTATGCAAGGAAGTGAATATGGCACATGTTCACATGGATGGATGGGATTCACAATAAGCATTCCCAGCAGCCCTCAGAAATACCACGGCATTTCTTGTAGAAAAGGCAATCAATGTATTCTGTTACGTACTAGAAATACTCGACAGATTTAAGCCCCGCAGTATGCCCATTTTGAGGGCAATCCAGATTTGTCCCAGGGCTTACCAACAAAGGGAAAGGAGGCTGTGAAGATCAGGTACATGCCATCACTATACATGGTGAAGGTGATAGCAAAGTAAACAGAAAGGCTGCCCCAGATGAAGAACTGGTTCACAACTGTCCAGTAAGAGGTGTCCAAGCCAATCTGAAAGAACAGAGCAATACAGCTATTGTCAGTGCCTTATTTATTTAGTGGATCTGTGCTGAACACAGCTTGTCCTCTGCTTTGTATGCCTGCCCCCGAGACTGTTATTCATTCAGATCTCAAGAAATACCAAGCCACTGATCACAGGATGCTGTGAGACCATTCAAGACAAGCATTTGCCCTCTTTTTGCCCTCTTCTCCAGCATTCACCAGTGGCCAGTACTGGAGACAGGATATGAAGTTCAAATGAGCCACGCTTACGTCCCCACCCCCAAACTGTGATCTAGCATTGAAAATTAGGAGAAGGAGCCTACAAGACCTCAGGCAGCAGAAACCGTTATCTAGGGAGGTGTGATTGATTGGTTTTCTTTTAAGAAATTTCTCTCCTCCTGATAGTGCCATCTGAATTTTGTACTACCCAAGTCTTCGCTATTTCTTCCAGCAAGTGGAGGCCTGGCATCTGCATCATGCATGGAGCCAGGCTACAGGCACAGCCCTGTAATGGAGACCCTATAAATAACTGCCTGGTAGAAGGCAGACAGTCCTGTGCTTCAAACCCTTCCCATAAAACTGAAATGAGTCCTTCTCTGTTCCCAGCCTTAACTGATTTGTCTGCTATGACTGCAAACTTCCCAAGGCTCTGCTTTCCGGTCACCCTGATCTTTCATAACATACAAATCTGTTGTTCTGATGAACTGAGGAGAGTAATCTGGTGTCAAGAGTCTTTTTGTTTTTGCAAGAATGCAAGATGCAGCAGCAAATACAATGCTATCAACATCCCAAGTGGCCCTGTGGATGCTGTCTTCATAAAAGAACAACTAATTCCTAAGAATATTACCTGAGATGCCTTACCTGTACAGACACCACAATCAGTAAGCAGGTCTGGGCCATCAGTGCAAAGGACTGGTAGTCAGCAATGGCTTTCCCGTCACTTCTCATCGTATTGTACATGGCCCCATAGGGGATGAAGAAGAGAATGAGGGAACTGTAGATCCCTTGCAACATGCACTTGACAAAGACCATTTTGTTAAAATAGAGGTTTTGCTGGCCGGGCACATATAGCTGAGGAAACAGCATGCTCCAACGATCATCCACATCCTGAAAGTAGACAGGAGATGGTCAGATTTGCTGGCCACAGCCACAGACCCAGCTGACCACACAAGACCACTTAGGGTTGCCATGTCCCTGTGACATGCATTTCCTGAGGAAAGGCTTAGCACACACTTCACTCAGTTGGGCTGACGAGCATGGCACATGCTAAGGTCACCTAGACACATTTTGCATGTTGAATTTTACCTTTCTTGTGCAGAGAAAGCTGACAAGTGCTGCAAAAAAAATGGAGATACATTTCATCTTAAGCAGACTGCATGGTCTGCTCTTCTGAGAGTGGCCTGGGCGCTCAGGGACAGAAAATACCTCCCCTGGGTCCACACACAGGCAAGGTTGTCTGACCTGGATCCCTTAAGTGTCCAGAACTGAACACTGTGAACCATTGTGGAGCAGCAAGTTCCTATTATTTAACTTTTAAAAGGCATATAGGAGGAGCTTTATTGCTCCTATGTCTTGCTGAACAGTAATCTCATATGAGGTAGAAATGTGTATGTGAAATTACTGCAGGAAGGCTTCCACTAGAAAGGCTGAACCTGGAAAACCTGGCTTCAGAGTTCTAGTTCATTCATGGTTCTGTCTGGTTAAAAAGTCACTTGTCAGGCTTCAGGAACAGAGCTAATAAGACGTGACCACCTCAGGGGTATGTTGCAATGGCAGCTTTTACTGTAGTCAACAGGCTAACCCAAAAGTCTCACAACACACTGAAACCCACAGGCCAAATCAGGATAATATGCCATCTCCTCCCTGGAGCATCCTTTTTTTGTGCTCTCGGTTCTCACTGGCAGGAAACTCTTTTAGGGGCTACCACAATAGCTAGCCAAAAAGACATCTGCTTTTGCTTCATGGAACCAGCTCAAAGCAGCTGGAGATAAAACCCCTATAAAAAAATCCAGGAGGTGATAAAAACAGTACCTGATCGAAGAGGCTCATTCCTAGCACCGGGAGGGAGGTATATACCAAATTGTAAAGCGTAATGAACCACTCATCATAGACGGTCTAAAGAAAAAAACAGAGCGTGGAGTTAGCAAAAGGCTGCCTTTCCCACCTCCTCAGAAGTATACACAAATGCTGGCACATCTTGGATTGAGATGCTACTGAGACCAAAAGTATAAGGTGACTCAGGCTCAGCAGCCCTAAACGACTTGTACCATAAGCTGTGGGAATACATGGGGCAAGGATCACGTTATGCTAGCCCTGTTTGCTCAGCATCCACAGCCGTCCTCAGCCAGAGCAGAAGACCCCCCGACCAGCACAGTGGAGCTGCTGCTGCTGGGTGGGAGCAGTGCTCTGCAGCATGCAGGCAGCGGGCAGGGGTGGATGGCAACCGCCCTGCCTGCACCCTCAGCCCTGGGGCTAACGTTTGCATGCTGTCTGCACTTCCCAGGATCTGGGTTGGAGATTGGTTTGTCTACTAACGCCAGCTTTTTTGCTGCAGGAGATTTGCTCCTCTTGCAAGCTGCTGAAGCACACAGGCATTCTGGGGTTAAACTGATTGCTTCAAATGTGCTAATAGGGCAAGCATACCTGCTCCAAACTGGTCAGACCTCTGCATAATCTATATCCTTGTTTGATGGCTGTAGGCAATTTGAACACTTTTGAAAATCCCATGAGGTACCTATGTGCTTCATAATGCACCTAAATGTCTTCAGGCATCTGTCCTCTACCAGCAGCACAATAAGGCAGCAATATCTGCTTTATACTCATACAGCTGAAGAAGACAGACCTGTGTGCCATTCAGTGAGGTGGGGGGAACGGCTTAGTTCATTTCCTTTTAAAATGTTTCCAGATACTTTACTTGGAAATGCTAGACATCAGCATGAGAAAACAGAAACTGGACCTACCTGTGCTGAGAAGCCACAGAAGAAGCCATACCAGAAATGCAGTAACGTGAAGGCAAAATTCTTATAGAAGAAGTATTTGAGGAACTTGCACATGCGGATGTAGGACCACCGGCCGTGGACCAAGAGCAGGCGCTGCAGGTAACGGAACTGTGCAAAGGAGAAGTCACTGGACAAGACCGCCTGCATCCCCTCCTGGCCACTGATACCAACCCCAATGTGGGCAGCTGCAAAAAGAAGGTTATTGATCATGCCATTACACTGAGAGTTTTTGATTACCCCATTTTTTAAATGAGTTCCCTGCACTGGGACACTGTGTTAATTCCCTCCCAGCCTTCATAAAAAGTCATATGTAAAATTATTTAAAAAAAAAAAATTCGGGGCAGTAATTCTTTCAGCAGCATTATGATTTTGGCTGTGGTGATACATTTCCAGTAACTGGGCTTGTATTATTTGAATGAAATTACACCCTCAGTAACAATTCATATTTTCTTTCTGAATGTTTTCCAACAGCATAAATGCTGTTGTTCATAACAGCTGCTGTTATGAAAAAATAACTTTCATTTATATTGACATGTGACTTGTATTTACATGCATGCATGTCCTTCCAGCAGCCTTAAAATATCGCTCCAGACAAGCAAAATCTTCAAAACCCTTATAGATTTCTCAGACACAGTGCTGTAAGGCAGACTGTAGCCTTTTTACATTTCCTAGGCTTTATTAGTTCAATCAAATAATTAGATAGAAAAGTCACGTCTTTTTTAATAGTAACTTGGGTTTATTAAACATGGACATAAGTTTAATGTGACAGCTAATTATACAGCTTTAACTAATGAGAACAATCTTGATGGCTGGAGGTTGGTTAGATTCAGAGGTTTGCAAGGAACAGTGAATTGATAAAATCCCAAAGTCCCAACCCTCTCGTGGGGGGATTGGGATAGTTTCTAATTAGCATGTGCACTTTAACTTTTCTTACCCTTTCTTTACTGACTGCCTGACTTATCTCCCTTGAAGCTCCCTCCTTAGCCTTTTCTTTCTTAATTAAAAGGCTCCAGTTAATCAATTCTTGCAAATTAACACAAGGAAGATTAGCAATAGGCCCTTCTGAATAATCTTAATTTAATTATACCTAGTTAGGGGATTTTTTTCATAAATTCACTGAGGTAATGCAGCATCAAATGATGCTCAAGGATGAAGAAGCCTAGAAGCCCATGATTGATGATCTCAAGGGAGATAATTGGCAAATGGCCCTACCACGTGGAAATGCTAAAAAAGTCATGTAACGTGATACAGACTGTTTACAGCCATGAAGATTTTCTTTCTGCATTGCAGACAGGCCCTCTCTGAAACAAACTTGTTTTGTTCTTTGTATTGCCCTTGTGATGGTGGCCATGTAGCCACACAGGTAGACATGGCACAGCCCCAGTGGGCTTTTGTCTGTTCTAAGGTAGAAACAGAGAAATAGGCAATAAGTGCAATCTTAGCTTCCTGCAATCCTGGTGGGCCCTCCTGTGTGTCCTGGAAGGCAGGAGACACGAGTAGCCTATTGTGGCAGTAGAAACCTGCCAAAACTTGGGACAGAGCCACTTGGTGCCACAAAGAGGGTGGTGCAGAAGGCACTCAGATATGTGTTCCTGCTGCTAGGCCACCTCAGATAGCAAATACATCAGCAAGTCAGTTTGCTAGAGCATGCTGGCTGTTGGCCATCACTCACTTTTGATCATGCTGACATCGTTGGCGCCGTCTCCTATTGCCAGGGTGACAGCCTTCTTGTACTTCTTCACCAGCTCCACCACCTGGGCCTTCTGCAGCGGAGTCACCCGGCAGCAGATCACCACTTTGCACATGCAGGCAGTTCTCACCAGCTCCAGCTCCAAATTCCCTTCCAATGCGTAAGCCTGAGAAGAAGGAGCAAAGGGGGTGTTCAGGTCTAGACTAGCAGCAAGTCACAGCATGACAAAGAGGATGCAGCGGGAAGGAAATGAGAGCTGAGCTAGTTCTACCATTTGGCAAAAGGAAGGTATAAGGTACCCCAAGTGAATCCGCCCATTCAGTTGCAGGGAGCATCCATGCCGCACAACATCATGCCACGCAGCATACACCTATGAGCTTGCACCTTGGATGCACCACAGCTGGATATGCACAACAGCTGCTCTGGCTGATGTAACCTGACAGTGCAGTGGAAGTGTCAGAACAACAGGAGCACTAAATTAACGAAGCTGCTGCTGGGCCTGAGACAACCTTGCATATCTCCATGCGAGAGAGAGTCTCTGCTCATCTCTCTTGGTTTATTTTTTAAGCTCTGGGAGATCTGTGGTATAAAGAGAAGAGATTTCAGTTTGTGAGTACTTAATTAAAAAAAAAAAACATGGAAAAAGCTGAGCTCAGGTGGGCGCGACAAAGCAAAACATCAAGCCAGGGAGAAGGCAACTTTGCTCTGAGTGCTGACCTTTTATATCAGTCAGCCGTGTTATTTCTGTTCAGGAAGCACAGAGATAATTGGATGTCTGGTCACCCCTCCAGCTCTGCGCGAGGAGGAGGGAGCAGTGTTAGCTTTTCATATTCCTTTCACATCATGCTTTTTGGGTCTGTTCTCTGGTGTCTCTTCTCAGTAGACATGCATGGAAGGAATCTACAGGGCGCTCTCCTCCTCAGAGCCATTACGGCAGGCCCACTGCCCTTCCTGCAGACAATCTTTAGGCCAGATATCCTTTCTTCTTGAAACAGAGAGCTGTGAGTCACCAGTCCCCCGCTTCCCTCCCATCAGCAGCAGGCAGGCTTGCTCAACAAGAGAGACCTTTTCATGGTTTAGCTTTAGTACTGGCCGGTCAATGCAGTTAGAGATGGTTTTTGCCACAACATCCTCGCTGCACAGCACTAGCAAAATGTTATCACATAGTATATTAATGGTACTGCGCACAAATCAACCAGTATGATGATGGCATTACAGACGCTGATGTGCTTCTGTTCACTTGCTTTCTTTAAAGACCACGTGCACATAGCCCCAGTGCTGCCATCCCACCCATCGGCACATAGGGATACGGCACTGAAAAGATGCTGTGTTTGAGTGGGATGGTAACAGCACTATGACAGTTGTTCAAGCTCTAGGTTCATAAATAAATAACACATAGTTTTGTCCACACTGTCCTTGTGGTCCACACCCAGGAGAAAGCCATGGCCTTGGTGAGACTGTCTGTGTCCACTCTGCTGCAGGCTATGTGGGCTGGCTGCTCCCACATAGCCCAGATTTGAATTTCCTTATGTGGGACATATCTCCTTGCCAGGGTGTGGGTGAGTGTGTGGTTTTCCAGGAATAAAAAGAAAGCTTTGTCACTACTGCCAGTGGTGCTTTTATAGCAGAGCACTCAGGGTCTGTGCTGCAGGCTGAAGGGATGCAGTAGCGACAGGCAGAGGTTTGCGGCCGGGTGGGATGTCAGAGGATTCGCCCATGCAGATGCACCAAACTGGATAAAGCTCTTGCCTGCTTTGCAGTGGGAATCTAAAGTGGATTAAGGCCCTGGAGTTAAAGAGGCAGTGAGTGTAAAAGGGGGAGAGAGGGTACTTGACAACATAGACACTGCCTGAAAGTGTCCCCTGTAGTCCAGGGTCTGTATACATGGCACACAAGTCAAGAATGGAGAAAGATGAGATTTTTTTAATAGTAATTTGCCAGGCTGGTATAGAGCTGGGAGTTAAATTTGCTGGACTGCCATCAAGAGAGGTAGCAACCACAGGGAACAGAAGCATCTTGTCTCTGAAAGGCAGCACCTCCCAGCTATTTCCACGTCTACCTATTTGCTTCCCCTGAATTTTGGAAAAGCAAAATGCAATAGACAAATAAACCTGACCTAGACTAAGCCTTCCTTCCAGACAGGTTGAAATGTAGCTAAATTGTTTTTTTCTCTAACCTGTTCTAAAATATTTCCAAGGATGGAAAATCTATTCCAGTGATTCACTATTCTCGCCAGGAAGACGTTTCACCTAAAATTCTCTTATCTCAAATTATCTCTTATACTTTGTTTACCTGTTATTATTTGCAGAGTATTACCAAGACAGATCAGTATTCTCCAGGCTCAGAAATCCTAGCTCTCTCAGTTTTCCCCTGTGCTTTCCAGATCATCCATGACTATTCTTACAGTTTTCTTTGTATTCTCTCTAGTTGGTCTACATTTTCTCAAAAAAAATGGCCCAAATAAGTTGAATTATTTCAGCTAAGACTTTACCAATGCCAAATGAAGCAGGAGGCTTTCTTTACAGGTCTTATAGATGATGCTCTTACATACATACCTCTGATTTTTTTATGTGAGTAGTTGATTATGTGAAAGTGCAGAACAAGTAATTTGTTCTTACTGAATGAATTCTTCATTTTGCCAAAGTATTTCTCCAATTTGTTAAAAATGTTTTCAAATCTAATCTTGTACTCCATCATGCCTGCAGTTTCCCCAGCCTGGTGTTATCTGCTCTCTTTAAGCAGTTAATGCACACACTGAATATCAAATAGATGTGGGATAGCCTCCTGCAGGTGCCACTTAACTGTTGTTTTAGATAAACAGTGAGCCATTAAGAGCCATACTTTTCAAGCAGTCTTGCATCTGTCACTTAACAATTTCATCTAGACAGTATTACTTCAGTTTCCTTGGAAGAACATCATGGGAGAGAGCATCAAACAATTTACTAGTTAAGTTATAAGATATATATCCTATCTGTTAAAGATATCTGTTATCGGATATATTTAGTAGAATATGTTCTTGGCATACCTGAAACCCATGTCTGATGTTATCTTACCTTCTTGCTGCATCCATAAACTGCCTGATTATTTTTCTAGTATCTTTCTGGAAATGAAAATTGATCCAGCTACTCTACTCCTCTTGTTTGCCTAACATCAGGGCCAACTCTTCCCTGTTCCAGTCTTGCGAAACCTTGCCCATCACCTTTGCTGTCTCAGATAACCACTGAACCTAATCTTCAGTTAGGAAAAAAAAATCCAGTCCTCTACAGCTAAATTTTTAAAGCATTTTCAGACTTCCAGTATGTCTCTATCACATTAATTTCTTCAGAGAATTCAGCCCTAACATGACTCTGAACCTTCCTTACCAGGCTGTGGCCAGTGATAACCAGACCGTACACCCCATTTGCTTGCTCATCAGGTATAATTTTTGGTTTTTTGGAAGATTTTTCAAACTGAATGTTGATTTCATCACTGTCCAGAAAGGAGTCTGGCTTCATCTTTTTCCTTGCATTCCTAAAAAAAATCCAGAATAATAATGAAAAGCTTGTAAAGATATATATGTGTTATTAAATCAACTTTATGAAAATAAAAAATCGATGCTTCCCTTTGATAGTTTAGTTTAATTTTCCCTGTATCCCTACAAACATGCATAGTTTAGCTGCTGCTGCTTGTGCAGATCATCCACATGCTTCTGAAACTCTAACAAGTGTGTGCTAAACTTGTGCTGATTTAAGGTCAAACAAATCATCTGAGTGTCATGAAGGACAGTATCCCAAAGGGCATCCTAATTTTCTGTGCATATTGCCTGGCAACCACCTATTTCAAAAGAAAAGGACTGAAAAACTTTCCCATTTTCCACATATACCTAAAAACTTGTGTCTACTGAGGAGGCTAGGGAGGAAGGTGGATTTCCAGATAATGCTAGAAAAGGACCATATCCAGACAAAGGACCACAATGTGGATGAATGGCAATAGCAGCAGAGTAACAGCGTAGCTCAAGCTGGAGCCAAAGGCTTCGTGGCTCCAGATCACTTGTCGAATGTCAGCTGATACTGCCTGCCTGACTCCGCTTTATTATACATTTATATAGATTTGACCTCTTGGATCAAGAAGCTTCAGCGTTTATCCTCAGAGGAAATTTCTACATTGTGTTTAGCTGCTGGATCTTCCAGGGAGCCAGCTAGCCCTTATCTAAGGTCCCTGAATGAACTGCACCAAGTAAAGCCCACAGGAAAAAAAGGTGGAATAATACAAAATACAAATAGTGTCAGCGCACAGCAAAGAAACTGTATATTTCAGCCATTTACCTCAGCTCATTAAGGACATCATCAGATGTGCTGCCTTCAATAATGAAAACATCTTCCATGTCATCATTCAGCAAGTTGCAGGAGTAACCAATATTCATTGCCGTCTCTGGGAAGGATAAACCAGGAAGATGTCCCATCTTAGCCTCAGACTCACCCACCGTCTCTGTGGCCTTTTTACACACATGACAAAAGCTCTCTTTCTCACTCAAAAGAGCTCTGAGCCTTTCAGAGTCAATAGTTTAAGAGAGCCAGGAGAGTCACCTTGATGGACGTAGCAGCAAATCTCCCCTAATTGGGCTTCACAAGGCCACAGAAAAAAAATAATTCTACCAAAATAAAAAAAGCTTAAAACATCCTTCAGCCAACATACTTAGACAACAAAAATAATTTCATGTTGATTACAAAAAATTTTTTCAGGATTTTTAACTTTTCCTCCCCCTACTCCCAGAAAAGTCCCAAACCACAGTTTTGAAGAAGAATCTTAAGATATTTTGTTCAGAAAACTCTGGAAAAAATGTATTTTGGTATTTCGTAAGTATATTGGATTGCATCCAAAATGCAGCTGCAAAAAGGTTACTGGTTTTGTGTGTGAATTTGACTGTGTATTGTGTTTGCACAGCAAGGTTTTGGCAGCAGAGGGGCTACAGGGGTGGCTTCTGTGAGAGGCTGCTAGAGGCTTCCCCTGTGTCTGATGGAGCCAAGGCCACTGGCTCCAAGACAGAGCCACCGCTGGCCAAGGCCGAGCCCATCAGCGACAGCGGTAGCACCTCTGGGAGAACATAGTTAAGAAGGCGAGGGGGGAGACCTGCACAACAGCAATTGTAGCAGAAGAGAGGCGTGAGAATACATGAGAGGCACAGCCCTGCAGACACCAAGGCCAGTGCAGAAGGAGGGGGAGGAGGTGCTCCAGGCGACAGAGCAGAGATTCCCCTGCAGCCCCTGGGGAAGACCATGGTGAGGCAGGCTGTCCCCCTGCAGCCCATGGAGGTCCACGCTGGAGCAGAGATCCACCTGCAGCCCGTGGAGGACCCCATGCCGGAGCAGGGGGATGCCCAAAGGAGGCTGTGACCCCGTGGGAAGCCCGCGCTGGAGCAGGCTCCTGGCAGGACCTGTGGCCCCGTGGAGAGAGGAGCCCAGGCTGGAGCAGGTTTGCTGGCAGGGCTGGTGACCCCGCGGGGGACCCACGCTGGAGCAGTCTGCTCCTGAAGGACTGCGCCCCGTGGAAGGGACCCACGCTGGGGCAGTTCGTGAGGAACTGCAGCCCTGGGAAGGGCTCACGCTGGAGCAGTGCGTGGAGGACTGTCTGCCGTGGGAGGGACCCCACGCTGGAGCAGGGGCAGAGTGTGAGGAGTCCTCCCCTGGGGAGGAAGGAGCGGCAGAGACAGCGTGTGGTGAACTGACCCCAAACCCTTTGGGTGGAAGGAGGTAGAGAAATTGCGAGTGAAGTTGAGCCTGGGAAGAAGGGAGGGGTGGGGGGAAGGTTTTTTAAGATTTGGTTTTACTTCTCATTATCCTACTCTGATTTGATTTGTAATAAATTAAACTAATTTCCCCAAGTTGAGTCTGTTTTGCCTGTGACAGTAATTGCTGAGTGATCTCTCCCTGTCCTTATCTTGACTCATGAGCCTTTCAATATATTTTCTCTCCCCTGTCCAGCTGAGGAGGGGAGGGATAGAGCGGCTTTGGTGGGCACCTGGTGTCTAGCCAAGGTCAATCTACCACAATAAGCAAAACTATTACATTTGGAAAATGACAAAATAAATTGTTTCATTTTTCTCAAAAATTCTCTGCTCATTTCTTGGCTTAAATTATTTGCAAGCACTTTTGGCCTCCCTGAAACACCATTGTTTCACTAAAGTTACTATTTGTCCAAAAGAATTCATTGGAGTCTATTTACCATTCTTTCCAACTTAATGCTTTCTCCAAAAGCCTGTTTCCTCCATTTCTATTCTGGATCATTAACGCCAGGACCAAACTGAAACAGACTCAACATCCACTTTAGCACTAAAATTCCTGGAAAGTAGGACAAGATTTTTTCCACCTTCTTCGCCAGGATGGTCGACTGTACTAAAATGACACCATTTCACAGCATATGACAAGTACTATGGGATGTTCATCGTCACCTCTCCAAAGGCAAAGGATGCTGCCTTCACGCTGCTTCCAGCCTCAGGACAGGAATTAAGAACAGGTACTAGCTACAGTTATCTGGTCTAATTCCAGATAACTGGAGTTTTGCCTAGCAAAGCCCTGTAAAGCAAAGCCCTGTAAGTTTGTCTTCTGTGCAGTTTTCAAAGGAGAAAGCATGAGAACATGGGTCTTAGCAGAACCATCCCACCGTTGGGAGAGAAGAGAAACATCCAAAATTGTAGCCCCTTTACCTTGCTTGTCTCCAGTGAGGACCCATATCTTAATGTTGGCTTTGGCAAGAGTCTCAATTGTCTGTGGGACTCCATCTTGTAACTTGTCCTCAATCGCTGTGGCACCTAGCAGCTTAACAGAAAACAGCAGGGAACTGGTAAGTCTTCCCATTGTGAGCAAAGGAGAAAGCATTGGACCTCCAGGTAGTTACTCAAGCAAACGCAAATGAAATCTAGGAATAAGGTTGTACTGATTTTCATTCTTCCTCAGCAAATTTACTGTACAGAGTAGAGCCCCAATCCTGCAAATGTTCTAGTCTCTAATCCCCCAAGCTCAGATGGATCATGAACACGCATGAAATTATTTGCCAACATGTTTGCAGACATACAGGTCTGTGTTCTTCGACATCTCCCCTTCACAGCAGATAGAGGGGATGAAGACAGCTGTGGACCTGTGTCCCCAAACCTCCACATGCATCCCCTAGTGTGGAGCTTGCTCCCAGCTATATTGTACTGCAGCCGTCATATGGCTGCTTAACATCTTCTCCAGCCCCTAACAGACCTGTTCCCACCCCTGCTCCACACTGTCACACGACTAAATCACAGACTGCTCAGGACATGAACCATCATTATTTTGAAGTTATTGCTTTTACTGCATTTTGGAGATACTTGGTGGCTCTAACCTATTGTCAAAGGGACAGGAAGGTTTCACTGCTAGCTCAGGTTTAGACAGCATCTGCTACCACCTACCTCCTGCTGTTGGGAGACTAAATTCAGAGGTTGGCCCAAGATTCCTTTCAGTTTCCTGGGATGTTCATCATTCATCAGCTATGAGTGTTATCAATGTAGACAACAGCTCTGACGGAACTTCTCTATAGGGTCCTCAAAACTGCACAATCCACGCTTTACAGCAGTAGTCCCTGGTCTAGCTAGCGAGCGCTTAAATGCTTGTAGCGTACAAAGCCACCTCCTGGGAGCACCTGCTCATCCTCGGCAGCCTGAGTCTGAGCTGGAAGCCCAAAGATGGACACTGATGTCAAATGTACCCAGGAAGAGAGAACAAGGGCTTGCATTCCCCACAGACATTGTCTTTCTGGAGCTGCAGAAAGGCACAATAGTATTGTTGACAGGCCTTTGCCTATCTGCCCATGACTTGGTGTAAAAGCAGCTGGAGGGACAGTTGTGATGCCTTCCCGACTGTGGATCTTCCTTAGTTTTTAGGTCAATCAATGATAAATACTATTTTTACTACTACTCTATGAATCTAAACATGTTCCATCCCCTTGTGTCCTTATATCCTTACTCCCCCTAAGGGCCCCTAGCAAGAGCCTGCTGCTCACAGGGCCTTCTGCTCTTGCCCATCAGCCAGACTAAATGATACTAGGCAGTCCTCTACACCTCCACAAGACCCATCTACTTCATCGCTGACTGTGGCGCTCACACCCATTCTCTGTCACAAGCCAGGCTTTCCTACACCCCCCATCTGTTCTTCCCACAGCACCTTCGGGAAGTAAAATCACTCCTGTACAGAGTACAGAGAAGGGTCTGGTGTGAACAGTGGTTTCTTCTGAGCCACACTTCTTCCTGCTGTGAGCCCATGACCTTTTCTCTACTCAGGCCATGAGCTTTGTAACCCTTTCATGCAAAGCAGCTGGCCCCTGAACCACCTAAACCTCCATGACTTTCCTGCTTTGATCATGACCCACAGAGCATTTGCACAATGTATTCTCTGGCCTGGAGGATCGGCATTTTCCACTGCTCTGTGGGGACCCAGAAGGGCAGTAGGCTTTACCCCATGGACTATACAACTTCCAGAGGTCAGCATCTCCTCGGCTCACACTTGCTTCTTCCCAGGCCCTGCTGGCATCCTGAGCTAATGGAAGGAGCAACGGTGCAGCTCCCAGGATTTCCGACATTTCAGAAAAGCACTGCTGCAAGTGCAAAAGCTGAATTGCTTCCCCTCAGATCCCACACATCCTTTTCATTCATTATTCACAGCTCTAAAACACAAGCAGACCCCCCAGGGCATTCAAAAAGCTGTATCAACACTCAGGGAGAGAAGAATGACTTGAAGATCACAGTTTAGCCCTGTTTCAAATTGACACAAACATGTTCATGGACATCACCTCCCCATCCTGCCCAGGGCTGTAAGAACAAAGATGACATTCTCTGAAATGGAGGGGCACTGGGGATTATTCACTGCCTGCCATTTCAAAGTCAGGAAAATAAATAGATCAGCCATTTGCACATACAAAGGATAGCTATGAAATATTTGTGTCCGCGTCATCTCCCTTAGGCTCTGGTATGTCACTTCATCACAAGAAAGCTACTCCGACACCCACATGAGTTAAAATAAAACCATTCCTCTGCACTGGTGGCTGACACCCCAGTTACAGGCTCCTGATGGAGGTGCCAGTGAAAACCCAGGGCTGCCATATTCCTATCCGCTCCCGTCACACTACCCACTGAGCTGTTTGCAGAGCAATGTTTACTGAAGTCATACTGAGCTGTTTATTGACAAACCACCATCCTCGCTGCCTCCCCCGGAGCTTGGCCCAGATTCCCTGAAACACCAACCATTAGGTCTTTTTCAATCTCTTCATATAACTCTGACAATTTATCTTCCCGTCCTTCCAAGGCAGTGCTTGCTTCATGGTGACGCCTGATCCAGTCCTGAAAGTAGTCTTCGTCCAGGTTTTTATAGGCCACCACAAGTGTCCTCAGACCTTCACCAGCGAACTCCTGTGAGACAGTGGTGAGGCAGAATAGGTAAAACAGGAACAGTCTGCTCACCTGGGCTGACAAAGGACCCTCGGAAAGAAAATGGCTATTTGTGAAAGCTTCTTGCCTAACGTCTGCAGAGGAAAGGTGAAAAAATCACAACTGAGACCACAAACCTTGGGGTACTTTTTAAAAACTAGTTCCAGACCACTTTATCATTGCCATCCACAGTCCTTACAAAGAACAAACTTAAAAGAGCTTTCCTACTTTCTGGCTCTAAATCTTTACGTAAACCAGGCAGTTGTTTCCCAAGTTTGTATTTCTCAACTTATGGTTTAGAATAGTGAGACCTGAATAAATACTGAACACAGCCTTGAATTTTGGACCTGGGCTCAACACTTTTAGGGTACAAATGCTGGCTGAAATGCACAGCATGAGCACAGTCAGTCATGACATCTCAGCAATTCCTTGTAACTGAGCTTTCTGCAGATGTATGATTGATGGTATGGCTCTCTGTTTGGTGGAATAACAGAGATCCCTTTGTGAGAACAGAGGTGTTCCCCCAGGCTTGAAGTAAAGGTGGATCAGGAACAGGCTACATACACAGCTCTGCTTTGCCCTCTCCTTCACCAGCAACTTTCTCTGGCTCGCCCAGGCAGGGAGCAGAGACGCTTGTGCTACTGCACAACCCCTCTGGTAAAACTTTCTGTTATCGTGTGCTCTGCACTGTACCAGCAGGATCTGGCACCACAAGGGGGAGTAAATATTGGCCAAAACATCCACTTGTGTGAGTAACCACCTCCCAGTGCCCACCATCAACAATATAAAAGCCCGCAAGTTTAAGTAAAAGTGACACATTTTCCTTGCTGCCCAGTGAGTATGCCCCTATATGATCTGGAAGAAGGGGAGGTATGTCCCAGCGCCTGCCCGGTCCCTTCTGACTGACACCTCTCAGATTGCAATCACTGCAGATCTGAATTGTATTCAACAAGGTAAACAGCTCTGTGGCCCTTTACTGATCACCTTAGTTATTCCGATCCAAGGCATGCTTGAGTGCATCAGGTGCATGCGTTGTAGGGTAACAGCAGACTTGGATGGAATTTAGTTGCCAAAACACAGCTGTGATGTGCCATTTCAGGTGTTTCACCTATCCTGCCTGGCTTCCAGCTCCTACTGCAGAGGAATACAGGTCTTCTGAATGTCCTGCATTGTATTTGCCATCCGTCTCTGGATGTCCTGGATATCCTAGAGCAGTTAAAATGGCACCTGGTGCCCATGCTTAGGCAACTTATTTGAGACCTAAGGCTTTAAAAATTAACTTCCCTCTCCATTGCCCACAAAAATAACAAAACAAAATAAAATAAAAAAAAACAACAAACAGTTAAAAAACTAGAGCTTGGGTGCTGCTTCTGAAATCTGTTTTTTGTTTCAATACAAAGTACATTGCCACACCTGGAGAAAAGAAAACCATCAAATGCGGAGATGTTGTGCAGAAGGAAACACTTACATTCAGGTGTTCTGTAGTCTCCTCTTTGAGAGAGTCGCAGGATGAATGAAGCAGTTCATAAAGAATGGTGTCAGCCCCCTTGCAGTACAAAGTCAAGTCACCTTCTGGACTCCGCACTATGAGGAAGAGAAAAAGAAATGCTACAAATCCCAGACTGAAGCACTTGGGATTCACAGCACTTGCATCAAAACAAAGAAAGGTTTTTAGAGGTGTCTGAACTCCACCAAGTTTTGGGAGACTCCCAGGAATTAAGACAAGCTTTGCTTAGAAAAGAAGATAATGCAACTACTCTCCACCTCAGTGGTAGCAGCACAGGCAACTGTACCCAGATTGCATTGGTCTGAGCAGATGCTCTGTTGCACTACGTGGTTCCCACAGGCAGCACTTCAGGCAGGACATCTGAATTCAGAAGTCAAGAACAATTTGTTCTTGGGGAACTGGTCCTCCTGTTCTTATTGCTCCTACCAGTAAAGGCACTACCAATCTCTTGCTACAGTTATGATATTCCAATTCTTGAAATATCTGAGGTTGTTGAAGGGTTAATAAAGGCTACATGAAGTTTCCTGAATCATTTCTCCATTTTTCTCTCAGGAAAGTGGGCTTCTCAAATTATCCTTGCTTTGTCCTTTCCCACTTTCTCAGATTTTGCTGCTAATTTTAATGTTGATTAGGACGGCCTTTCCTGCATTGTCATGAGGGAAGTAAGATATATAAAAAAGTTAGTGCCTTCAGGAGGCTGCTCCATCATTGTGGTCCAGATGTTAAGATGTTCTCCCACCTGCCTAAGTTAAGTATTTAGCTAGCACTGTTGCTATGTAATTGGAAAGTCAAGGCAGTCCATCTCAAGCACTCAGGAGTAAATGTTACTCAGAAAGCATTGCAAAGGAGGTCTCCTAGGAAAAGGTATCACAGCAGAATGAGGGCCAACTTGAGAGCCTAAAAAGTCAGGAAGGAAAGAAGGGAGCAACGGGAACATACCGATAACAGACATGCGCTTGCGAACGTTGTTGAAATCAAGAATAGCCAGAAGTTTGTAGATTTTTGTTTCTCCCATTTCCACGACGGTGATGGTCTCCGGTGTGCGAGCCCGGAACACAAATCCAAAGTTTCTGGCAGCAGTGACGAGGGCTCCCTCGTCAGGAGATTGGGCCTGATATACCAAGTTACCTGACACGCAAGAAAAAAAAAGTAATGTGGCTTCTGCCTTGTTTCTGAGGCTAAACAAATACAAAATCAAAGACATTATATAGCAGTTAACCCTTTGCTTTTCTGTCTAGCCCCAGAAGGTGCAGCACTAAAAAGCGCCTTATGTCCACACATCTCCATCAAGTCCCATTAACCCATCCTCCAGGTCAGTGGAAGAGGCCTCCTAGACTCTTTTGGGGTCTTTTATCACTCTCTTTGGAGTCCAACAGATCTCACTGAGAGGACAACTTCCTTGGGTTTAACCCTGTCTAGTTACATCTGCATGTATTTTTCTCATCAGTGGTTTCAGCTTATATGTGTCAATTAATGGTTCTAGCCTTTAAAGCACAGTTTTCACCCTGTCTGGGATTTGAGGAGACTGACCCAGTACCTGCGGGAACACTGGGTGAGTGGAGCTAATGAGTCTCCAGTGGGAAGGTGCTCTGTGCTCTTTGCTTTATGGGACTTGGTGCAGAGTAGAGAAAGAGTGGGGGAAGCCATCTGCCACCTCAGGGATGCTGTGGCACCTGCAATTTCCGCACTCCAGAGATGTGGTGTTTGCAGTAGTGTCAGCTCCACCACAGGAACACACAGGGAGTGAAGGCCCTGGTCCTTTTTCTTCCCATGTGGCATCTCCAGTGACATTGATTTATGTGTAGCCATATACTACAGAAAATCACCAGGGAGCCAAAAGGACCAATAACAGGTTCTGTGGAGAGAAGACATACTGTGGTGCAGGGTGAACATAACCACTCAGTCTGGTGCCTTCAACAGTCCTCACCTTCCTTCTTTTCTTCTGGCATCACTGTGTGACAAAGTGAGAGCAGCCGGAAGAACCTGTGCGTCGGGACATCACTTAGCTTCACAGCTTCAACCAGGCTATGGTCGTAGAAGGCAAACTTTGGGTCAGCTAACGGGTTGTATGAGAAATCAACCTTCTCTGTGTTCTGCAAAAACATGGCTCGGTGTTATTTGTGGAGCTCTCATATGCCTGTACACCCGTGCCTGCCCATCACAGCCCCTCTATCTTGCTTACATTTGCAAAGGGCCCTCTCCTGCGGGGCTGTTCATGACAGAGACTGGTGAATCTCAGTAAGATAGAGGTCATGAGAGCTACTGAATCACAGGAGAGGACAGGCACTTGACGTGCTTTTCAGAGCAGCACTCAAGCTGAGAACCTGATTAGCTAAAGATGCCTCTTTGTACAACAGCAAATGCTTCTACAGGATCCCTGCCAAAGGATTTCTGTAGCAAAGAAATGCCTGCCCTCAACATGTGCCTGCTTGGAGGCATCATGCTCCTGATGTCAATGGCTGCCTGTGACAGGGGAATGTGGAAGCCCAATTTAAAACAATTCAAAAGGCTACATTCTCCACCCTATTGTCCCAAAGCACAAAAAAAATCCTGATATGGAAAAAAGAGGACAGACAAGTGATGTAAAGGTTCAACTCCACAGCCACTGCTCGTTTTGTCTAAAAACAAGGAGCCTCAAGCAGAGGGGAACATACTGGAAAAATGGCCAGAAGCTCACAGCATGATGTGTCATGGAGGAATGCACTGCCGAGCCTGCCCAGGACGATTGTGACTCCCACCCCATCCCCGATGAGCTCAGAGTTTCCAGGATGGGAGTCATCCTTTTGACCTCTGCAAGCTGACATTTAGCACTTACTGCAAGAGCACAGACCCACCCCGCGCACACACTCATCTGTGCAGCAAGATCCAGGCACTACAACACGGTGGATGTGTGGGCAGCAGGACTCTGCTCCGGCGAGTATCACGGGCAGGAAGAGCTGCCGGGCAGCCAGTTGGCAGGAGACCAGCATGTGTCCCCAAGCAAGTCAGCCCTTTGCATTCTGCTGCCTGAGTGAGAGCAGTCTGGAGGCACAGCACTCGGCACAAATAGCCAATTTCAGGGGTTAATTTAAGTTTTAAATGGCCTGGAAATGAATCATTGGAACGAGGAGTGGGATTTTCATCATCATCTTGCCATTTGTTACTTGGATTACTGCATGCAGTTTTCAGACATTTTAGAAATCCAAGACATGTGGGTTTGTGCCAGCAAGCAGAGGCTAGAAAGAAATGGAGAAGTCACCCATTTTCACACTTTCCAATGTCCAGACATTAGGGGAATTTGACAGTGACCTTGTTATCAATATGAACTCACTCACTGATTCCCCACTAAAGCTTTAATTAACTGCTGTGGATAATAAAATTCACCAATGTACAAGTTTCCAACAAACATCAATGGTCAAGTATTCAAGAGAGCTGTGCATGCACTAGGATGTCATGTGAAGCTGAGCGAACAGTGGGCACTCAGGCTACTCGAACTGCAGGTTTAAACCAGGCTTACTGGAAGGGAATGCAAGTCTGGCAATCCTCTGACATCCACAAGGACACACATCCCTGTTGTCAGGGTCAAGAGCATGAGCTATGCCTGGGTGGGTTGTGTTCACTAGCACTTAGGCAGGCAGATTCACTGAAAGTGCAAGTAGCAATTGAGCACTTACCTCACTTATTTCTATCCTTTGCCCAGACATATCATACACATCACCTGCAAGCAAGAAAGACTGAGGTTATAGCCACAAACTCCTGGTAAGTGTAGTCTCTGAGCTTCGCTGCCACAAAAATAGGTTAAAGTGTTTTGAAGCTAGTATCTAATAAAAAAGTTTCTGTAAGCATAAATATCTTGACATGGGCACTGGAGACTAATGATTCATATCCATCAGTTTCTATGTTAATCCATGACAAAATTCAGAGACTGACAGATGCTTGAAACACAAAGCAGTTACCATAAAAATGATGAGCATTTGGGTAAAGAAGAATGGCTCAAGCTGAATCCAGATAGGATGTAGTGCTAGGTAGGAAACAAAGGTGCTTTCAGGGGATGACTTCTCTTGTACTTTCCCTTTGGAATGTGAGACAAAATCCAGCTCCTGGATTGTATTGGGTTTGCAGCAGTCCCAGGACAACCATAGAGAAGGAGTTCTCAAAGCCCATTCTTCCCACATCTAGGTAGCAAGGCTGCTCTATTCATTTCCCCTGAACTGATGATCTGGCCACAGAAATGGAAGACATCTCATCTCCAGGAAACACTATTGAAACTTCTTCTTCCTGAAGAAAAATTTCACTTGGAAGGTCTGGACTGTGCCCAGCCCAGTCAGATTCAACACTTCATTGAAATAAGATTGAAATACAGTGAATTACATGAATGATAGATCCATATCTGCACCAGCAACCTCAACTGTGACCAAAGTCAATTGCAGGTACTGGTGCTCCCTCACAAAAGGGCTGAGGGTGTAGAAGAAACTCAGAAGTCATCTCTCCTGAGAACTGCACATCAGCTGATCCCCTGGAAACTGTAACTGAGAGGCTTTTGGACACCTCCTTCCCAATGGGACGCTTAAGCCTTTGGAGTACCTTCCCTGGCAGCAGAACTAATTCATCCTTTCTGGCATGGCTTTCCCAAATGCCCCTGAGCAGCAAATCCAAAGAAGCACATTCCTAGGAAGAAGCTAAGCATTTAGAAAACTGTAGGCAATAGACTGTCTGCCTTCTTTCTGCATATTTCCCATTCATTTCTTGAACCCACACCCTATATCTATGTTAGTGGTGACATCCACTTTGGAAAAGTCAACTAAGCACACATGAATGAACAGACTGAATATTTTTCAAACTGTTTAGCAGCACTAACGTTGGCTAGCATAGTAGCACTGTTTGAGATATGGTGGTCTCCAAATATACACAAAACAAGATATATAGGAAGAAATAACTTCTTTTATTAGGCCAGCTGATAGCATGGAGGAAAAAAAGACAAGCTTTCTGGCACACTAGTCCATCAGCAGGCAAAACAAGCATCAATCGATGACTAGTTTCTCTGGGGGAATCTAATGGTGTTAATCAATTAGTCAGTCTGTGAATTGTTAGCACCTCTTGAGCAGTGTGAAGAAAACTGCCCGGGGCCATACAAGGAACGAGCCTTTTAAGTCAATGACTGTTAGGATCTAGCAGAGCTAACAACTTTTGTTTCCAGTTTTTTCCAACTCCCTACAAACTTTTCTCTCTGCTGGTAGGTGAATTATGTCAGGGCTAAAGACAAATGACTAGGCCATTGACTAAGTGCCGACTGAAGGTTCAGCTACTTGAACAGGATGCGGAAAACCGCTGCTCATGACATGAGAAATTGCTGAATGTGAGAGATAACAGTGTGAGAAGCTGACAAAACTTGCAGATAACCTCATGAGTGATGGCTGATTTCACAAGTGGTTAAGAGGTTAAGAGGGAGTTAGTTATGATGTGCGTTATGTGTTATGTTTTGTGGGGTTAGCAATACCTGGGTAAACATGTCAATAATACCATAAAAGGCTGAGATTACCTAGGTAGTAATATCAGAAAAAAACAAACTTGAGTACAGATGTAGTAAAATGGGGACCAATGACGAAAAAGTAATAAGGTGCAGGTTCTTTAGTTGGGATGAAACTGGGGCAGAAAAAGGGAGGTAAAAGGGTGGCAAAAAGGGGAAACAAGGAACAGGAAAATGATACTAAGATATGCAAATGATGCAATCAGGGCTGTCCAGACATCCCTGCTGGGCAGCCCTCCACTTGATCCCTGCAGGTTCTTACAAGGCACTGTCTTCTGGATATCCTATTTAGTCCCTGTGGACCAAGAGGCATACAATGGAATAAAACTCGGAGAATAAGACAAATAGGTAACATACCGTAGGATTTGCCGTTGATGGAGCACTTGTTGAAACACATGATATTCTGAGTGAGAGTTCCTGTTTTGTCTGAGAAGATGTACTTGATCTGCCCCAGCTCTTCATTGAGTGTAGTGGTACGGGCCTGAGCCGGTGTGTCATTCAACGGATAATACATTTTACGGTCCCAGTCAATGTAGAAACTGTTACCCAAGCGTATAATCTCTACACTGGTGAAACAGAAAGAGAAGGTGGTGGAATATTCATTAGTTTAAGGGACAAGATCTTTATCTTCAGCACCACCATTAGCAATTGCAATTAGAAGACAACTTTGAAGGTAATGACAGGGTGTACTCATCAGGTTGTCCTTAAATGGCCTGTAGTAAGTAATGCTGAAGCAAGTCCTGCTGAAATGATCTGTTGGGTTTATAGCAAATTCCTTTCTTTTATTTATAAAACAACATATTACAAATGTATTTGAAAAGTTTCAGAAGTTTTCAGACTGAAAAGCGAGGCAGGAGCAGTGGGTTTCACTTGGTGCAGTTTCGGGAGTAGTGCTCAGATGGGGATAGTTTCCAGCAGCGTCCTGGGCTGGGCTGAGCCGGTGCCAGGGGATGAGCACAGCCACGGCTAAAACAACCCAGACCTCCACAACAATCGAGTCATTGTGTAATTCAATATAACCAAGGAGCCATATCAGCTCACAGAGAACATGAATTTCCACTTTGCTGCTGGTGTGACATACTGGACAGGAATGGGTTTAATTCCTCATATTTACCAACACAAAAGAGAGTCTCAGCAAAGCTGTCCGAAGAGTTAAGTGCAATGATAAACTATACAGGCCTAGTCAGTCTATACCCCAGCCTCAAGGTTTTGAGAGCATCACGGACACATTGCCTACTCTTTACCCCTGCTTGCCTATCTGCAATAAGCAACATAGCACTACATCCTCTGGGAAGTGGCGACATTCACTCTGCTCATATAGCACTGAGTACTATGGATCCTCAACCTGATTACACCTACTTACCTGGCAATCCACTCCTCACATGAGCCCTACAGCCACCTCAAAGAACACGCCATTCACTTGTTTGATGGGCAGTGCAAGTGGGAGAGAGCAAGACTAACTGTAGCAGGCTTCCAGCCTCACCCCTATACCATCCTATGCTTACACCTCCCCTTTAACTGCAAAATCATCCTATCCTCTTCCAGGGCTCACCACTGTCCCCACTCCAACACTGATGAAGACCTCCGAAGGCAGGAGAAATAAGAAGAGCATCGCGGGGGTTGTGTGCTATTGTGCACAATGGGGTTGCATTTGTGTCTAGGGAAAATGCTGCTCCCAGCTAAGGCAACAGCTAAACCTCTCCTAAGATGAAACATGAAAGGAGCTTCTGGCACGTACCTGACATAGAGTGAAATTGGCACCACCGTGTTTAGAATGATCACGTATGACCAGAACATGAGGAAGGCCGAGTAGGAGGCAGAGTTGATGCCTTCTGCCCAGGGCAGATAGACTTGGAAGTAGTAGCCCTTATCATACTCCCAGATGCCATTTCCAATGGCTAGGATAAGACACATCAGTGCTAAAAATGCAAAGATCTGCAAAAAAACCCCAAAATATTGCATTTTAGAAACAAGGAATTTATTATGTACAGGTTGATCAGAAGACCTTAATGAGATTGAGTTGGACAGCCTGAATAACAGGAAAATGTTCCTAGGGGTGAAGGAGGAAAACCAGCAAAGTTATGACACTTTTACCTCACGGGCAAAATTACACAGTGCAGAGTCCGGCAATTTGGAATCACAAGACCTCAAAAAGCTGGGGATTTAAGTCCCAAGCAGACACCTAAACCAGGGTGCTCATGGCCAGCTGGCTGCAGAACATCAAATCTCATTAGAGGTGAGTTGAGCTGCAGGTCCTCAAACATCTGGCTGCAGTCTTGGGAATAGAAACTGCCTGGAGGACTTTACCTGACCATTTGCTGGATGTATCATAGTTTTCCTCACCATTTCTGAAAAACTACTAAAGATAATTTGTAACACAGAAAATCCAGCACTGTGCAGGTTGGAATTCAGCACTGCATGTCATTCTGATGGCTGAAGGAGTTAATCACTGACTCAGAACTAATGGTTGCCTTGGTATCTGCCATCACAATCTGATTACATTTCCTTTGAGCAAACAGAAAGCAACAATAATCAGTGATATGTATCCTTGGACTTTACAGAAGCCTATTTCCTGAAGCCTAAAGCAACCAGGGGGAGAGTAACTGGGAAGAGAATTTTAAAGTGGGACACCTTAGTGAAAACTGGGACTTGCTCAAGAGCACCATTTAATAGACACAAAGACATTACCGAGGTCTTAAGATATTTTTGATTAAAAGAAGACAAAAACATAGCAATACAATTATTTGGAAAAAAATACAAAAAGAAGGGGAAGAAGGGAAGTTAATAGAAATTAATATAAATTGCAAGCAATTATAGAACTATGAATATCTAATAGTCATATAAAATATCAAGAAAAGAAAGCAGTAAACTCATAAACAGGTGTGGAAAAAGCAGACATGTTCAACAGACAGTCCTCCAAGAATGAAGGAGGAAGGAAGCAGAAGGAGGTATCTATCCCATATGATGTAGCAGATGGAAAAGACAGATTACCTTCTGTGATAAGGAACACTATGTGGCTCTATCTGCTAATAATAAGCATTTTCAATCCAGTGGGCCCAGGTAATTTAAAGATGAAAGCTTAGAGGAACTAGCTGAGAAATTCTCTTAACTGGTAAGGTTAATTTTTAACAATGCTTTGAAAACTGGGAAGCTCTACCATACTGAAAATCTGCTAATACAGTTCCAGTATTTGAAAGGTAGAAATGGTCATCAAGGGAAAGATAAAGTGAAGTTAGCTTGACATAATTCCTGGACAAATGATAATAAAACCATTTCTGTTGATATGGACTTCTCCAAATATTTGACTTAAAACAACCAACATCCTCATGAAGATGTGAAGATATGGAATCATCAGGCTGCATAAAGAGCAATTAAAAATTATCTCTTGCAAGTATGGTCATTAGGGAGGAAATATCAGTAATTTAGGCCATTATGTATAAGGCCACCCAGTAACAATCACATTACAACAGTAATCAACCTTTTTAAAAAACAATAATTGAGGCACAAACATAGAAACACTGCTGGTGAAGCTGATAGTTGTATTGCTGAGGTAATCTATGAGAGGAGAAAGGATACTTTTATGGAGTGATTTGAATCACTTGATGAAAAGTTCACATATGTCCAACTTGAATTTTAATACCAAGAAGCTGCTAAAAGGGGGCCACAGTAAATAAAGGTGCTGGGCTGAGTTTCAGGGAACACATTTATTTCCTACATCAGTAGTAGCTTTTCTATTTAATTGTGGGAAGCCTAATAAATTACTCCAGTTGTGAAATGGAGACAGTATTGCTAGCTAGTAAGGAATGGGGGTGCAGTGTTTTTAAACCTCTCTGATGAGCGGTCAAAACAGACTTCAGTTTGTGCTGTTGTAATCATCAGGACTTAAGGATATATGAGAGGCATGACCCAGGGACAGGTAATATGTCCTTTATTAAACCAATAGACATAGACGGAGAAAATAGACAAGCCTGTCTATTTTTATAGATATTTCTGTTGGTCAAGTCAAAGATATTACTTCTCTCTGCAGACCTTGTCTGTTATAAAAGAAATTATCACTATAATTAATTAATTAGTTATCTTATCACTGTACCCTGAATGATTCCTCGCTGTCTCAGAGTTAAAAATTGCCAGTTTGTAGAATATCACAACCTGTGTAGGAAATTCAACATATGATTCAGCAACAGAAATACACATGGGGCAAGAGAGCAGCCGAACTTTCCCATATCACACCAGCTCTTGTCTATGACTGCACTTGCTTTATGTACATTTTGCTTCGTGTGCATTTTGCACGTCAATGGTCTGGTCCCTAGCAGCTCAACTTGTGTGCAATACTCATGCTTACAGAAAGTTCACTAACATGCTGTTTGCTTTTAGACAAATGCAAAAAAACAAACCATTAACGGCGGCCCCGGAGATTAACTTCTGTGCAGAGAAAAAACTGTGTGCAGGGTGTTGTAATCGTAACCACAGCTCTGCAAGAGAAGGATGTGAAAAAACCCCTGATCATAGGCTTGTGCATGCTTATGTGTCTTCCCAGCATGAATATCCTCCCTCTCTGCGTCCTGTCCATGCATTGCCTGTGAGACATCTTCTGCAGGACTGAGTAGGACTTTTGTACAGGGGAGGTGATGTTTGACAAACATTTCCTGTCGGACTGTGAATTCAAACTGTCTTGGTTTCTTTATTGGCACTTTGAGTTCTGCTCCAGGATTTGAAGCATTAAGTTGTTTAAGAGATAAAGGTGACAGCCCTATTTCTCTGAAAACGTGCTTCCCCAAACTTGCTAAAAAGCAAGATTTGGAGGAAAAAGCATTCCTGGAGCTGGCAGGTGCGTCCCCAGTGAAGGAACATTCACTTCTCTCTCGGATCCCCAAGAAACACTCACAAACATGAAAAAAAAACAGCTGTGGTTGCCATCTGGAAAGGCTCACTCCTTATTAACCCTTGTTGGGACAGACCAGGGCATCATTTAACCAGGCGAGCCCTGCTTAAACACTGCTTTGTGCCTGGAAGTTTTATGGACAATTAAACACAAAATAGCTTTGCCAGTTTTAACATGGAACAAGTTTCATTACACTTAAAATGAACTATTTATAGCAAGCTGTGGCTGCTTTGTATTTCCAAACTCAAGAGCGCAATATACTACCTCTTTTTATGACCGCGCTTTGTAACCTTCGACCACCCAGTGAGCTGGAAGGACCTGATGCCACATCCCCTTGGGTGTGCAAAGAGTCTGGTGCTTAGGGTAGGACAGAGCTTTACTTAGACACCAAAATGTTAGGTGCCTTAAAAATGTGTGAAGGAGAAAAACACACCCTTGGCTCCATCAGCGCCCAAGAACCCAGGCAGAGGCTGATGCAATCAACTGCAACTTGCTCAGCTTTTTAAAACGGAGCCAGGAGGTAAATTCATCTCGTTCATGAAGAGAGGCCAAACAGACTGAAAGCTCTGGGTGGGACCCTTGACTTGTGAAAGGAGATTTGGCAAACCTTAGTTGAACGCTGAGTTCCCTATTCAGTTTTTCTCTGCTCCGTTTCCGTGCCCTGTGTATCCCCCACAGCTCTACCCCACAGCCTCTCACCCATTCCAGCTATAGCATAGCAGAACACCTCAGAAAATGTAAAGTTTTTCTAATGCTTGCAAAATTTTGAATGTGAGATGCCCAAAACTTGCTTGAATTTGCTGTCCCTTTAAGTGTGAGGGAAGAAAACACTAAGGAAAACAAGCTGATGACGGTAATCAAAATTTTCACTTGGCGGAGATTGCTGTAAGTTTACTAAAGTCAAGGGCATGTCCTTACTGTACATGGAGCAAGGACTCAAAGGGGCTTGAAGATGACCCTGGAGTGGCTCTCTGTGCTGTGGCAGTGCTTTACAGCAAAATACACACATGCAGATATTCAGAACGCTGCTTCACAGCTCTGGGAGTCAGGCTAACCGCTGCTACTTTGGTACTATTTCAGTCTCACAGAAGCACAACCTGCTCTGTAACATCTCCCATCCCTGGGCCCAACTAAGGAGCTTTTGAGATCCTCAAAAAAGAGCAGGAGGGCAGGGACTGGGATGAAGTGGCAAGGTTGGAGAGTGGGACAGTTTTGGAGATGTTTGTAGTATAAGCCCCAGTGCCGAGGAGGCATGAAGTCACGCAAGGCAGTATGAGCTCAGGGCAGCTTTGCTGTGATGGGCAGGCTGCTGTGGGATGCCTTCTCTAGGGCTTGCTCCAGCACCGGGGGATGGATCCTGACCCCAGCCTGGCTCTCAGGTTGGACTGGAGAGCAAGGGCAGGAGGGAAGAAGAGGGAACAGTGGGCACTGCTGGGAAGAGGTGACCACAGGAGTGGCCAGACCTTCCCAGGGTCATAAACTGAAGGTGGTGCAGCATGCATGAAAAAGCATGAAAAACTCGCATCCAAAGGAAAATAAAAGCCTGAAACTAAAGAACTTGTCTTCAAGCAACATTGAGTAAAGCAGTGTGAGAGTGTATGTCCCTGCAGACTGGCAGTAACAACAAATATAGTCCCTTCCCTGAGCGGTTTTGAACTCAAGCAGTAACATCTTGGGAGAGTCTCTGTAAAAGAATCGCTACCTCTGCCTGGAAGTGTTTGCCATTTGTTAAAACCACTGACAAGCTTAAACCTCAAATCAAATCTGTTTCCTAATTTGAGGAGAGTGTCTGCTATATAAGATTAGTGTTCTCAAGTTTCCCAGATGCTAAAAACACCCGTTTCCGAGTATTAATGAGACCATGTCTAGTATTTTACCCTAACGTGTTAAGTCAGAAGCTGGCATCCTGTAAATTAACAAACTGGCTTACCAAGTCCTATGCAGATATGACCAGAGATGCCAAGAAATCAGGAAGAAGAGAGAGAACTGCTAATGTTTATTTAAATAGAAAATGACAAAACTACTGGGGAAAAAGGGCATTTGCGGCTTCAAAGTGATTCTCACAAAAAAAAAAATGCAGAGCAGAGCAAATGAAAAGCTCAGAAGAAAGGTCCTTAATGCTATCAATGTAATGGCCTTGGTTTGCAAGACGGGCTGGCAGAGGCGCTGCAGAGCTCAGGCTGCTAATAAATTATTATATAATTTTTCTTTTTATCATTAGTCACTTCTGATATTCCCTCAGTTGTGTGGACAAAGAGGTGGAGCATCTGGAAATGATGAATACATCTGAAGATATGAAGACACATTGATCAGACTTACCACCAACACAAGGACGTTCATGAGCCGATCAATGCTGGTCCGTTTAAAAGTTGTTTTTCCACTGTTCTGCATTAGTTTGGTGTCTGGCCCTGGAGATGAAACACATTCATGAATTTTAGTAATAAAGCTTAGCTGTTCTAAAGCTGATTCCTTCTGAGGCCCCACTGTGCTTTACAGTATAAATACTCATCACAGCTTTCTTGAAGGCAGGTACATACAGTTTACAGTGCTGGTGGGAAACTTAGGCAGAAGAAGGTTAAGTCACTTGCCTTAGATTATATGGAGAGAGTCACATAGAGCCATTAATTCTGGATTTTGATCCTGCTCTCTTCTTTCAAGAGTCAATCCTCCCTTTCAGGTTTAATTACTTTTCACAGAATACCTGATACTGCTCTGTTATTAATGACACGTTATACATCATCTCACATGTCTACAGCAGTATAGAAACAATGGAAGGCCTGTGCTCATAAAAAGCATAGATCTAATGGTCTCCATAATATTATTGATGACCTTGATATTCCAATATGGATTAAAATCACATAGAAATGATGTGGAATTTTTAATCAAATACACTTAAGAGTGAAAAATTTTGAACAAGCCTGGTGAGAGAAAAACTACAATTGGCCCAGTGTGGGCCAGTAAAGGCAGATTTAATCCTGCTTTAGTTCTTAAACAGATTTAATTCTTATATTCTTTCTTATTGATTGATCAAGACTTCTCTCATGTACTTTGCTGCATGCATTTCTGAAATAAAAGACTAATTCTGCTTACTAAAGCACTCAATCAAGACGGAATTGGATGCTGTAACGTAGCCATTTCCTCTTATAAAAAAATCTCAGATTAAAATCCCCTGTAATATGCATCATTTCCAGCCTAGAGTTAAGCCAAGGGATCTCATGTATTGTTTTGCTTTTGCTCTTGTACCTGGTAGAAACATATTTTTCCAAAGAGGAAAATTCTTGGTTCCTTTGCGCATACTGGGCGCGAGGTACTTCCATGTCATTTTTTCTACCTACCGGCATAAATAACGAGACCAAAACACCATTCTGTGTTCCTAATTGTACAGCCTCTCAGCAACATCTTCTCATTGTCCAGGGCATACTTCTCTCCTCGAAGAGTAAGAGTTCCTGTGAACTTATCCAGTTTGTTATTTGGTGCCTCACATCTGACTTCACCTGTAAAAGGAAGGTAAAAACAAAAAGATGGTGGGAGATCTTGGCCCAGAAATATCTCAGTCAATACTGTATTCTCAGCTGTTCCCCAGGCAGGGAGTATTTCACACCATAGCTGCAGTCCACTCCTGACCCTATCATTGCCATCCTATATCCTATATTTACTGATGTCCAAAACAAAGTTTCCATGCCTTTTATTCAGGTAAGAAGAAACGTTGAACCAGCAACATACTTTTAATCCTTCCACAGCAAGTTCGTAGTGGTAGGATGTCACTGGATAACTTTAGATAAAAGTGCTGACCTCGTGTAATTCCTGTTCCATTTTCTTTAAAACTGCAGGAGCCCAAGCGAGAAAATCATAGCCTGAAGTCTGCAAGAGAGTAATTAAGTGAGGTCTCTTTGTTCAATGTTCTTAATTTCATCTGTTTTATACCTTAAGTCCCAGTGGCACATGAAAAAAGATACTGCTACCTTCAGCCATGCAGCTGACACTGTAGGTGATTGGACACCCTGTTTCTATTTCCACACTTTATATTTATTTCTTATAATAAAATGTGTTTACACAAAACTGTAAACACGGACACTTTGGTATAAAAATTATTTAAATCAAAATTTGCACCCGATATATAAAGATTCAGAGCAGAGCCCTGTGGATGTATTGGGAAGAACTGGAAAATACCAATACACCTTATTGAAAGGGAATCCAAGAGTTCAGTCTGTTCAGTTAATCAGCAGGAACATTAAAGTTATTTTGATCACAGGCTGCAAATATCTGCATAAGGACTAGCATTTGCAGAGAATACAGCTTTTCCAGCTGTTCTCAGACAAAACACACCAAGCTCAACAGATTGGAAGAAAAATCCAGAGAAGTACAGAAAAAAAGTACAGCTTTAAGTATTGTGGTAGTCTCCACCACTGCAAATTTTAAAATCAAGAATCGATGTTCTTTTCATAGAAAAGTAGCTCTACTTTGGGGCAGACAAATCATCAGACTTGAAAGATGAAGCAACTGGGAAATTCTGTGACTCGTGTGACATTAGAGCTCATGCTAACAACTATGCTGATCTTCTATTTTATTGTCTAGTTAATCCAAAACCAATCAGATCCGTACTCCATAATTTCTAAAAGTCTACAGTAACCAGACCTGTCTCACTACAGCCCTTGCAACCCCTTGAAAAGCACAAAGAAAACAGAGGCTTTGCAGTGCAACCTGAAACACAGCACAATGAGACGTTGGTGAACGAAACCCAGGGCATGATCCGTCACCGGGAAGACTGTGCCTCTCCTCATGCCAGCTGTGCGACGATGCTCGTGTGAGCACCTTGTGTGTCAAAATCCACATCTGCTTTCCAGTAAGTGGGTTGATCTGGTTTACTGTTATGCTGATTCTGAGATCAGAAGAGATTCATCCAAATTAGACCGATCACAAAAAAAGTGAGAAGCTCTAGAGATTCATCCAATATACCTGTGCTGACCCCAGTAACTGCAGCTGAAAACACCTCAGCAAGGCACCGTGCCTCCTGTCTCCTCCTCCCAATAACAGCAAGATGATACCTGAATGCGTTTCACCTGAAAGAGTTAAATATTGCCAAGCCTACATGTGATAGGTAGTAGGTAACCAAAAAGTATTGTTTCCTTTCTGATCTCCCAGTTCCCCAAATCAAATAAAGTTCAGCGTTTTGCAAGCATCTTCCTTATCTGAACCATCGCGATGTCAACAAACATCATAACTCATATTAAGCATACCACTGAGTGCCTGTATTAGCTGCTCAACCCTTTCCTCTCTTCCTGCCTTAAGAAGTAATTAGATAAAGAGTTACGTAAATATTTAAATACTTGTACAGAGGTTTGCTGGGGAAATGCAAGGTTGGGTCTGATTCCAGGCACTCTTCCCAGTACTCTGCCGAATATAAATCATGCTGGGAAACATTTTACTCATTTTAAGTACTGGGGAGAGGCCATTTTTATTTACAATATAACTAAAATAGAGATTTAAAGGACAAATAAATATTTGATTTAAAAAGTTTTAGTTTTCCAGAATATTTGGAAACATTTTTTTAATTATGCAGTTTCAAGAACGCGGTATCCTTAGATAAGCATTAGACAGGAAATGCTTTAAAAATTATTTAAGATGAAGATTTTGCTTACAAATAGATACACACTGGAAAAGTGTGGAAAAATCACACTGGAAAAATCTTCAGGAAAATAATTAAGGTATGCCACTGACTATTAACATAAAGCATCTAACTGCACCTGTAAAAACATATTTCTCAAGACGTAAAACACTCAGAACCTCAGCCATTGCTTCAGAGAAATCCTGATGTACTGAGCTGTCAGCTGAGACGACACACACTATTTCATAAAACCTCGGTGTAGAAAGCATAAGAAAAGCCCATACCTTTGGATGACTCTACCAGAGACAGTCCCAGCTATGCTAACTCTCTGCCACATCCCCACCATTTGTCTTGGAATCATCTAGTTATTTCTAAGAGAATTTTTTAAAAAATATTTTTCCTCTTTATCTAAAAATATTTCCTGAGAGGCTGCAGTCCTTGAGACATTCCAAGGACAGCAGCACTCACTCCACCCCTTTCCATACCGACTCTTCCCTTAATCCTGCCCTTGAACCTAAGCCAGCAGGGCACTGCAGAATGTGACTAACACCACTTGGTCTGTTCCCCCATCCTCTCTCTGCAGACAGATGATGTGTGAGCATGGAGAATTCTGTTTTTGACAGGGCTGGCTCCTTTCTGTGTATGTGCTGCTATATATTCCCTGGTATCCAGTGACAGGATGCGTGGGAATGGTTCAAAGCTGTGCCAGGGGAGGTTTAGACTGGACATTAGGAGGCATTTCTTTACCGAGAGGGTGGTCAAACACTGGAACAGGCTTCCTGGAGAGGCGGTCGATGCCCCAAGCCTGTCAGTGTTTAAGAGGCATTTGGACAGTGCCCTTAACAACATGCTTTAACTTTTGGTCAGCCTGAATTGGTCAGGCAGTTGGACTGATCGTTGTAGGTCCCTTCCAACTGAAATAGTCTATTCTATTCTATTCTATTCTATTCTATTCTATTCTATTCTATTCTATTCTATTCTATTCTATTCTATTCTATTCTATTCTATTCTGTTCTGTTCTGTTCTGTTCTGTTCTGTTCTGTTCTGTTCTGTTCCGTTCCGTTCTGTTCCATTCCGTTCCATTCCGTTCCATTCCGTTCCATTTTATTTGATTCAATTCGATTTGATCTATATTTGGTATAAAAAACAGTGCTAAGAAAGCACACATTGCCTGTTAACTACATCTGCACTGCTTGCCTTTAAACATCTCAAAATGCAGTCTTTATTGTGTCATCGACAGAGGAGAGAAATGCTGGCAGGGTAAGGCTTGAGGCTGGGAAGTAGTCACCTGTCCTGTGTGTACAGTTAGTCCTCAGGTCTGCATGGTATCTGGAAAGTGCTGCTGCTCGGAAGATAAATGTAATCAATGCATCAGCATTGCTGCATCCATGTACAAGTGCAGTGTGAACATATTTTGGGATCGGAACTAAGCATGCAGTTTTGGGAAAACAGTTTCCACTGTGCAATTACGTGAATTCTTGTATTGAAGTTTGAGGTGGGTAGTCTCAACATCTACAGACAGATGCTAAAGAAAAGCATGCAGCCAGAAGGAGAATTCCTACCAATGCAGTTTCAGGTCATAGCCATGTACAGCACCGAGACAAGTAAAGGGGGATCTCTTTCTCTATGTTTGCTGTTTATATCTGTTGTACAGACTGCAATGCACCTATTCTGTTTTCCTGCCTCTGCATCCAGAGGACTCCTAGCATGGAGCAGGGAACAGCCTAGAAACAAGACTCCCAGGCACTCTCTGGGCTCTGGTGTTCGGGCAAATCCTCTGGGAAGTGAATTTTCCATGCAGACTCACCATTGAACTCTGTCAGTTTCTGAAGATCTTCTCCAAGCTCTGCAGTCACTGTCAGTGCCTGCTTCACCTTCAGGTTTGTTTCACTATAACAAATAACACAAGACAAAAACGTGAACTGAAAGTCCTATGTGAACTGAAAGCTCTCCCTGAAAGTCACTTCTGTTCTTCAGGACAGTCTTCTTCATTAGACATCTGATGAACCATGCCATCATCGGCCTTTTTTACTTGGCCAAAGGGTGTAGTTATCTCTCTCAGCTGCAAAGACAGGCAAGCCAGAGGAATTCGGGACATGGTACTACGGTACCAAAGAGAGTGAGGTGGCTCTGTCTTCTCATTTTCACTACGAAGTGCAAGACCAGGCATCTCAGCTCCCTGAGCAGCTCACTGTGTATCCTGCCACTCATACCATGCTGAACCCTGAGGTATATGAGCACATAGGAGAGCTCTGGATCTTCTCCCATGCTATTCTGGTCCTGAAGAGTACTCAAGTCCTGGGACTAGCTAGCTGGGAGGATTCAAATGCAATGTCAAAGAAACACTGCATTTGTTCAGGGCCTCCTAGCACCTGCATGTACAGGAACTACAAGCTCATTTTCAGCAGAATCAGACGAGGAAAGTCCAGATGGCTGTCAGTAGGGTATTGGGAGATACATGATTTCTTGATCTCTCTGGTCTTGCTTAGTCCTTCAAGCTGATGCTCGCTGCAGGCAATGCAGAAAAGGTAATGCAAACTGGGTCATAAACATGAGGTCAGATCCAGTTTATTCCAATTAATACAGATTAGTTGCAGCCCTCCAACTTCTGGTCAGTTGTGCCCTGGAGTGGGCAATATTTAGAAGCCTTTGCAGTGTGCATGTATTAAGATTATGGCATACCAGTCTGAAGGAGATTACTGGAGTTATTGTGATTAACTCACCCAGATAACCTGGATAAGAGAAAAGACTAAGGGAGACATAAGAAACAGAAAGCTTCTGCCAGTGACCTGAGATATTGCAAGAATGCATTTCAAACTAACTCTCAGTGTCAGAAGAACTGTCACTAAAAACAAAAGTCCCCTCCTCACATGACATTTGCACTGACAGAGGCAAAAGTATCCACCACAAGATGTTACTTTCAAGATACCTACCCAAAGTTTATTCTATGTATTGGGAAACTCTTCCTACAAAAGCTATTGCAGGTAAGGTTGCAGTACCCAGGGTCAACCAGATAAGATGTGGCCTTGCACTGGCAGCAGTGATTGCACCCGAGGGCCCAGCTCACTTACCCGTCCAGCTCAGCTGTCTCGATGTACGTCAGGCTGTGTGGCTCGCTGCTTGACAGTAACAGTAGATCGGCCTGAACACAGACAGATAGACTTGGCATGAGTTCACACGGTCAGAGGGCATGACACTACAATGCCACTTGTGGTTTCTGCACACTGCAGGTCTCTGAGGCAATTATCATCGCTATCGACTCATTTACTTGTGAGTGATAAGAGGAGTTACAGAGACTAACTGTGAGCAGGATGGAGAGAAACTGTACTCACCGTCACAAAGTTGTTGTTTTCTAGTTTTATTATATCCCCCACTTGGACATTCATCCATTTTTCGTCCTTTAACCTGCAAGAAAACTCCTAGTAAGTAGGCACATAAAGCAAACACCACTTGGGAAAGTACCATATTAGGCTCTGCTCCTGAAGCCAGACTGTAGGTGACATCAGGACTTGGGCTGTTGATAAGATGGAGTAGGGTCCACCATGATGTGGCCTGATCCATACTAAGCTAAGGGACCACCACAATACAAAAAAGTGGTAACAGTGGTCAGGGTGACCTATGCAGGGTTGAGACTAAGCCCCACAATAGCAGCACAATCCATGTGCACTACCATTTTGTCTGGACTGACTAGTCCCTTCCTTCTCCCAAAGGGTCACATTGTCTCAGAAAAAAACTCTACTTTCCCTAACAGACTTCCCAAACACCTGGGAGAATTGCCAGTTGTGTTAGTTTTTCTAAGTGGTATTAAGGGCCAGAGCAACCAATCTGGTTCTGCATGGGCCTGGCTTCAGGAAGGTCAATGCAGGTGCTTTCGCTGTGCATGTGCCTAGCTAAGCCCATGTCTGCACTGGCCTTCACAGCGCTAAGCAAGATGTGCATGCAGACAGTCAGCTAAATTGCAAGCACCAATGTAACCAAGTCACAATAGCTGTATATGCAAAATCTAGAGGTGAGAAATATCGAGAGCTATATCAAAACAGGACTGAGTATTCAAGCTTGAGTTTAGCTCAGCCTTGCTTTTTCAGTGCCCGTTGGAGTTGGGCAGGACCTATGGTTTCCAGTTTTTGAACAAAGGCAAAATATTAGAAATTTTCTATTTCAATGTATGTTTCCTAGACACAGTAACTAATACACAGTAAACTAAGAAACTGGTTTACTTAGCTGAAAGCACAAAAAGTATGTTCCTCTTCTTCAGTTTCCAGTTATATTTTTAACTGTTTGATCATCTGTTGAAGTTTACACAACATACTGCTATCTATAGTACGGAAAAAAAGTCCCCAGAGACTTCACAGCTGTCTACAGCTGTGTCTTGTGCACAGTTGGACTCCATGGAGCCGCAAGTAAACAGCACATCTGTCTGCCACAAAAGCCAAAGCCTCTGCTATTTTTTCTGCAGGAAAGAACAGTGATAGCAGTACAATGTCCAAAACACACAGCTGAAATGTTTTGAGTACATCTAAGTCAGAAGCGCTACACACACTCAAAGTATTATGACATGTATGAGGAAGCTATTCCTGCTTCTTAATTTAAATTAACTTGTTGAGAATGCCTAGTTTTGCTTCATGCAGAAATAAATGCTAGGAACATAAATGGACATGGGAAGATAGCCTTGCTTGTTACTTCTAGGGTAAGGAGTACAATAATACAATGCTCTCACAGTATCACTTATTTAAACGTATATATATCCAGGAACAGAAAGAGTTTACTTTTTGTCAGTGCAAGGTTACAGCCATAATGTCTGCACTGATTGTGGTGTTGTGTCTTGGGTTCATTAGTCAGACACATAGTCCAGAACTGCGTGGTGAACTAAGGGTGTGAAAGACAATTCAATTTTAAATTGTTTAGTGATCCTTGGGAATCACACAGAAAAAAATTATTATTAATAAAACGCTCTTCCTAGTCAAAATTACAACAAAAGAAAAAGGACTTACATGCCATTGATCAGGACCTGGACGGGGCGGTTGTTGACGTGTTTGTCACTTTTGTGTCGATTCTGAAAATTTGATCAGTACATTAAAAGGCATTTCCAGGAAACCAAGCACACAAGAGCTGTAGGCAGTTCATTAACATTTCAGGTTTTCACCTGGCTGGCTGAATGGGTCAAGCAGATCAGAGTCACAACTGAGTCACAGTCTAGCCCATGTTTACACTAGTAACATAGGGCATAACTAGACCGCAAAGAGCAACAGGCAACACGGGGCTTGCTCTTGGAGGGAAGAAAGAGGGTAGAGCTTTATAAGTCAGTTAGCACAGTCCTAACTCAACTGGTGTTGGTCCTACCCCTCACAGTTTTGTAAGCTAAGCACCCAGAGAAATCCGTTCCCCTGCTCTGATATGGAAAGGGGCCACAGATGTCCTGGCATTGCTCCCTGGGAGAGCACCTTGCCACCCCTCACCTGCCTACTTGGAAAGTTGCACCCAGTCTCCATGGAGCATCAAAATTATTCAATAATGAGAGAAAATGAGATACTAAACTCAGCTCTAATGTCACCCTGTGAAGTCAATAGGACTTTGACCATTAGCTCTGATGGGAGCAGACTTTGGCCAAAGCTGTACAAGTTTGACCAATCACACACATGTTGTATGCTTACTTCCTACCAAATGTTGTTTCTGCCCACATTGCAGCTAGATGGCAGAGGATGAGTTCTCCAAAGTGGAAGCCTAAGAATAGACTTCTGTGCAGATATATCTATCAGTGACCACATTTTCAGACATGCTGAGCAGTTTCAGAGAAAGTCAGTGGAGCTGCTGGGCTGCTCAGCAATTTGGAAATTCTAGCTCTTTTTTAGGTAATGAACCATAGATTTGGAGATCTAATCTCAGACCCCTTCCTGGCCACAGACCAGTTCTCCAACTGCTGGCCACTGGCTGTGTTTATTTTAAGTGGTTTGCTTTAGTCATTGTGCTGAAGAATCACAGGCAAACTCCAAAGTACAGGTCAGCAATACAGATCTTACAAAATCATCGATGGCATCCTTGACTCCTGATACAGCCAGCACCAGCACTAGGGGCACCACCGTTGTAAACCAGGCCAGCGAGGAAATCTGAGGAATCAGCTGTAGGAAGAAAAGATCTGAGTTGAGAAATTTCTTGCCAGTTCAGCAGACAGATGGAAACAAAACACTGTTTTCTGTGGAAGCTGCAGATAACATTTTTCTATGATATCTGAATACAGAATAAAGACAGAAATGCAGCTCTATCACTTATATGTGACCCCACAAAGGTGGGACAGCCAGGGAACTCATGCTTTGCCTACAAAACAAGCTGTAATTTAGGACATAAACATGGAGCTGTCAGGAAGTGCAGTGGGTTGCTCTTTCTTATTGTTTATAACATCAGGACTGCAAAGTCCCCAGTGGATTTCTCTGGAGGCACTGACATGGGCAAGCCTGCTGTGAGGGACCCAGAGCTATCTGAGAAAGGCCTGCTGTGCAGAGCCTTCAAACGCTTCAATTTTTTGTTTCAGTAACTCTTCACATTTTGCTGAAGTAAACTTCGTATCAATAAACAACACACAGCTCTTGCCAGGGCTGACATTGCTCTTCCAAGATCAACAGAGCCATTTTTGTTTCCCACATCTTTAATAGTGAGAGGACCCAAGAGTTGAAGGTGACTCAGTCATGCCTTCAGTGATGCTGAGATGGATGTCTCACCCCAGCATAGTTCTCCCCTTCCTCTAGAAGAACAGCATGAATGATGGAAGCAATGTGATACCAGCATCACTGTGTCCACCAGATTGGATTTGGGCAGCGTCAACTCCACGTGCATTGTGCCACTAAAGCAGCTGCTTAAGAGTGGAGAGCTGCTCTTTGAGATTGCTCCTTCCACTGCTCTATCACAACCCAGATCCTACAGGCACCACCAAATCCAGCCAGGAGGAATGATTTTTAGAGGCAAGCACAGCCCTGCTCAGCTGTGGAGGCTGCAGAGACACGTAATTGCTACCTTCTCACCTAACTGGGAATATGCATGTCCCGCTGGGCTGTGCCAAAGGAGAGGGGAGGCAGACTCCCCACAGCCTACCCATCACATCCACTCCTGATGCAGGAAGAGATACTCCCAGTGCTATAGGGATGGAGTGAGTGGGCAGAAAAGAGCAAAAACTAAATGGAGGAATATGTAAAGGTAAAAGGCTAATGGCTGCCCTCTTTAGCCTACCTTCATGCAGGTAGCAGAAAAAGCTGTATGCTTTTATATACAGTTGCTCCTAGATGGTTCAGCAAAAGACAGAGCAGAATAACTTAAGGCAAATAGTTTGAAATACTATGAATTTGATAGACAAACAGCTAGAGTGCAGTACAACAACACAGGAACAGTGCTGTCAGCTTAGCTGAAAAGGTACTTTCACTAGTTTCTTGAAAAATATATGTGGGCTGAAATTTCCCAAATTCACTCCCTGTAAATAAGCAAAGAAGATTATATGTAGTTTGCTACAGGCAAAACAAAATTTTCCCTGTGCTTTTTTGAGCTGAAATTGAAAAAGAGCATTTGAAAAAGGTAATTTTGCAAACTCGTGTGCACTGAAATGGTGAAATTTAAAATATCATACTTGAAACATAATCAAAATTATACCCTTTTTTGATAACATGTATTCCAGTATGACTCAGCAACAACAGAGTACTCTGCATTTATCCATATTCTAGCAAAGTGAAAAGGGACAGAAATCCTGATATCACTTTCTCCGGCGCATTCAGCTTTCAGACGGTAGTATTACCAATGGCAATGGGCAAAGTGCAACTCAATGCCATTCTGAGCCACACGGTTCAATAGTGTTGCCAGTGTCTGACACGCTCCATATTAGACACCTTCCTCACCCTGCTGAGCAAGGAGCAGCAATATTCAGCTTTATGCAAACTAGCTCCAGCCTTGAGCCTTCCTGATGTTAACTGCTTTCTTCCCAGGGAAACAGTACCGGTTACAAATTTGTTCTTCTTGCCGTTTCCTTTGAGACTGCCCATGGAATTTGCCTTTAAACATACGGATAAGAGACGACTTTTGTACTACAGGAGGAATAAGTAATGCAAATCTAAGGACAGCCAGGAGAACTCAGATGTAGACACAAAGGGGTAGTAGGACAGGGTATGAAAAATGTACACAATCTGTTGAAAACTTTAAGTAATTTTTTTTTTTTTTCATTTAGTTCAAACCCTGATATCCAAAGGTACGAGAGGAAATTGCTTTTTTTTTCTGCCCTACTTTCTATCTACTTTAATGTTTTACTAAGACGCTAATTCATAACAGTGATATAGCTTGCACTTTATTACACCTATCAATACATAGACTGGCTTTGATAACAGACAACGCAATCTGCTGGAAACAGTGCAGTGAATTCATACCTGTAAAATCAGCAAGAAAAGAAAGTAAGCATTGGCTATTCGCTGAAACTGTTCAAACAGGTTGAGAGGCAGGAAAGTGAAGAAGTTGTATTTCGATGTTTTAATTGAATTGTTCTGTAGAGGAAAAAAAGAAAATAAACAGGATTGGTAAAACAGGAAACAAAATTACAGCACAACCCATTTAAACCGTGTTTTTACTTGCTTATATTTAGCAATAGCATTGTTTCCAACAGCAGCTCAAAAAACATTTCCTTTTCCCCCGCACAATCATGCCGAGTCTGGATAAACAGAGAGAATTCCTCTCGGAATTGGTGAAAACATGATGCTCAGTTTATGCCAGTGCAACTGCAGGTAGATACAGGTACATGTAGTCACTCACAAACAGAGATGCATCTTCCCTTTATTAATAGTCTTCCTACTTACATGATGCACAAATAGAATTAAAAACTGTAAGCAGAACACAACAATTTTGCTGGTAGCATCTACAAAACAGTGTTAGAAAACACATGGTAGATCAGTTACCTATAACTTGTCTGAGACTTTGAAGCACCATTCGGCTGGACAACCCCACAGGACCTATAGGCCCTCCCAGGAGCAGAACATGACATTATTATTTTCAGCTGATTCAGCAGCCTCTCAACTCAGCAACTTGGAGAGGTGGCTTGTTTCTATTCCACAAAGATCACTTGAATGCAGTGTTGTGCAAACAGCCACTAATACAAGAACTCACCATTTCACTAAGCGAGTTGCAGTTTTGTTCCCTATTTCCAGTTTCCTTTTCTAATCGCAGATGGCCCCTCCAGCCACAAGCAATGGCTGCTCCCCTATCTGTCTTCTTCAAACCAGAGAATGACCCAAGCTCGAGATTACAGAACTTGGTATTTTCTTCCCTGAAGATCAGAGCGCTCTGGTCTAATTCTTGCCATCTGATAGACAGGGTCAATCCACCGTACTGAGCTTCCCAGCCTGGGGTGTCCCTTCAGTTTTTTAGGCATGCTAGAATTTCTTTTCATATGAAATTTATGAAGCACTCATGCAGGTTTAGTCCTGGAAGCGTGTATGCCATCTGTTGCCAGCACATCTAAAGTTTCCCCCCTAGAAGCTCGCCAGAAGATGCCTATTAACCCCCTCCCAGGGAACCTAACGTGTGACAGCACAAGGAGGCAGATATTACACAGTGCACCTTCATTCAGTAACAGATTTGCTGGTTCAACAGAAGAGAAAATGGTGATTGTAGTATTGTAATAGCCTTTAGATATTGCTAAGCTGGTGGGAGGACAGGAGGTACCAAGTATGAATCACAGGCAACTTCCAATCCATGCATTAATCCAGGATCTTGACATCTAAACTGACACACATCAGCGTGTTTCCACCATTAAACCAATTATTTAAAATTACCACCGTAAGATGTGTATGGGGGAAGCTATTCCACTTTAGGCAGTTACTGGATTTCGCTATGTCCAGACACAAAGTACAGCAACATTCTTCAGCATTAACTTCATGTCTTATCCCTTGTACAAGCCAATGAATAAGTCTCTAAAAGAGCAGAGATGGAAACGCCCTTCATGGAAGAGCTAGCCAAATCCTCCCATTGATTGCACTCCAGCAAGAAAAGATGTTTATCAGTGATCATCATATAAACAATATTGCCTGTCTCTTGGCATCATGTAGCCATCTCCGGGTGTGGTTAACTCTGCCTGTGATCTAAATGTCATGACACATAGTTGAATTTGGTTTATTTCAAAATTCTTCACCATGGGATATCTGCTGCACACAGGCTCCATGGACACTGCTAAAACAGAAGCAATGGAATAGCAGCATCCTCTGCAAATCCGACGTACAGAGAACTAAATTGTTTGACAAGTCTGTGTCCACCAGACAGAATCTGGCATATTTTTTAATAAAAACTGGATCTAAAGATGTTCCCTGCCCACTAATCTGAAAAAAAATATTATAGCCACTTACTTAAAAAAAGAGAAGACAGTAGCTGCAGGAAGAAGTAAGCACAGGGGACCCGACCCTTGTGCGTCAACAGATTTCAGAGGGTCACATACAACATGGGAAAAACTACTCAGTAAATGCTCACATAAAGTTTATAGATCTTTGCCTGCAAAAATCTCAGAGGGGGATAAGAAAAGAATGGGATTGGTTTATTTCAATTCCTGCCTTCTATTTCTGTCCATTAATTACGTCAGAAAAACCACTGAATGAACCAGAGCCATTTGTTTTGTTTCCTATTGCCACTAGGCATGGTAAAAACCCTAGACATAACAGCTTCCAAATGCTTAACTGCAGGAATCCAGGTATCCAGTATTTTCTTCATAGTAGTTCGGGATCATGGTATTGTTTGACACAAACTGTCTTTTGGGACACTGGGACACTACAGACCTCAGGGTAAGGACAGGGAGTATTATAGTGGATCTTCTCATTATTCTAGAATCTATAATTAAAACTAAGCACCAGAAAAAAAGAATTCTTTATAATCACTATTAAGATTTCTAATTCAACGAGTAACTTGTTCATGGCCCTCAGGGGCTAAAGGAATATTAATATTTAATGATAAAAACAAACTAGGGAAAACTTCAGCCTTTCCAATTCAAAGCTCTGTATTCCCACATCACGGGTACAGTTAAAGCTCTGTGTAAGATATCATTTATGTTTTCATGCAATACTCCAGGGCTGCGTGCTTTGACAGCTCGGGGTCTCAGTTGACTACAGGGAAATCTCAGTTGGCCTCTGCTCTTGATCTTACCCTACTCTGTGATGCTTAACACCATCACACACTGTCACTCCTTTAGAGCTGTACCAGAACCTGACTCTGGGGTGGGAGGAGTACTACGGGAACCTGAAGCACCGCAGTGTGTTAAACAGTCCACACGTAGCCATCATTTGATAAGCAATGCCTCTAACACATCATCTGCCTTACCTCCCCCATGCTCTGCCTTCAGTGAGGGAGACTCCCATATGAGAAAAGTGATGGAGAGGAAATATCTTTGAAGCAGCAATTAAGTATTAAGAGACCTTACAGGAACTTTTCGTTCTCCTATAGATTTATAAAAATCAAACATCTATGAAAAGCAGATCTATGGGCCAAGCACAAAGATGGGAATTAGGAGCTTTACACTTACACCCAGATCTGCCCTAGACTTCTGGTTGACCATGGGTAGCCCCTGTGTGCACCTGTGTCCTAAATGAACAGGCTTGAGCATGGTTACCACCATCAGCCTCAAGCTCTCCAGATGCGAAGCTTGACACGAGAGCAACATTGTCTGTGGGTGAGAGGTTATTCTCATCTGCTCTTTTCAGAGGCTAGGTTCACACCTCCTGGAGGTGTGACTCCAACGAAATGCTGTCCCTAAGAATAGTGCTCATCGCACCACAGTTACACAAGTCCAGATCTGGCAGATGAGCTGTTACTTTGGGGGTGTTTTCAGAAGCCCGCCTGTGACGTCCGACCGCGGGCAAACGCTCAGCAGATGGCTCCTACCTTTGTTCGCTGAGCAAACAAATCATCTCTTCTCCGTAAAAGTCACTGGAAATGAGAGACTCTGCTGCTTTTGTGGCTAGATTACAGGGGCCAAAGGGTGATACCCAGAAAAGGCAAGGTATGGCAGGGTATTGACTATCTGAATTTATACCCCTGGTTCAGTGATGCATTAGTTTCTAGCAGCTGGGCAACCTAGCCCAAAGCAAATTTTAGCAAAACCTTGGCAATCCCGCAGGGAGGTGTTGTGCCATGACACCCGGCAATTTCACTGGTACCTGTGTAACACAAAGTACAGACCAATGAAGCAGAAATTGCTTTCCCAGGTGCTTTGATAAAGCCTTGCAAGGAGGTGGCGGGAGCGCAATTCAATGGCGCTTTGTTTAACTGCAGCAGGGCAATTTGAAAGCACACAGATGCCATATGCAGAACCGTGACCATAGGGCTATGAATGTGCTCAAGCACATATTTAATAAACTGTAACAGGGCATGTGGTGCCATGGATGCTTTGTTTTCATAGGGAGTACAGAACAGTCAGACCAGACCAGTTTTAAGCCTACCAGTTTCACTGCCTTATTCCTGACGGTGGGCAGCAGGCCCAACACAACAGAAGACTGAGAAAGGCCAACAGGATGCTGATGGCGTTCATCTGGTCCCTGTAAAGATCTCATCTTGGCTCTCAGAACTAAAAGACTGGCCAAACGCCAGAAATAAAAAGATCTATATCCAACCCACAGTCCTCTTTCTTCTTTTTTCTTCTTTTTTCTTCTTTGTTCTTCTTTTTTCTTAACAGCTTTGGGAATTTCTTACATGTGTAACCCCTCGACTCCCTCTTGGCAACAATAATGAAGGGAGTTCCAGGATCCCATCACACATTGGGTATTCCAGGAAAATCTCTAGGAAAATGTGGTCAATGGTTGTGTTTTCCTATGCTGTTCCTTCTGCCTGGTGTCATCCCATTACAGTTAATCATCACTGTGGTGAGTGTCCTCATCATGATGGTGCAGAGGAGGACATGGAGGCAGACAGAGGTGGCATGCCTTGACGACCTCATGCCATCGCTCACAGACTAGCCAAGTCTAAGGATCTAAAGATCTTGTCTCTTAGTCATCTCCTTCGGACTGCCGCCTTCTCCTGCTCAGCTCAGTACCTGAAGGTGCTGCGAGGCAGGAAGGAGAAGCGAAGGGAAAAGCAGAGCACTGCTGAGTGGTGCAGAGGAGGCAAACTCCAAACCACCGTACCCTGTTCGTTAAGGTCTCATACAACCAGACTCCCAACCAGTACAGTGAGAGTTTTGTCTCCATGAGGTTTAAGCTAAGATGAAGAGTGGAGATCTTGGTCCAAAGGAGTCTATGGACTTCACTGCAGCTCGTGTCTGGCACAGCTCAAACTTTGTGTGCTTGTCAGGGCCCTAATATGCCTTAAAGGTCTTGACCTCACCTGGCATCTCTATCCACAACCCCTATCCAGGGCTCAGGAGCTCACTTAAGCCCAGGCATCAGTCTTCAGTCCTTGCCTGAGTGACGTTGTAGGAGTACCAGTCTCCAGCCTGACATCTGTTCTAGTTTCCCAGATGGACCTATCCAGCTCTGCCTCCTCGATGGACCTTGGACCTATGGTGTAGTCTTGTCTTCAGCTGTGTCTCTCTCGCTGCTCCTGACTGGGCTCCCTAGATGGACCCTGGACATGGTCCATCACCTCACCTTGTCTGGGATGGACAAGATGGCCCCCATTACTAGCATCCTGCCCTGTCCCCCCTGACCAGATGCTGCAGGACTGCACCCTGGTCAGTGTGGGCATTGCCTGCACCGGGGACACCCTCAGCTCCCAGCTTGTCTCCTCTCGTAGGGCAGCCCTGCTGTGGCTGCTCCCTGACAGTGCCTAGGCTGGTCTTCGGGTGAATCCAGCTAATGCCTTCCTAAATGCAGATGGAGCAGCACAGGTTGCTGTTGTACCTGTTCCTTCAGGGGCTACGCAGACCACTTTTCACTTGATCAGATAACACTCCCTTCAGCCTTGAGCATGATGAACACTGGGAAACATTTGCAGGTTGAGATGGGAAGAGAGGGCAGCTGTGCCACCATGCTGACCACATTGACAAGGTCCTTGAGGATAACCCACCAGGCATCCTTCTCAGATCGAAGGACACAAGTGGAGGAGGTGGAGCAGAGTCTGAGCCCACTACTGCAGGTCCTTGCTCTCCAATTAAATTTCAAAGAGGTAAGAATCCAGCTGCTGATCCAGCCCAGGGCAATGTGTATTGGCCATAGGAAGTTAGAGAAATCCCTCCTATTTCACTAGAGAATTCATCCGGTGACCAGGGAGAACAAAAGCAGAGTCCAAGCACTCCCTCGCTGCTGGTCCTGCAGAAAGGATGCTGGTTTGACCCTAGATCTTGATCCAAGATGAAATTTGTCATTGACTCATGTGCCCTGCATTTCCTCTCCTATTGTCTGAAAGCCAATTTCAAAGTTGTTTTTGCAGCCCTTCGTGACGTCCCAGTGCAGCTGTGCTAAATTCCAATGTAAAAGCAAAGAAATAAAAGGGAATTGGGATCAGAACGAACATTAAAAGCCTTCAGAAGAGATTTTCTTCTCCAGAGTGTTGACAGACAGAGAGCCCATCGTGGTGGACCCACACGGGGCAGTCCCCTCTGCAGCTGTGATGGGGACAGTGCAGACAGACTGGGGACAGTGCAGCCAGATTGAATTGCCTCAGATAAGAAGCTTGATTAAAGCCCTGCTTTTCACTTTATTTCAGTCTTTACACAGTCAAATCTCTTACTGAAGTCAGGAAGGATTTTCCTGTCTGCAGTGTGAATAAACATGGGATTACGACTTGACTTTTCATTTTTACTGACCTATATTGAGTTTGTTTTTGTGCTGCACTAGGTGCCTTTGCATGCCACTCATTCACACTTGGTTTCTGAGTCACTCCTAACTAATTTTGTGAGCTGGTGGGTAGTACATACCTCCACACACAAACCTTCCAGTTAACTGCACAGCACTTTGTTTTAAAGTTTCTTTTATTTTTCTAAGCTACTGTGTTCTTGCTGTGCAGGATAAGGCCAAGGATGACTGGGATTGCACCAGTCTGAGCGCCATAGTTTCAGCTTCAGTCTTCACAGTAAGTCCAAAGAAATCCTGACCTACCCAAGCACTGCCACTGCTTGAAGCTGCTGTGCCTTAACCACAGGCACCTCCTATTATTTAATCACAGCAAAAATCATCAGAAGACACGTAAGAGGCTTCTTCAGGTAAGAGACACTTCCCTTGTCCCCTTCTCAGTCTGTACTGTCTCTCTTCACACAGATGAAGGAGACTACGCCAATCTTCCAGCCCACTGCATGACACATCTCATATGCCTATGGGGCGCATTCAGTTTTTCTTCTGAAACTGTCCCTTGGCCTCACCATGAAGCTGTGTTAAGGGGATTTCCACTACATGCACCGCCTATCCACCTTTTATCCTCATCCTACCCTACCAGTCTGGCCTCATGCACTGTCCAACCCTCCTGCCCAGCCCGTGCTCAGCTAAAGAAGCTCCGTGGCTGGAGCAGCGTGGCAGGGATACACTGCAGCTTGGCCTCTTGTGTATTTTCTGATGAGCTCTGGGAGGGAATTTGCCCTCCGAAGTCTCCTGCAAGTCCAAGTGTGATGGATCTGGACGTGCCCTTGCATGCATTGGCAGACACAGCTTTCCACAGTGCAGCATCAAGTTCCTGCAAAGCTGGTTCGCGTGTGTTCGGGAGTCTTGCTTCATACCAGGAGGGCCAGCTTTCAGCAGCTGCCAGAGCTGATGTCAGACTCCACACACAATAGAGTTTTCATGTCTTTCTCAGCTCCTCTCTTCTCCCTTCACAGATACCCTGTAGACTTTGCACCAGGAAGGGACGATAACCACCAACTATTCAGGGACAACACATCCACCTCTGATTGTACATTCCCACTTGCCTGTTCTCACTGAGACTACAGGAGGACAAAGCACCTCTGTACCTTTGATCTATGCCTACATAATAGAAACTCTCTTTTTAGTGAAAGGCCCAAACCTTCACACCGGCTGCGACATACAGCCTTGCTGCAGCAGTAAGGCAATACCCTATGCCTCTGTTTGCATTTCCCTTTCTTTTCCTTACCAGCCTTTCTCAGGAACTGCCTCACCCTAAAGAAACATTTACCACCTCACCTAGCTTTGTTACAAGAACCTGTTCTATAGGTTTTATGGCTAACATGGCCTTAAGTTACAAAGTAGAGTAAACCTCACTCCTGTGGCTTTCACTGTCTAAAACACTTTCTGAGCTTTGTTATATTGCTGGGTTTTCTTCCAGTTTCTGCCCAGTGTCCCTTTTATCTGGCTGGAATAGCTATTGGTGCAGCCTTCCTTGTGCTTTGAGAGAAGACAAGTCTCCTGTGCAGGAGGACAAGGACTAATGGTCCTTGCTGTGGGACTGAGAGCTGGAGGACAGCTCTTCTCCTGGCTCTATAAAGACGACTCAGATCACCATGTGGCTGCCCACGTATGCCGATTCTCACGTCTCAAAGAGCTGAGCACCACAACGAAGCACAGACAGTCCAAACGCTTCTGTTGTTTGCTTGTACACAGGTCAAATTAAATACATAAGGGTGGGAAGACATATTGCGGGAGGATTGTGGCTGCAGGAGACAGAAATTACTCTGTCCAGAAAATGTCAGCATGCTGAGATACAATGGAGCCTAATAGCTGCTGTGCCTGAGCACCGCAGGGCAGGCTCTGGCGTTCGGACAGTCTTGATCCCTCTGGACCACATCCCACTGCTTAGCAGTGCAACCCCACCATGTTCAGACAAATCTGAACGTGAGGAAGGGGCCCAGATTTGACCCTTGCAGTGGATTACAGGACTGGAAGAGCTAACTTTCAGAAGCATCATGTCTATGTTGATGGGAGGGTACCAGGAGACTATCTCCCCTTTTGGCATCTCCAGATGCACCCAGCAATCTATAGCATGGGATCTGAAGTAACTTATGAGCAAGGTTAGTCCTTTTCGTACACCATGGTAACCTGGGTTTAATAAATTGAACTTTTGCCAGGACTTATTGGAAATAAGCAACACAGGACATGATGTGCAGCCCCGTACAGTTAGGGCAGTGCTTGCATCACCACTTAAAGTCTTTTAGTACCTCACCACCCAGTCACCACTTCAACGCTTAGCTCTTTCTGGACAATTTTCTAGATTTCCTAAGCCTCAGTCTACACTGGACTCCAGAAATCATGAGCCACAGCTGACTAAAATGAGGGCTAGAATTATTGAAACTCATTGCCAAGTTTTAACAGGTTATATTGAACTAGCTTTTTGGCTGCCTTCACTTTCACACCTAATCAATAGACTCTCATGGAAACCCTCCAGAGCTCTCCTTAATTTTGGTTATTTGCAAATCCTTGAGCATGTAAGCAATCATCTGGGAAGCAGTGACATGCAAAGTCAGCCTTATGAATGGCTTTTTACAGAAATAGGCTCAGAACCAGAAGAGTTGCTTGTTCTCTCTACCCTGACATCATTGTGCATCTCCCTTCTGCTTCCCTGCCCCATTGCTGCACATAGCCTACGTTGCAATCATTCAATGAAAGATCACAAATCTGTGCGTAGTGGCAATACTACTGGCAGGTTCTGTGCAAATCAAATGCTCTTTCCCAGTCTCAAACCACCAAGCTTGATAAGGCATTCGTGCTGCATAGTCCTTTACCTATATTAACTGCAATGCATTTCATATTCAGGACATGTGCAGCAGCTCTGTACCTAGGAAGTCTCTAACCTGTGTTCGTTAGTTCATGGATGAAAGGTGACCACTGAAAACCATCCAGTTCATGTTGCCAACACATCAGCTACATTAAGATCTTTAGTCAAAGCTGTTGGCAAGTCAGACTTTCTCTCTCACAAGAAATTACAGTGATCTGAAATGTTGAGTTTTTCCAGTTTTCACCGAGAAAATACTTGTGATGTTCCTAAACCAAAACATGATTCAAAGGAATTCCTGAGTAAAACTGAAGGATGAATTTCACCACTGGAATTCAGATATGCAGAGGACAAAAATCCACAAAATTTGTTTCAATATCACTTGGCAGCTGCAAACGCTTTGAAAGAATGCAGCTTCAGGATCATCTCAAGGAGGAGATGACCCTGAAGCCAGGCAGTACAGGTCTAGCAACTGAGCTAGCCCTCCTCTGCACACAGTGTCAGCAAATGGTCCACAAGCTTTGGAAATCAAGTTGCCAAAGGGGCTGCCTGGCACTCTAGCCTGGCAGACCTGGGTCACAGCCAGCCCATGTCATGATGCTCCTTGGAGTCACAGCTTTCATGGCACAACATCAATCTAAGTAGGCTGTTAAGGAGCTGGAAATGAAGCTGGCAGGAAGCCAAAAAGGCCAGATTCAAAACCTTCCTGCCAGAAAGGATTTCACTGCAAGGGCTGAGGAACTGACACATTTCCTTTCACGTTTTACTTTAAATGGAGACACATTTCCAACAGAAAACTTCCCTCAGGTTCCTTTATTGAAAGGCCTTGGAGCCTGATCCTGCAAACACTTTGACTCACAAATAATTTTCTGGAAGTGTGTAAAGTCACTGTGTTATGCTTTTCCAGCATTAGGTCTCCTTCTACTGCCCATTCGCAGGGTTGACACCAAAGACAGAGCTCCCTATGGTTGACTCAGCAATGAACCATCTCTGATGGTTCATCTGGCACGTTTGCCTTGTTTGCAGAGTCATAACTAGCGTGCAGTCATGTCACCCCCTTGAAACAACATTCAAGACATGAAGCAGCTGCAGCTACATCTGTGACTGCATCTGCATGAAAAAACATACTCTGGTTACTTACAGCATATTCAAACTGCAGATTAAAATCCCGGTTGTTTGCTTGAAGTTGTCTCTCTTCCTCTGTAAAGAAGAGGAAACACATCAGACATGCTTGAAGGTAAGCAGAGTCAATACAGATATGAATGAAGCATCACAAAACAAAAGCAGAGCTGCTAAAAGGTAATATCACCAGGAATCTGTGCTCTGGGCTAACTGCCCCATGTCAGGGAATTGAAGAAGCTGGTGACACTGACAGAGCAGCACTGTGGACTGGTACCATAGCACTCTGAGCCCGTACTCCAAGTCTCCTCTGCCCACAACCCGCTGCAATGCCAGCACTGGTTTAACAGGTTGTTCATCTTCTCCTGGGTAAGAATTACCACTTAACTAGTGGTGCTCACTATTCCTGCCCTGCTCCATCTCTTCCCCCTGATGTCTGTGGGGCTGTTGCCATCAGCCTACTGTTAGTGCCCTGCCTCCAGTACAAGTGCATCTCCTAGCATCACCCCACAGGTGGGACATCACCACCATAGCTATCATGAAATCAAAAGCTACTGGAAGGGATTTCAAAAGGTCATCATATCTATCCTCTGCCTCAAGACAGGGCCATGCCTGTTGCTCCCAGCAAATGTCCTAGAAAGCTCCATTGATGGCTGTTCTTCAGACTGCTGATTACAGGGCTGCAGTGTCCTTCCCTTGGGAGAGGTTTGTCCCCATTATCTGACATAAAACTCATTACTTCAATTTAAACAAATTATATCTTCTCCTGGGATGGTCAACAGTGTTCTTCTCTTCCCCTTCAGTTCCGTATTCTACTTGCCAAGGACACAGAGTACAGACGAGTTCATTATATATTGAAGGCTGTTATGCCTTACTGTAATCTTCTCTTCCCAAGGGTAAGCAATTCCAGTTTCTTCAGCCACTTCGTATGGGTCAGTCTGTCGAAGTAGCATCCCTCTTGCTGCTTTCAAGTGGGCTTCCCTGCTAGTTCACCTCATTCTGGACATGCAGTGGCCAAAATGGGCCATAGTTTGCAGCTGAGGCCTTACCAAAGCTGACTGGAACACAAGGGACACTCCACCTATCTCGTAGACAATACATACTTGACATAGGAATTCACCTAGAAGTAATTGAAAATAAAACCCTTATGCACCACCAGCATGCAGCTGACAGCGTTCCAGAGTGTGATCCATTTTGGCAGATCCTTTCTGGCAGAGCCGATGCCTCATCAGGCAATGCAAATCTTTCATTTGTCCTTGCTGAACTGCATCCAAATTTTTTCAGGCTATTTCTCCAACTAGTCAATTCTAATCCTATCTTTCAGTGTGCTTGTAGCTCCTGCCAGTGTGGTGCCATTTGCAGATTTACTGTGTTCTTTATTCTGCCAGCCAAGATGTAGAAGAAAATATTGAATACCAGACTCAGGACACATCCCTGATGAATCTCTCAAGTTTCATAATCAGTCATTGATAACTATTGTCAGTGTATTTTTTTTTCTGAAAATCCTGGCACTCGCTGTATGGTGATTTTATCTTGAGCATGTATCTCCAGTTTACTTGTAAAAATGCCATAAGTGGCAGTCAAGATACATGACAGCTATCTCAGGCTTTTTCACTAGCCCTCTGGCTACCACTAATACAGAATTAATTTTGGTTTGATGCAGTTTTTCAGGACTGCTGACTGTTAATCATCTTTTCCCCACACACACACTTCTAGTTACTTTGAAGTGGTTTGCTGGATTGTTTCAACCTTTACCCAAGAAATGAAGCCAATATATCTATAATCACTCAGCTTTTCTTTTTCCCCTGTTTCATGATAGATGCTATGCTTGCTCTTTTCCCAGCCTTCTGAACTCTGCCTGTCTGTGCACCAGAAACTCTCAAAGGCAGGATTGCTCCAGGCCATGCTCTACTTTACCTAGCCAACACATTCCCTCTCTATTCCCAAAACCTCCCCCCTTCTCCTCTGTTTCTGGCAACCGGTATGTTAGATGTCTAAAGAACCCCCCAAACCAGATTCCTTAGCATTATTTGCTAGGCTTTTTTCACTGAGTAGCAGACATAACCCTTTTTTGATCTCCCTCTTCATAGAAGGGTTAGAGAACCCCAGAGATCCCAACTCTTACGGAACAAATTTTATTGCCCTTTATGTCCTTGATAGCTTTTTCTCACTTTCAGCCTTTGCCACACAGTTTGTGCTGGATAAAACAAGCTGCTTTGCACCTTCTAGAGGTATCCTTCCTCTGCCTGAAGTGGAGGAGCTTGTTGATTTTGCCATTTCACTCACCCTTCTGAGCCTCTCCCTGAAGGATGATAACTTAAACCTGTGCCCTTAATGTCAATTATTTAAGGAAACGACAGCTCTGCTTAATTCTCCCTCCACCCCAGGTTTCCTTCACCTGAGATCTCTGTTACTAGTTCTTCATATTTACTGAAGATTTCCTTCTTAAAGTCCATTTTAAACACGTTGCTATTGTCACTTTTTCCTACGTATCATACCATCATGTCATAAATCATTCCCGTTTATACTCCCTCCTGCTTTCACAGGACCAGCCAGCTCCTCCCTGTTGGAGGGAATCAGTTCTGGAACAGCCTCCTCTCTTGCTCCAAAACATTACCCACCTCTGCACCAAAACACTGTGCCAGCTGAACAGGCCGTGTTCCCCTACGCTCCTCTCCAACTCTGCCTCTGCATAGCTAGAATTCTTCATTTGCCACCATGCCCTGTCTCAGAAAACTTTTTTTTTTTTTTTTTTTTTTCACAAAAGACTGCCCTTCTTGGTTTTCTATGCCTGTGTTCTTTACCCTTGTGGCATTACTCAGAGATCTGCAATTTGTTCATCTCCTTCACGCTGGATCTCAGAGTACACAGACATACAAGGAAAACCTCTGTTACCCTTCCAGAACAAGCTTTATTCTTTTCTATTAATATTCCAGCCTCATGAGTTATCCCAGCACGTGTCTATTACACCTATTAAATGATATGTTAAGACATCTAGTTCTCCCTGTTTATCCACTCTTGCATTAGCAAGCGTCTAAGCTATTCAGTGCATTGAACTGCTATCCCTCCTCCTTTCCCTCCAGTAACCCTGTAAATAACACAGCATCCCTAATTTTTAAGCCCTTTTTCAGATCACCATTTTTTTTGTCTCTGTCTGTGGGCTGTTTTCATCAAGTCCTCTAATTACTAATGTAAAGCTATGTTAGCAGGTAAATGTGCTTTTCCCTTTCTTCAGGCACATCTAGCTGTGTCGGGCATTTTTGAATCAGCTCTCATCTACCCCAACTGGATGATTCAGACCAACCACCGAGGCTTCATTCAAGACCCTCAAAGTGCTTAATCCTTCACTGCTTTCCTCGGACACATTTTTCTCATCTTTCACAATGGGGAGAACAATGTAGAGAGAGATCAGAGTAACTTGTTTGGTGTCCCAGAGGAAAACAGAAGCAGAGCTCAAGAGGTCCAGGCTTGCAGGGCTTCTACTATTGTGTTATGTGCCCCTTCAGGAATTTTCCTGAGAGCAACCAGTACTATCAAAGCAGAAGAAAGATAAAGCTATTTGTTAAAAACAGAACTTCCCAACACTCGCACATTTCCTCTCATACAGTAAGTGCTACTCTTATCCCCTCCCCAGGGGCTCTGAGTCTAGTCCTGGAATAAATGCCACAGAAAAGATAAATGGCTTTAATGTAAATAGGAATAGATGACAAAGCTTAAAAACCTACTGGGCTACAGAGGCATGCTTGCAGAGCCCATGCTGGTCCTGGGAAAGGGGAAGCGGCAGGCAGGGGCAGAGCTGTTTGCACGCTCCACGAGCTTTTGTGGAGCAGCGCAAGCAAGCCAAAGCCCTGCGGCAACCCTGAAACGAAAGGCTGAACGCTTGTGGGGAACGACATTGTCCGTGCTGCTCACAGCCAGCCAGTCTGCCCAGCTGCCTCGCCAGAAGGAGCCATGGAAATGCATGATGGACGGAGAGGCACGAAGACATCCAGAACTGCTAACCTGGGCTGCAGCCCTTTGGGTACCTATTCCCTTGCCAGCACATGAGACACAGGGCACATGGCAGAGCCTGGAGGTCACACAGCATCTTCTGAGAGGCTCTAAAGTCCTCAGTGACTTTCTGGTTTTTGTAGGCAGGGCAGCCCTCAAGGGGACTGTGCACAGAAACAGAAATCCAAGTGCTTCTGGCAGCAGCTGGACATGCTGCGAGCTCCTTTGCTCTTCCCAGGGCTCACTGGGGGAGTGAGGAGCCGTCCCCCTTCCTCAGCCTGCCCCTAGGGTCTGTGCAGCCAGGGAAGAGGCACCTGACGCCTGCCTTTGAATTCAAGGGTCTCAAATGCTCCTAGAAAGAAACCATGTGTGTATCTACTCCAGTGAGGAAAGGAGCCTGGCTTCTCACCATGGTGAGATGCACTCTGCACGAGGAATGGCTTTTATGTGAGACACACAAATAGCTGCAAACAGCTTAGGGATGGCACAGAAACATGAAACAGACGGGAAGCAGAACAGCAAATGAAACTCACTCAAGGCATTGCCCTCCTGTGCCTGACCATATGGTACTGAAAGGCAGGTTTTCTAAGAACAACCCATTTCTGAAGGCCCCAGATAGCTATGAACCTGGTTCAAAACTGAATGGAAAGTCTCTGGCCTGCCATAGCCATCCATCCCTCTCAGAGGCGGTGACCTTAAGGCTGAAATAGAAGGCTAATGTCTAGTGGCAAGATTTCAATTTTCCTTACTGGATAACAGCAAATACCTTTGGCTAAAGCAAGAACAACCACAACAAATTGCAAAGGACGCCTCATCTAACAACATCAGCAAGCAGAACTTTGTGCTCTGGCTACACCAAAGGAGAGCCGCCACTGACCACATGCACAGGGCAACTCTGCCTCAGTGGTTTTATTTTTACCAACAGAGGAGCATGAGGTCCTACTGCTGTGCCTCCTAAACCAGCAGTTCTCAACTATCACAGGCCAGACAGCTCTTATTTGTTTCTGGAACTGTTCGGACAGAAATGAAACCTCTTGGATGATCACAATAAACAAAAAGTTAGGGAAAGTCAAGCATTACACCAGCTTTGCCTGGAACCCACAGCTCAGGGTATTTTGGCTGTAGATCCAAGCATGCATGTCTTATCATGCCCCGTTGATTCTGAAAGCATTGAGGAAAAAGGGACGGGAAAGCTGAAGGGCTCTCAGATGAGAAGTTTTTAATTTCTTGAAACTTTTTTGTATCTCTAAGCAACTCAAACTTTCTGCTTCTGCAAACTGCAGTCACAAATCACTGGAAAGAAGGAATGGGATTTGTGCTCCAAGTTATCATTTCACTGCCACTGAAAACTATTTTAAATTATTCATCAGTGGAAACTCAGCGTACATAAATATGGCTTAGTGCCCAGTTCTTGGCCTAACCACTGAGACCAAGTCACTGGGGAAGTGGCTGTTTTCTCAGGCAGACAGATTCAGGTGGTAAACCACAGAATAACATCTGTATTTAATAAAATTAAACCCATGCCAAAAAATCAGCTATAAATGTAACTGGCCAGCCCACCAGCCTTCTCCATTTAGGACTGCTGCATGGAAAAGTCTTGCAAAAGGTTAGATTCAAGATCTGGTCAGACAGCCTGGAAATTTGTTTCTCGTTTATGCTAAGGAGCATGTGCCAAGAGCAATGCTTTCAACTGGCTGTTGGAAAAGTTTTGTAGATATTAGGTCTTGTGGCTCCAAGAAACAGGAGGTTAAGACCTGCCTGGTTTTGCCAAGTCATATACAAACTAGGGCCTAATACCTCATGGATGAAACAAACAAAGCCCAATTAGGGGAGTGCTGGCGTAACTAAGCCTGACAACAGAACAGAGACAACATAAGCTCTGTAAAAATAATCATCTCTACTCCACCCTTTAAATAAGCGACCTCGAGAGCACGAATGCTGCCCTGGACCAGCTACAAAGAGTGGCATCCAGGAGCTGGGCTCATCTCCCCAGCTTCCCTTGCAGAGTGGCTCTTAGCAAAGCTATGAACCTTACCAATACCAAGTTGTGAAAGCTGTAACACGGTTATTCTGCTCCCAAGGGCACATATCTGACCTTCCTGAGCCTGTCCTTCAGGCAGCAGTGATTCAGGCCTCCCCTGCAACAGGCTATAAGCAGTCTCAGAAGACCTGCAGCAGTCGCAGTACATTCTTTGCTTCAAATCTCACAATGTGCCTCCTTCCCCCTGTTCCATCTGCCCCTCGAATTTATTGACCCTGCTTTTGGGCACCTCATCATCACTGCGTGACCCAGCTTTTGGTATCACCTCTCAGCAATGGCACAAGTGCCACCTCGCATCCAGTGCACAGGAGATCACCCATCTTTTCACAGGCAGAGAAATCCTAGCCCTTATTTCTGGTCTTTGCTGGACTGTTCTCACAGCACAAGTAATGGAAATATGTCACGGTGCGTTGATACCGCTATCCTCCCTCCAAAAAAGAGCATTACAGTGTTCATTGAAGGCAACTCCATGGGAGAGGGCAAGGCATTGTATACTGTATTAGGCAACTAAAATCACTGCTCCTAGGGAGGTTATTATACAAGCTATTAGCCAAAATCTCCTTTCACCTTAAAGCAATAAATGCTCCTTTTTGAAATCATGAGAGATGAAGGAACCATGCAACAAGTTACTCGATTTGCAGGCACTGTACTGGGGCAGAGTCCCTACTATTGGGTTAAAGAGAACAGGATTATATTTTATAGCAGCAGTATCACAGGATTTCACATCCACAACACAGCAGTGCCTTGCTGGGATCAGAGCTGCACCAAGTGAACTCTACCCAAAACCAAAGCCAGGGATCTTTGCCCAACAAGCTCAACATTTAATATGGATCAGAGGCTACGTGGGTGAAAGGAAGAGTCATACAACAGGTCTGAGGCTCACACTGGTTAAATATTTACACTTCCCAGCCAGTCTGGGACTCAGACAAAAGCCGAACCCTCATTACCCGAGGGTCAACCCAACGCTGTAACCTGCCTGGTGCTGGTGTGCCAGCTGCTCTGCGGCAGAAAACCGAAGCCCATCCCTGCCCTGAACCGCAGCCAGAGCCTGGCAGGGTGCAGCGAGCATGGCTGGGGCAGGAGGAGCGGTGAGAACCTGGTGGGATGGAAACGGGGAAGGGGAAGGTCACAGCCAAGCCCTGCTCGGAGCAGGAACATGCCCAGCTGCCTGGCAAGCAAACGTGTTTTTTTATTATTGACTCAGAAGAGGGGCTCTCCCAGGCTCCATGTTACAAAACTGCACATTTTCAATGTGTAGATGCCCCTTCCTTTATGGAGCCTCTCTGGCTGCTGTGGCTGGAGAGGATTTATGCTGGCAATCACATGCATTTTCATCTCTGAAATGGACTGGCTTGTACTGAGTTTGAGGATTTAATTTAAAAAAAAAAAAACTGTGGCAAGACCATTCAGTTATACCACCATAAATGGGTTTAGCCCTATTCCCTCCTGCCTGTTCTTCCATTATCAAATAAAGAAATTCTTTATCATGTCTTTTTGCCTCAAAAGAACAAGAATCCTCCTTCCTCCGGAAGAAATCAAATGCAAGAAATACACTTTTGTGCTCATGGATTGTGTCTTTTGTGCCTGGTACTGAGCTTACCCTCCTGCTAGCACTAAACAAACACTACATGGCAACTGGAATTTCCCACACAGGTAAAACATTTCATATGTTCCTGGTATTAATGCAAAATGCTTTTTTTGCTGGCATCACTAACAGAGGGCCCACTTAGGAGATATACTGACATATCTCCATTTTCATACAGCAGATGCAAGGTCTGAAATCAAAAATCTTGAGGGTGAACTGGAATTATTTCTGCCTCAGGTCCAGTAAATCTTTCTTTAATATGAAGATAAAGCTCAATATTAGATCCTGCCCTTTTCTAAAAGCAATATTTGATATTATCACCATAAGGAGAGAGAAAACAAGAAAAGAGAGCTCTAAAAGGATGCCTCAGATTTTCCCAGCATGTACAATGCTTGTGGTCAAACAGCACTTTTGAGACACAGGCCTGCAAGAAGTGCTAGATAACCTTGAAATAGAAAATACTCCCTGTTATGTTATTCTGGGAAGGAACAGAGGCTGCCTTGTCTCTCCGTTTCCTCATCTCCTGCAATAATACCAGTTCTAGTTTTCCTTGGCTTCCTCCTCCCGGCGATGTCTCATCCACCTGCCTTGGCTCTGAGCAAGGGGTGGGGACTCACCATGTCTCAGAAATGCCTTGCGACAGTTTATTTCTCAAGAAGCATCTACCTCTTTTCATGTTTGTTTTCAGTCCACTTCAGAATGAAAGTATGCATTTTTCAAATATATTAGCAGTGGAAATTCTGTCTCTTCTTCATTTTAGAAAACTTTGATTTTCAAAATTTTATTTTTTCAAATTTGATTTAGACTTTTATAGCACTTTGTATGCTGTTTTTTGTAATAGTAGTTCACAATATTTTGACCCATATCAACATACCAAGTAAAGCAGCTGAAATGGTAATTTATTTTTATTTTAAAAACTAGTCTGACAGTGACTACCTGGCACATATAATTTCCTTTACTAGAAAACAGTGTCTCCTAGACATGCTGGTAATGCCACAGCTTGACACAGTTGCACATGTTGTTAATAACAGTGATAGGAAGTGATGTAAAAATCATAAAAATAAATACAGCTCTGAAACAAACTTTGAGAAGTTTTTCAATTCACAGTTATTTCCCTCATGGGAAATTATGTAAAAATAAATATATTTTTCATACTCAATGTCTGTTGTGGTAAGACATTTCCTATCAGATCTGAATGGGAGTCCCAGAAGGCAGCCAAACTTTATGTCTGTAGGGCCAGTCTTGGATGGCTTTCTCTATAGGGAGCTGCTCTGCCCGGAGCCTAGCTGCTCAAAAACCAGCTTCCCTGGAGAGCAGGCTGTCCCTAGCAGCAAGAAGGAAAACCCAATGGAGCTTTCCAAAAGCCATAGCTCAATTTATATCCTTCCTCTTCCTCTCACAGTGCCCGTAGGCTGGGATTTATGGAGACGAAGCTGCAGCAATGGCTGGTCTTGCCATTGACTGGAAGCACACACCTTGGGATAAGCTTATTTGTGTAAATGAGTTCTCCCTGTTCCCTATTTCTGTTCATTTCATAGATAGTACTAGACCATCCCCATCATCAAGGTACAAAGCTCCAGTGCTGAATGAAGCTGCCATAGGATCAAGCCAGTGAGCAAAGATAATCCTCATTTATCAGCCATCACCAAGGCATGATCCTTATTTCTTCCCACATGCTCCATGAATGAAAGTGTCCTCATTCCTTTCTGTTTTATCAATGTTCATTGTAGGTTAAAAACTCCAGCATAAAACACCTCAAGCATCCCTTCCACAGAAACACTACTGCTGCTTATCTAAGAGAGGTACTTCCCCACTTTGGCTTGAAGAGCTTCACTAAGGTTTGGTCATCAAGGAACTGGTTTCCTCCAACAGTCTTTGTGTGTTTGACATGACACTACACATATTACTGCTCTGTGAAGCTGAGTTTTAGTTACACCTCTGATTCCTTGTATAAAGAACATAAAACTATAAAAGACTGATTCTTATCTCTGAGAAATTTAGACCATGTAAACTGTCTTGTTAAACTATCCTGAAAAATCTCTCCTAATTTTGCCTGCATCTCAGTCATGTCTTGCTGGGGAGAAACAGCAAAATATTACTGGTTCTCACGGGAGCAATCCTGATCCCAGTTTCAGCAGCTGATGCCTGAGGTAATCCATTCCCTCCCATGAAAGTCATACCACGAGCATGGCTCTTCAGTAAGGTGAACTGTCATCCAGCTTTGTTTCTGGAATGGAAATTTGGTCTTTCCATAAGCAGTACTGTCCCTCTGAGATGAGTGCATGGGGTGTTCCCCGAAGAGCCTCATCTGCTCTCAGGCAGCACAGTCCTACGGACTTCTCCAAATACAAAGGCTTATAAACTGCTGGATTAAAATAACACTTCAACCCTGGCATTTACGCCAGTGAAATGTTTGCAAGGAGCAATCATAGCCCTTTCAGCTTCTGGGCTGCATGGCAAAAGAATTAAAAATAAAAGGGGAGGAAAAGCTCTTTTAGCTTCCTGTTATGGAAGCTCCTCATTCCCTTATCACCCCAGCTTCCTTTATCCTTCTCTGAACTTCCTCGAGTTTGAATTCACTAGTTTTGAACTGGTGATCAAAAGCACATAAAATGTGAAAATAAATGATTCTTCCCTATAAAGTATGTTCCTTTATATCTAGAAAGATCTGAGTTTCTTAGACACTTGGTTGAAGGGGGGGGCAAACACTGCTCTGCTAGAACCCAGATACAGGGCCATGCAAAACACAAAATTTTCCTAATATAGCAACATAATCTTTTTGATAATCAGAACAACTACTGCTCTACAAGTGGGGATGTCCTGCGTGGACGGTGGCTCACAGAGAAGCCTGTGCTCCCTCATCTCCAAAGCCAAGATGGAGAAAGAGACCTCGGGCTGGCAGAGATCCTTCCCCGGGAGCAATCACAACCTCCTCTCCTGGGACTATCAGAGCAGCAAACGGATGCCCCTGTCTTAACACCAGGGCTCACAGTCTGCCCTGCACCAGGAAGGGGAAACAGCAGCACAATTGCAAAAATAAACCCTTGGGAAAAAGCTATTCAGTCTTCTGAGCTCAGAGAGGTTGGGAAAAAAATAATTTCATGTCAAAATACGAGTAGGGCACTAATCTCTGCGTTCATCAAATACAGGGAGGAACACCCTGGAAAGGAAGGGCTAATGACTTTCCCTCTTCACAGCGTCTGCAAACCTGGATCCCTGACCAGAGATTGTACCCTGGGCCTGGAGGTGAAGTGATAAAACACGAGACTCAGTTCAGTGTCTCCTGCTGCGAAGCCTGATGAAGATGCATCCTAAGAGGCTGTAGGAAGCTGGCCCACTTTAAGGATATGCTAGTAGCCCTCCTGCTGGGCTTCTTCCAAGCATTCATCTCTGCAGGGATTTCTGCTGCAAAATCCAGTGAGGATTGTGCTGCAGAGGATGGTTGCTCCCTATCTCCACACACGCTTATTTGGGTGCCACGTGGAGCTCACAGGGAGGGAATTATGTAGGCTCTGGTTTCTCCTCCAAGGTTAGCATTCCCCTCAGCAGCTTTTGGGGTGCTCTCAAGAGTGCATCTCTATACTTTGCTCTTCTTCCTACCTCTCATTGAAGGGAATATCCGGGCCATTGCCATTAACACATTTCATCGTCAAAAGACTGCATCAGACCTTCACACTCACTTGCTTCTGGCATATTTTATAAACTGCTTGAGAGAGGGCACTGTGCGTTGCTCATCCACGCACTCCTGCAAAAGATCCTTGTACAAAAGACACCAAAACCCAACTTCCCCAAGCCAGTCATGTGCCATGACAGAGCACAAACTTTGCAGCCTGTTCTCTTTCAGATGTCCCCCGGTTCACTGGCACACAGTCCACAGCACTCCCCCAAGGTAGTTTTGAAATGCAGGAAAAGTGAAGAAAGAGTGCCGTCCTCCACCTGCTCTGCAGGTGTAAGACATGCTCCCAAGCGTGCTCTCAAGGGCTCACACGTGTCCTGTATTTACATTCCTTAGGTTGTCACTCGTGACAATGGCTTTACCAGACCACACTCACCTTTCAGTTTCTTCTTTCCAAATTTTAATCCAAATAGAGACATCCCAAAACTTTATTTTAGTCCAACTCCATGGAACTTCTGCAAGAGAAAAGAGAAGGTAATTTACAATGGGGGCTTCTAGTCCTGCAGCATGACAAGATACAGCACATATACATGTAATTCCGTGCCTGTAAAATGGGAGAACCAAATTCCGAAGCACCGCGGCCAACAGCTACAGTTGATCACATAGCGTGTTTTAAAATGCAAAACCATCTCATGTTTGCAAGTTGCACTGCATCAGTGCCGGCTACCTTACCTTGCACATTTTGATTTTTTCATCTCCTCACGTGGTACAAAGAAGGGGCTGGTGGAGGAGAGACTGAAAAGGACATTCCTGCTACCTTGGCCTGTATGAAAAGCAGAAATACACACAGGGCTTGTACTTAAGGTACAGAGGAACTGTGTGACTACCCAGAGCACAGCCAGCCTCCCTGAAGAGGAGGAAGCAATGGGAAACACTGGTTCTGTGCTCGACATGTGCTGGCTCATACTGTTGTTTGTCTGCTGGTCGCCCTCTGTGTTAGGGGTGGACTAGCCTGTATGGCTCTGAGTAAAACTTCTCCCTGCTGGCTGCAAACTTCCTGGCCCGAAAGCCAGGCACCAGAAATGCATTTAAGGCACTGAATATATCTTGATATGCAGAGGAATTGACCATTAAATAAAATCATATCAAAACCTGTCAGTAATGAAACTTTTGGTGTTCCAAGCATCAGACAGATTATTTAAAGGACTTAATGGTGATGTTGATGCTGACAGCCTGCGAAGATCTGTGAGCACGGGAAGAGTCAGCACTGCCCAGCATGCCTGGCTGACTGGGAGCCTGAATCAACAACAGTGTTGTACCAGTTGCTGAACTGGCCAGTGGAGCCAAGCTGAGACATTTGAGGGAATCATAATCTGTTATCTAGAACAAGTTTTCTTGGTGACAGAATGAAGTTTTTGCACTTTATCTTACGCTATCTGTGCAGAGCAAGGGTGTCTAAGGAGACAAGTATAGCAAATATATTGTATTTTGGAAACACGAAAGTGCGAATACAGCCTGTGCCACTGCTCAAATGCAAGCCAGATACAATATCACCAGGCTGTGCCCAGTGCAAGCTAAGGCTTCACGTCTTTTCAGAAAACGAAGGTAAACTTTAAGGAAAACTCTACAATCACTGCATAGGTCGAGCATTTCTGTGCAGATCTCTATTCCAGATGCCAAAGCAAAGCTATATTTAGCAGCTGCAATTCAATGAGCCTGAGATAACGCAAAGAGCAGCAGGTAAACGCCAGCCAGCCAGCTAAGGGCTGCACACCCTGAGCACTGCGCAGCCCCAGCACGGTGCTCCCTGCTGCTCACCGCGGCGTTTGGGAACCCCTCTGAGCCCACTGTGCTTGAAAGAGATCCTTTTTCTATTCACTCATGTGGATCCAATTGTTTCTTCTCACCAGAACAAATGCTTTGGCAACACGTCTCCCCAGAATTTCCTCTGTCCATGGGGCTAAACCGCTTAAAGTTACAATATTCAATGTCACAACCTAAAGCTTTCTCAACCTTGCTGACCAGCCTTACTTTCCATCCCTAACTGACCTGAGTCTATCATTTTGAACATATTTTACTTCCATGTTTTAGAATTACTATTATGTCTTACAAAACCCTCCTAACTAGGACTGAGAACTCCCCATAAACGGGTGGGAGGAGCGAGACCTGCCACCCACACACCCAGAGGTAAAGTCCTCAGATTTCTTAGAGCACCAGGAGCCACAGATCTGACAGCCACAGTCCACTGGCAGCACAAGGAAGGATTCAAAAAGTTGGCTGGTTGTAATCATCATATGGCTATACTGCTGAACTCTGGATTTTGCTGTATTTGCCAAACATTTTAGAAAGACTGTCTGCAACTACTAAACCTCTCCCAGCTGTGTACTCAATTGACAAGGCATATAATTTCAGCAGAGGGAAAAAAAGGATGTTTATATTTGTGGGGAAGCAGAGAAGAGAGGCTGGTTATAAGCCTTCTTTCAGCAGCAGTAACATGAAACAAACAATGGAGTTAAGATTTGCGTCTCACAAAAAAAAAACTCTGAAACCTCCTTCAGCTCTGACACATGGCTTTTGTTAATTACTGTGATTCTTTAATCACTGGTTTCTGGTGTGACTGCAGTATGACAACAAGACTGTAACAATACACTATTTTGGCATGGAGGGCATCTTTAATTTCTTCAGCTTCTCGGTGCATTTGATTAGGATTGCATTCATTGAGCATCTTCACTCAGCAGCTAATTTAAGTTACCATCATGGCCAGCACAAATATCCTTACAGGGTCACCATTCCCATAAAACCTTGTCTTTTAGATCACCACATCACGAGATGTGGGTGATAACTTTGCCATATCCATTTGTACCAATTACCTCTCCAGTACGTCATTTCCACCATACAGATACTTACTTAGTTAAAGCCCAGGAGTTATGAATCCTTCCCAAGCTGACCTGATCCTTTATGCAAAACTCAGTTCCTAGCTTGCCCAAACCACAATGTCATTTGAGAATGTGTCAGTATTCAATGGGCACACACACAACGGCATTAAGGGCTTGACACACCCCTATTGCACTGAGGTGTACCCTTTATTTTCATAATAATACAAATATCTTCCTTTACTGCTTTGTTATTGACTCACACATCTAATCCTGATACTCCTTTACCTAGCAAGCCACTCTCATGCTGTCTGTAGCTTCTGTGTGTGCCTGCCTTCTCATAGCCCAGTTCATGCCAGTACACCTTCACGCTTCCAGGTGTTTGTTTTCAGTCTGAGAGTTCATTGACCATTGTTTGCAAGTGTGAAAACAAACCTAAGTAAATGATGGTGGAGTTGTGCCTTTTGGTGGTGCTCCAGGTACTGCTCCCCTTTGTGTCAGTTATTCAACTTCTGCAGCCAGATATGGTCTCTTGGCTGACCTTAGCTCTGCCTGTCTTTCAGTCCCAGGTCTGTTTCTTGGGGTATTTTGGACTCTCAATCCTACCTGCAGGGTCCAACATCTTTGCACCTGTATCTATCAACTATCTATCTCTCTCAGGGTACTTTTTCCCCCAGATTCCACCTGTAATCAAAATTCATGTCCTTGTTCAGTTTTCTGTATGTATTTCTCTATTTTTTAAATCTGAGATTCAGTTTCTCTTCCAAAACTGCAGTGATGGGTCTTCAGCTTCATATCACTCACACACACTGCTATGGTTTTAATTTCCCTTTGTGCTCTCTTTCATGTTTCATTTTCATGTGGCATAAAGCCCTTCTCAAATTTGGTAAGACATTTTCACAGCCTGGAGAATTTCACAATTAATTCCTGAATTAATTGAAAACCCATAAAACGCATGAAAAATTTCTACAGTCAGAAAAAAGGCAATTTCCTGTTTTCCTTCATTTTCCCTGGCACCAGTTATTTTCAGATGTGAAGTGAAGCACCGCTTCAATCTCCTCAAGTTGCCTTCCACTGTCTGTGTCAGACTTTTTTTTGCTGCTCCATTTTCCACTCAATTATTTGGGGTTTTTGTTGGTTTGTTTTTTGTTTTTTTTTTTTCATTTCTGTTTACTCCCGGTACCCTGTGCTGTTTAGTAATCAACCGGGGCTCACAGCATTCGAGTAATCATGCAGGTCCAACTCTGCTTAACAGGACACATGTTACTTCCCCATGTTTCCAGAGCCTACAGCAAAAATTATTTAAAGCTCAAATTCCCAGTTCCTCATGTATGGGCATTTGGGGGCATAAGCTACGAATAAATTACCCCTTCTCACTGCAGAAGGCTTTTGTACCTAGGGCTTTACAAACTGTCTAGCTACGGCTTACACTTCTGCAAAGAAAATCCACCTGCTTTATGGCTACTGACAGTTTAATCATGGGCTCTGAGCACTTTAATATCCACAGCAAGAATCTACTTTGATGGGTCTTGAATAGGGAAGGGATGCTTTCTCGCACACCAAGCTCAGCCTTATTTAAGAGAGACAAGAGCCAGATTTGGCTTGAGAACACAACCGCAAAGCTCCTCTTGCGTGAGGGGCAGGTTGCAATGAGCTACGGCACATGGAATTTGCAAAGGCTACAGCCTAATCCAAAACCATGGCTCGCTAAGGGCTGTACTGCGAACTGGAGGTGGAGGGAGGCACTTCCCACCACCGCGGTGATGAGTAGCAAAATGAGAAAAGACATGGCACAACTCAGATGAATGGAGAGCAGATGTTGCAGATGGAAAACACGGCTAGTTTCTTGGCCCCGTTTCTTTGGACATAGCTACATGATACATCAGATTCAATGATAAATATGGATTAGAAAATACTTAGTGCTTCTGCTCCCATTACCTTGTTCCCAGATGCTGTGAAACGATCCATGTTAAATACAATCATTTTTGGAAGGGTTATTTTAATCCAGATCATGGGGTGTAGTTTGGTACAGACTGAAATTCCTGCCCAAGCAGTGGTTTCAGGAGATCTGAGGGGGCAACAAATTGTGCTTTAATACTAGAAACAAGCCGGGGAATTACTCAGGAGAACAAGATTTCTCCAGTCAGTTTTGCCACCAAACATAGTGTAGTATGTATGCACCCTAAAAAGCTTAAATAGCCCTGTCCAAGTAAAAATTCAGAAAGCATGCCATGCCTTCACTCACCAGCTTTCCATGTCAGGTCAGTTTTTGCATGTGAGCAAGATTTAGAAGTTTTTTTTTTTTTTAATCTATGTTCAGCTGATGTAACAATCACAAATACCCACAGGTCTTAGAACTCTTTTTTTTTCCATGCTAAAGTACTAAATATCCAATCAATAGCTCAGTATATGAGAAAGTAGATCCCAAGCACTGGGCATCATGACAGATAAGGTTCAAGACTGCCTGTGCTGCCTAATGCTCTTGGTGGAGTAATGGTGTTAAATACCATGAGATGAACCAAACCTAAGTCCCCAGATTTTGAACACGTACCACTTTAAACTGGATTTGGAGACACAACTGGGAAAAATATTAAAGGTTTAAAATACACGACATCCCCAGACTCCCTGTTTTCTCCATGCCTTAGTTGCATGCCTGCTAAGGGGGTGCACGATGTCAGGTGCTAAAGCAGGAGAGTCACGTTCACTCTCAGGTATCACAGAGAAGGACATCGCAGTTGGTGCAACATTTGCTAATGCCCTGGCAAAAGCAGTGTAAAGGCCTGGCACACCTGGCATGGACTGACCTTGTAATGTGCCATGCAAAGGCTTGTTTGCAAAGGGACCCGTTTAAACTTCTGATGTATTAACTGTTTCAGTCAAATTGTTCACAGTTTGGTTCCAAAAAGTATGATGGATTTGCTTTCCCCTATCGAAAGCAAACACAAAAATTTCAACCATTAGAAATAATTAGTACTAATCATATTTTAACATTGAAATACACTAGCATGTATATTTCTCCACCTCTCCTTACATCCTCTTGCATTTGAACAGCTCAAGAGCAAAACAGGGAGTAGCATGTGCTTTACCACTCCCTGCTTTGCAAGTGAAAAACACAGAAAGCGAGCTGCAGGACAGATAACCGAAACCTGTGTTTTTAATCCCAGAATAACACTCTTTCGCGGCTGAAATCAGATTTGCCTGAATTCAACCTGGAATAAGTTTAAGGTCCTATAAATGGTCACTCTTGGCATCAGGGTTTACAAAAGGAGTGCTGACCCTGGTTTAAATATACTAGCTCAGTGCAAAGAGTCTGAAAGTATCCCTGAAACCTCCTCAGCTTTTTAAATACCTGAAGAGGTATCCTGAATGAGGTGAGCTAGCCCTCCAGCTATTTTTTTGGTGCTGTTCCAAGCTATACATACAGAAACTCATGAAACTGTGTGCTCCTACTCCCTACACTCAAATGTGCCAATGCAATTAGCTGTAAGTGCTGGGAAACAGACTCAGTCTGTTATCTGCCACGTTTTAAAGTAATGATCCAATATCCTCCATCTGTCTTCATTAAAACACTCTTTAAACTGACACCAGAATGGCAGTCAAAAATTTGCATTCAGCTCCTTTGGGTAGGTTAGTTGCAACGCTCAAGTTACCGATCAACAGCTGAGGCAGAGCGAGCTCCCAAACAGAAATACAGGCTGCAGTCTGCTCCCTCCGAAACAATGCAAACAATAGCAGCGTCCCCGGGCAGCTGCTGCTGCTTGAAATCATGCACAGCTCAGCTCACTCCACCCAGGAGTCTATCAGCTCGCGCGCAGAAAAAGCTCAACTCCCAGCACTTTGATTAAGCTTTGCAAAGCTCTCGGGTCTGAAAAAAAAAATGCAAGTTTTCTGCCCCCAAAAACTGACAGAGAAAACAAACAAGCAGAAGGAAAGCATTAAATCTTACCCTCGAAGGCTTGTAAAAGTCACAGCAACAAAGTTGCTGCCCTCCATAGCACTCCGGTACACTCCTCTCTTCTCATTTACACGCAGCTTTATCCCCTCCCAAGACCAACAGCTTCACTCGTAGTCGCAACGCCAGGACGTTCACCTAAGAAAGCACAGCTTCTTTGCGCCGCGAAACTGGCATCGCGTGCTTGTCTCCGAGACCCTTAAAATCCACCGCAGACCCGCTCTGCCATGCAATGTTCTGGTAACCAAACTTACTCCAAGTTCCCTACTTCTTACTTCAGTTGCTGGGCTTGGCTCCTGGCCAAATTCTTCCCCTTTTTTTTTTTTTTTTTAATTCTGTTTCCTGTAGATAGGGAGAGTGTAGTAGCTCCCTTAAAAATAAAACAGTTCAGCACAACGAGCTGTGAAATAGTAAAGCAAAAAAGCAGAGCACCCAGGGTTGGGGCACCCCAATTAATTCCAGAGGCAACTGCTGCTTGCATTACCTACCTCCTGCCGACGCGGAAGCTTTCAAAAGGAAACCAAGGGAGTAAAAGAGTCCAACATATCAAATTGCTTTAAAAAAGGATGAACTTGGTAAGGGATCCATTTCTCAACACCAGCCCCTCTCTCTGCCACTGTAATGCTGGAGTTGGTCAGGGCTCCTTGAACGGAGAGACACTGTCCTACAAGCTGATCCCAAGGCTCCACCTCATCCACTTTCCAACAGTTGTGAGTAGCACAAACTCTACAGAGAAAATCCTCATAGAGCACAATTGCATAACTTAACCACAGAGCTTCCTCCAGCCAGCCGGAGGATTGCTTCGGCGCCGAAACGTCAGGGCTTGCTCATCCCCAAAAGCATAACCTCCCCTTGGCCCCTGGGACACCTGCCTGTCCTTGCCACTGTCGAGGGGACCCTCCTCACCAAAACCCCTCAGCACTCTCATGAGCCTCCTGACCTTCACACTAGTTCTCACACCCTCAACGAACCAGAAATTCACTTTTTTTTCCAAATTCTGGGACCCCTCACAATACAGTGCCGTCCTATATGTCAGTCCCCTGGCATTTTATCTACCAGGCACACTACAAGACTAAAACTAGGCCAACTACAACTTTAATCCACCTCCTGCTTCCCTATACCTGTGAATTTCAATTATTCTAAGAAGATCACTGTATTTTTTCCCTAAATTGTGTTGACAGTAATGCCTGCCAGGAACGTGCCAATTTATTGCAGACAGCAAGAGAAAGTTTAACATGAAAGATTTCTACATGTATTTATCTCTGTTTTTTCCTTCATCTTCTGTGTTTTCACACCATATTTATGTGAACACTGTTAGAATTAATTTCAAGCCTACCCACAAACACTTGAATGCATTAATCAGCTGATTAATTATAGTAACGTGAGAGCCAAGGCTTTGCCAAAGAGTGTTTTCTAGAAGGTGAAATTTTCTGAAGTCCTGTCAAGACAAAAGCTATGGAGGACCCTCATGCTGCAATGGCAGTACTCCAGTGGTCACAAAGGTTGAAGTAAGTGCAGAGTGGCAATGAAGAGGACCCTATACCACCATAAGCAATTTCTGAAAGAAGAACAAGAGCCCATGCCCCTTTGCAATGACTCTCGGGTTGCATCACCAGCAGAGATAAAGAAGTCATTATCTTACTCTATTTGATGCTTGTCAGGCCACACCTGGAATACTGTGTACAGTTCTGGTCCCCATTATACAAAAAAGATGTGGACAGGCTGGAAGAGGTCCAGAGAAGGGCCACTAAGATGATCAAGGGTCTGGGAAGCCTGCTGTATGAGGACAGGCTGAGAGAGCTGGGTTTGTTCAGCCTTGAGAAAAGGAGGCTTAGAGGTGATCTCATCACCATGTACCAGTACTTAAAGGGGAGCTACAAAGACGACGGAGACTCCCTTTTTACAAGGAGTCACATGGTGAGGACAAGGGGTAATGGGTACAAGTTACTCCCAGGGAGACTGCAATATTGGAATAATCTCCCCAGGGAAGTGGTTGACTCCGCTATGCTGAACACATTTAAGACTCAGCTGGACATGGTGCTGGACCATCTCGTCTAGATTGTGTTCTTGCCTAGAAAGGCTGGACAGGATGATCCTTGAGGTCCCTTCCAACCTGGTGTTCTATGATTCTGTGATAGGGTTATTCTTCCAAACTACACTTATTTGAGACAACGTTCATTGAATTGGATTCCTAATTCCAACACAAAGGATCTATAAAAGCAGCCAACATGGTACACGACATGTAGGACTAATATCCTCAAGACCATTTTCAGATGATTTTGAACTGAAAATCATCTAACTTGAGAAGGAATTTCTCCAGCCATTTCTCATGTTCTCACCACCCACACCCCATCTCAACAGCAACAGACACAAGTATCACGTTTTTTCCTGCAACCAAAAGTACAAGAATCTGGATTAATTTTGGTCCCTCAACATATTTGGAGAACCCCTTGTTCTTGCTTTATTCTGGAGTTTTCCTCCTTCTTGGCACTTTCTTATGCTTTTTTCCCCCCATTTTAATATGTTAGCTAATGATGTTTCATTCCACACTACTCCCGCTGTCTTTGCTGCTGTCTTTATACTTGCTTTGTTTCCGCTTTGACCTTGGACACGGTCAGTTCTTCCTTCCTTGAGTGAGGTTCATCTCCTTCCTTTGACACAAGAGTGAACCCAACCATAAAATCAGCTGGCCTTGAGGCTTGTTTAGACTTTAAAATAGCTAAAAATTGGGCAGGCTGTTTTGTTAATGATTTTTCTTGACACTGAAATCTGCCTCACATCTATTGGCAATGACTTTTTTCCTCAGCTATGCTTTCCCCACGGACTTTAGTGAACCTGCTCATGTAGGGAAGTTCAGCACATGTGGAAGCACTCAGAAGAGCAGGAGTGACTCAGTGTAATAAACTCTTCTCTGAGGTGTCTTGTCCTTGCATTACATACATACACTTTGGTCCCTGGGTAGCATCTTCCCAGTAATCACACCATTCTCATCCTCCTTTGCAAATTTCTGAACACATCAGGGACGGCTGGAGCCTGCAATGTCAGTTGTCTAAATTTCAGTGCCTGCATAGAGGGTGTATGTGTATGGTGGGTGTTTGAGCTCCCACTGCAGCCAGCACGGTTTGGGCAGAGACTCAGGTGGCCAGCTGCAGCAAGGCAGCCATGAGTTTGCTGTGACCCATAGTTGCGGGAAGAAGTTCAGTCTGTTGCTTTTCCAGTAAACGAGCTGTTTTCTTGGTCAGGCAGCTACCTCCAAACCATGGTGCTTCACCTTTGAATCCTCCACTTTCCCAACTGCCCACTAGTCACAGAGGGCTAGCTTAGAGTGGGATGGATTTAAATTCATGCTATTAAGACCTTATCCTAGGACTGTATCTGGGAGAATGACTTCCAGTCATTTAGCCTGTGCTGGATTTCAACTATGATCAGATGCAAAACTGAAGACTTACTGGCACTGGTGTTTAAGGGATGCCTTCAGCCCACCCTCCGGACCAGATTTGCTCTCCCTCCAAACAGCAAAGCTGAGAGAGCAGCTCTGGAGCACACAAGACCCAAACATGCCTGGTGACCTAGTAAGGCTTCAAATGGCTTAATATGGCCCTGAGTAACTGGAGAGGCTAACTGGAGGATAGGAGAGAAATAGGAGAGAAACACACCCTGGAGCGTCCCACAGTGTAGACTTAAATTAAACGCCAGTCCTTGCGAGAAACCCTCCCTATGTCAATGCCATTTTTAAAATTACTGTCAACCTAGATGCTTTCCCAAATATCCTATATAGGTCAAAAGGAGCACTGATGATCTTTGCCTTCCCTTACTGTCTTGTAACTCCAGTCTGCAACTCCTGAACTGCAAGGTTTGAAGCTTGACGTGCTCCACCATGGCTGGTACCTTTCACTGCAGAGAAGCAGCTGTGGCCGATTGAGCCAATCTGGGCTCCCCCCATACCCAGAACTGGTGCAATGTCCAGGGATCATTTCCATCCAAACAGCCTCATCTCCAGCTCCCAAAACAAGACAAGCGCATTGCTCATACTCACCATGGGAGTCAACTCCAGGAAAGCCTTTCTACATGGTGCTGAAGAGTTTCCTCACAAACCACCAAGGGTCAGCCTTAGCTGACCGAATCTCCTCCCGCCTACGCTTTCCTCATCCCAACTTTTCTCCCCTTTCCTGACTAGTCCTGGCCAGTGAGGAGCAACTTGTGTAGGGGAAGGATAAGGAGCATACCTCACTTTGGGGACCGCTGACACATCCGTTATTGTGAGCACCTGCAATGGCTACAAGGGGTCAGACTTGTCCCAACTGCCCTTGCTATGAGAGACTTTCTGCATCCTCTTGTTGTCGAAAGTCAGTGTAGGATGCATAAGAAATATAGGGCTGAAAGGGACAAACTGGGACATGAATGCCCACCCCTTGAATAACAGAGAGCTGTTTAAAAATATAGTGTAGGAGGAACATTCAATTTGAAACTTGCCATAGTCCAGGAAAACACCAGCACAATCATAAAGTGAATAACAAAAGACCAAAGGTCCCAAAATATACCATATCACAGGTGAGGAAAGATCAAGCGTACTGGCAGAGTCCTTGATCCCTCCGGAGGATGTGGCAGGTGAAACTGTCCAGCTGTCAGCAGAAAGCACACCATGACACTGCAGACGAAGGGAAAAATGTTCCTGCTATCATGACCAGACTGTGGGAGGGAAATGAAATGGACCCAGGAAGGCAACGTCACGAAGTAACCAGTTGCTCTAGGGCTGTCCTTGCCTGTTGGGAGCTACTCAGCCAGATTCATTTCACTAACTGCTCCTCCAAGGAACCGATAAACTGGTAGAAATCCAAAGCAACTCAATTTGAAGGGATGTTCTGGATTCCTACCCATGTGCATCCATCTCCCGGGGTGTGATCCGAACTGAAGTGTCCGGCTTCAGCACTGCAGGTTCATGCAGAAATATTCCCATATGTCATCGGTTACTCCAGCAGCTGGGAGCCGACAGTGCTGTAAGGTACGTGCCAAATGGAAATGGTCAGAAAATAGTTTCAGTGGGTGTGTGCAGAATACCGTGACTCATACTGATCAGGATTTGGTAGAGTGCCACTTACCTGCAGCAGGGAAGGAAGGGTGCGTGGTGAGAAATTCCCTTTCTCCATCAGGGCCCCTTGCCCAGTACCCAGTAACAAACAATGATCAGCTGGGGAAAATCATAAGAAATACACAAAAGTGCAGCCTCTTGCCTTTAAAAAGAAAGCAGCAACTTGCTCTGGTGACTATTGATCTCATCTTCCTGGCACCAACACATGCAAATGTGATACCTCCTGACGTTTTAAAACAGAAATTAAAATAGTCTCTCTCAATTGTCCCCTTTGCAGCCATAGCTGAAGTAGAGCTGAAAACCTTTTGGTCAAAGAGCTTTCCTCTGGGTTCAGCTCCTCCGATTACACTGAAGGGGCGATAAAGCTGAGCTCAATTCTGCAGGGAACGAGGCTCAAGTTCATCTCATCTCTGAGGCCCAGTTCCCACCAGATTTGGGATCTTGTGTTTACGAACTCCCTTCTGGCCAAAAATTTCATTGCTCTGGTAGGGAAGGGGCTGTTGCAAGGGGGGAACTCTCTCAGGTACCTGAAATGTTTGCTATGATCTCATGAGAAATTAAGTGATTTGATGGACACAGAAATCAGTGGGAGCTGATGGAGATCCACCTGTCTCAGGATTACATTATTGGACTATAAATCTGTGTCTCTTCAATTGCCTATGACACTGCACATGCCTGACTGCACGGGGAAAGCACAGGGATTAATCAGCTGCTACAGCAAACCCCAGATGTGTCCACACTGCTTTTAGCACATATTTACTAATCATCCTCAGTGAACAAAGTGGACTCTTGGGCCGGGAGAGGGGGGGGGATGCTTGGGAGGGCTTGTTAAAAGCTAATCATGCCTACGTGAATAGAAAAATCAATAGCTGAGGGCAAAGCAACAGCCCAGCTAGTTAAAACCTCCGACTAAAGTGCCCTTTGTAACACGGGTATTACACAAGACCTCCTGCTGTTATTTGCAAGGCAGTAGCTGCCACAGACACACATGCTGTATCTGGTGACACTTCAGACACTGTCACATGCACACTCCTCAGATACACATCAAAAAACCCAGCTCATACCACTGAGGAATTAGGATACCCCTCAGTGGGACCCTGTGACTGAACACACAGAGGAAATCCAACCCATGCAGAGCCAACAAAAAGCCTTGACATTTTACAGAGTCTTCCCACGAGCTGTGCATATGGGAAAAATGGGCTGCACTCATGGGGGAAAAGGCACTTTTGGCACTGTAAAACTTCACCCCAAGGGCCGTATAATGGCTATACAATGTTTAATCTCCTGTAGCCTCCCAGAGATGCTCTAGTCCTGGTTGTGCTTAGCCCATGTACTCTCTCTGTAAACTCCATTGCCATGGGAGAGCAAGCACTGGTGCCTAACAGATACGCTAGGAGAGCTCAGCAGGCAACGGAGGACAGGGCTGCAATGGATCTGCCCTTCAGTTTTCCAGACGGTAATCACAGGAGACATTGAGGAGCAGCGTCCACCTCGCTGGACAGGCTGTTTCATACTGCGGCAAGGCAGCCCTGTCCCTCACTGCTTCTTCCACAGGTTTCTGCACTAAGCATGTGTGGAGAGGATGGGAGATCCCTGGATCTGCAGGGAGTAGAGCGCTTCTGCATTCCCTACAGCATCACCCAAGAGACCTGGGATTTATTTCTTTAAGCCCCTCATGGTTTGCATTATATATCACTCTGACAGTGATTTATCCTTCACATGAAAAACTCAGTGGCATTCTGAGAAGATTCCTTTAAATATCATGTCACATCCATTATGCTCATAAACACTTTAACCATGATTCCAAATTCAATACAGCATATGCGTGTATATTTGTACTGTCTCTTTTCCAGGTTACAATCACATCTATCCTGCCAGGAAAAATATGGAGGGAACCTGCTGCCTTCCATGAAATTCTCCCTAGTATCAATGATCTTTTGTATATTTTATAGTAGTATTTTCTGCATTAGCTCCTTATGATATTATTATAGCTTTTGCTGGCTAGATGGTGATAAGATGGCCCACTTCAGAGAGGTCGGGTGAGCTCAGGGGTGACCAACTGATGTTCCCTTTAGGGATGTGCAGCAGCACCAGCATCCATAGGAGCATGGTCCCAAAAGGGGACAGGAGCACTGAGGAGTATATTACTCTAGCGCTGATGACTGGAACTGGATGACTTCTTGACCTGTTATAACTCAAGTTCTGTGAGCTCTGAGAAGAATAAGGAAAACTCTGCCTGGTGGCAAAGGAGCTTGGTCAGGACAGAGTCAGAAAAAAAAATAAATAGCCATTTTCCAAAACAAGGCCTAGGGAGCCTAATGTATAGAGAAGAGAGAATTTGGCTCCCCTCTGAAACATCAAATTTTAGCTAATTAACCAAAGATCTGAAATGCCTGCACTAATGCAACCTGGCATAAATAGGCACAAACCCATTGATTTCCCTGGAGATTTCCCCAAGGAAACTGCATGACATTTTTATCAACAGTTTGCACTTCAATTGCAGCATCACCTTTGCAGTAAATAAGCCATATATAACCATGGCTGTGCCAGCACAGCCACACCACAGGCATGCCAGGTCCTGGCACTGTCAGCCTTTGCTTTTATTCAGTGCAAGTTTATTTTACATTCGATTGTTCCTTTAGCTGTTCTCCAGGTGTTTAACAGAAATGTATGTTCCTCTGCACTTATACGGTTGAGAACAAAAAGACCTGTATTATTCTTATCTCCATGCATGCATAGATCTGGATGTTTAAATGGAAAATGCCCTTTAAATGGAAGTTATGCACATAAATCTCTCTGCAGCCATATGAAAGAGAGAAATAACCTGATGGGTGCATGGTGCCTTCAGGACTTGATGGCAGAGTTAAGGAGGGCATGTTCTTCTCCCAAAACCATTGCAACAATTTAGGAGAACATTGAGGGGAAGAAGGCAGCAGCAGCTAAGTCGGTGAGAAATGAAGGGACGAGGGTACTGCAGTGCACACAGCCACAAGGATGCTGGGGGTATAGCTCTTATTTGAGGTTAATTGTTGCCATTTCTCCTCTTGGGGTGTGATGCAGTATCACAGAAGATCCTTTTAAAATCAAGGAGCCATATAGAAAGGGAGGCAGGTATTTAAATTAAACACCCTGTTCCCAGTGTTACAATTTGTCATACCATATTTGGTTTTCATGTGCTGCTTGCAGGGTAAAACTAGTTTATGGGCCCCATAAGAAGAGATGGTGTTTGCTGTTTCTGATAGAGTGATGAAGGTTTTACCAGTGTAACTCCAGAAAGCAATGACACACAGCCTGAAGACAGGAATGTGCTAATGAAGGCACACAACAGAAACCTTAATCAAAGACTCTGAGAGAGGAAAGGGAATTAAGTAAGGTTTCAGCAGTACAGTGCGGCACAAAACACCTAGTCAGGAGAAATAAAGAAAGGCATTTTCTTAACAAGAAAGTAAAAAAGAAAAAAAAAAAAAAACAACCCATGGCCCTCTGGCTTGGTATGGCACAGAAATAAAAGCTCAGCCTTTATTTGGTGCCTCGTCCCCACAAGGAGATAATCTTCAGATAATGACAGGACATCTCAACTTAAAATAACAGAAAGAGAGGTGGAAGCTACATGAGGCTTAGTGCAGCCGATGAGAAACTGTACTCTTAAGCATAATCTTCAGGGTGTGTGTTGATATTTAAGCTTTTTTATGCCATGTTCCATTATTTCCAAATCTGTGTTTTTAACTTCCTTACAACCTTGAATCTTGGGAAGCAACAAAGTGCTCCTCACCCCAGATGTGGCATAGCTCAAAAGCAGAGCTCTGCAGTGCTCTGCTTATCACCCAGCTCCACATTAGGCTACTGATACCTCAAGTGCAGAGCTGCCCATGTAACTGCTTGGGCTAGTTTGACATCTAATATTTGCAGGGCTTGGGTGAAGAAGAAATGTCTTCTAAGGACCCTTTGTATCTGGTCAAGTTCCCTGGAATGAAGCAAACTACTAGAAAAGAGATGTAATCCCTAAAGACCTTTGCAACGATGGCATAATCAGAACAGAACAAGTGCCCTGTGTCAGTAAATGAAAGCCATAATTTCTCTTAGAAAAAACAAGATTGGATTAGCTTTGGGGGTGGGTGTGGTACAGAGATGTAAACAGCTCAGACAGAGGTCTGAGTGTTTCTTTGGATGTCATCTGCTGAACAGGTTGTGTCGGCCCAGAAAGGCATGGACAGGAATTTTTTCCTACAGTCACATTGCTATTTTGGCCATAGGAGAAAAAGTAGCATAAAACACGAAGGGTTTCAGCAAAGGCAGTGTCCCAAGAGAGTTTGTAGAGCATATTTGGGAAGAGAGTATTTACACTACTCCAGGAAAAATGCTGAGAAGAAATTTTGTTTGTAAACCAAATAAAGAAAAGCACATTAGCCTAGCCAGCACACAGCTTTGCAGCAAGGGTTGACCAGAAGGGAAACTGTCGTGACAACCCAGAGAATGATGATCTTGGACAAGCATCCAGAGTCAAAAGTAGTGTCTGGTGACCAGCTGTAGCTGGGAAACCTCTCTGGCATGTGGTTGTGGGTAGCATATCTATACCTTGAGACTTCTGAAAATGTTCGTGACATGAGGCAACCACGCCAGCGAGGCATGAAATTTAAATAGACCAAAGCACATATTGCTTCATTAATCAATACTTGGTGTGGTGGAAAGTTTTTGAATGAATGATTTCTTGGAAGCTGGTTTCAGTTTGCAGCTCATTTTGCAAGTGTCCTACAGATTTGGTCAGGTTTGTCTATTTTTGATTTGTGTTTCTAGTCTTCTGTTTGTTAATGAAACATGAAGAGGCCTCCCCAGAGGCTCTTACAGCACTTGAAGGAGAAGACTCAAAGGAAGAAGGAAGGCACTTATGGAGCTGTGAAGGCCAGGCAGCAGAAGCAAAAGGATTCACATGTGAAAAAAAAGAAAATTTAGGAGCATACTAGGATGAAGTGAAACAGCCCTAGATTCAGACCTAAACTGAAGGACAAACTCACTGCTTGATGGATATTGTCATGGTTTAACCCCAGTTGGCAACCAAGCACCACACAGTCGCTTGCTCACCCTCCCTGCCCCTGGTAGGACGGGGGAGAGAGTTGGAAGAGCAAAATTAGGAAAATTCGTGGGTTCAGATAAGAACAGTTCAATAATGGATTTTTTTTTTTTTTTTTTAATTGTAATGAAAAGGAAAACAGCAAGAGAGAGAGAGAGGAACAGAACCCAGGAAAAACAAGTGATGCAACTGCTCACCACCTGCTGACCGATGCCCAGCGCGTCCCCAAGCAGCAATTGCTTTCCCCCAGCCAACTCCCCCAGTTTATATACTGAGCATGTTATCATATGGGATGGAACAGTCCTTTGGCCAGTTTGGATCAGATGTCTTGTCTACGCTTCCTCCCAGCTTCTTGTGCACCTCCTCACTGGCAGAGCATGGGAAGCTGAAAAGTCCCTGACTTAGTATAAAGACTGCTTAGCAACAACTAAAACATCAGTGTGTTATCAACATTATTCTCATGCTAAATCCAAAACACAGCACTATACCAGCTCCTAGGAAGAAAATTAGCTCTCTCGCAGATGAAACCAGGACAATATAACAGTACTGAAAAGCACTGGAAACCAGTCAGTTTAATGTGCTTACAGGTAGATGCCTATGTTTGTTATGAGTGGAGCCTGGGGGTTCCTGTAAGGTATCTGGGAAGTCTAACACAGGCAGCTGAGGCATTGGTTGGTCTTGCAGCAGGTAGAGCTGAAGAGGATGTTAATCGGAGTTGTCATGGTTTACAGCCCCGCAAATAAACATAAATCACCATCAATTTCAGTTTATGCTCACATGGCAGTTCCTACAAATTATAGCAGCTCAGGTGGAGATACACATCAGTTTGGATGGCTTTGTTATGGTGGAGCAGCCTTCAGGAGACATGCGAGGTAGTTACCACTCCAGCCAACCCCCCAGGTGCAGAGCCAGAGCCCTTGGAAAGAAACACTTCGAGACAGAGACCGTTTCCCCAGAGTCTACAAGGACACCGCATCAAGGGTGGAGGGGTCTAGAAGAGGATAGCAGGGAAAGCAATCCTAATTGGGATGCAAGAGAGCACTCTGTTGCAACAAAGCATAAATTAAGCAAAACCATTGTTCTCACTCCCCTTGCACCTGTATCAATATCTTTTGTATGGTTGTAAAGCCAAAGCTGTAGATTTACAATGGAAAAGTAAACTAAATCTTGTTTGTCCAAGAAGTGAAATGGCAGGTGGGGAAAGCACTGGCAACAGTCCCAACAACAGTATAAATTGCATGCAACAGCTCTTATCAAAGGGCAGGGGAAAGAAGGTGAAGGTCTTAATGTTAAACTAGTAGGTAATCCAGGTGGCCACTGAAATTGCAACCCGCAGTAGCTGCGAACTCAGGATCATATGAACAATGGAATAGGAAAGAAACAATGAATATTGAATTCATTGTTCATTCATATGAACAATGGAATAGGAAAGAAACAATGAATGAAACAGTGAATAACCTATGGAGGTGGGCAGAGAGCTGTACAGGCCCGTGGAATGAGTCAGAGAAAGGGAAAAGGAGTCTTGTTTATCTATGGATCATAGTTATCAGCCCTGTCTACAGGGCACGCACCCAGCTTTGACCTTGGATCCACCACAGTATTGCCCAGCCCTCAGTCTAAGCATCTCGTACTGCTATCCGTCACTGGACGATAGGGGGAAAAGCAAAGTCTTTAATGGACTCTGATCTACCCGTGTTTCCTCCTTTCAATGCTCCTGCTTGGAGTATGGCGTTAGAAGCACTGCTAAAACCGCATAATTCAACCTCTGAGGTGGGAAATGCAATGTTAAATATATATAAAAGTATATTTACATATATACATAGCTATAGACAGTAGAGCAGAACTCTCCTCGTTGCGCTTTCCTGCCACATGAGTCTTGGGCACTCAGCTGTCTTTTTATCATCACCTCTATATAAGTTCATACACATGAAAAAACCTAATCCTGCTCCTCCTGGGCCAATGCTGAGCACCTGCAAGCATTTATGGGTCCTAGACTGGACCCCATGAATGTGAAGGACTGGACAGCTATCCAGACTAGACCCTGCCACGCCAAGCACGTGGAAGGTGGGTCACCGGTGAGCAGAGTAGTCCCTCTAATGCAGACAACCAACTGGCTGGTCTCGCCCTGGGGATCTTTCTTGTCTGATGGTGATGGACTATTTCCCGTGAAACTGGAAGCAGGTTTCCAGTCTGACTTGAAGAGAGTCATACTCCCAGCAAACAGTATGACTTACTTCAGTATCAGCAACTTAGCGTACTTCACTGTTCCCTTCCCTCCAGTTATTTTTTTACTTAAGCCGGAAATAGTGACTTTCAGTGATGCGAAACTATATGTAGGTCATTAATAAGCTAACAACTAGAACCAAAGCTGAAGTACAGTAAGTAAGTCATACATTTGACTAAATAGAGATCCACAGAGAGATTTATGGCTAAGAAAAATAAGCCATTAGCTTGAAAGGAAGTAAACAGTTACTTCTGTAATGTGAACTGCAGGTTATTTTGCTCTGATGGTTTGCAAGCAAGTAACACTGAGCAATAAAGAGATTGTCTCTATCACCAATAGTATGGCCTTAACCTTTCTTTTCAATACTGTTTTTGAACTAATTTATCATTTGCAGAGGTATACATTAATGTTAGTGCACCAAGTTAACTTTAGCTGAAACAAAAAGGTTTCTTCTCCTGTGGCCTCGCTTAGCAAATCTCCTGCTGGCTCCTGTGGGACTTTTGCCTGAGTCAGGATACATGAATAGTCATGTTTTCATGGGCAGAGAGAGAAGAGCAATGCTTTGTGGTGAAAATCCTCCTTCAATACATGCGTAGAGTGCCTTACTCCTGGATTAAGAGTCAAACTAGTATGAGGGAACAGTGGAAGATTTTCCATGTATGTCAGGTAGGGAAGGATTAGGGAGGGAAGGGATTATTTTTCTCTGTAGTACAGAAGATATTTTGGATGTGTTTCATCTAATCAGTTCTCCACGTTCATAAAGTCTTTGGGCATCCATGACCTGGCCTCACCTGTTTGCACAGTGTGGTACATACTAGTTTAATGAACCAAAAATAACCATGCTAAGGGAAAGCATATCCAGGTGAAACTAATGGCCTGTGATATCTATATAAGGGTCTTAAGCAAGGGGTGCAAATGCTCCATTATTGTCCCGCACCCTCCAGTTTTAAAGGCAGTGAGACCATTTATAACTTGGTATACAACAGGCTCATTAATTGGCCCATCTACCAGTTTGAACTAGAGCACATCTTCTCCAGAGACAGTCAGTTATGATGCAAATCCTTTTATGATGGAGGCGAGATATTCCCGTGTTTCATGCCTTTACTGTCAAATTAAAATGCAATCGCCATTAACGAGGATAGGGCGAGCTCAGAGTGCCTTTTAGATTTAAGCACACAGAGAAGGAGAAGCCTGGCTCTCCCTTCAGAAGTTTTAAAGAGAGAGAAGAGGGGCCTAGATCCAAAGTCAGTAAAATGGACATGTGCTTTCCCACTGACTTTGGAGAGCTTTGCTAAAGCCTCACTGCAATGGTCCCAATTCACTCTCTTTTCGGGTGTCACTGACGCATTAAAGCTGGCACTACATAAAGAAAACTTAGACACAAGACCCATTACCAAGAACCAACATTTACAGATGCAGAGTAATCCAGTATGTGAAAGGAAAAAAATACACAGGAAAAAACAGCCAAAATCTGGGCTCCTATACAAGTTTTTACACTTTTCTTCTAGAAGAAGAAATGAAGAAATTGTCCTACCTGGCTGTTCTGTTCTACCTGAAGCTGTTTGTCGAGGCAATCAGAAGGGATTGTTTCCAGCACCATACAAAAAGCTGCAGCTTCTTTTAAAATCCCTAGATGGTTTCTCAGCAGAGCACGCCAGGTTTCTACCCAGCTCAGCCGCGAAGCTCGCTAGGGAACACCACGCTTTCCAGGATCTGGAGGTAAACCCGTGCAAGGACACGCTGAACGTGATCCAGAAGTTACAGGATGTCTTGATGTGCTTCGTGTACTCGATAAGGACTGCAAGAGAAAAGGCAAAGTTCCTGAAGCTATGGGTGGAATATGGCACTGTGTAGCACTGAGTAAATAAAAACCAATTGATCGTTGGACTCGGGTACGACATCAGGTGTTACAAAGGTTTATATACCGTAGGCTGGACTCTGTGCTTCATCTAAGAGAAATGCAGCCTTAAAAACCTGCCGGTGCATGCTGCCGCAGCTAAAGCAGCAGCAAGAGATGCAAACGAGACATTGTGCTCAACTTTCAGCAGTCAACAGATTTATTTTCATGGGCAGCACTCAGATGGAGAATTTCAATCACAAAATACACTCTTTCTCAAAGGTCAGGCATTTTATTACCTCCCACAAGGAAGTATAAAATGTATGTCACTTCTGTGGGATAATCGATTATTTGGGGGGTTTGTGGTGCCAAGTACAACAGGATCCTGATTCAGGCTTCTGGATGCCATGGTTATACAAACAAAACATGTAGGTTCAGCTTTTCACACAAAGTTATTTGTTTCAATGCCCTCTTCAGCCTAAAAAAAAGTTTAGAGAGATAATTCTGAGATAGAGAGGAGACAGAGCTAGTCTAAAATAATCACCTAAGTACAAATGTGATAAGCTGTAATATGAAAACTTAAGATAAAAAAAAAATATCTAAATAATGGCATGTATCAAGCAACACCAGCATTGCAGATTTTCCTACAGTTCAATAATGTGAACTTTCAGTGCTAATTTACAAGCTTTGATTTGCTCCTCTAGACCTTTTTGCCACCTGCTTTTAGGTTTGATGACATCTCCTGCCTGAAAAATTCAGAATTAGTGTCGAGTTTAAATAAATAAGGATGTTTTTCAAAGAAAAAAAAAAATTTTTTTACATTCCTTGCAATATGCTAAATTATTGAATTGGAAGGCTTTTTAAAAGGTAGTTCACATCTCCTTAATTGTCTTGTCTGTTTGAGGGGGTTTTTTTTGTGCTGTTTTTTCTTAGCTAATGAAAAGAGACCCGTCAGTACCAATGTTCTCTGCAGCCTTTTTCAAATTAAATCTATTCTTTGGTTTTCGGTGCTGCAGGTAGTATTGCAAACATGGCAGTGAAAGCTTACCATATTTAAAGTTCTCCCAGTAGATAATGGGCCATGGTTATGACTAATAGGGTCATGTGGACACCTAAAGAAGGAAGGATAGCAGAATGAACAACAGTGAAATGACACTCAAATCCCTTCTTGCATCTGTGACAGCTTCTGGGTGAGTCAGTTAATGCTGCTGCACTTCTATTTTCTTATTCATAAAAGGGAATAATAATTCTTCACTTCCTCAAGAGACCAAGTAGGAGGCATCAGGGACTACAAGGTGTTTAGAAACACACCAGTGACATCTCAGTGAGCTGAGAATCTCATGAGAATTGCTAATTCTCTCTCATGTAACAAAGGCACAGGCTATCCCAAGTCCAGGTAAAACCATTTATTTTTTTAATAGGAATACCCAGCTTTATGGGATGGTACAAATGAATAAACTTTTTTCTGCTTCCTTTCCAGTTCTTGTATTAGTTCATGATACTATTATTGAAACAGAAGAATGTCTTCTTAAGGAAAAAGGTGCCACATAGTGCAGATTTCAGGTTTAATATCAATAGCAACATTACATCCTCTCCTGCTAGCATTTTGCCCCAAGCACCACAGCTATGAGTCAGTGTGCTGGTAGGAAGACTTTTACACAGCATTCGGGATCGGTCTTGGAGGATAAGCAAAATCACGATTCTTTCCTGTCTTTGCTGTTTTGGTCACTAAAGTAAAAATAACTTCAAATTAACAATAGTTAACAATTTGGAACTAAGAGTACAGCTTGAGATTAAAGCTTTCATAGCATGAGAACTCCTTTTGTTTGGAGTTAAAAAGCTACTGTTTAAGAATGATGCAATATTTAAGGGGAAAAGAAAGACACGCTGCTGCCTAATGGAAAGTCATTTTGCAAGAACTGCTCACATGATTTGCTCTTCCCTTAACGTCCCTGAGCTCTGTCCCAGAAGATTTCTTCCAGAGGAGTTCTTTCAAAAGTTGTTGTCCCCTTTAAAAAATACAACGTACTGGGGAGCATTTCCCATCTCTTCCATCTTCTACTTGTCTCCAGCTTCTAGACTATGGGTGGTACCAATAACTTATTTTCCTTGTCTTCTGTGAATTCAGAGTCTGTTTGTACAGAGCATGTTTCTTCATCCCCAGTTTCTGCTTTAGAAATATCCTGCTATGTTGTGGCTTCCTTCTATAGCTGTAAAGTGCTAGGGAAGAGGCATGGCAAGCAACAGGTCTCTCATGATTTCTCGTGGAGACTCGTCCTACCAGCAATAAGCACACCAACCATCCTGGAATAAGAAAGTTTATCATGACACTGATGGATGAAGCAGAAGGTATTGGCGTTTGGCCCTCCTGCAGACCCAAACAGAAGGACAAACCCACTTTAACTGAAGACTGGTCCTAAAGCAGAGATGCATCCATCAGCCACATGATTTCACTCAACATTTTGGACAATGACCAGCCCTACTTCATTTTCTAGGACCTGCCATGCAGGCCACAGAGACCATACAGGTTATCACCCATACCTAATTGAATGTCTGAGAACATGTACTGGTTCAGTGTGAAGAGAAATAGGCACTTTGAGTTAAGGACACCTCAGCTCAGGCCTGTTTGCTACAAATCTTCCTGCAAACAGAGCGGTTATGCCACAAACCCTCAGTGCAGTTTCATGAGACATGGGCTTCAACAGAAAACCCACCTCCAGAAGCTCCTGTTTGCCCCCATCCTCAGACTGGGAGCTGATTTGGCAAAAAAAAAAAAAAAGTGTGTTTGCACAAAAAAATTGTTTGCATTTTTATTGGGTCAGTTCCCTTATCTGACTCACTGGCATAAAAGCACATACAGTGACAACAAGCTGGTGTGGGTCTGGTTATGTCCATTTGAAGTCATTGCCACACAAACCAAAGCCACAGGCTTTTTTTTGTTTTCTTCCCCCCCTCCCCCCACTTTTTCTGTTTTTTCTTTTATACATCTTTTCAGCAACTGGGTTCAAAACAGGGTCTCGTGAAGACTTCTGTTGTCACAACCCATGGGACAATGAACTGTGATGCCAAGGTCTGGCAAAGGATAACTTCTTAAGCCAGTTTTATGGCTGAAACCAGTGTCTCATGGAAGCATGCCTTCACACATGGCAATAATACCAGCAAAAGAAGTCTCCCAGTGGTGCCTACGGTATGAGCCAGAGAGTGGATGTTACTGAAATGAGGGAAGATGAGAACGCCCACTGTTGAATATTCAGCTTGACCATTTATGGAGAACCTTATTTTATGAAGTGTATTTGCAACAAGGCGGCTTTAACTTGCCTTCAAAGGCATGATCCAAATCTCTGGAGGGAACTCCCATGTATATTCACGACAGCTACCCAAATTCACTTGCAGAATTTAGAAGTCTCCTGCTGAGAAATGTGTCAGCAGCTGCTTCCTGACATTTAATGCTAAACACCCTATAATGAGGCTATAAACAGCCTTTCACTCCAAAACATATGAAGGAATAGCACAAGACCCCAGGGAGGGACAGCTCTGTAGAAATGGAGTTGTTGTTTCTGATTAGGATTCAGACAGCCCTCCCCGGCGCTGTTAGTTCTAAGGCATGTCAGATGTTTGTTGCACAAACAGACTGCCTGATGCTTGCAGCATGATGGAAAATAAAAAGTAAGAGGTGTAAGTAAAGAAAGGGTGTCACAATCTGAGTCTAAAAGCAGCACATGGTCACGTAGTCATTACAGCCCACTGCTGTCATGAGAGCTCCTGACCAAAGTTTCCATTTTAACTTTTGCATTAGTGTAGTTGTCACCTTCCAGTGAATTTCAGGAAGATTTATGCGCCTACTTCCCTTTGGCTGCTGTGAAAACTCTCGGTTTCCCAGCAGTTTGTTAGAATACCAGTGACATAACCTTCAAAGCGACAATTTCTGAGGCTTCTGGAGAAATGGAGAAGTTTCAATCATGGCTGAATACCAAAAAGAAACCTTTCAGCTCTCTGAACTGTCTTATTAGCAGTTAAATGCAGAGAACATTACAAGAAAAGAACATTAAAAGGCAGGAGAGACATCTTTATAAAATATCAGCTAAAGAACAGTAACAGAATAAAATATGAAGGTGAAACTCATCCTCAGATAGGCATGAACAGCGTGTTCAGAGCTCACATCGTTAGAGGTCTGTCAAGGCTTGTGCAAGCTTTCTGCTCAGGTTCAGCTCTCTTTTTCTGTGATTGAAGTTAACATCATTAATGTGATCCATAGTTAATATCGTTAACGTTACAGGACTTTGAACTTACAACAGGATCATAAATTAGAATTTGACCCCATGCACCTAACTCTGTGCAAACAAGTAAAAGACCGCAAAACATGTATTAAACTTGTAGTTGTTTAACACACACAAACTCCTACAACTGGAGATGTTTAAAACATTATTGCAAGTGATCGCTGACCTCTGTCTAGCATCATCCATCCTGAATTAGTCAGTGAGCTCTAAAACATTACCAAACACTTTTTTTGAACATATCACATTAATTACAATAGGGTTCATTAAGAACAACATAGTGCATAAAGGAGTTCAAATCCCTCACAAAAGCAGACTCAGACACACCAATACTCATTCAAGCAGAAGAGAAATTTTGGCAAAGGACTTCCAGAAACATAATGGTTGACATGTTTATAATAAAGGATTAACAATAAAATACTCCCTCAGCACGACAGGCAAAGCAGAGTACATGAGACCCAGTTCCCCCCTGTGGAACAAAGTATTAATGGCCATTTTCTGGCTCAGCATAAGTCAGACATGAAGCTACAATACTATGTGCTAGTCAAGGATTGTCCTGAGTTTTTTAATTTTCCAGGCCAGGTGGATGTCTCCAACCTGCAGCATTAGGCAGTCAGTGCCAAGGGCCCTTAGCCAAACCGATCTGCAGCATCCAGCGGATGAGAATACATCCCACTGCTCAAATCCCTGTCTGGCATCCAGGTCAGCAGCTTTGGATGATTCAGTTTCCATCCTCAGAAGCTGCTCCCCCAAAGGACCCCCCCATGGCACATCCCCTTCTTACAGCACAACTGTCTCACTGGAGAGAATTTACAAAGGAACCGTTAATTAATTTTCTTGTGCCTTAGCAAGGAAAGAGCAGCATGGGCACCCAGGTCACACCTGGCTTTCCTTGTCTGCTCAAATCTACCGCTTTGCCCCAAGAAAGGTGGGATGTCACCCAGATTTACATTACTGCAAATCTTACCCAGATTTTGGCTCTTCATTATTTGATGTGTTCCAAGAGGCACCTGAGGCTGCCGAGACTCTAGAATAGGTTTGGGGAGGAAACATTAGGCAGGAATTGTATTTTTCTAGGATTTTTCACACATTCCCATGTTCTTCTGAGCACATGAATAGTTTCCCCTCTACTCCAGGGACAGTACAAGTTAAGGCAACATCACAGACATGACATATCCAAAAACTTCTGTTTTCCCCAGCAATAATATTTAGGCTTTTGAAAAGAGGCTTCTGACAAATAAGAACAAGAGAAATAATTTCAACAATGACACTCCCAAGTACAGTTTAAATTCACAGGAGAATAAGTTAAACAAGGATGATATCTTGTTAGCATCGTTTTGCCTTTTCCCAACATGTTTTTGGAGTGCCTGAGTATGTTCCTTGCACGCTGGGGACATCAGATGTTGAGAGATATAAATTCAAAACTGCTGTGAGGACGCCTGCGATATACCCCAGCTACTGAAATAAACTTTTGGTTTAGCTTTGCAAAATGATCAAACTTGCTGCTATCTCCCATTGCCTCTCAAGAAAAGATAAAGGCTCCGTGTAATAGGTGCCCTACTTACCTAAGGCTTTGATCTCTCACAACTCTCTGCTCACAGAAGCTAGAAGTGATTTCTGAAGGAGCCCCAGTGTACGTGAATTTACAACCCAGCCAGCGGCTGCGCTTTCCAAGAGGACTGGCTTCAGCACTGCATCTGCGAGACTTCAAAGGAGAGAGGAAATTTATTTTCTATTTACTGCTCCAGTTTCCCTCTCCACTGCCTCTGGACTCTGTCAGCCCTAGAAGATGTGGTGTTTCTTGGGACAGGCTCCATGCTGAACTTCTATGAACCATACCCAAGGAGAAATACGCTCGTGAGAGGCTTTGTTTTTTCTTGCAGGAGTCGGACTGTGAAATACAACCCATCAGATATATTGGCCTGTGCTTCAGATGCATGGACACACTTCACGTTTTGTCTGAAACAGCTACCTGAACCAGCAGGCAAGCCCATGATGAAGCCAGTGCTCTCCTGTAACCCCAAGGACAGGGTGCTTAGACCTTGGCAAAGCATGGACAGTATTTTGAGGGCTTGGATTCCCACTCCCTAATTTAATTACAGTGGCCACTTCACAAAGGTTATGACTAAACTGGTCACCTGGGAGCCTTTCTGAGTTTCCAAGCATAAACCAAGGCTGTGTACCAATTCCTACACTGCTGGGTCTTGCCCTCATATGCAATATCTCCCACCGCCAGGCGGCATGCCCTGCTTTCTGCTGGGAGGAAACTTGAGTAAATAGTGTTTCTCCTTGGGGACAGGCAGCTGCACGGCACACTTGGGCCAAGTCATTGATCTGGGAAGATGAGGTCTTACACACACACCACCGTGCACACCGGGGGGATGGCTGGGACTCTGCCATGCTGACAGAGCTGCCCTTCCAATTATGCCTTCAGGTCGGGTGGTTGATTTAGTGCCGAACAGTCAACACAGGGATACATGTTGTGATTGCACAGCCCATGCCACCACTGCTTGCATTTGTGAAGAGGCAGATAAGTCAGCTTGCCCAATAGCATGAAAAATAACCAAAGTTTGAGTCATTCTTCAACCTTAATGCTATTTTAACAATGACCATGTGTTTGTAGTAAGGCTCTACTATCCCATTTAAAATATTTTTCCCAGACTATCACGATTTCTTATGATTTTTGTCATGTCTCATGGGCCTTTGAACAAAGTTCTCTATAATGGACACATTGTGCTGTTTTGGAGCAATATCCCTGCCAGGCCTAGCTCCAAAGAAAAACAATATGATTAACTTGGCAGGGAGAACCCCATGGTTGATTGGAGTGGGCCAGCAAAACCACAACACCTGCAGGATCTCATCCCTGTACTTCTGCACAGCACTGGATTGTGCAGTATCACACAAGGTAGGATCCTAATGGAGGTAGGACCTTACATGAGTAGTGAAGGATGTGTAGGACTCCTGGCTGAAGCCCCACAGGCAGACCAGGACTCGGGCACACTGGTATAGCAGGTATGTGGGAAATCTGCTTGTGCTGCTGTGCTGTAGAGAAAATGAGGTTTGCTTTCACACTATTTGACAAGACAATTATTTTATCCTCACCAAGTACCCCATGTCAGTATTTTACAGTGTTTACAGTTCTGAAAAATGATCCATTATGTAGTTGCGAAACACCCGCTCCATGCAAATGATAAACATGAAGCGGCTACAGAGCCATAAGGGCCTCCAGAGACTTGTGGAGTCTGGCTAAGAAACCTAACCAAAAGCAACACAAGTCCTCCAGCATTGCTTCTACTATGAAGATAAACTATGCTCTTTTCTTCATTGTGCTAGAACTAGATATTGTATTTTCTGCATTATTTGCAATGTTAGTCACACAGAAAGAAATCCCTGATGATTCAGAGGGGGATAATAGGGGAAAAAATATTTCTGCCTAGGATTCCTATTCTACAGAACTATATAGTTAGCTTAGATGCTCTGAGGAACTGGATAGGTGTAGAAGAGAAGGTGGTAAGAACCCAAGCCACTAAGTGACAAAAATATCTCAGTTCTCAGAGGGATGACCTACTATTTACCACAAGAGAGTAACAGGATTAATTGAGAGGCCTCCAGCAGGCAAGGCCCTTTCACTGAAAAAGCTTTACTTGGTACAGAGATGCCCAAGGAGCTTGGAAAGTTATTTGAAGCTGGGAAGAAGAGCTGGGTGGAAACCCTCTGCAACATGACCCGAAAGAATACTTCTGCTTGATCCCAAATCCATTAAGCAGTATGACCTTGAGTGTTTGAGCAAGATGTACCAACAAGACATTTAAGAAAAGGGAAGCTTCGTGCTACCCATAACCCATGGAGGAGGCACTAGATCAGTCTCTGGTACTTCACGGGAGAGATGGGAGAAGGAAATAGGTATGTTTAGTTTTAGCTTATTTCTAACCAGCCATTCAGTGGGATGGAGAGGGGGCATGTGCTGGTTTTGGCTGGGATAGAGTTAATTTTCTTCATCAAAGCCAGTATGAGGCTATGTCTTGGATTTGTGCTGAAAACTGTTGATAACACAGGGATGTTTTAGTTACTGCTGAGCAATGCTTACACAGAGTCAAGGCCTTTTCTGCTCCTCACCCCACCCCACCAGCGAGGAGGCTGGGGGTGCACAAGGAGCTGGAAGGGAACACGGCTGGGACAGCTGACCCCGACTGACCACAGGGATGTCCCACACCGTATGACGTCATGCTCAGCATATAAAACTGGGGGAAGAAGGAGGAATGGGGAGACATTTGGAGTGATGGCATTGGAGTGATGGTCTTCCCAAGTAACCACTACACGTGATGGAGCCCTGCTTTCCTGGAGATGGCTGAACACCTGCCTGCCGATGGGAAGCAGTGAATGAATTCCTTGTTTTGCTTTTCTTGCATGCACAGCTTTTGCTTTACTTGTTAGAGTGCCTTTATCTCAACCCATGACTTTTCTTACTTTTACCCTTCCAATTCTCTCCCCCATCCCACCAGGGGGGAGTGAGCAAGCGGCCGTGTGGGACTTAGTTGCCAGCTGGGGTTAAGTGACAACAAGGCAGGACTGCCTGATCCTTTCAGGAGCCTTCTGAAGTACTGAAGCATATGACCTGGTAATGATTTGTTATCTGGCATTTCTTTGTTCCGGACCTAACTCCAAGCTGATTGGGTCCATGTGGGTTCATTTCAGCAACTAATGCTCTTCTGGTAAACCTGGAGCTAGGCAACCCCAGTAAAACCTCTCATCTGCTCTTGCTCTGAACACCTGACCTCCTGTCACAAGTGTGTAAAAGTAAGAACCAGTGGCTGGAAGCCTCAAACCACACAAATGAGCGTTAGGAAGCTAAACACTTCCAAACTGTTAACCCACAGAGCAAAATGCCAACAGCTCAGAAATGGAGACATTTCTGAGTGTTTCAGCAGCAAGATGAAGCTTTCTGGGAGCTAGCACCTTTCTGGGAGAGGTGACAGACACATCCAAACCACTGAGCTCAATGCAGAGTTAACAGGGTGATGCACTATGGCCTGGGCAATGCAGTAGATGAGGTAAATGATCTGCTGGTCCTTCCCTGGCTCTAATTCTATGTATGTTACACATACTGCAGTCATCATTGCTTTGGTGGAGTACAGGAAAAGGCCGTAATAGTCTGTAGTGATTTGGGCAGATGGTGGGGTGATAAACTATGAGAGAACTGGTGGGCTCTTCTGTCACAGAAGTTGATAGCTTTTAATTACTGGAGAGGATTGCTTTTAAAACTCATGTTAGTGATGCTTTCTGCCAAGTCACGTTTTTCTGTCAATCTTTTAAAACCACATTGCATGACTCAGATGAAACCCACAGCATGGACAAAATTGGCTACAGCATTAGCACTTGGTTTACTGATGCTCATTATACTGTAAGAACAGTGCTCTGCAGAATAGACGTGAGCTATTACCAAGGGTGAGCTATCACTGGTTTGGGGATGGCACCAGATAGACACTGGAGACTGAACAGTAGCAATGTCGAGGAGCAAAACATGCTTCTTTATCTCCCATTTCATCATCCCACACCGTGCAAAGAAAATTACAAGTGGGATATTCTCAAGCCACATTCCCTTCTTGTCCTCCTCCTCTATTTCCCTTTGGTTCAAACCTCACGCACATTAGCTAATAATTTTCAACTTTCAGCAAAATGCCTCATTGCTACACTTACTCCAAGTAGCACAGGTGAATCCTACAGATTTTTCTCAACACCAGAAACAAAAGATTGTGGCACAGAGGCACAACTCACCTGGACTGTCTGGACAAAAAATGTTAAGTTATGAAATACAAGAGAAAGCCAGTAAATGACTTGTCAAGGACAGAGAAGAAAAAGACTTCTCATACAAAATAGATCAGCCTCCATTTTGTTTGCTGTTATTTTTAGCGGAGAAAGGCATTTGCTGGTGTCACTATGTCTATGAAGTTTAAGGGTCGTATATTGCTTACCGAGGTGTCTTTTTATTGTGAAAGGGCCCAAAACAGACTGAGGGGGAGGGGATGATCACCAAGGGCCATCATGCCAACTATCAGGCGACCACTGGGAAGCATGGCTTGTACCCACTGGCTTACGACCATGGAAACCCTTGCTTCTGCTGGCACAGAAACATAGAAACCAGGTTTAATGTGTGAGCTTTTGAGTTGTCCAGTGGAAGAGGTTTGGCTTGTCACCCTGGGGCTGTCACCTTCCTGTTTCTCCTTTTTCAAGAGTGCTCTCAAAGAAAAAAAAGGTCACTGCCATACAAATCTGTGAATCAAAACTTCCTCCAGCAGAGGTTTTGCTTTTGTTTCCTTCATAACTTGTCACTTTCAGGGAACGGATTTGATAGCATGCAGCTCTGGCCAGGTCACTGAAGCCCTTGGACCTCCTTCATTTGGGGACTAATGGCAGGAGTTTAGTTAATCTGGAGTCCAGCTGAACGAACCAGATGTTACTTCCAATGTCTAGACTGGACTACAAGCTCCCCCTGCAGAAAAATGTGCAGGGATTGCTCATGCAGTGTTAACGGGTTAAAGAAAGGGTATTTTGGAGAAATCAGCTGTAAGACAATAGCTTCACATCCAGCACTGACCGTGGTCCCGTGTTTTGCTACATCCAGTGGGGAGAAAAGGGGCAAGGAAGAAAATGCCCCAAAGACATATGCAGCATGTGGGGGGTGAGGGCATCTGTGAGAGGGTGGGTGGGTTTGTTGAAAAGTGTTTCAAAACTGAACAAGAAACTTCCCTGAAACACAGAAGGTATTTGTGTCTTCAAACTCACCCCCCCGCCACGCACACACACAAGGGAATAAGCTGTTGCTGCTGCCAAGCTTTGAGAGAAAACCTTGGCCACTATTGTGTGGGTTTATTGCATCCGTGATGGTCATCCTCAGAAATTTCCTCCTTTGATGAAGGAGATGACCTGACCCAGGCTTGACTCCAGGCGCATGAAAATAATTCCAAATAAGGATCTGCAGCCTGACAAGCTGCTGTGCTGAGAGAAGGACAAACTGACCATGTTTAGCAGCAACTTAAATTAAAGGAGGCTTTTTGACTTCATCACCTCTCGCAGCTGCGAAAGTGATACACCTCTCTGCACATCTAGCTGTGATTAGGAAGGAGGTAAATCACAGTAAATGGTATTTTCTGCTTCTGAAGATGCTGACAGATACGGTTTATGTTCCTCAGTTTGCCAAACACCAGTGGGTAACAAGACGGAGTCTTGGGAAAGAGTATCTCAAGGCGGGGAAAAACAAAGAAAAGAAAAAACATGCCCAGCAGGCACTGAGTGCTTCTTTGCAAAATTCACAGAACTCAAATGTACCTCCCCATAGGCTGGCTCACAGGGTTGATATTCTCACATCATCTGAATTATAGCCAATAGATGGAAATCCTTTTGGCTGACAGCTGTCATTACACGACAGTGGCATCTCAGCAATTGGTGAATAGCTGCTATTAATAATGGCACTACCAGCTGTGACAACTGACAGGTTTTGTCACCACATAGTCACAAAAATGATAAAAGGAGGTGTTATTCTGGGTTTGGTTCCAATAAGCAGTGAAAATACTAAAAAGAGCAACTCATAAAAGCACTATTACCCAGTGAACAGTTATTTGCAGTTTAAATGCAAGGATAAGTAAAGGGTCATTTAATTTCTGAAACAACAGAAAAGCCCACATGTATTGAAAATCAAGCAAAGACAAATAAGAACTGGTTAAAGTTCATCTGAATTAATCTTGCCAAGGGAACAGAGAAAGCATAAAGGTTCTTTGAGGCACATAGATTGAGAGCATAGAGCACTACGTAGTTTGTCGTGGCAGAACTTGAAGCTAGAGCGTTGGTCTCCGAGTGAAACCATTACTGGGCTGGAAGAAGTCTGTGACAGAGTTTGTGATGAGTGCTGCAGGCCTGCCATCATCCTGAGTGCTGGAAGGCGAGATCTGTATCTCCGATAAAAGCTTTAGCCTCCAAGTATTCTGAATCTTATCTGATATTCCTTGAACCTTCAATATGTTTACATTATTTATCACACAGTATTACATTGTACTGAAATAACTAATGCTACACTTCCAGACTTCTGCTTTTTATCTGTAGGCTGCCAGAAACTATCGCTCTTCTTTCCCAATTCCTAACTGCTCTAATTTTCAGTGTATTTTGCAATGCACATAAGAAATCAGCTCAAGCATCTCACGATCTTGCATTTGCTCAGTGCTAAGCAGGATTTGGGTATGGAGGTCCCCAGGTCAGACTGACAGATGTCACCGGGGTCTGGGATTAGAGAGACACAGTTCACCTGCCTGCTCTTCTGGCTGCATTTGACTCAGACACATTTAGGAGTGAGGAATTCGCTAAGCTGGTTGCAAAGCTGCAGTTCTGGCTTGCTGTCTCCTCAAAGCTCATCACAGTTTCTTGAGATTTTGAGGTTGCTGATATGATGCTGGAGGATTTCCTTGGCGTTCTGGTCTGAGGGGGCGCAGAGCAGATGTTCCTGGGGACTCTTCTAAGTCTAAAGCCAGTTTCGTGGTCATGAGTGACTGAAGGACCCTTCAAGGGGACACTGGGGTCCCTTCTGTCATATGCACTTTTTCAGGAAGAAGATGGTCAAGGGCAGGCAGATGAAAAAAAATCCCACAAAAGAAGAACTTGGCCTCAGAGGGGCCGCCCATAAAGAGAGAAATAGCCTGAAAGAGAAAATGAGGAAACAGAAAATACTGCACTAGGGTCAGTAAAAGTTCAGAGGGCTCAAACTCCTCTGATCCCCGGGGAAGGATTGCTTCCATGCTACACTTCTGGTAACACTGAAATGTGAAACTGGAGGCTTGGCAGCCAGGGTCTGTTTGTCTGTGAAGGTGAAGGTTACGTGACTGGTGAATAACATGCAAAATATATAACATAGCCAACTGACTTCCAACTTGTTAGGCTGACCTGAACAGCATGCAAGGCTTTAGAAGTCTTGAAGGAAAGAATAATAAAAGGAAGGATGGAAATAGAGACAAAAGGGAACACAGGTTTGGCAAAGCCAGAATGCACAGGACCAACTTGACCTTGGCTCTGATACATGATTTCCCAGCTCTAACCTGTCAAAGGTGTGTATTTCTGTAAGCTGGCTCCGTTGCTTCTGAGATGACTTGGGAGCAGTGGCCACTTGCAGGACTAAATGCATGATAGTAAGAGACATCCAGTGTCATTCAGGAACCAACTGAATCTTACCACGGGTAGTGGCTGGACAAACTTAATTCTAGGGACAAATCTGGCAGCTCAAATCTAGGTGGACTCAAAAAAAACCCAAAACCAAACATTGCATACAATGTCAGATGGGAACTCTTGGTGAAACTGGACGAGACTGGGGTTAGTGAAAGGACTACGAGGTGACATAGTGGAAATGGGCTGAGAAATATGAGGAGGACACAAAGGCAGGGACTTATAATGAGAACTTCTTAAAGCTAGGGAAAAGTGATGCTAGAAAGGCTGTCCATTAGAGCAGATGCAAAGGAATTATGCACATATGACTGGAAATGGAGAGCACTTCTTATGAGCAGAAACCTAGCTCTTGTCCAGTGTAGCAGAACAAAGTTTAGTGGAGAGGGCAATGTTATCCAAGCACCAGCAGCTACTAAAGAGACTTCATCATGATAAACAATGCTGTGGTGCAAGAACAGGTATTTCTAGATTGGCCATAAATTACAGGCAGCAGGTATCAGAGAACTGAGGTCCTGAAAAAAATCCTCCAGTGTCCACTGGTTTAAAAGAGGCGTTTGGGGAATTATCCCACCACCCCCAGGGAGGGCTTGGACCCACAGTGTATGTTGCACCAAGCACTAGGGGATACTGCTGGCCTCGTTAGCCGTATTGCAGATGTCCACAGGCCTACGTCCAGAGTTTTCTCTAGAAGGGAGGAAATGAGAGCCTAAGAGCAGAAAAGGAGGAAGATGATGTGTCTGGAGGAAATCCCACGAGCAGCCTGACCTCCTCCACTGCCTCCTCCCTCCCTGTTCTGCCCAGAAAGAGGGAAGCTGAATCCCATGCCTGACGTGCCAGCTGCCTTCTCAGTCTGTTCCCGTCACTCCCCAAACCCTCCCATTCTCCTGCCCGCCACCTCGTCTCCATCCATCAGCTTGCTAATCTCTCCCAGGAAGACTGATAGATCACCCCCGCCGCCACTGCCCTTGGGTCTCCGCTCTCTCCCATCACACCCCCACAAACACAGCATCCCTATCCCCATCACAGGCTCATCCCTTTGTGTCCTGCTCTCCCACTCCTCTGACTCATTTTTCTGGCAGTGTCACAGCCCCAAGTTCGCCACAGTTTTAGAAGGGAATTTCCCAAAGATCAAAGAGTGTAAGTCCAAAAGCCAGCCTTTCTTTCTTTCTCTCTATTCTTGAAAATTATCTTTTCAAATAAAGGCTAGAAATAAAAGGATTGTTAACAGCTCTCTACCATCCACGGAACCTCAGCGGGGTGGCTTCTTTCTCCCAGGCTGGCTCTGAGTAACGCTGACTTCCCAAGCTGCAGCAGCCTCTTGAACTTCCCCTTCTTGGTTCCTACGAAATGTCTCCCTGTCACCTGGGAGGTCTGGCAGCATGTCTGCTCCATAGTCCTCCCAGAGGCCTCCCAGTATCTTCTGCTGGCAGCCTGGAAGCTTTTTTGAACTACTGACTATTGCTCTTAAGATTAGGAGTGAAATTCTGCTTTCAGAAGGCTTCCTCCTGGAAGGTGGTCCACATTTTGAATGCTGGATGCTGTTCTGGTCCTCATATTCCTGGTCCTCACAGCTCAGAAATGATCAATATAAATGGAAAAGGTTCAAAGAAGGGCAAAGATTATCTAAGGTTTGGGATAACTGAATAAACTGGGACACTGCAGCCTCAAGAAGCAATGAATTGGGTGGGATATGATAGAGATCTACAGTATCTCCATTGCCCAGGTAAGGGCGGGTAGGACCAGTACTTTAGTATCTTTCTGAACACAAGAATGCAGGGCATCAAATTAAATTAGTTGGTCCTACTTAATTAATTGGTAATTAAATTACAGGTCTTCATGCAACAAACTGTAAATCCATGGAACTCCTTTTCAGGTGTTCAGGGGGAGATAGGACTTAGGACTTAGCTTAGGACTTACTAAAGAGAAATCGTGGAGAAATGTTCCTGACATCCCCTGAGCTAAAAATTGCCAGCACCTTAAAGTGCATCAGAAGAAAGCATCATATTAGCTTACCTTGTCCTTACTCTTCCTTTGCACAGCTGCTTGTAACCACTCTTGGAGGCAGGACTGGATGGACTCGGTCTGAAACCACTCTGCTGTTCCCACAGGCTCAGCAGAAAGCCCCTGGGCAAGAATAGTCAGACCATCGGCAAAATTCACCCGCGTGCCTCCAGCATCCAGCTCATCTCTCACCTCTCTCCTGTCCCACCTGAAGTTAGTGTCGCTCCACCCCGGAGGCTCCTGGATGGGACAGCAGGCAACTTGCCACTCCCTGCTGCTTGCCATCTTTGCTACCATGTTCTTGGAACAACCTTTTCCAACTTGGGATAGCCTTTTCCACCCAGGTACGCCAGCATATATATTTATAAAATATGTATTCTATTTATTAATTTATTATTATATATGTATTTGATACACAGTGTATATTCTATATCCAGCTGTCATTTTGAGGTGTGTTCAGACAGAGCGAGGAGAGCCATGTGCACGACGGAGTACTGTTGCCACAGGTACAAGAAAAAGTCTGAGTGTTTGCAGCTCAGGTCTGCATGACTTTTCAGGCAGGAAAGAAAATTTCAAAGCATCACAATCAGTGTAAATGCAAGAAACAAGTCAAGATGGGCAGACAGTTTTAGACAAACATGTTACAAAGCAACGCTTATGGAAATTGATTCTATGATTAAAAGGTTCACAAACTTGGTTTCCAGGAGAAGCACTGGACTGGTGGATAAGCAATATATTCAGGAGCCTTGGGTTCCCGGCTCGGTTAATAACAGCCAAAACTTTTGCCCTGCCCAGGCCTCTTCCCCATGGTTACAGACAGTGCTTTTCCTTTGAATAGCTCTTTATTGGTTTCTCTCCACTGCAGCGCTTGCTGAAGCGATGACAAGCGAGCATACTGATGAGTTGGAAACCTGTGTACCATCTAACTTGGTACTGAAGTGGGGCTTTAAAGTCGTGCTTTAAACAACACATCACATGGGATATGCCGTCAAACTCAATAACTTCCCCATGATGAAGCCAGAAACAGAAATAGAGCTAGAAGCTGGACTGTGAGTTAGCCAAGTTACTCGCATTGCGGAGCATATGTTACCTAAGGAAAAAATTGCATCTCAGATCACAGAAATTCAGAGACCCACATTATCATGAAATATGAGTCTCTGAGTTATTTGAGCTTGTCTGCTGTAAATTGGCAGCATCCCCCAAAAATGAGGAGGAGGAGTAGCTTACTTGACATCAAGGAGGTTTATTCTCTTGTCTCTTGTCAATACCATCTACAGATTATTAATGCTCGTATCAGACTGAAAGCTATGAATCAAGTTTGGTATATAATTATTTTTCTTCACGTGTTATCTGTAAAGTATCCTACTGCCTGCCTGAGTCTCTCCATTCAGCACCTTCAGGAGGCTACCAGAGGACAAAGGAAACTTAAAGGCCAGATAGGAGAAGAAAAGGAACTAAGTTATTGTCTATGCTTTCCTGTGATGTCTCATTGTGTTATCAGAAGCCAAGAACTTCAGGGAAAGATGTCAAAGACGGAGGCACCAGGGAGGAGGGGGGAACTGCCTGACTCATAACCCTTGCTGGGCATTTACAGCACCAAAGAAATATCTACGTACTAGACGAGAGTAATTTGCGAAGACGCAGTAGCAATTCCGCCCTACATGATTTAGCAAACCCAATTACAGTTACACTTCAACAGACGACTCCAAATGCTGCTAAAAGAGTTTATTAAAGACTGTACTAACAGTTCTCGTAACAATGGCACGTACAATGATTCAAAATCATGACAAATAGCGTGGAGTTTTGAAGAGCATTATTATAATATACCATGGACAAGAACAAAGCAGATGTGCCATCTCAGAACTCTACGAGCAGGCCCATGAAATACAGGAGTTGTATCATACAGCTGTACAAGTGTCAGAGTAAAATAGAAAAAAAAATAAAAATAAAAGTCATTCAATATGCAGTCCTTGAATTTATTGACAGTATTACAGTACTTTACGGGCAAGGACTGGCTTGTTCCAGCTGCACTTTCCGGAGTATAAGGGCAGCTGGAAACAGCAAAAAAATCCCCAAAACAGTAAAATCCCTCCAACAAACATACCTCAGGTGCAATCACTACTCCAGACCTTCCTGCTTATGAATTTTCAGTCAGAAATTCTGACATCCCTGCAATCACTTTGCTCAGGACAGCGTTTTGTTTTGCAAGAAAACAAAACCAGGCCGCTTCTTTAAGACAGTGCAAAAATATTTTCAATGGTATCATTAAATCCCAGATTAATGACAATCAGCATGGATCAACCGCAGCACGGCCAACAGTGACTACAAGATCAGAACCGAATGGCGCTGCTGCTCTTTGACCAGCACTCCAGACTGACTGCTCGCGGAGGGGAGATGTCTTGCACTCTCCCAAGCGAGCCATCATTTCTGGGTTCATAGTGAGGAATGGTCTCAGCTACTCCAGGGTAACAAAATGCTACAGAAAGCCTGCAAGTATTAAACTACCCAATCCTATGTCAAAAAACTAACTAAAGAATATTGAAGTGGAAAAAGTATCTAGCAGCCATGTGATTTGTCATGGCTCTAATGTTTTTCCCTTCTTTACCGTGTCAGTCACGGTAGCCCAAGTGTGACTTGCGGAGTTCAGCAGCTTACAGCACCCCCGCGGCGATGCAGGATTCCCAGCAGCACGCAGGGATTTATATTCTCCGAGACACACCGCTGAATTACCACAGCAGGGCAGCTGCAGTCTGCTCCTGGTGTGTTGCCTTTGCAGCTTTTGGCTATTAGATTTTAGGCCCCTCTGCACTTGTCCCACTGGTCTCGCCCATGCTCACAGCAGCACACCCACGGTCATACATTCATTTGGTGTGCATCTTCAGAGCAACTTGCAACTTCTGTTTTAAGCAGACGTTGAGGTGTCTGCATATCACGTTGGGACATTGGTATAATCGGTGCCAGAATATCCCCTAACAGCTCCACAGTACATGAATTCAATGAGAGATAACTGTGCTTTGCCAAATCCCCAAATCATTATTCTTCTCCCAGTTTCCACACAGTTGTGTGTTTGTATCGTAGTGTGATTATGTAGAAACTTTTTAATGTCTGCCAACTTCAGAGGATAAAATCACAGTGCTGCATATCAACAAAACCCAGCATACCCAGCTTCCAATATAAAATAATATATATACACAAAGCAGAATTTGCATCTTAAATAAGAAGAGATTGTCTTATTCTCTATGGTTTCTTACCCAGCTACTAAAAAATAAATAATTCACATCAGATTGATGGATTTGTTTCCTGTACAGCACAAGTGCGCTATTGGAGCTGACAAAGACAACATGAAAAAAACTTTTGTAATTAATAAAAGAGAATTGTTGAACACTTGCACATATTGGCACAGGGCAGAAGAGAAAAAGGAACACTACAGCTCAGCTCAGGTGCCCTCCTCCGTGGAGCGGGACTCAGATTTCAACTTTACAAATTCTCTGGCAACTTCATCGTTGGTTCTTTGTGAGAGAATCCTCAGGACTGTAAGTCCAGTCTCATCCATGTGAATCCTGCGCCCGAGAGGGCACCAGCAAGCGCAGCTTCCTTTGTCTGCTATGTCTCTGAGCTGCATCACTGCTATCCCCAGTACCCGGTCTTCCCGAGCAAAGCAGTAGTCCTTCACACAGACTTGGAGCTCGTAGGCATCAGGGCCGTCTTCATTTCCCAGTATGCTGAAAAACACGCACAGGTTTACTCATAGTTTCTCAGAATGTATCAGCTCCTCTGCGAAATAAAGGTGTCAGCAGCTGACTAGAGTGCTAGATGAGCCACGGAAAACGCCGTTCTACAGAAAACCCTGGTCAGAGAGGGAGAAGCAAAACCTACGCTGTATGGGCATTTCTGCTGTTTAGCAGCTGATACAGACAACGTGGCTACTTAAAAAGGAAACACGAACAACCCTTATCAAGCTGCCTTTACATGTGCGTGTGTGTTAAATTGTGAAATGAGAGGAGTGGAGAACATTAAAGCCATGCTAATAGATTTTCAACTCGGACGACTTTAAACATTTCTGCTTCTGTTCAGGGTTGCTTCATTTCAATAATTACTATTTTAATTAGATTAAGTCTTCATTAAAAATTCAGAACCTTCCATTAAAGCAAAAGCTAATAAAAATACACCCCTAACCTTCCTGATGTTTCTAAAATTAAAAAAATAAAAAAAACCCCAGACAAAATCTCTTCACTTAGAGGAAGCCTGCCTTTTCTCACATCAAAGAAAAATTATATGGCCAGCCCCTCTCCCCCAAGATGTTTACAGTCCTTTGCTGGTCATCTCTTCTCCTCTCATTCTTAGTGTACAGCTGGGTGAGCACTAGTCTGTAGCTCCCTTTGTTGAGCCCTCCAAGAAGGAAGATGCCTTTGTAATAATGAAAGCCAGATAAGAAGAGGTCAATACTCGGTGCTGAGAAAGACTGCAGTTCTAGCAGTGCAACTTACTACCAGTTCCAAGGGCTGTATCCTTGGAAACAAGTTCAGAAAGCATGTCCCACAGGTCAAGTTGGGATAAAAATGCACATTAAGATTAAAAGAACTAAAAATACATAACGAACTTTTAGCCTCAACTCTACCAATGAAAGACGCAAAGTTCATTAAAATGATGGAGCACAGTAAACTATGTTGATGGGACACACAACGTGTTTCAGGAGGTAGCCAAAGGACACTGCTGGTATAGAACAGACCTCAGCATCCCACCCACAGCAAACGCTCCCATAATCTACCTTTTCCTGCCAAGACACCAAACACTTGGCCAAGCTACTGGTTCAGGTGCTCTTTTGGGCCCTGAGCAGGCTGCTTGTGGACACTGGAAAACCCTATCTGTCCTCTTGCATCTGCACTTGCCGGGTCAGATCCCCAGGCTATTTCTCACACTTACAAGTGAAAAGTTTCATTGTATTTGGGAGCCCAGTTGTTGCTCTTTGACTTGGTTGTGAACTTTCTCTTCTTGTCACTCTGATGGGGCCCAATCATGGTGATTTCAACGAATGGACGGAACATGCCAGATGTTTGCCACTTCAGGTCGTTGGCTGCCACAACTGCAAAAGAGAGTCACATCCTGTTTTACAGTAAATACTCATTTGTTCCCATTGCTCTGGACACCTTTCCGCTCTGCTTTCAATTTCTTGTTTCAGAGGACAAGGTCCACCTCAAAACACGCAAGTGTCCTGACGCACATAGGCAGGACTTTTTTTGTAATACAGAGATATGCCTTTTTGCTCTAGTTTAAGTTCTGTAAAGGGAATTTACTGCTTGGGACAGCACTTAGCTTTTGCCATATACATAGTCAAGAAATTAGTTCAAAAAAACAGGCATTCGTGCAGCTCCAGGCAGGCTGCCCTGCCAGTTCAGTGCTTATCTCTACATTATGTGTGGGATGAGAAAAAAAGGAAAAAAAAAAGGGAAATGAGACTGCAGGTAAGGCAAACAAAGGCCATGAGCTGTGGGTGGTTCCAGAGCCCAGAATTATTAGCTGTTTAATTCTCATTCTCTCTCAGGTCACTGCAGGGAGCAGACTCAAGCACAGGAAATAGCTCTGAAAAATAAGTTTTTGCATTGCAGTGTAGATTTAGCCAGGAGAAGAGAGGCCTGGAGAACTGTTTATATAAATCTTTAGAGGAAATTAAAGTAGTTAAATATGCTGTACTCGGGCAAAGGAGACGAAGGAGGAAGAGGAAGCCTGGGATGAATCACTGCTTTAGTTATTTTCAGAGCAGCTCTTCAGGGACCAACGTGGCCTTCAGGACGGGGGAGAGGAACCTCTGAACTCTTACTGGCTCTGTGATCTCTCGGTTTACACTGAGCAATTTCGCAACATCGCCCCGACATGCTGCCCTGTTCTCTGCAGCACAGGCTAAACTATGGCGCCTGGTTAGAGCCATCATCTGATTTTTGTTAACTTCGTGTGTCGTTGCCAATAAACAACAGGACTGTACGTTGCCATGTCACTGGCTGGACTGGACAACCTCATTTGCTGTTTCCCTACAAGTTCCTGATGTGAAACAGCGAAAAAAATTCTGGATTCACATCACATGAGCTGACACAGAAATGTAATGACTGCCAACTGGAGATTTGCCTTGACGCAGTCACAGAGCCTGAGCAGTAACACGTGCTTTGCCATACCTTTCACTGTGACCTTGTGTTCACCAGTTCCTGGGTGGGTATACAGGTCGATCTGTATGGACACTTCACCCACAGGATCATCCACACCAGAGCCTGTTGGAAGAAAATTGACACCCACCCCCCCGCCCCGTGCACACATGGATTATTGTTTATTGGCACCCATCTTTGGTTTATGGCCTCGGCAAGACAGTAACGTTTTCACAGTACACCTTCCATAGCCAGCTTTTCAGTCAACGTCGATAATGTAACAGTAATGCAAAATAACATCAGGCTTGCATGCCCAACACGCAGAAACACTAACGTTTTTTGCACTCCACCATAAAGATCGCATCCTGTTGAGAAAACTAGCAAGAATTTTAAAGAATTTAAGAGACCTGAAGCTCGACAATGGACCCTCACAGAGAGCAAAGATTTTTCAGAGACTCCTGCCAAGCTATTGTGTGCACATGCAGGCATTCCAGTGGTGGGCATTGGCATTCCTGTCCGCTCAGGGAAGATGGGAGGACAAAAAAACCAACAAAACAACAAAACACACCAGAAAGGAAGTTTAGGGAAAAAAAAAAAAAAAAAAAGACCAAGATGTTAGTGATTTGCACTGAGCCATGGTGCAGTCTCACCCTCCAAGAAGCTTTTTCTATGTTGTACATCAGATAAAAGTTGTCATCCTGACTGCCTATCTGCTTCCCTTCGGAGAATAATGAGTATCCCTCCACTGCCGTGCACCAAAAATGATGAGAGAGAAGCACTCACAACTTGCATACTTATTTCCCTTCATCAGTTAGCCAGGGAGAAAACAAGATGTAGCTTCACAGAGGAAAACATAACATGTTGTAACAGAGGGAGAAGATCTCATGAACCCTACTATTTGCGTATTATGATGTTTTCAAGTTTTTAACTTTTAATCGTAATTATCATGCAGTATGTGGAAATGACATTTTTCTGGGTAGGAAAGTCAAGATGTCATGTAAATTACAGAAAAAGACTGCTTTGCAAAATGAAAATGAAGTCTTTGATAAGATAGGGAGAATGATTTTACTTTCTCTTTGATAACTGTCTGATCTTAGGTTGACAATTAGCAATGCTGTTGTAATTGAGATACCTACAGGGTAATTGGGTGTCTACGAACAGCAGTGTTATTTTGTCAATTTTGAGGCTAAGACATATTACTAAGTCAAAGAATTGGTGTGTTTCAAATTCAAGATAAGGAGCTTGAAGGATATCATTAAACAAACATTTTGATTAGAGGGATCTAACACGTTAACTTTCACAAGAACAGTCTGCAGGCAGCAAAAACACTCATTTAAAAACCAAGAGGTTGAGAGCTAATCTGTGCAATTCTCTGAAGAGAATTACATGGCACAGAACTGTAGGCAGTGAAAGTCACTTTAATATACAAGTAAAAGTATCTGAGCAAACATAACAGAACCTCGAATTATTAACTTAGGGTAGATTCTTATTCTTGACCTGAGTATAATAAAAAGCCTCTAGGCTGTAACATTTGTACACGATCCTGAATGTACTGTTTTCTTCCCACTTAGGAGGGCACTGTTCCTTCTTTTCTGTATATAAGCACAGAGCTTTAAAATTGGTAGGCTTAATTACTGACCTGACCCATCTGATGGTGTGGGTCTGTCACACTGTTGGCATTTTCCATGGGAACAGACAAGATTACCAACAGTATATAACAACTTTATCAGGCCACATCTGCAGAAACATCAACCGCCAAACACTGAGGTCTTCATTTTACTATCTTTAGTGTAATTAATAGGTTATAAAGGAAACAGCGATGCTTCAGAGGAATGACAGCAGAATCATCCCATTAGCTTTAAGGAAGACAAAATTTAGATTTTTTTTTTTTTTTCTTCCTATCTTCATTCTGGTCTTTTCATACAACAATCTTGTTCTATTAACTAAAATGTTCAGAGACAAAAAACCATGTTGTAGATGGCCAGTGAAAAATATTCTGATCATGTACAACTGTGTCTATACACATACTTGCACATTTAGTGACAAGCGGATTTAAATCTTGACATAAAAGTGTCATTGGTATTGCGATACTGGAGGGTGAAACTGCAGAACTGAGCTCGTGACAATGTGTTACAGATGTAATTCACCTAAGATAACAAAAAAACTTTGGACAGCAGAAAATAAATTGAGAGATGAAACAGAACAAGACTTAATTTCTTAGGGCTCTCCTGAGCACCCAGACTTTTAGCTACCCCCCTTCAAGCCAGATGTTTCAAGCTCGGCCATAACCTTGAGTGCATATCAGCATTACCATGTATTATAGTGGCCCATCTCAGCAGACTATACACATGCAAGTCTAGGACTTGAAACACCAATACATAGCCCACGGTAAAGGGTAGGGGAACAAATCCGTAGCATCTCTCAAAAACCAGTCCATTTCTGAGACAGCTTTCACATCCCATGAATAAATGTCAAGCTTGGGGACAGGCTCTCAGGCAGGGTACAGGCTTCTACACCACACAACCCGTGGCTCCGTTTGCGGGATGCAAGCATTCGGTGAAAGTTCATTTCTACAGGAAACTATGGGGAACGGGTCTCTGGAAAAGGTTTCCGAGCACGGGCAAGATGACTTTGAAAGCAAGGCAGTTGGCTAATGTTGTTATGGTAACAACATTAGTCTTGAACATACCCTTATCAGGAAGAACATCCTCATTAGCGGTAAACCTAATACCTTTCCCATCATGCACTGAGACGTGAATTCAAAAGGCAAGAAGCAAGCAGGATAAAGAGAGAAGAGTGTGAATTACAATCCCATTAGCAGTGTCACTTGAACAAATACAAGACAAATATTCTAGCTCTTAATAGACAAAATATCCTCTTAGATCTTCTGCACCAACACAGGCTTTGGAGAGCAAGGCTGTCTGTGAGTAAGGGGTTGTCTGGGTTTAAATAAGAACAGAATTTGTGCCGGCATAACTAAACTGCAAGCCCTGTTCCAGCTTTGCAGAGCAAACATTTAACGGCGTAGTGCAATAGAAGCTTGCTCAGTAAGAAAACGAGGGCCATAGATATCTCACAAACTGAAAGATACAATCACTAAGCAGTGAAGTAAGAGGGGCAAACAGTGAGCATTTAAATCGTTCTGCATGCAGCCATTTCCTCCCATAGGCTTGTGGGAAGCTTGGCTTATGCAAAGCAAAACATCAGAGAGCTCTGATAAGCAGATGTCAGCTGTAAATACTAGTGCTGTCCCACCTGTCCCTCCAATGCATGTGCTCTCCAAACCAACCTACCAATGGGGGTCACTGAGAAGTGTATGCAAGCAATATCCTTTTCTAGCCCCAATTTCAGGAGCAAGTCATTCCTTTCTCAGAGATATTCCATCATTGATCCTACAGATATAGGTGGCATAGCTCCAGTCTTTTGTTCCCCAAACAGGGTCCAAAACTGTCAAGCCTACTAATGTAGATGCTGATTGGGACCAGCTCAGTGGCCCACCATGCCCAGCACCTGTCTCTTAAAGTGGCTCAGACGAGCCACAAAGAAACGTCATCAGTCCGCTATGAGATATAATCAATGACCTCATAATGAGTGCATCTTATGTCCTAAAACTAGAGCTTAATTCTTTCTAAGCTGCTTAAAAAAATAATAAAAATACCCAACACACACACAGTTCTGTGGCAACTCTGTATATTCCTGCTGCTCTCAGATTATGGTCAATTCTCTTTGTGTATCTGCTGAACACTCACCCTCAGTGTAGTTCTGCAGTCAAATCATGCATTGCATGAAGCTGCTTCCTCGTATCAGCTTTGAATTTGCCACTATGCAACTTCAATGGAGCATCTTCTTCCTCTAATTTTAAACGCTCCTGACTGTAGCACGGAGTGTAGAACAGCAGCGCTACACACATCCTTAAATCTTGGCTCATCACGACAACATAATAGGATCCACATAAAAAACTAGCTTCAATTCATGGTCTGGATATATAATGCAAAACATTTGCCATAGAGCAGCGAAGATTAAAAACACACTGTGCACACAAGTTCCTGGTTAAAAAGTGTTTGTGTAACTCTAATGGCAAGAGCTAAGTTCCGGAGTCCCTTGTGGATGTAGCAGTCTTTGACCTGTCTGGCCACTGGATGTCATCGTTGCTCTGTTGGGACACAGCAACAGGACCCTTCTCTCAATTGCACATACCGACTCTTTAGTTCACTTCAGTGTTTTAATGCAGTATATTTCAACTTAAGCAAGAATATATTGTGCTGCGAAAGGCATGATGATTCAATCCCCCAAAACTACAACTTTTCAGACTTTTCACTTAAAAAACAAACCTTGTTCTGCTCAAGAATTCTCAGTACTTTCTCCACTGGCGGGGGAACACCAGTATCAAGCAGTCTCACTTGCACACGAGAGAAAAGCGTGTTGGCTAGGGAATGCTTTCCCCTTGATTTCAGGGCTCGGTGTGATAGTATGCTGACAGAGTTAGTACAGTCTGTGGGGTTTCCAGCTCTCAGAGGCTTGGAAAGGTTAAAGGAAAAAGGACCCCAGGCAAAAAGCTGGCAGAAAGACACACCGATGGAGTTGTACGATTTTTGCTGCTGAGATGTAGTTGCCCAATGCCAAGGCTTGTATTTCAACAGCCTGAAAACTTAAAGCATCGGTTTCAACGTAACCTCTAATAGCATCTGTCTCCTCTTCCTGCGATTAGTGAGATTCAGTCAGTCAGTGAAGGTCCCTGACTATAAACGAAATTATTCTGTACAACAATCTGGAGATGTTTACATGGAAGCAATGAAAGATAGCGACAACTAACTGTTTACCCCTTCCACATCAATGAAGTAGCACTACCATCGTGCCTTCCCTGAGAGCTACCAAAGAACTCCAGTGATGCATTCCAGCAGCTTACTAATACGTTGTAGTGATTTGTAATCATCTAGCTCGCAGATACCCTGTACTGGCTGCAGACAAAACAGTGCTTTTCTTACTCTCCTGAGAGACTTTTCCCGTTACAAGCAGCGTGTAGCTCCGTGACTCACCACATTGCTGTCAATCAGCCTTAGTCAGCCCTACACGGGCTGCTGGCAGCTGGCCTGTGACACAGGCACTGACTAGCTCCTGCGTGGTGTCTTGCTGAAATGGTCTCTCTCACCACCGTGTAAGTCTCAGTACAATAACTTCAAATTTCACTTCTTCTAAGTCACGCACCCACTTCAATTCATGGAACGTGACTGTTAAATGAGGACTGCAGAAAAAAAGACCACAAACACCCCAGGACTTATGTTTCACGTATTGCTGCTCTTTCAAAATGTAGTTGTTGAGTGGGAAATAACCCCCTTTCCCTCCTTCCCAGCTGCAAAAGCTCTGAACTGTCACGTTTCCAGAAACGTTGCTGCCAAAACCACTCTACGAACTGGCAGTACAAGACAGAGCAATTACAAACAGAGCACATAGCTCCATTGAACTTTGCCAACAACACAGAAGAGTCTTACCCTGAGCTGTCTGAGTCTGGACAAAGGTTTTTATGAGAGTGTCTGTGGTCTGAGTGTAGAGAGAGAGAGCATATCGAAGTGACTGCAGGTCTGGACTCTTCTCCAAGAAGGTTTTCTTCAGACCGTTCCCACCAGCATGGAAATATTGCTAAGAGCAAAAAGAAAGAGGAAGAATACTGAGGAAGAATTGCAGCCAGCAACCAACACTTACAAGGTATTGTGTGTGTGGATGGGAAAGAGCTGGGAAAATTCACAAAACAGCTTCTGTACTGGAAATCCAGCTCTTAGACCAACTGATACCAACTGCTCATGGCTCTCCTCTTCCAAAGCACTTGAATATAAATATACTGGCTCCCAGCACATGCCAGTCACCTGAGCCTATTCAGGTTTACAAAAACATGGTCACTTAGTACCATTATCGCTGTTAACAGCGGTGACAGACTCCTGCCATCACCTGAACTGGGACAGGCACTATCCGCCCAAATAGTATTTGGGGATGGAGCAAGGGGATGACAGAGACAGAAATCACTTACTTTGATAGTATCCAGTGCCAGATCCAAAACAGCACACTGCTTTGGAGTGAGACTCCTAGTTTCTTCTCTCACCATATGATCCTGCAAAACAACCATTTGGCATCAGTACGCTGTCAGAGACTAAAGGAAAAGGAGTCCCAAGTATCACCTCTTTCTGTGGATTCATGCTGTGGCTGCATGGCCAGAACATTAATTCAGCTGTTTAAGGAACACTTAATAGAGTCTCTTAGAGTCATTTATTACAGCTTAACATGAAAATAAACCCACTTTCTCTGTTTCTTGCAGGCACAGAAAAGAGAAATGAGGAAAGGAACTGGATAGAGGTAAGTGACAATTTAAAATCACAGTTTTGTCTCTCAGAAAACCCAAACAGGAGTCTGCTTGTTACCCCTGTCATTCTAGAGCAGCCACAACAAAACTCTCCAGACACCACCTAAATCAAGGAATTCTGAGAACCAGATACTGGGCAAAGTTGTTAGACATTGGTTGTGGACTTTTTAAAATTCCTCCATCTACAAAGGTCACTAATTCATTGTATTGTTGGTGTAGAGGAAGAAAAACAAACAAGAAAGCAACATGTTCTAGAAAATACCTTTGCTAAAAGAAGAAGTTGTTCCCATTAAGACCCACCATCTCTAATAGCAAAGAGCCAAGAATCCCTTAGGAAGGGATTCCCTTTCCTGCAGTGGGCACATATCCCTGTTAGACTCCTGCCTGACTACAAGGATGTGGCATCCTTTGGTATTTCAAGAAGCTCTTTCTCTCTGTTGCTTAGTCTAGCTCTCAGAGAAAAACAGCATGTTTTAGGAAGCTTTGCACAAACCCAAATTCTAACTGAGCTGCTGGAGGGTCAGGCCAGCTGGCTGCAGCCTGGGTGCTGAAGCATTCATGAGAAAGATGCAGGCAAATCAGGCAAAGGCTACACATCCCTACCTTAAACATGTCATAGCCTCTGATAAGAGACACTTTCCAGGAGACACGTCTACTAAATTGTCTTTGAGTAAAGCATGCCTAGTGTGTGGCATTGTGTGTGCAGTTCATGCCGATAAACCTTCTGGCTCTCTTGCAGTCTGGTGATTCTTCACATTGCCTGGTGCTGCTCCCATTCATTATCCACCGCGATCCATCTCCTGCCTGATGGAGATAGGGCTCACTGCAGTCTACGCGCAGTGCTAGGCATTTGCCACACTTCTCACAGACATCTAGCTAGCACCTTTGCACAGTGCTGCGTTGAACTGTACAGAAGATGCCTCTCAAGTCAGCAGTACCTCAGACAAGTTTGCACCATGCTTTCTTGAGTACTAGGGACATGCTTCAGCGTGCCTCTTTCCCCCACACAGGCTGCTCCTGGTCTGGGGAGCTATGTGCAGTGGCACAGTAGTTGGTAAGCTGCGACACATCTTCTGTTGTGACAAGCTGTCCTTAGGGGAGCAATAGCTCTCCTCCCTCCTCTTCTTCATGAGCTGGGAGTAATTCAATTGAAGATGATGTGGCTTCACACTTCAGTACACAGAGGGTAAAACATTCTTTCTCTGACAGTCAGATTAAGTGCACAATCAGACAGAGCCCAAGGCCACGTTCATGGGAGAGGCCAATTTAGTCAGGGTAGCTGTGTCCCCAAGGCAGAGTGACTTTCATGTCTGTTGAAATGACTTTCTAGGCCTGCCTGCCAGATTCCCCACACTGCAACAGGAACCAGGTGGTCAGCATTTTTCTCTTAAACACCTAAAGACGTCATTCAGCACCGCTCTGGGCGGTCACCCTGCCATTGCCCATGCTGTCATTGCACAACACCACATTACTGCTTTCTAACAGAATTTCCCAGTGCCATTTACTTCATCACGTTATGTAAAAATAACCCAGTGACTGGACTGGTAATGCTTGCACCTACACACAGAGGAGCCCACGACTGTCATTCCCCTGCATACCTGCCCTCTGCAAATCCCACACTGTTCCTATAAAGGACTGCACAGTGTGCTACCCTGCATTTCCCAGATTGCCAGCCAGGAGTAAGCCACAAAAAATTTACATCAAATAATTATGCAACTTCAAGCAGAAGTAGTAAAAAAAAAATTAAAAAAATCTTTCCCTGGTGTCTCAGCCTCATCCATATAGTCTCCACAGGTGCTCTCAGAAGAACCTCTGCAGTCAGAGCTCGGCGGCTTACCTGGAGGGAGGGCAAGGGAGAGGAGGCTGCTGCTCCCTGCTCCAGCTGCCAGCTATTAAGCAAACTGAGCAGAAAGAGTTTGATATTAAATGGGAGGCAGATACGTGGCACCAAGGTACCAGGTTTATGGTCGGTTTTCCAAGCATTTTAAAATACACTGTGAAATTGATTTGTCATCAGGATGAAAGCCTGTACTTGTCAGGTCTGTCAGTCTCAGTTTTCAGCTGAGTTATCTGATTCACTAGGGCTCCGTTCCCCCTGATCTATTTAAAACAAATAAAGCTTAAAATCCATCCCATAATTTTCCCAGGCTTTTAGTGGAACTGCCAAATACACAGGAGAGGGGCTCTGAAGAGCCGTTTACTCATGCCTTCCCTGTTAGCTTGTATGTGCCTGCAAAAACAAAAGCACAAAAAAAAGAAATATCCACGATGCTTACACAGACCCAAACAATTTACACTCTTGTAACACCTTTAGCCTTCTGGAAATTTCTGGATGCAATGCTTGTTTACACCATCTGTCTGAACTAAAGGTCTCCAGAATTCAGGTGGTAGAGTGCTTTCACACTTGTGTACGGCTCTATTGCCACATATAAAATCCTGTGTACCTGTGCTGCTGTACTCCTATATGTGGATATGCAAATAAAGGCTTGAACACACACCAGGGCTTGCCTGATTTGCATGATTACATGCATTTCTAAAAATGCAGTCCAGAGTTACCAAAATTAAACTTTACAGTAACTGAACTGAAGACAGGCTGCTGCTGAAGGATGGCCTTCATCTGGCCTTCAGTGCGAATGGAAACCAGCAAAGCTTCCAACTCATTCCTTGGCAAAAGGCACCTTGTATATACTAAGAAATTCCAATACTGAGAAAATATGGAAGAATTAAAACATAACAGTGAACGTCATTGGCTATGCCCAAGAATGCAAGCAAGCCAGAGGAACTCGCAGTCGTCTGTGCACAAACTTGTCCTTGTGACCCAGGAGAAGAAACAGCAAATTCAGAGCTCTCCCCCTTTGACACCAGGAGTGCATGTAGAAGGCAGGGATGTCTTCTCTTCCTCCAAATGCTGGGTTCTTGCTGGTGTTTTTGAAAGAGGAAGGGGATACTCACAGGAAAAGGGAGTCACATCTGGAGGCTGTGGTCCAGTTTCCACTCTCCCAGGCTGTCTACAAAGCTCCTCTCTCCCCATTTCTCCCATGGAAGTGACACAGAGCATCCTAAGTGCAGGAAGCAGCGGAGGTGGTGCAATCCTCGGAAGCCACCACATCACCAGGGAGGACAGCCTGGCTGTGGGAGTGCACGGGGCTGTCCCCCAGCACAAGTGACAACTATTCCCCTGGGGAACTACTTGACGGTTTATGTTATGTCACTGTTAACTGCGATGTAGCTGCCTCAAAATGCAACTGGAGAAAAGCATGTCCCTCTAATGACACACCTGCACGTCCAGATCACTTACTAGGATTGCTAATAAGCACTACCTTAAATGAACTATGTACTGTCCTGGCTCATAAACATGCGTATGTAAAATGTGTCTGCTGGGCAAGGGAAATAGATGGTTGTATAAAGGCAACTGTAATAAGTGCTCAAGACAAAAAAAAAAAAAAAAAAAAAAAGGGAAAAGACAAACGGATTTTGAAACTGCACTAATCACTTCGGAGAATGCCCTTTGCCATGGGAAGATTTCCCTGATCACGCTCTAAGACAGAGTTCACGTTCAGCTCCATCTCCCTTGCTGCACAGTTTGTGCACTGACACTTCAGATTTAGACCTCCTCTTGCACAATACCTGTTTTGTAGCACAAGTCATACCACAACATAGTGCAATTTAAATGTTGTAAGGCGTCATTATTTTCGTACCATTCCCGTCGTGACCAGTGAATTTATGCTTGATTGGCTTATGATGAGGTGGTGTGCACTTAGTAACGCTCATGTCATGCACTGTCACGTCATGCACTGTCAAAACACATCAACATAGCCTTCATGCTAAATGCCAGCTTGCCTGTAAAGAGAGCCCACGCAGAAGGAATTTACAGACACAGGCTCTCTTCCATAAGCAAGTTATTTTTGTAACAGTTCATATAATTCATCAATAGCTAGCACAATCATCTTTCCGACCGACATCTCATTATCAGGATCACATAAGGGACTCCCTTTTATACATGGGGATACAGAGCAACTGGCCAGATATTGAGAACTCCATGTTTTTCATTTTAATTTGATACACCAAACCGATCACTGTATCTACAGAAGAGAGAAACTACTTTGATGATTAAACCCACAATAAAATTTAACAGTTAAACACAATACTAATGTTACCAGAATGCATTTAAAAGCACATTCAATGCATTTAAAAGCATTTCTCTACAATTGCATTCAGTGACAAACCACTGGAAGCACAAGACACGCTATGCACTACTACACTTCCACGCTTACACACACGGACACTAACACAAGCCATGCAGAACAATACCTTCAACTTTGACAAGTGTCCCAGTTCCTTAGCAGCACTGAAAATCAACTGCGTGCCCTATGATTGCAAGAAGTTAGAAAAGAAAGGAAGGGGGGGGGGGGAAAGGTTATAAATAAGCTTTACATGTTTTTCCTCAGAGCAAGTCAAGTCCGTTCACAGCCAGAACTTTACATAACCACCCCAAGGCCAGTCACAACAACTTGACTCCTTGCCAGTTTATTACCTAGTATAAAACCTGGCATTTCCATGCATACCACATCGAAAGCTATTTCGGAGCAAAATATTCTGCTAACTGGTTCACTCTTGCTTACAGCTGCCACACGTTTAAACAGGATTCACCTTCAAATGGATTGCACAGACTGGGGGTGAAGGCAGCACACTGGCTTCATCTGCAAGTGCTCCTCCAGATTTCAAGTCAAGTCTAAATACACATGAAGACTGCATAAGACCGGCCAAAGCAAAAGATTGCACAACTGATGACAATCTCTTTACAGGAGTAGAGCCCAGTCCACAGGGCTGGGGTAAGCATACATCAGATCAGAAACAAAACTGGATCTGAGCAGTTTTCGTGTGAGAGATTGGCAGACAAAGTCCAGTGAATACGACAGCATCGCCTTTACATGTCAAAAGCTCGGCAATGGCTCTTCTTCCCCCACTGTGGGTTACTGATGCTGTACGACCAATGAAGAAACAAAAAGGGAACATAAATCCCAATGATGGGAAATCTTGCTTAAAATCATTTACGCTCTAGTATAACCGACGTTTACATACTTTCTCTGCAATGGTTACAACAAAGATATTTTTCCTTTTCCCCACCACAGCATTTCTCTGTTGTGTAATATTCCTTTTGCCTGGGGAGTTAAGTCCAACATTTCATGAGAAAGCTAAAAGCGAACAACAATTCTCCAGCCTCTTCTCCCAGAGATGCTTTATGCGCTGTGCTGGAATTTATTTTCTTCCACTTCACTCCTTTTCATTCATCTAATCTCACTTTTTTCTCTTTAAAAAAGTCACAACTGCCTATTACTCCACTTGGAATAAAACCCCAGCCTACTGTAATTACGGCTATGAACTGCGCATCTATCATGCCATGAAACTTTGCCCTCCACTTCAGCCCTCTTAGGCTAGTCAGATTTGGGCTTTAGGACCAAGCCAAAGCTACAGGTGACCCCTCTTCCCTAAACCTCCCCTCTGCTATCTCTCTCAGGAATGCCTTAGGTATGTCAGGAGAGCTGCCCTCTTAAAGATGATCTTTGGCTCTCCTCGCTTGTAATCAGTTATTAGAGGCAAGCATTAAAAGTATGTGTAAACGTCACCACAGGTATCAGTTGAGAAGTGCCTGGGGGATGTCCCAGCTGAATGCCTGAAATAAGCTTCCTGGGGCAGACACTGGTGGGTGGCACTTTCCAGTAGGGTCTTTTTGCTAAGGAAAACACTTGGGAGAAGATGAAGCTCATCTTCTTTGGGGACGGCTGGCTCCATGACAACCACATATCCCCAAAAGTCTCCAGTAAATCAAATTCTCCTTTCCACAGCCCTCCTTCCCTCTCCTTTACTACCCTTTCTCATCTCAACAGTCTTTCACCCTCGCACTTAACCACAACTGCTATGACCATTCCCCGCCCCAAAATCCCGCAAATTGTAACAAAACAAGATTGGGTTTTTTTTGTTTTGTTTTGTCCCCCCCCTCCCCCCCCAGGATTAAAGTTAACATCAGCAAAAAAGTGTCTTTATACTTTTTGCCAGCGGTAGCAGGTACCCTTTTACAGAAGGAAAGCAGGGAAACAATTTACAGCTGTAACACTGGAAAGACTGAGACCCGCTCTAGGGACACTGGACACTCTCTGCCTATTACAACAGCAGTCCAGAAGTGAATTTTTACATGAGATACTTTTTCTTTAGTTTTGCCAGCTTTGGAAATTTCTTCAGGCTGAAAGACTGTCTGACCTGAAATCACAACCTCTTGATTTGCTCTGTCCATAACCATCACCTAACCCTCGCTGTTCCTCAGCCTTTTATGTTTGTTGAATACAAATCAATACAGAATGAACATTATTGACTCTGTAGCTAAACAGAAGCTGTTGATAATTGATTAAATTCACAACTCTTGGGGGAAGGGGGAAGAAAGTGCAGGCAAGGTCAATGCATCCATAAAGGAAAGCTTCTGAAATGAGACTGGGAGTTTCACCTGCTGCCAGTATCTAATGTGCAGTGTTAGAGTACAACTCTGTAAACTGGAAGAGTACAAAATTCTCTGTATTTCAAGCAAGCAAGGTTGAACATGACTGTACACCAGGAGCAACACAGAGATTTCACTGTGGGCCACACCAAATAATCCACCAAGGAACACGGCTTCAGCCTGCGCTCTGGTACCCAACAGATGTGCCTGCTGTTCTGTATGATTGATCAGGAAGTTTGTTTGACTTATGGGTCTTAAAACTTAAGGTTTTCACGCCTGTTGATCAAGCAGAAAAAAAAAAAAATTAACATTTTTATAACCTGAATTTTGAAAAAGTTAAGTGAGCAGTCTCAAAACACACTAACATTAGCATTTTTTGATCCAGTATTTTCAACCTTCATCAGACACTTTTTTTTTTTTTTTTAATATAAATTTGAACAACAGCATTAACTAGCCTAGGCACGTAGTCTCCCTGCCACAGGCTTCTAAGCAGTGCAGGTTGGTAACACTGAGCAATACCCAGTGACTTGATACGCTTCAAGGAACAAAGCTGCTCAGATTACTCCTCAGTTCTTGCCCACTAAGAAAACCCTCATCAATCAGTGCCAATCTCTGTCAATGTGTTTGCAAGGAGAAGTTATTTTACTGTTTCATTGAGTTTGTCATCAATGCTGGTAACATCTAATGAAAATCTGGACAGCTCCTTCCTCTGCCAAACGGCATTCTCGTAAACAAGATGCTGTACGTCCTCAGAAAAGTTATTTATTCATGGAAAACATATCACAAAGCTCTACAGACAGCACTTATCCCAAGTGCGCCTGTAGGGAATGAAAACAACTAAACTTAAATATCAGGTAGTTTTGAGAAAAGCTGCCCACAATGGAATTGATTAAAACGTCAAGGATGGAAGATGAGGAAAAATTAAGTCCTTATTATGAATTGTTTCTGCCTGGCTCTGTGCCAAACATAGCTGGAAAGGGGACAGGCCTTGGTGCTGGTTTTCCTGGTTCTTCCCATGAAATTAGTTTTACCTTGCCAAACCTTTTGGAAACATGAAAGACATCTATAGTCCACCAGACAAAGATTTTAAATTCCTTGTTAATGGTTTGGTTTTTCCCCCTCAGTGAAAGCATTCAGAGAAGGATCATCAGCTGACTCAAGTCTAATTGCTAGAAGCCAACAGAACTGCACTGATTTATATTCCAAGAAGCTCAAACTCTCACAACTTAACTGTCCTACGGCTCAGTTGACAACATTAGGAAACAAAAGCCTACTGCAAGTCTTTTGAATTCCAGTCCTTTTTTGGAAAACGTATTATTACTCAGGCTTATTTTTCTGAGACATACCAGTGCAAGGAAGTTTCATCTGCTATTGTACATTCCTTTCGCAGATTTTTTTAATTCCTACATTCAACAACAATGAGATCTGATCATTTATTAGCTGCGTTTAAGTTCATTCAAAAACTTTACCATCAAGCAATGTTTGCTATCACCCATTAAAAATTAAGGCCTTTTTTTAGCTGTTGTGGTGTATTAAACATCGAGAAAATAGGCTTAAAAGTGGGGATGAAAAAGGGAGACAATTACCTGTCGGTACAGAGATCTGGGCATGTGCAGTTCACAGACCATCATTTCATTCAAGGCTAAGAAAGCTTTTTCTCCTCATCACAGAGGCAGCCTTGGACTTTTTTTCTCCTAGCTAGCACAAGGCAGAGGATTCATTTAAGCTAACACAAGTTAAGAAAGGTTTCAGAAAACCTCTTAAAGACACACACTCCTCCACCACAGAATAGCTCTGGAGCAGTGCTGCTTGCAGGTGAGCCTGAAGAACAGCCAATTTGGAAGTCACATATAAAATCTGTCCGCAGCTTAAAAAAAATTTTGTTCTTATCCTGGATCACATTCTCATTTACTGAAGAGAAGTCTGACAAGTAGAAAAAAAGCACAGCACGAGCAAGACTAAATGGAGCCTCACGTGAATGGCTGCATCATACCGTGTGAAGCAAATGAAGGAGAGGCTCCAGAGGAATCATCTGTGTGTAAATTAAGCAACTTTTCATTGACCTGACTAGTCATGGATGGCATGCTGTAGTTCCGTCCTAAGCAGCGAGGGAGAAAGAAATGTATAACTAATCCATTAATATCCCCAAGCATTGTGCACTGAACCCCAAAATAAGGATTCCCAGAGAGCTGTGTTTGCACATCCACTCATCCAAGACAGAGAGTGTTCAATTAAATGTTTTTTGATCTTTACTTAAAACTAGCGAGGTGTGAACTGCTCGGGGAGTTACTGGAGATCATGTTGCTATTAATCTCACAATCCAGGGGCAGTCAATCCTTGGAGAGGTAGAAGTCAGTCATCTGAAAGTCGTCAAGGCACCGGCAGCTCAGGTCGTCAGAGTGGGAGGCTATGAAACTGCCCCATCCCCACTGCATCTTTCACAGGCAGTAGCTGCCTGCTTTCTCACCTGAGCCCCACCCCACACAAAATCTGCCAGAAGCAACAGAGAATGGAAGAGCAGAGCTCAGATTTTCTTCCCTGTGTAATACAGGCTGAGCTCATTTAAGTGGAATAGATTGGTCTGGAGAGTAACATGCATTTAAGCACTGTGCAGTGAGAGAGTCATGCACGCAACAAGTGAGACACACTGCAGCGTGTCAATAACCTTCTACCCAAGTATGCTTGCCATGACCGCCATCAAAAACACTTTTGCACCTCTAGCAATTTTACACAAAGGAGAGAAAATATTCCATAAAAGGGACTCTCTTCTACCATGAATATCCCCTACTTCTTAAGGGATGCAGAGGTTTTAAGAGGGAAACCCTCATCCAGCGGTCCTTCAAACATGAAGAGACAGCACTAGGGCTTTCTATTGCTGAGGGCAGGGAGGACAGAGAGTTACCGTGCCTGGGGCTATTTCTGAGTCTGACGCTCTTTCTTTTAAGGGAAAGCAAAATTAGATAAGAGGTGCATGGTGGAGAACCAGAATAGCAAAGAGAAAGTACTGCTTCTGCCCACACTACCAACCCTGAGTTTTGCCTTGCCTTGCCCTGCCAGGCTTCACTACTAGGATGATGAAAATCTGGTGGTGACAATAAATCACTCTGTCCCCGGGCACAGTGGAAGCAGCTCTTTGTCCCTGTGGCCCATCTAGCCTCACCACAGGCTCAAGGACTGCAGACAAGGCCATTTTAATTATTTCATTGTCCACAAGCGCCTTTCTGAAACAGTGACTCTCTTCCAGTTTGGACTAGTTCTGCCTCCTCAGAACAATACAGTTGATCAGACATCTAAAACTCCAGCTATGAACATTTTGCATTATCGCAGAAAACTGAGGATGCGCATTACACATAAAGCTTCTCAATTTGAAACTGAAGTGATGGCAACAAAAACTCTTTGTAAAAAAAAAAAAACAAAACTCAAAGTGGCTTATAGCAACATCCTGCAGGTTGGAAGAATTGGCTGATCACAGTTATTGCCTTCTTCATAATACAAGCACTGAATCACTCTCCTACTCCGCCTTTAAAATTCAAAACTAACAAGTGTAAAGCTCAAGCAGCTCCTCCCTGGTTCCCTCTGAGGCCCTTGATTTCACTGCTTCCATTCAGAAGGGGTCATGTTAATGCCGCTCTTACATGATGATTTTAGCACCTGTCCCCAAAGACTCCTTTTTAAAGCAATTCAATAGAGGGAAAGAAATTTCATCCTCTTAAATTTAGATATGTTTCTTCTCCTTTGTAAATAAAAAAGGCAAGCAGAAACGATTATTCCAAATCCAAGCTCAAAGCAAGCAGTCTTTTGCAAATTTACACCTCATGCTAATTTTATGCTTAGCAGGTATGACAGCACACTGCATCTCAGCGGTTTTGTTTCAGGTTGTCATCATCAAGGCCAGAAGCAAAGGCCTTCCCTCTCAGAGCAAGAAACACCTAGTTCAAGATGCAGGTTTGTGTCACTTCTCTAGACACTGCAACCCAAGAAGTCCACTCAAAATATGTAGGCAACTGCTGAATAGTGAAAACCACTATTCTACTCACTACTGGGAAGAAAAAAAAATCAGCATAAATTAGCCACAGACCACAAGTTTACTCCAACACAGAGATGAAAAGAAGTTCTGGATCATCTCCAAATAATGAGGTTATAGCCCAAACTTCACACTGCCTCCAACTGAGTGTCATCCTCCAGAGCAGCTGGGCACGCGTGACTGACATTTAATCAGTTTCTGCGGTTTCTCAAAATTGGGGAAGAGGTTAATCTTCCATTGTTAAAAACATCACTACATTCATGACACACATTCATCCAGCATGTCCACACAGCTGAACAATTATATAAAAGACGGCCTTTGAAGGCAAACTATCTGGACGTGCTTCCAAGTCCTCAACATCAGACACACAGAAATCCTGCCAGCCCATACTGATGTCAAAGCCTTCTAGGGGATAAAACAGGGGGGTGGTGGCATTAAAAAGCAAGCCCAAATTAACCTCATCTATACAGAGAGACACCTGAGTAATAGATGACAATAATTAGGCGAAAGTATTTACAGGTGTTGATCTAATGCCACAAAGACAACAGTAACTGCCCAATAATCCCACATACACAGCTTTCTTTAGAGGACTGCAAATCCCTAATCAGTGCAATTTGATATACTTGATGGCAACTCCTTTTGGATCATGGATTTTGAATTGTTTTTTATCTAGAGTGTGCTCTGTGTCTTGCAACCCTACTATAAATAGAGCTGTTCTCTTACTTTACTAGGTTACAGACATATTTTTCCATCCTCAAGCAGGCTACATGCAGACAAATTTACCTGGACACATGACTCATTAGGTCAAGGAGAGGAGTTATGCAGGCAATGGCAACACTTTATGCTGTGAGTCAGGAAGGAGAAAATGCTTTACCGTATGGTCTGTAAGAGGAGGCAGCACAATCAGCTTCTCCATGGTATTCATTACCACCCTCCAGAGCTCTTTCAGCACCCGTTTCAACACTGTCTTTTCACACACAGTCGCAAACAGTGTCAGGCTGCAGGGAGAGAGCAAGAACTGAGTAAGTTCAAAGAATGCAATTTGCAAGGAAAAAGGAGATGTGTATGGAAGAATCAGTGTCCCATCCAAAGCAGTCTGTCATAATGATTGCTTTATGGGCAAAAATCTTCCCTTTTCATAATGTACAGCCTGTCTCTGCCCTTGGAGTTCTAGCACTAAAGACGTTTGGGCAAAATGGATTATTGACATTTCTGATCTTAATAATTTCTATTTATTGACCTGGGGATTAAAGAAGGTATCACTAAGTTATGGTGGTTGGGAATAGTCTAAATAAGAGCAGGTACCATTGAACTCGTTCCCTTTAAGAAGATACTTCCTAATGTATGGGGTTTACAGAATATATAGGAAAAAATTACAAACAAATATAGAATAATAGGTTTTAAACTTCAGGGGGTATAATGATTTTTGTTGAATACCTAAATTGATGCATCCCAGACTGTTATGCAGAAGTTCCCACACAGCTTCTGATAGATGCTGAAGTCTCTAAATCTTCCACCTCTATAACCACCTCGAAGCATTTCTTGGACTCCTCTGTATTTTGTTGCAGTTGCATTCACTACTAATCACCTGCCATATGTGTATCCCCTTTTATATAAAGAAGTTCTGCTTTATCTCCCTATTTATTCCTCCTTTATTATTGTACAGGCTATCAAAAAGGCCAAGAAATGTTAGATTCTTCTTCAAAATTATTGTTGGACTTTGGCATTTACTGATCACAGCAGCAGAGCTACAAAACAGGAACTCTGCCGCCAGCAGCGGTGCACAGGCAATAGCCGACTCTTCTACATTGTGTAACATCTCCCAGATTTCCCTTCTTCCCATAGCTGGTTAGACAGTAAATGAACAAAACTGAACAGGGACAGGACTGATGTGGGTAGGATGCAGGAAGCATTGAAAAAGACTCTCTTTCTGTAAAGGAGGAAAGAAAATAATCCAGGCTCGGATTATCATCATCAAAGCGACTTGCTCCACAGCTGGACGAAAAGCCCATAGCACACCAAGTTCCCAGTGATGCAAAGGAAGGTGGCTTCTCAGGATTCGTGAAGGCATGCATGGAAAATACTCAAATGAGAGGGCTCATAGATGTAATTATTGCTGCAGAGAGTCACTTACTACATGGTGACCCAAAAGAAAGATGGGACAATCAATACAAAGAGCAACAAAAGAAACTGTATTTTAAACTTGTAAAGCTTCACATCTCTCGCAGCATTTATTATGAAAATTGCTGGCCACCCCTTTCAAAATAAAGAACTGCTGTGCGTCAGCAAGAAGTTTAACTTCTACAATGATTAAAAACTATTTCTCTTTGTAGATCAAGGCTTAGCTGATGAGAATTATGTACTGTTAGCCACAAAAAGTCCCTGTAGAGCTGAATCATGCTGCATCGTGTTAATGGCAACACTTAATTAAAGCAATGGATCAAGCTTATGTACGTCACATAGTTCAGAAGCTTATTTTCTAGTCAGAACAGCACCAGGTATGACTAGAACACACACGCTAAACATGACTGAGATACGGAGTAGTATATGTACCAAGTACGTAAGTACGGTTTGCAATACGTTTGCTAATTGGCTACAGTACAATTTGTATAGGAAAAAAAACGTAGCTAGTAAATTTAGAATCTCAGTCTTTCCCACTACCTGATCAGCGGCATGTTTTGCTGATTGCTGTAATTGCCAGAGGGAGAAAGGAGAACTGACAGCGTGCTCTGGCACTGAATGAAGGCTGAGGAGGTGATCCATGGCTTGAGAGAGAGGCAGATATGGGAAGAAAAGCCATTAATTCTCCCCGAGAATTCGGAGGCCAAACATCCCAAGAACAATCCAAGAACATGGAGCTATTTTTCCTTCCCCCATCCTGTTCCCAATACGACACACTGTATGTGTAACATCTATTTGAACACTCGCTTACTTTCCATCCAGGAAATCCATCAGTGGCCTCAGGACATTATCTGCGTCTTGTGCAACCGTGTTTCTGGCATTAGCAGCAACATTTCCCGTCCCTTTCACTTGACAGAGGATATCAGACATTTGCTTGACACACTCATCAATACGAGTCTGAAAGCTGAACAGATAGGAAAAAGGCAAAGCCAAGATTATCAGTTGCAGAGATCTCAGTTCTAGTACATAAGGTAAAATATTGCAAGTCCATAAACCATGCACTCAATTATATACTCTTTCTCCCCAAGATTTTCTGCTCGTTTCCTTACTGTATTTGCTACTAATGGGCATGCCACCCAGTTCCTTATGCACAACATCCACAGACAGCCTATCACCTATGAACACAAGATACAATCATACTCGAGAGGAGTTTGTTCATTCGTCTTGCAAAAAAAAAATGATCCTTTCCTGATTTCAAGAAAACACTTATTCTTACCTCGAAGCACCCTGCTGTATCTTTGCTTTCTGCGCAGGGTGTTACACTACAGAGACTGGGATAGAGCATAGAGCAACGGCACAATGCATGCACAACTCTGAGCACCCAGCAGTCCATTGGCAGTAACTCGGTTATGACCCATCATAGGCTAAGTCTCTAAAATAATAGAGACAGCCTGAAGGCAGGCACTGACTGAAACCAGTCCACTGGTCAAAATGTCAAAATGGGATGTGGGGCTCAGCTGTGAAACGAGCAGCGTCACTGTACTGAAGTGACACGCAAGCCATTAAAGCACAGTTACTTTTCCATCTTTTACTGCTAACAGGAGGTTCAAAATGAAATAATACAATGGTTAAAAATGATGAATAGATCAGCAGAGCTGTCAACATATCAATTCAGCGAATAAAGGAAAATGCTTTGACATTTAAAAGAACAGGTACTAACAACAGGCATTACAAGTGACATTTAGCTATCCACTAACAGCAGAGATGTTTGAAACCAGGAAGAGAAGGCAGTGCTAGGAGCTAGGGTAAAGATTTAAGAGCAGGAACACAGGTTTGGAAGTCAGCTTTATATCTGCATAAATGGCCTGAACGTCTGCTGTGTGAGCTACCTAGGACATCTGTGAGTTGGCTGCCAGCATACAACCCCTCTGCCCCGTGGCTCTCACCTTCCTTCTCCACCCCGTCACCTCTGTCCTCTCCTGCACTGCCACCTCCAGCCTCACCGTCCCTCTTGCTCACTTCTAACCTGCCTCTCACTGGACCAATTCCAGAGACCAATTCCAGAGCTCTTTCTCCATGCAGCCTCCACTTCCACTTTCCCCATTTCTAGAAGAGTGGCTTGCAGCAGCCAGTTGTGGCTACAATGATAGCTTAACCAGAGACATAAGTCACATCAAATAAAATAGCACCAAGCGGTTCCTGTGCTGCTGACAGTCCCTGTTCTGTTACAGGCTAATCCCACCCCACAGTTCTCCCAAATACTGCATCAGTTGTAGGACCCTGCTTCAAAGATGCTGTAAATCCCAGTCAGGAGATGAAAAATAACAGAATCTCTTAAAAGATAAAAATTAATACGAGGCAGAATTGTCACCATTGGTGAAAAATGATAAATCAGTTACTATGGCAACAGGTTCACCTGAAAGTGAAGCTTGTACAGATGTATAGCTTAACAGGAGCCCTTGGCAGCAGCAAGTTAAAAGACAACTTCACCTATGCTGTCAGGCAGGGCCTTCTGCTCCCCAATTCCTGCAGGAATTCCCTGAAGCCTCCAAGAACAAAACAGCAGCTAGCCTTGTGTGAAGTATAAACCTTTCAAGGCTCCTTTCCCCTATGACATCCTTTAAAGCAGAAAATGCTTCTGTGTCCAGACATAATCCTCTCTCAGCACAAAGGTGGTGAGGCTCTCCAGATATGTGCTGCTTTCCCAGCAGGCACAATGATCTCACGCAGATGAGGAAAAGTTAAGATCTGCAGCATCAGGTGTGCACAGTGTTGCAGGAGCAACTGTTTACAGACTCTGCACGGAATATTGTAGATATCTGTCTTACCTCCCACATTTACATCCTTTAGAAGATCCTGCTTATACAGTAAACTGCAGCTCTGCTTTTCATTCCCTATTACCATTTAAGGAATGAGCAAAGTATCTGAGCTGTCTGACTGGCTAAATCTCTTGCTGGTACATCTCTCTAAAACACTCCCTGGTATGTATGCTGATACTGAATAATCTCTTTAAATTATATTTGCAAATGCCAAGACTGTATCCTAATTGTCTTGTAGCAGTGACACCATGGAGACAGGTTTCAGATAACAAAATCCACCTCCTAATTATGATTTTTCTCTCATCCTCCATCTAATTATGAACCTTATCAATTCAATTCAGTTACCGTTTGAATCTCTCAATTTCTTGCTATAGCGTCCATTACCAGCAATGGGAACTCCTCACTTATCTCCCCACTTAGCTCCATGTGCTGAAATCCAAATAGTCGTTGACAAATCCCACTGTGATTTTTTGGTCATAAGTACTGCAAATCTGTAGACTGTAGGATGCCAAGTTGGTGGAATTTCCTTTATACCTCTTGCCCATGTTTCAGCTATACTACAATTCATGTCTGCATTAATCTTGTTATAAATCACAACATGAAATGAATGGGGTTTATCATGAGAAGTGGCTGTTTTTGAAGTCAGTTGGGAACCTGTATTTCTAGACTTTGCTTAATTGACATCTTTTATGGTTCACTATGAAATTATTATGAAGTCGAGAACATTTTTATTCTCAGGTAAATGGTAACATGATTTGCAATAAAACTTAATTGCCATCAATTACTCTTTAAAGAGCTCCTTCCCTTGAAACATTAGAAAACACCATTCACTGCAACATTAGAACAAGTCAATCTCAAACTCTAAACCCGTTTCCTTCTTATTCCAATATTCATTTAACAATCAGAAATCAGTCATCTGTTTCATACATTTAGAACAGAACGTTTAACAAGGATGTTGTTTCATAAACACTGAGCTGGAAACTGCTCTCTGAGCAATAAAGGAGCAGGCAATTCTGTTACTGACAAGCACTACTTACAGAAAAAAAATCACTCTATGTAATTCAAATACATTTCACAGTTGAGAGATCTCCATGTTACATTCCTAAGCAAGAGCAATATAGGAAAGACAGACTTGAAAAACATTTCTCACTTCTTTAGGTGGTCTCAGTATTTGAAAGACCATAAATTTATGACAAAAAGAAAAATATAATGCAGTTGCCATGAGTTTCTTTTCTCTTCTTAACCTGCCTGAATGAGATTAGACAAAAGAAAGGAATGCTTCAAGGACAGGGACTTTGTTATACTCACCTGTTACCAAACACTGCACTCAGCTCATCCAAAACATTGTTCAGCTTCACCTGGAGCTCTTTGAGATGGTCACTTGCTTCTGCATCCAACTGTGGATAAAAGAAGAGCACTTAGCTTGAACCCAGAGGGCAGCCTGCTGTCCTTCACAGTGTTGCTCCACACTGTTGAGGCTACTCTTAATGAGCAGGTGAACTATCACCATCACTCTGCCAGCTAGGATGCTCTCCTTCAGTGCCTGCTGCTGTTACAGAAGCTGTAAAATCATCAAAAGGTATTTGCCTGAACAGCAGCAAGTGGTTTCCCCACGCTCCAATACCCTCCGATACCCTTCCTGGTATTTGTAAAGTTGAGAAAGAAAGTGAATGTGAACTCCCTGTGGCCAACAGAGTAAGCAGGCTGAGAAATCATTAAGCACTGTGCATTACATTGGACTCACAGGTCATTTCACTCCTCTAAGTCTAGGAGGAGACAGGGCTTTTCAGATTGGATGTTATTTACTTGTGCATTTCTCCATGCATGGTCTTGAAAGATGCTGTTTCACCTCCCACCCTGCTGTCAGTATTCAAACTGAAGATTGACCCAGCCACTCTCTCAGAAGACTGGACCCAGCTATTTTGAAAATCTGGCCACAATATCATGGCAGGAACTGATCACTTTTGGAAAGCATAATCTCAGCTACGGGTATCAAGCACAGGTAGCTCTACTCCCACATGAAGCCAGATATCTTTTTGTATACAACTATTCAGAGGAGACTTCACAAAACAAACAAAAAAAGTGCCCCAAGCACTGCATTGACGCTGCTGACGCCTTGGCACATTCTGTAAGAAAGTGCTTGCTCCATTATTAGCAGCCCAAAGCCACCTGTTTTTATATTCAACAGTGTCCTGTATTCCAGCTGTAGTCATCCCTCCAGCCTTGAAAGAGCCACGTCTGAGCAACCTACCTGTGTGTATATATAACACCACGTTGAATGCTTTGGGATCATGTGTTCTGAAAAGTAACTTGTAAAACAGATTTGCCTTTGTATGCAGGCTGGCAAGCTGCTTGTAAAACAAAAACCTTCCAGAAATGTTTGCATTTGGCATTCAGAGCTTCAGCCTTTACCTCTAAGGCAGAATATCTATTTACAAATGTAATGAGCCAGATGCCAGTACAGTGGTTAAAAATCAGTTTAGATTTTTATGGTATATCCATGCACGCAGCTATACAGGATTTGAACATGACAGGAGTTCCCATTTCTATATTCAGTGCTGAAGCCCTCTTCATATTCCTGTCAGAGAAAGCCAAGCCTTAGGGGATTTGGAATCTGATCCATTCAGTTTCCTGTTTTAAACTGGCACGGAAAACTGACTCTATTAGGCATCTGAACCTGTGCTAACGAAACTCTTGGATCAGAATTTTAAAAATAATTAAAAAAAAACCCAAGCAAATGATGATTACTTAAGCCTTATAACTTTAGGCATTGCTAGCTCTGATTATTTTTCCTTTATTGAAGTGAATTTGTATTCCTATTACCTTTGTAACTCCCTCGCTCTATGAAGGCAGAAGGAAGCTAATGTCATGCCAATCAGCAGTCATTCTAGCCAACCTTGTAGGTAACAAAACCAAACCAGCATCTGTTGGTGGTGGTTTCTCTTGCCCCTACATTAATCCTTCCATTCTCGTACTGTGTAAAGGGTCAACGAGTCACAAGCTGACTGGTTTGCTATCTACAATTAATGGCACTGAACAGTCCTCTGATTTCGGCCATTTCTGGTAGATTTGAGGCAGGACCAGCTCACAATTCATCAAAACATTTCAAGTAACTGCTTTTCCAGATGAAAAAAAAAAAAGCCAGAAGAATTTGGCACAAGACACCTATTCCTCACTATTTACTTCTACTTCTTTCTAAGCTACCAGATGGATGGTCTAGAAGATGTTTGAAGTCAGGATCAACAAACTTATTGCCCTGGTTCATGAACCATGCAATTAATGATTTGTTTTACTGTGAGGTGAGATGGAGAGCTCACCAACTACCTCTAAGCTTCTCCTTGCTATTGTACTTGTTGACTGCAAACTGATCTTCTCAGGCGCAGAAGAAAGGCTGATTGCAAGCCCTGTACTGCAAGAAGGGACAGCTGGAGCAATGCCTTGCCAAGGGGATGAGCTCCATTATCAGTGGTGAGGAACTCGCTCTCCTCCAGAACATCAGCTCACATCTCTGGGTGCAACTGGCCAGACAGCTGCCCAGATTTAACTTCGAGGTGTGCAGCCTTACCCTCAGGAAGCAAAGCCCTGGTGGTAAGCATTCTGGTTCAGCATCCACCAAGTCCTCTGTCATCCTAGAAAGGCTGCTGTCTTCTGAGCAACTGCTACTATGGAAGGAGGAGTCCACATAATACATTACTGATCATCACTGGCACGCTTTGGCTTGAAAGCAAATTTTGGGGAATTACCTGCATGTGATTTAAGTCCATTAGGAAGGTGCCAGTAGGTGCGTACTGCTGTTTCACATATATAAATCACACATCAGCTACAGAGTCCCTGTAGCACGTAGTATAACTGCAAACTGTTCTTTGCCAACATGGCGAAGCACTGATATCAGGGCTCAAATGAAACAGCGTACGTTTTGCTGTTGATGTTCAGCCAATGAATTCTAAGCACATCAGCTATCACTGATAGCAGGAAATGCTATTTGGACTGCATGATAAATCCGGCTGGTAGAGTAAAGCAGAAAGCAGCATTAGGCAGCTGGGTCGCTGCCATATGTCACATCCAGACCATTTCTGTTGGAAGCTGGATCTCAGCAGGCTCATGATCTCCATTCTGTGGGTGTATCAGAGATGATTCAGAGGAAGAAAGCTAATGAAAAGTCCTCTGTGCAAAACACGGGACAGCACCCACAGCGAGGTGGCTTCTGATCTCTGAGCAAATGCTCCAATTCCAGCAGAAACAGTGGCTGCCACGGCCATAGCTCTGTGTTTGAGACTAAATGTGCGACACAGAAAACCGAGGTGCATGCAAAGAGGGAAGAGGTAACCCTGTATTTACATTTCAGGGAAGAAAGCAGGGCCCTGTTAATTTCCTGCAAAGATTTGGGACCTGGCACTTCAGAGACTCTGGGCTTCAAAGTCTCATCCAAGCATAGTCAGGGATGGAACCTCAAGTTCTCTGCTAATCTGAGCGGTGGCATTTATGGCATAGTGCTATGAACTTCATTTTAGGTTGATCTTCTCCCGCTTCTCTCACGGATGAAATGGAACCCATGAGAATTTGCTGTGATGGGCTTCCAAGTTTTCCAAGAGATCTCCTTAGATCGTCTTTGGTTTCTACGCACACCGGTGAAGCGTGAGCAACTAGAACTGGAAGGCTCCTCTGTAGCTGGAGAAACATAACTCTTGCCTTCTGCGAGGTAGAAGATATTAATTCACATCTTAAAGGCAGAGAACCTGTGAAGTCATCAGGTCTGATCTGACATATCAGCAGCTAGAGAATTTTGCCCTGCTATCCTATTTTAGCTTTATGCAAGTTATAGAGTTCATCTGGCGCCAGCTTGAAGCTGCTGATCTTTGTTCTGCCTCCCTCTACCAGCACCTGGGAGCTCCCGTCTGCAGAGGTGACTGTGAGGCAGGGAGCTCAACAGATCCGACCTCCCTTTATGGTCTCGCTTGCACTGAATTTTCATGCATCTCCCCACTTTCCTACAGGATTCAAGAGTAAGGACCCTGGAGCACTGAATCCAAACAGCTGCTAGCTTCTCCAGTACTAGGGTGGCCTTAGCTATGGCACATGGGATGCTAAAGAGGAGCAATCAGTAGATACCACAAATCCTTTGGGAACGTTCCTATCAAGTCTGCAATTTGTTATGCAGGTGGCTAACTTAAGATTTAAAATGTGGGCCAACCCTGGCTGAGCATTAAGAGGAGAGTTTCCTGAAGCATTAATTGAACAGATTAGCTTGAAACCAAAGGCATGAAAATTGTATGATGACAATCTGCTGCTACTCAGCGGCTTATTCTTTGGGTTTCCTAGGCAGTGCTTGTCTCTGATACTCACCCCACATGCTTGGCTTTGGGGAAAAAAAAAAAAAAAAAAGGCAGAAATGTTTTAAACTAGGCTTCCACAGCACATCTCAGCTTCAGCAGTGGGCAATGCAGTACAGCACCTTTTAATTGCAGTGCCATGAGCTCATAACTTATGAAAAGCTAAGCAAAATAACGGACTGCAGAAAGCCATCTCTCTCAAGCAAAATGAGAAAGGCTTATCCTGGTGTCAGGGACAGTGCACAGAGCAGGCTGAAGTCTGCAGGGAAACTGCAGAGGTGGGTATAAAGTGCAAGTCACATTAGCTTTTATTAATGTATGAATAATTAAATAAATGGGGCTAAGTTCAGGCAAACACTAGCAATGAATCTATATAGCCCACTTTAGCACAGAACTAAATCTCCATTCTGTGGGTGTATTGGAGATGATTCAGAGGAATCAAAGGTTTCAAAAGGTATTCATGCACCCAATTTCTGTCCAGGACTCACCCCCCGATTCCACTGTTCATTATGCCTTTAATGCTACCTGCCACTCCATAAACGCCGTCTTTCCAAAACATGCTTCAGGAATGTCTGAGAATGCTACTGAGCCACAGTGAAGCTGTTTTGATCCCATGAGATCAACACAGCTCACAAGGGAAATAAAAGTATTAATTACAAATCCTAAAAATCATTTAAGATACTTCTTCCTTTGTGTGCATGTGTGTATATATATGCTTGTGTGTGTGTATATATATATGCCTTGAGATCTCAAGCACAGACCCAAGACAATCCCTCCACACAGAGCTTTCTAAAACTCTGCTGCTGTCATTGTTTCTGACTAGTAATGCTCACAGACCACATTATATCAACACATTAAACCCAGAGACGCTGGGCAATTTTTGCCCTGTTTTGTGCCTTCTGAGTACTACAGTTGGAAAAAGAAAAAGAGAAGTGGGGGCAAAGGTACCATTCCTCATTTGGGGAAAAAAACATAAAGGAAGGCACTATATCTCCTTCTATGACAAGGTGACCCGCTTAGTGGATGAGGGGAAGGCTGTGGATGTTGTCTACCTGGACTTTAGTAAGGCCTTTGACACTGTCTCCCACAGCATTCTCCTGGAGAAGCTGCCTGCTCACGGCTTGGATAAGTGCACTCTGCGCTGGGTTAAAAACTGGCTGGACGGCCGAGCCCAGAGAGTGGTGGTGAATGGAGTCAAATCCAGTTGGCAGCCGGTCACAAGTGGTGTTCCCCAGGGCTCAGTACTGGGGCCGGTCCTGTTCAATATCTTTATCAGCAATCTGGATGAGGGGATCGAGTGCACCCTCAGTAAGTTTGCAGACAACACCAAGTTGGGTGGAAGTGTCGATCTGCTGGAGGGTAGGAAGGCCCTGCAGAGGGACCTGGACAGGCTGGATCGATGGGCCAAGGCCAACTGCATGAGGTTCAACAAGGCCAAGTATTGGGTCCTGCACTTGGGTCACAACAACCCCATGCAACGCTACAGGCTGGGGGAGGAGTGGCTGGAGAGCTGCCTGGAGGAAAAGGACCTGGGGGTGTTGGTCAACAGCTGCCTGAACATGAGCCAGCAGTGTGCTCAGGTGGCCAAGAGGGCCAATGGCATCCTGGCTTGTATCAGGAATAGTGTGGCCAGCAGGACCAGAGAGATGATAGTGCCCCTGTACTGGGCACTGGTGAGGCCGCACCAGTATGTTTGTCTACATGTTCCATTTTCAAAGCTGTTGTCTCACCAATTGTTACTCACTAGCCAGGTTCAATCTACATCAGAAAAAGGACTACTCAAACTAGGACGAGACCTTTTTTACTCTAGCAAAACAGAGGACCTGGCAGGTTTCAACTCAAGAAGCAAAGTACTACATAGTCACCAAGAGGAAAACCCCCGGGGACGGCAAATAATGCAGGCACCTAACACAACACGATTTTTTTCTGGTGATCAGCGGCAGCCTAATGAAGTGGTCAAGCAGCATTTGAAAAGAAAAAAGATCACTTCCAAAAACCAGCTTCCTAGCATGTTTGCCTCTTTTCTTTCTGTGTGTTTTATTGCTCGCAGTCTGGGTTCTTCTCCCTTTCTTTTGTTTCGATTCCACAGTGCAGGGGAAACAGTGGATTCATCACCTCAGTTCTACTCTACCTATACCTCCTGAGAAAGGTTTTAAAGGGCAGAAAGCAGAGAGGAGGCCTAGGCTAGGAAAAGTAGCCAACTGCTTTAATAAACACTTCTTTTTCTCCCCCTATTTAATGCACTATCAGGTGGTATTTTCAATTTGCACATAGTATTTTTAATTTGAAATACAGGGAAACCCTACTTAATGGCCACCGCTATGGAAAAAAGTAGCAAATTGATTCCTTAAGGGAAATTAAGTGTGTGTGGATTAAAACTTTATAAACCACTTCACAAACATTTCACCACAAGTTTATTTTTTCCTGAAACAGGAGCGTTTAGCTGCCACTGCTATTACAGCTGTGAGCCTATAATTCTAGTTCTTGATGTAGGGCTTGGAAATTAGGATTGTTGAGATCACATGCAAAAGAATGACAGCAGTTTTCCTTGCCTCATGGGGTAAATCTATTTGTTGAGATTTTTGCCACTTCATAGAATTCTGCCACTGAACACAAGAAAGATTTGAAATAGCAATACAGGCAAAAACTGAGCTGCCCATCAGCAAAGCTGACATTCCTCTTGGCATACAGGTCATAGCACAGGTTCTACCACAACACAACCAAAGAGAATGCACTTAGGCTTTGAAATATTTTTTTCCTAACATCAGTATCAGCAGCCTTTTCTTCATCTTCTCGAATCTTGAAAAGCAATGAAAAAAGAAGAGAGAAAAAATAGATACACAGATTATATCAGAACAGACACAGTGATCTGGGAGAGGAAAACCTTATTTATGTAAAAATGGCCATCTCAGAACAAAGAACAAAAACTAAGATATTTATATTCATGGACACATCTGAGTACCCAACAAAGCATGAGTACAGGACTCTTATTTGCATGTCTGCAATATATTAGATATTGAACATTTAATGCCAAAGGTAGCGTCCCACATTTATGCACCACATAAAATGACTTGGTGTCAACAGTTCTCAGACCTGTCTGTCTGTCTTCAGAGCTGTGAAACCACAAGCCATGCCCACATCCAGCCCATATGAGCACACTACATATCCTTCTCTTTCCTCCTCCATGTATTCTGTGCCTCAAAACATTCACTCCTGCATCTTATGATAAATTTTGTTGAAAAAGTCTTCAGGCATGGCTGTCCCCTCCACTTCTTATAGTGCCAGGTGTCACAGGGCTCTCCTTATGACTGCAGTCTGCAAGTATCAGTATGATGCAAATAACCTAGTAACAGTGCAGTAGGAATGAGTAATATTCAGTCTCTCAGCACTCTTACCTCTTTACCACCCATGGCTTCAAACATCTTCTCTAGCTGCACCCTCAGCTGTTGGATGTTATTCATCAGGATGCAGGGCTGAAGGGACAAAAGCAGGTGCCTGTTACTGCTCAGGGTGCCAACACATTTTCACCAGTGGTACAATCTGTGCCTCAAGACCCTTCCCCAAGTACCACCAGATCTGAGAGTCCAATAGGAGGTAGGGTATGCACAGATTTCAGCATTCAAACCTAAAAAAGACAAGTCATTTTTTTTCTCCAGCTTGGAATGGGATGGCCCAGATCAGGGAGATCTCTGCTGTTGTGTTTTTCTCCTCAGTTTTATCACAGAGAACTAACTGACAAGACATCAGTGTTAGGACAATGCCCAACTCTCCGCAGCTCCTGCCATGCCCTGCAAGAGTCCAAGCTCTGTCACCTTCAAACTCTTAATGCTGCACTGTACTATTGTGAATGGTGTACATCCCAGATCCGAAGGGGAACTGCTAACCAAAGCTGCATTCGGAGACACATCTGGGTCCTGCCAGGCCAAGCCTGAGCGCAACAGCCAAGGGCAGCCTGAGCAATAGACTCTTCCCTCTGCAGTTGCATCCCCAGTACAGGTGTAGGAGATAGCAGAACCAGCATAGGACAGACCCAGGGTTCAAAAATGTAAGGCCCTGTTTTATGCAATACACAGAATTTTACTGAATTCTGGATTAAACAGCAAGATAATTAGATGGAGACAACAGTAAACAGAGTGCTGCTAAGTACCAGATCTACAGAGCAATCTGTGCCCATTTTTTATTTTTTTTTAATTACCTCTGTGACACACAACTCTGACATGCACAGTAGAAGTTAATTTCAAGGGGACCTGACAGCCTCCACTCCCTGCAGATCACCTTCAGGACCTACTTTTGTTTTATGGCCAAGCCAGAATTCAATCCGCAAAAGCATATGAATCCTCATAAAAACAATACTGAAAATATTTACACCATCAACAGGGGCAGGTGCAACGTGAAAAACTTGGATTCATCAGGACAATTATGTGATTCCTGAGGGCAGAAGAGAAGCTCAGCACGACTCACCAGTTTCTCCTTGGAACAGTAGGACTGGAAGCTCTTGGAGAGGATGTCAGCATACTGCATCAGCACTTTCCCAATAGTCTGAGAAGACAAGATGTGAGCACTGTTACTTGTCCTCTATCACTGCAGGAGAGCTCCAGAAAATAAAATGAAAAAAACATCATGCTGTTTTGCATCCCACTAAGGGAAGATAAACAGCTGGATGTTGAGGGTATTACCTTAGCAAACCTCCTATTATAATGAGCAACAATGACAGGGTCTGGGCACTCCAGCTTTTTAATGATCTCAAAGCTCTGATTGAGCTGGGTGAAGACGTCCACCACTGAGCAAGAGAACAGAGCATGCTCGGATGTTTGCTGGAACTAAAACAGAAGTACAAAGAGTCATTCTCAAATGAAAAGATTTGAAATACACCTATTTCATGGGTGTCTCCATCATCTGCTGTACTGGAGGCAGGACAACTTTACCAAAACCTACTTCTTCCTCAGAATTAGTCAAAAGCTCTCCAAAAGGCCGAGAGGAGCTAAACAGCCAATTCTATTGGGTTATAAGTTCACTGTCTTTCACCAACTATGACATGACAAGCACCAAGGAAGTGCAGCATGATGCTGAGACCTTTAATGAAATGCATGGCTTGCCTGTCAGTTAATAAGGAAAGAAGGAGAGAGTGAAGAGGTTTTTTTAGATTTTCTTAAAATTTAGATATTAAAGAGAATGCTTACATTAGCATCACAGACTGCAGTGCCAACAGTCACTGAACAAACGGGAAGGCTCTTGCTCTCCACCGGGAATACTCAGCAAATTAAGAATAAGATTACTCTGTCAGTGGATCAAGGTCACATTCTCACTGCATGACTAGAGTACATGCAAAGTGCCTTATATTTCAATGACCTCTCACAAACACAGAGAGATGAGAGAGCACCAAGCCACTGTCTGACAGACTAACAGCAGCAGAACAGAACAGACATAAATGAGTGATATGCACCTTGCTATTAAACAGCTCTCTGTGACTTGTAGAGAAAAGTCCTAAAATAAACGAGCTTCCCATTTGTTTAGCAAGCAAAAAGGGCTGCATCCTCCATCTGTATGACAGCTGAATTTACAGTGTTGTTGTTTGGTTCTGGGCACTGAAGGATGGAGTGCCAAGCCCTCCACTCAGAGTGACCTACATACCCCATCTTTTTTATCTCTCTCCAGAGCACCATGCAGGAATTCTAAGGAAACATCTTCATTTTCATCCAGCCACTGCATCACAAACTGCTCAAACCACCTGCAGGAGGGACAGGAAAGACAGCAAGTTACAGCAAGAAACAGAGCACCCCAACACGACTCAGACAGTGCTGCTGTTTCAGCAAGCCTTGTGAAAGTTTGCCACTGCTAGATATCTGAATGCTGTTATCTGTGTGTGCAGCCAAAGTTCCCCAAAATACTCCTACCTGTACACAAGCTACCAGTGAGCAGGGGCTGTACCATCACTTGGGCTGGACAAGCAGAACACAGCCCAGCCTCTGCGGATTGTTGGTCCTGTGCTGGTTCTGTCCTCCTCCCATCTCTCCTCTTTCTTTACACCTTCCCCTTTTTTCCCCTTGAGCACCACATTTAACTTTGCATCATCTCAGAGCACTTTGTCTTTTCCTCCCATCACCCATGTGCCAAACAGGACAAGGGAGACCTCCAATACCACTATCTCTGCATGCTAAGAGAGACAGCACACTGTCCTGTTGCCCATTTGTGTCTATCATCTTCCATGCGAGAGCTGCAAATGAGTATAAAGGGAGGAAAAGACATGCCTGTTTTCCAGGGCCCTTCAGCCACTTTATCTGCAGATACAGACATATTCCTGGAGTGCCAGGAAGGAGAATCAAGGCTAGTTGTTTTCTCCACTTTAATCCTGCTCTCCCTTTCCTTAGGCCTTCTCTAGAACACTCTCCCACTTCTGTGGGCTGCTGATCTCACTATGAAGATACTTGAGTAATGTTAACTTCTGGTGACAGCACGGTACATCTGCTAGGGCTTGCAGGACGCTGGCCAGCCCTGTAAGCAGCTCTTCACTGTTTTCTTTTGAAGAAGCACAAACTTAGTTCATGTTAAGTGCTGCACCAACAGCCTTGGAGCACAGTAAAGTCCCCAAACCAGGCAGGTCCTAGAAGCAGGATAGCAAAGTTTGTCTCTGTTCCTTCCCCTCACTTAGGAGGATAAGCTAAATGGTAGAGCAGAATTCAAGAAGCTGCTGAAACAGCCCCTGCTGTATCTCAGAGAGATGCCTTACAGGAGGTGGTGTCTGGAGGTACCTCCTGCACTGAACAAAAGGTTTCTACGCAACCCCACCTTGGCCAAATAGGCAAGGTGAGAAGCGGCTTCGGTGATGGGATCTTACAGCTGGTCATCCCTCTGGTCTCTGCTCTGTGGAACATATCCACACAGTACAAAAGCTGGGGGGTGGGTGGGGAGGTGTTGTCTGTATTTAAGCAACAACATAGCACTTACAGCTTCATTTAAATGTCTGTCTAGGATTTGTTGTGTGCAAGTGCCAACATACTGCAGCTGAAGCAAATCTTAATTTCAAATATTACTAAACAGCATTCATGAATAAGGGAAGAAAGTGCCCATGTGTGATTTTGGTCCATACAAAAGATTATTTTATGAGCTTCACAGAGTACAGCCTCCTCTAAACAGGCAGCTGTGTTCATACAGATTGTGCTAATTATGGGCTGAGTTTGCAAAGAACATGAAAGCATGTGCCAGACATGAGAGGGAGATCAAGAGCAAATTCACAGACAGAGCATACTACATAGCCTTAAATACTCTCTGCACTTTGAAATATAAAGCACATCAATGCTAATATTGGAAATTGTAACTGACACAGTGTTAAATGCCAACAGCAACCTGTCTATGCAGCCCTATTTAATATAGACAGCAGCAGCGGAACATTGTCACAGACATATGGACTTCCTGCGTTCTGGAAAAATTCCTTTTGAGTGGCACTTTGGGCTCCTAAAAGTCAGCGCATTTCAGAGTCTGCCACAAGCTTCTCAAGCTTTCACAGTTTTATTATGAATTACAATAGCATATTTTAAAGTGACAGCTCAATCCTTAGATGAGAACTCAGGCAGTTTTCAAGGAAGCAACTACACATCTTCCACCTCTTTCACAGTTCCCAGGCTGCAAGTTCCTGACTGCTTCCTGTGTCATAGGTCCATGCACAGGGAACATTACTTGTTTGTGCCAAAAGCCACAATTTTCGCTCTGAGAAGTAGAACTACTTCCTGTGTATCATTCATCCTTAGCTACTGCACCATATCCATAAGAAAGGGCCATTCACTGTTGACAACAGGCATTGCCCGTTTTTATGGCTACTGTATGTTGACATACAAAATCAAGTGCATAGGTATTTTACTGTCTTACCACACTGTCTAAACAAAGGTGGTAAGGAAAAAGATACTACTGGGGGGGTGGGGAGGGGAATTACCACCACCTCCCCCGCAAATAAAAAAAGGCACTACCTCCAGAAAGAGGTTAACATGAGTGTTTAAGTGCAAAGTCAATCATTTGGATCAAGTCAGGAAATTCTGTAACTACATATGCAAAGCCAGCCTCAACTTTGTCCTTCATTGGCTAGCAGGAAAACACAAGAGAGGTAAATAATCTGTAAATACTTCCAGTCCCCGGGCACATTCAGGACCAAAATGTTTTCTGAGCTGTAACACAAACCTAGAGTTATCTTAGGCCAAATACCCCTTACAGGGTTTTACTATCAGGTCTTAGGCTGCTGAGCAAGTGAGGGGGGACTCTGACGACTACAAAGGCAACACATTCAAAAAGACATGCAAAATTATCTAGCACATGAACTAATACAGATAATCTGATTTCATGCAGAAATAGCTTCCAAATGTTGTTACACAGCAAATATCTTCTTCCTCATCTGCTTCAATTATTGATCGAGAAGCAAAGGCCACGATGACTCAGGCACCAGCACACAAGGGGGAGGCTCATGGTGCTGCTTCAGAGACCTTCTGTGCTTGCAGGGGTCAGCACAGCCTGACTCGAGGCGGCACAGCCAGCCTCGCCAAACCAGGTCTGCACAGAATATGCCTCAGTCCTGCCTGCCGCGAAGGGGAGCGGTGCTTTGTGACTAAAGGAAAGTTTACCTATGCTGGTTGCACAACAGTAACGTAACACAAAAGGCTGCAATTTCAGCTTGGCTGTGAGCCTGGCTCCTGTGGTCTCAGACTTTACAGGTGAATTAATCTTGTTCATTTGCTGTGTTGATGCATGTGGGCACCCAGTGAACATCCTGTGGGCCTTGGCAAGCGCAGAGGCAAGAAGGCAGGCAGGGTTTCAAAGAGCAAAAGAATAAATACTATGTTTGATGAAGTGAGCCAGAAGAATAAGACGGGATTTCAAAGGACAGAATGCCTTCCCCCACCAGAGAAGAGGTAGTCTCCAGTACAGCTACAATACTAGCTGCATGTTAGCATCAGTATTAAAACAAAACATAGAACACTTCTTTACAGATCTAAAAAGCTAGGGTTTTTTGGAAACTGACACTGGCAGCTTTTTTAGCTGGCAGCTAAAGAGAGAGGAAGAGAGGAAGTTTTGAAGATCCACTCCCAGCTATGTTGCTACTTCAGTTTCAGCAACTGCTGCTGAATTTCAGAAAATAAGGGGAGCATAAAAACTTCAGCTTCAATACTTTGGAGCCTTCACTTCACTGAATCATATCTCAAGGCTACCAGAAACATGGCTTCTCATAGTTTCAACACGAAAAGTTTGTGGATAGCCTCTTGTCTGTTGAGTGGGCAGACAACTCAGCTGTTCTCTGGACAGCAGCAATTTGGTTTCATCTAAAGAGTTTACTGATGTGCAAACCTAATGCATGGACTCCTTTGTTTAAAGAAGCTTCAAGACTAAAAATACTTGTGATGAAGCAAATCAAAGGACAAGAGCACATTGCCGTAATTGATATCAAGGGGCTATTTCGTGACAGGTGAAGGTTATGGTTGAAATAAACATCACCTGTGTCTGACAACGTGGCTATTGTACTAAAGTACAAGAGTGAAGTAAACAAAGCCAGCGGCTTCAAATGTACATGAGCACTGAAGCTCTACCACAAAGGCCAGCAGAGCAGAACAGCCTGCAAAAGACTGCAGAACGCAACGGAGCATCATTATCCTGATTACACAGGAGAAAAAGAGAGATTAAGAATATCTGATGGCTTGCCTGAGACTGCACTGACTCAGAGGCACAGCGAAGAGAACGGGGCTTTGCAGACTGTCACTCCAGCACCCTATTCACTGAGTTAATGCCTCTTGCTGACCTGATTTGTTAAGCAAGGCCCACAGCCCAAGCTGAGCAATTACACCAACTGCCTGAAGTCTTATTAGTATGCAGCTAGCACCAGGCCTGAGGGACTGCGTGCACCGCAGGATGGGAAAAGAATTCAAAATGCCGAACTGGAAACACAGACCAAGCAAGATGTTGTTTTGTTTTTGTTTTTGTTTTTTTTTTTTCCCCCCAAGAGGGGGAAAAATGCAAAGTGCTGCATTTCAACAGCAGTGACCAGGATGGGAGGAACAGCTGGGACACCCTGTTGAGGGTGCCTGGGGGCTGGTTTGTGGCCCGCTGGAAGCATCACTAGTCAACAATACCACTGAAGAAAAACAATTTAAAAAGGCTGTTATCATCCCAGCGTGCGAAAGCAGCAGCACTGCCTGCAAGGCAATGCAAGGCAAGGTCTAGATGAAAGATCAGTATTTAACTCTGGGTGTTTAATGTCCAGACACAGACCAGCTGGAGAGAGGCGAGTAAATCTCACTTACTAGGAAAGCTGGGAACAAATGGGAACCAGCAGAAGACTGGGAAGGGACATGAGAAAAGCATTTTACTTTTGTAAAATAGGAACAATTTGTTCTCCATGCCCAGGCTGGTAGGACAGGATATAACACCTAAAATTGAAGCAAGAAAGATTTGGAGGGGGAAAAAGGGGAGTGTGTTAAACCCCCAAAACCCAGTGGAGGAGTAACAGTGAAGTACAGGGAGAAAAGCTGCTTGAAGGAGATGCGGAGCAACCATCACTGAAAGCCTCTTAAAACCAGGTACACACTGGTCAGAAACAACACACCTGCTCTTGCCTCAGGCCAAGCGTGGGACTTTAGCTACAGCATTCTCTCCAGGTTGCTCAGACAACTTTTTGGGCTCATAAATCTTCTTCAGGTGTGAAATCTACTGCTGCTCTTTTAAAGTTAAATAAAAGTTGCAAACAATCGCTTAGAGCTTAAGAGAGACTGCTTATCTGATGTTTCCAACTAAACCACCTGGTCTTAATAAAAAAAGAAAACATTACCTTTACTTACAAATCCTGTTGTGTGTGTATACATACGACATTCATACACACAGACATGCATACAGTACATACAGATAAACCTGTACCTATTAATACAAGAATGTAAGCATACATCCATAAGTCTGCTGTTCAAGAATTGACGAAAGCCCACACCGCAGGCACAAAGTGGCTTAAAGACTGTCCATGCCATTGCTAAAGCATTTGAGATCTTGGGAGATACTGTACAGTAAGGGATTTAATTGTGTCAGGGACAGTGGCACAGAACACCAGAGGGGACAAACATGCACATAAACACAGAAAATCAGGACTGAAGAAATGGTGTATCATGAAGGCAGACACAGGAGAACTAACTGACTACCCTCAAGGTAACACAAGCAGATGCATAGTGGGGATTTACTACAGGAGACATAACACACTCACGCTGGATATTCAGGCACTTTTCCCTTGAAGGCAGGCAGATCACGCACATATTCGTTGTATAGCCATTTCACTTTGAAGTGTAAATTCATATAGTCTGCACTTTTACACAGTCTGTGCTTCTCATGCTCTGTAAGGAAGGAAAAAAAGTAGTTAGGTCTGAATTCACTACTGTAAGTGCATCAGGCTCAGTAGGGTCTTGTAAAGCATGTCCACAGTATGCAATGGTTCTGAGGATGAAGCACCTATAGAGCCACAAAATCTTCACGACGCAGGATTTTGGCAGCAGACAGGGGTTCTTGGTGGGTGACTGCTGGGGCTCTGGAGTTTATTTCTGTAGCTCCAATTAATACTTCCATTTGTTAAAGACTTTTTGGTTGTCAAAGCAATAAAAATAGAGCAATCTCTTATGGCCTTTCCATTTAACATATGACAGTCCAGATTTCATCTTTGCAGGAAGCAAATCAAGGAGAGCAAATCTGTTCATGCTTGGATATAAACAAAGGCAATACCAACATGTTATGCTACATCCCCTAAGAGAAAGAGTAGAAAGAATCAAGTTCTTTAGAGTTTGACAGTGTGAGCCACAAGCAAGTTCAAGCAAGCTACACCAGAGCTGGAGCTTTTCCTGACACCCAGTTTTTGAGAAACTCATGACACTTCTCTTCCAGAAGACAACTGTTTTCTTATTTGTATTGCCTTCCTGAGCACAGTCCACTGAAGCAACCCATGGATGTCTACCTGCTACCGAACCTCTTCCTCCTGCCAGGTTTCATTACGTTTTTGTACCCAGGCTATGTCGAGACAATGCAGTTCCTCCCTGCGTAACGCATGTACCTCCACAACACGACCCTTCCCACAGACGTACGCTGCTAAAGCACTTGCCATACTCAGACCTATGTTTCTGCAGAGATCATCTCCCTAGACCACCACTCCCCTTTCTCTCTCATGAAAAACGTAAGCTCCACATCTTTGCTCTCGAGGCCCTTCACACCCTCCATCCATGCTACCATCTTTCAGCAGCTGACTCCCACCTCTGATCAGCCCACAACCCCTGTTTTTAAACTACTTGTTAAGTTCTCCCAAAAGCATCTCAACGCTTTCTCCCAAGCCAACCCTCATGTGTTTACACAGGCAGCTCCTTCTACTGCACTGCTTTTCTTCAAAATCCTCCTTGAAAAGCATACAATTAATTCCTTTTTCGTGATGCTAAGAGGACTCAGCAGCTGGCTTTTGCCTGCACTGCGATCCTGAATTATCACCCGACAAACTCTGCACCACCACTCCCCTGTGCCGCCTGTCCGTATCCATCTCTTTCTTTTGCCAAGCTTCAACAGCACGAATACACTTTGCGTCAGGCTGCTTTGTTCACTCTAGCACCACAGCAAGCTGCTACCTCATGACTACAGTGTGAGAGATGAGACTAAAACATACATGATTTTGGCTTAGACTGAGTTTGTGTTTTTTCCCCCAATATTTGACTTCAGACTCATCTTCCTACCTTTTATGTGGTAACCTCATTATTGAAGTAACTTTCCAAGGGCATCACTGCTGACATGTACACAGGATCCAACTATGCCGAAAAGTGTAAGTCTTTCTCTTAACTTTGAATGGCCTTTATCTAGGACTTTCATACTAGTATCCATTAACTGGGCAGGTATATACACATGTGAGCAATTCACGCTACAGATATTCATCAGAAGATAACGTCTTAAAGATGTAAAATGGCCCCTGCTTTCTAATCATTTACCTGACAGACAAGCTTATCTTACAATATCATCATCTATTTTCATGTAAATGTGAATTCTTGCAACTATTTCAAAACATTAAGAAACTTCCACATCTCTCTTGAAGCTTCAAAAGCATGCACTAGAAGAAAGGCCAAATAAATTATGAATTATCCAACTGAAAACACAAAAACCAAGGAACTTTTCATGCATAATTATTCCATAAGCCTTGTCAGCTCCCAAGCAGTGGAACACTCCAGTGAGTTGTTTGCAAACCTCTGTAACAGTGTAATACAGATTTCCTTCTAATCCACATGTAGCAGATCCACACAGATACACTCTCAAAAAAAAAAAAAAAAAAAAAAAAAAAGAAACCCAACCTTTGTTTTAAAGAAATTAAAATGCCCAGTATCTGAGACAGATAGTTCATAGGGGTGATGGTTCGATAGACAAATTACATGTGCTATTTCACATGTACTATGATACATTACTCTCCACAGTGAATTTGCTGGTATCAGAGCCAAGGGAAGTCCATTCATTTTTTACATTAATAAATCTAGTATCCTTCTTGAGCGCTAAGGAAGTATGAGCATACTCAGTGTCTGAACTGCCGACCTCCCTCAAAAACAACCACAGAAGAAAATGCAAAGCTCTCTCTGCAGATCTAAAACTGGAAACAAACACAGCAATAACCGTGCCCGCTTAGCTGTCTGCGAGAGCGAGGAAATCAATGGACAATTATAACTTCATTAACTTTGATACGTGCTGCCACCCAGGTGCTGTTCCCACATGGGGAAAACGCTGTTCCTGCAGAGGGAAGGTCTGACTTGGAAGTAAAAAGGACTCAAATCAGATTTATCTCCTCAAAATTAAGCAGTGCACTAAAAGCAAGCAATTCAAGCCTTTTTCTGTTTTTTAGGACATTTAAAACACTACTAAGTTGCAGAAGCAGGAGACACAAATCAGCCACAGAAGCATAAGCCTAAGGACTGCCACTAGGACTGCCTAGCCATCTAAGCAGTAAAGGAGAGGCCTGACACCAAGGGGATAAAACTACAGGAAAGTAAAAGAAAGAAGGAGAGGTCTTACCACCATAAAAGAGAACTTTACGTATGCGAAAGAAAGGTGGGGCTTGCAACAGAGAAAAGACAAAAGTGAACTATAACAGCTCGAACATGCTGGAGGTCAAAGAAAGCCAACAAAGCCCCCAGACCCCCCCATCCCCAACAGCTCGTACCATCTGCCTTCCCCCTCCAGTGGACCCTGCACAGTTTTGATCAGCTGCTGTCTTTGTAAAGGGAAATGTTTAAGAGCACTTGAAGGTGACATGGAAACAGATCAGCCAGAGGTGTACTTTGAAAACCAATTTTAGAAAAAGTAAAGCGAAGAGCATGGGAGCCATCAGTCTTAGCACATTTCTGTTCTGCTTTATAACCTGCTGGCTTTTAAAGAGCTTAGCGGCAGCAACAGTGGAAGAGTGCATAGATATTTTGCAGCAGCTCCTGTGTTTTATCCTGAAAAGACCACAGAGTTCTGTTAAGTCTCTCACATTTCCTCGGCAGATTTCATCTGCAAACAGTCTCCTCCAGAGAAGAGCTTTTAGGGTCACCGAGGGTGTATTATTAAGGCATTAATAGGGAACTGCTTCCTAGCAGCACACTTTCTAGTGTCACGTCCAGTTCTATTTTTCAGGCAGAGGACAGGACCTCCACCACATCCTTAATCCGTGGATTTTTTTTCTTGATCATCAGCCTGCTTTCCATGGCTTAAATTCTAGCAAATAATACTGAATTTCTGCAAAGAAACTCTAATAGGTACTGAGGCTGTTGAGGCGTTAACGCTTTAGACAGCTGGCATCTGTGCGTGCATCTGATCCCCCTCCCCTTATTAGAAGTGAGAATGTGGCAGCATGATTTATTTCAATCCTGCCCGCCAAGACTACTCAGTCTCTCCTCCTATTAGAGATGCTTCCAATTTACAACTCTCCTAACGCTGATGCATCCAAAATAAGATGAACCATTGATGCCAAGGATGACATTGATTTTCTATTACTGACTTTTAATGTCTTCCTAGTAAAGGAAGACCAGAAGCCCTCTTTGCTTGGAGAGTTTGTGCTTTCTGGGTCACAGAGGTTTCAGAGAGGACAGCAAGAAAACTAGTAACTCCAGTAACCAGTGGGCTTACAAGGAGGTTATCCAGCTGCTGCTCACTGGCCACCATCCCAGAGGTGGAGCTAACTGTATGACTTGGAAAAAGCATCCTCTATGCTACAGTGACTCCAGGGTAGCATCATCTTGCCAGCCAAGTCTGGGTCACACGACATGTCTATCTGATCTGTTTTACTCCTGGGTTGATGGGGAACAAGGGATACTTCTCAATGCCTCGTCCTGTACTGCCTTGGCCAGGGAGGGAAGGGAAGGGCCAGGTCTGCTGTTCATGGTGCGCTGAGCTGTCACCGCCTTGGGGGAGAGAGAAAACAAAACAAGCTGGGCAGATCCTGGAGCTTCTGCTGTGTCTCAGCAGCTGAGTCTCCTTAGGGGAGAAGAAGGCATAAGATAGGTGTGCAATTGCCCTTGCTTTCCAGCAGCCAAGCACACTGCTGCCGTGACTATTGCTACCAGTTGCTGAACATATTTGAAATAGAAAATAGGTGTTTCATTTTTATGACTTGAACATTTTACACATTAACTAACTTTACACATTACACACTAACTAACTTTACACATTAACTAACATCTAACTCTTCAGATGGTGCCCAAAGGACACATGATGCAGCATCCACAGGCTAGCAAGAGTTCTGGTTCTGAAGCCCCTAAACACTGTATTCTAAGTATAAATTAGTATTTATACACTGCCCTGCACAGGCTACACATTGCACATGGGGGTAAGCGCCATCTGGGAGAGGCACGGTTAGCTGCCACCCATGGGGAAAGAGGAGAACAACTCATGCAGCCAGGCACTGCTCTCCAACTCAGAGAAGCCATCTACCACCTGAGCCTCCCAACTCTCTTCCACCGGAGAGCAACGTGGAAGCATGAGGCTGGAAGGAGGGAAGGGGCAGTTTCACATAGCCAGGCCCGCGCTCTTTCTACACCAAAGCCATTGCATGGCCTTTAAGCTAGAAGAAAATTTACTACCACTGCAGAGCATAAGGGCCAGAGACCCTGAATCATCACCCCGGCCAGGAGGGAAGGAATAGAGCCACACATGAACTAGAGCTCTGACCTCACCAGTTATTCTCCATCAGATGCTATCTACAGCTTAATGCCTGGAACCCAGCAAAGACTGTCTCACCCAGAACTGCTCAGGCAAAAAACAGCTGGAGTGACTAGCCAGAACAGGATTCTCCTAAGCAGTGCATGCCCTCCATTTCTGCAACAGCAGTATGGTCTTCCACATCTTCTTTGCAGATCTGCTCATCACTGGCATAAAACTACAGGACACTAAAGCTAATATTAGCAACTACATCCAAAGTGGTAAAACTACAGGTAGCAAATGAAAGTCTTTGCCTACTCACAACTATAAACTCTACTAAGGAGCATGAACTTACCACTTGGTGAGGTGAATGAGCTCATGTTATCCAGGACTTAGGAACAGAACATAAGGGAAAACACCATGAAGAAAGTTAGGAGCAAGTATTATACTCTGGGTTCATGTGCACGTATCTCCACAAAACAGATTAGCTTTTGTTGCAGAAAGCTCCTGATGCATACAGATCTTGGAGCACACCAGAAAATGTATCCAGGGATTACTCCACAAACTGGCAAAGGCAGGAATAAGAAACTCTTGGTGTAGTTAAACTGGTAGAGAAATTAACAACTCAAACTGAGAAATGACAGAGCCAGGAGCTGAGGACAGTAAATCTAATCATCATCCTTCACATCACTTAATCTGTTTCCTTTAATCCCTTTTTTCCCCTCATTTAAAAAAAAAATGCAGCGAGCTAATCCAATCATCTGTATTTAAAATACATGTAGTCTGGCCTGTAATTGAATTATTGTGGAGCTTGTTATAAAGGTTATCTTCATAAGTTTCTGGAGAGCAAAGCAGTGAGGAATCACATTTGCCTCAAATAGAATTTTGCTCCCTGAGGATTTCTTGAATATATATTTGGAAGAGACACACACCAGCACAGACTCTATCATTGTTCAATACTCCTGCAGGACTTGCACAGCTAGAGTACAAATACATGTACCATGCAGTTTTTCAGCTTTCGTTCAAAATGCAAACCCTTTCTCGTCCATCATCTGTCTTTGTGTCAACTTTTCTCACCAAGAAACACTTTGAAGAGGGATGCTCTTTCAGCAAGTACTTGCTGTGCACTGATGAACTCACGGGTGGAAACATTATGCCAATCCTTGTCTTAAGAAGCTCACAAGCATCCAGAAGGATGTCAGGAAAAGTTAAAGTAAGCCCAGATTCACCAGGGAGGAGAGAATCAAAGGGGACACGGTATGAGATGTAAACAGAGAAAACCTGGGAGGCAAAGTTAACTTGGGCACTGGCAATGAAACAGAGCCATGCAAAACAGTCTCACACTCTGCCCCTGCTCCAGCGTGGGGTCCCTCCCACGGCAGACAGTCCCCCACGCACTGCTCCAGCGTGAGCCCTTCCCAGGGCTGCAGTTCCTCACGAACTGCCCCAGCGTGGGTCCCTTCCACGGGGCGCAGTCCTTCAGGAGCAGACTGCTCCAGCGTGGGTCCCCCGCGGGGTCACCAGCCCTGCCAGCAAACCTGCTCCAGCCTGGGCTTCTCTCTCCACGGGGCCACAGGTCCTGCCAGGAGCCTGCTCCAGCGCGGGCTTCCCACGGGGTCACAGCCTCCTTTGGGTATCCCCTTGCTCCAGCGTGGGGTCCTCCAGGGGCTGTAGGTGGATCTCTGCTCCACTGCGGACCTCCATGGGCTGCAGGGGGACAGCCTGCCTCACCATGGTCTTCCCCAGGGGCTGCAGGGGAATCTCTGCTCTGTCGCCTGGAGCACCTCCTCCCCCTCCTTCTGCACTGGCCTTGGTGTCTGCAGGGCTCTGCCTCTCACGTATTCTCACGCCTCTCTTCTGCTACAATTGCTGTTGTGCAGGTCTCCCCCCTCGCCTTCTTAACTATGTTCTCCCAGAGGTGCTACCGCTGTCGCTGATGGGCTCGGCCTTGGCCAGCGGTGGCTCTGTCTTGGAGCCAGTGGCCTTGGCTCCATCAGACACAGGGGAAGCCTCTAGCAGCCTCTCACAGAAGCCACCCCTGTAGCCCCTCTGCTGCCAAAACCTTGCTGTGCAAACACAATACACAGTCAAATTCACACACACAACCAGTAACCTTTTTGCAGCTGCATTTTGGATGCAACAGGGAAAAGGAACCTTGGGAAAGTCAGCAACTAGACCTGGAGAGATCCAGTTCTCATGGCTGCTGGGAAAGGAGGAAGATACAGCACTTTCAACATATAGAAGAGCAAACTGCATTATAAATTCCTGAGGGTGAGTGCACAGGGGTAAGTAAGGACAAGGTGGAAAGAGGAGCCAAAATGGTTGCAGGATCAAACAGTTTCTAGGGAAAGTGAATATGAAGTTATCACAGTTGCCTTATCTCTATGCATGAGCAAGTAGTGACAGTCACTATAAAAGAGACTCTTCAACACAGTTAGTAGGTCTTAGTCCTTCTTCCCAGTGTCTGTTCTTACATCAACACGACATCACAAGACAAAGGCACTGTGGGGTACAAGCATATACAAAAAGTTCCTAACACAGAAGTGAGAACATTTCATCCAGACCTGCATCCTGCTGAGTTCAAGCCTAGAGCTGGCAAAGGGCGTCCCCCCCCAGCACAGTCTCTACCCCTGTTGTGTTGACTAAGAAATAGATGGAGTCAATCTTCTTCACTTACAGAGCAACCCCACAGACTGTTCCCGAAGAACAAAATGCAGGAAACTCTCTTAGCTGGCAGAAGTTTTTTTCTAGCAGTCTGAAGTAAGAGCCTAATAGGCTGTCACTCCTGTAAGTCAGTTTAGATCAAACTGGGGGGAAAATGGATTGAGCATAATTTTGTGAGTGACCAAAAGCAGTAACTTGGCTTGGTTTTGGAATCTGAATACAGCTAGCATGCCGTAGGCAGCACTGGCCCTTCTCTTTTATCACAATATCACGTTACAGATGATCATAAAGCCTGACCCTGCAAAATACTGGGAAAACAACTGCTACCACAGCTGCAGAGCCAGTGGGAGCTGGATGCTCTCTAAGCAGCTGATTACATTGTGAAAATGAGTTTATAGACCCAAAACCAAGTTCAGAAACTGTAATCAACCATCAGAAGAGTACTGCAAGTAGCAGAATTCCTTCTGGGAGCTTGCTGGGCTCTGCACGCCTAAGTCAGAAACAGTACAATTTCTCCTTTGCTAGGAGTCTGGTGGAATTATGCAAAGACGAATTCAAAATGAAGATGTCTGCAGGAGGATTTGTTCTAACAGCATGTTTCCACCAATGGTTTAGTCTGTCTATGCTGTATCATCCAGAGAACTACAGCCATGGCACAACCCAGTGTCCACCTACGTCTCCAGCCATTTTCTACCATTGTACATTGCAGAAAGAAGCTGCTGCTGATCTAAGCCATCGTATCCTCAGGCCAAAGTGAACTTCTGATTTCAAACCAGATGGGATGACAATAAACAGCTTGCAACACAGCCTGACACACAGGTCTAGGGCTCATGCAGATTTCAGCCGCAATTCTCACCCATAAAGCAGCTGCCCACAAACAAACCACTACAAATCCCTGCTCCAAACAGCCGTGCTGCTAATGTGCTTAAGCCCCATTTGCACCAAATGGATGGAGAATAAGAGATCAGCAACAAGTCGGCGGGCAGCAATGAGGAATTCTCTTACCTTCCATGGCATATTTCATATCCTGGGCAAAAAGACTCCACATCACCTCTGCGCTGATCTTCCCAACCGCAAGCTCCTGAGGAAACCTGCGGGGACATTTGGGAAAGGCTTTGGCATGTATCAGAGCAAAGGGCTCTTCTTTATTATGAGCTAAACTACAAGCTGAAAAGCACAACATTACAGATGCTTCCTTCACCCTAGATAAATGATTAGGTGGAAATTGGAAACCATGGACTGGACTCTGTGGCATAGATGAAATAACCTGAAAACATCACTGCTGTTGAGACTGGTTTTAACTCAAAAAGCCAGGCCCTGGATGTCTCTCCTAGAAGAGATGCATACAATAATTCTGGGAATGTGATCTCAATGCCCTTGCACCTTTTTCCCCTTTTCTGTCCGTATTGCCTTTTTTTATTTTCTTTTTTCCTAGGATTACTAGGCTGACAGGTGAGCACTAATCAGGTGTCCCTGCCATGTTAAATCAATGATCACTAGGGCATAATCCAGCTCTGCGTATAATACCTTGTCAGGTATCTCCCCCTCTCCCGCCCTGTGGGACTGCTGGAGGAGTATCCACTGCTTAAACAGACCGGTTTCAGGGTCCTTTCCAATGCTGTGCCAACCCCACCCAATGCAGTCTCCCAGTGCGGCACTGAACACCACGCTCCTCAATCACAGCGTAAGGCGGTGTCACCACGGCACCACTGTGTGCATTAATGTGCATCTCAGAACTGCTCAACATCAGAAAAAACCAAAAGAACTCTCACCCCATCAGGTGCCTCCCTGAGTTCAGGATTGTAATAATCAGGGTGTTTGTGCTCGAACGCCATCGTAACTGAACTTTTTGAAACTCTTCCATCCCAATCAAAAAGAGTTATTTATATAGACAGAGACAGATAAGACAGAAAGACAGACAGACAAGATAAGTACTTCTATAAATACACAAGTGACAGAAGAGATAGAAAGCAGTTTAACAAACAAAGCAGAGCACACAGAGACTAGCATTAGCCGTACAGGACATGGAAGATTCTTACTGATTCAGGACTGGGGTATAAGAATTCTTATCCTCTTCTATGATGGAAACTATCAAAGTGATGAGCTTGGGCCAGAAATCCAGGTTCCTGATGCTGGGGCCCTGTTCCTCAGGAGGAAGGTCCTGATTTTTGTTCTGGGAAGGAAGCCATAGGAAAATCAGTGTAAATTTAAAGGGGAAAGAAAAAGCTGACAAATGTAGATCACCATGTGAACTCCAAACACTAATTACCTGTGCACCCTTTCTTCTGAAGAGCTTAAAATTATTAGCGTCTGCTGGCAACTTGCATGATCTAATGCAAAACGCAGCAAACCATGTTGCTTACCAGTGGCCTCAAACCCAAATAATCCCCATTTTGTCATTTACCATGCCAAGAACAGGTCAGGCTCCAGGAGACCTGCCATGACATCATTTTCTCTAAGCTTGTTCTAAGCTTTTTAGGCACCTGGGCTGATGACTACATCCACGTTGACACACGGTGTGTGCATTACTGCAGAGTGGCCAGTAGAGCTCTCATGGATATGAGAACAGTTTGTGTCTAGAGGTACCTCCTAAGCCCAGTGCAGGACACTGGGTGCTAGAAAACAAGGTAAAATTTCACTGCTTGAAGTTTATCTATGCTAAAGACAGTCTTCTTGATTAGTCTACATTTGCTCTAATTGGCTTTTGCTCACTCAAAGCTGCATGAAACCTTCCCTTCACAAATAACTGCTCATGAAATAAAATAGCTGAGGCTGGCAAAACGAATCATAATTAGTTAGTGTAAAACAATTATCATCCTCCATTTACTAATTAGTGCTCATTAATTGATTACAAGTTTTGTGCATTCAGAAGATAACAAGTCAAATAATTCTGTTTGCGTGGCATTTTATATCAATTAGTATTCTTGTTACTATCTTAAGAAAATCAGAAACTTGGATTTCTGCCCGCTTATCAGCTACTCACAGGATCTGTCTGGTACTCGCGACTGTACAGCTCATGACAATTGTTGAAAATGTACTCGTAGGTGGAGTTGAGGCAAGCTTTTACACAGTCCTTCACTACCTGGCTGGCTCGGGGTGGACTCTGCAGCTCTTGGACCTGGCAATGAGACAACAAAGAGAGTCAAACAAAGCACTGTTCATAAATCAAACAGGGAAAGGACAAGTCACCAGTCTGGGAACTACCCAGGACTTGGTGGATGTGCGTTCAGCCACTTGTGCTATCAGTGACCTGAAACCACGAATGGGTCACTCTCCCCAAGCATAAAACAGCAGCGACACCACTTATGTCCCTGTAGGACCATTTGCAGCACAGAAGAGATTTTGAAGTGCCAAGGAAGGTTCTTCAGAATGAATAAATCATGTGGCTTGATATGTGTATAATCTGAGACAAGCATACACAATTTCTGCTGAATTTATACGATTTTGCTGTGAAGCCAGAGAGCAATCTTTTAAAATACTGGAAGAACATGCAACTGACTAGTGGAGCACATTACATCTTATCTGGAAAGTCTTGCTGAAGACCTGCTCACACGCCTTTAAATACAATAACTTTCTTTAAGGACATCTTTCTTCACAAGCTTTACTGAATTTTAAAGCACACCAGAATCCTTAGGGATGATATGCCTTCTCCGCTTGCAACAACAGCTCTTTTCATTATTTCATTGTTAGGCTACTTTACAAAAACACTGCAGGGTTCCTTTAAACTAAACAGATATGCAAGCATTGGCCTGCGAATAAAACTATAACCCGAGACAATTTTGATATTGCCACTAACTCTAAATTTTTCAGAGTAAAGGCAAGTTTTCAATACAGACATATTGTCTGAAAGAACAGTTTCAAAATAAAGTTCTAAACCATCATTTACCCTGGGGCTTAAGAGTAAAATTTTAAGCACTTCCTGAAATAGCCCAAATTAAAGACTTGCTTTGGTTTTGATAATACAAAGATTACTAAGTGACATGTGCTAGCCTACAACAGTATTTTTAAAAAAATTTAGGAACAAAAATCAGGAATTAAAAATAATCTCATTACACATTGCTAGAACAATAAACTTAACTACAGAACCAGCACATTAGCATTCATAACAACTCTCTGGGATTTCTACTGAGAGATACTATTCCATTTCAGTATCTTGCCCTCCAAGAAATAAATTTTAAAATATTTACTAGATAAAAGATGGTGAAGAGATGGTAGTGACTGATAAATGTTGCAGGCAGTTTTACAGGAAAAGCTTCTTAATGCTATTAACAAAAGTAAATTATCTTCCTAAAACCAGACAATTTTCTTTTTTCCTCCTTTTTTTTTTTTTTTTTTTTAAATTATGTTGTGCCATATTTATGACTGAAGAACCCCAGGGAAGAAACAACCTTCATCTTCATGATGCAAAATACAGTGAAGTAAAGATAAAATGTGAATGTTTATTACATGGTCAGCAGATGACCTCCAGTTTCCCTAAGTGTCTAAAGCACAACAACATGAAAGAATGGTTTGAAAATGGGAAACCAACTCCTGTGGTAAAAACTGCAGAGGCCCCATTCCCAGCCCCACCCATAACACTACCTTCATCCTGAAAAAAGTGATGCTGGTCAGCAAATCCACTGTAGACTTCAGGTCCTGCAGCCGTTCGCGGCTGCTGGCTGGGAAGTTATTCTGTTGACAAAAAAGGGAAATCCTGTTGGAAAGCACAGTCGGATCCATGCAAGGCTTCAAGCATGTGCTAAATAAGGAAAGAGTCTTGGAAACATTTCCTGCTCGAGAAGCCTGTACCAGTCAAAACAATGCTCAATAAATAAGGCCTTTTTGCTGCAGGAGCTTATCTGTTTGCTTAATTAAATAGCTTCTCATATGAACGTAAAGTTTGTGGATGCCAGGAGACTGACAGTCCTCGGCAGCAGCAGATCTCTCCTTGGCTGCAGAAGGAGCAGGCAGGGAGCAACAGCCTTGCCACCGGCAGCCCTGACCTCTTGCTTGAGGTTGCTTATGTGGGCCCTCTCCTTTCTGCACTCACCACTTGGTTTCTGGCTTCTCTTCTGAGACACCAAGAGGTGTGGTATATTAGCAACCTCTACAGAGAAATAAACTGGACTGAGAAGGGAAGATGAGCGCTGATCCCTGTAAAAAGTCATTGTAACCACTCAGTTGCCCGTAACATCCAATTTGCCAAGATAAGCACGTATCCTTCAGCGCCTCCTTCACTCTAATGCATTTATTTTACATACTCTGCCCACCACCCCACTGTCCACAGCCATAGAATCATAGAATCATTAAGGTTGGAAAAGACCCTTAAGATCATCGAGTCCAACTGTTAACCTAGCACTGCCAAGTCCATCACTATACCATGTCCTCGAGCACCACGTCTATCTGCTCTTTAAATACCTCCAGGGATGGAGACTCAACCACTTCCCTGGGCAGCCTGTGCCAATGCCTGACCACCCTTTCAGTGAAGAAGTTTTTCCTAATATCCAACCTAAACCTCCCCTGGCGCAGCTTGAGGCCGTTTCCTCTCATCCTATCGACAAGAGCTATCCCATAGCTTCCTCCTCCAGTCTCTGGGTTCCACTGAAATTAGAAATCTCATTGTCCCTTCCAACTATGATACACATGTGCACGTGTGTGCATGTGTATATGTATATGTATATGCATGTAAATGCATACACTGAATGCAGGAAGTGTTGCTTCTTGCAAGAGACTGTTCCCCTTCTGACCTCAGGCAGCGTGCCCTTTCCTACATTCCCTCTCTTTCCTTCCTATGTCCTTTAACAGTGTTCATATTCCTCAGCATGTTCTTACCTTCAAGCTAATGTGATTGGTTTTGCTGCAAGTAAACCAGCAAAGGCAGCCTTCACTTGGGTAGTCTCTTCATATTTGCACATTCAAAAATTATCAGAGACAAAGGTAAAAAGGGCAGAGGGGAACAAGTTTTCATTTATTACTGAGGACTTGCAGAAAAATATGCTGTCTCTTGACAGCAATCAAGTATTGCTGCAGTTCAGCTAACCACTGCGAGCAATTTAATGCTCTTTACAGTCATTCGTAGATGTTCATTCCTAGACAACTCCCCTTTTAAAGTTAAGTTGTGCACACAGGGACTCTCTGGCACTCAGGGTATTTACCAAAATCAGACTTCCATGGATCAAGACTTAAACACAAACCATTGGATGAATGCTGGGGACTGAATGTGTGTTCTTAATTAGGAATAAAAATCAGGAAAAGATAACATTATCTATATTGAAATTCAACCTCCTCTACGCTTATGTCAGCTACCAACCAACCAAAAAAAAGAACAACTGACATGCATACAGAATTACTGCACTTGCTCACAAAACACTTTTCAAAATAATTATTCAGAGGGTGGCTTGGAGCTACTCTTGAGAGGGCTCCATCTCTCCCCTCACCTGCCACCCTGCCCTGGAAGGAACACACACAGGCTTGACACTTTCTTTTTCACAAATCCACACTGCTGGTTATTCATTGTTTTAAGTGCTTACAAATAGCTTGATTAAATTAGGGGAAGGGGGAGGCTTAATCTGAGAAATTTAAGTTGTAAATTGCCATCTCCTGTCTGGAAAGCTGGAAGCTAACACCTTTTTCTTCCAGAACTTAACCTGCCCTTCAGGGGTCTTAAAACAATTACTAAGAGCTCCCAAACTGCTTCAGCCATTTTTCTAAACAGACTGCCAATTAGATAATATCTAAATTATTTAAACTACACAAATCTTTCCTGGTCCTTTACGTAAGATCTTACTCGTTTGTGCAAGGTTTAGTTGCATTAGCCACCGGAAAGCAGCTTTTATTGAAGACCAAGCAAACACAAAAGGCATCACCACTACAGATTCCTATTGCCATGTGTTGATAATTTTCCCTCTGCTACTCAGTGGATCAGTGCTCTCTTTAGACTTTCTCTTACTAGTAATGTAGTCTTAGAATAGCTCTTTACACGACATTCCTTTTATCTTCTTTTTCACCTTGCCCCTTGTCCTTCTTGTTTGTCTTCCAAATGCACTTCTCCTCTCAGTCTGCTCCTGTTTCCTTCCTCTGTATGTTTTACTGTGTTTCAGATAACTGCACTAACCAGAAGAGGATCTACTTTAAAATAAATAAATAAAATTACAGCTCACATTTTGCCACCATTTTTAAAATTTTCAATGAATTAATCACTAATTAAAATAATATAGTAAGGAATATAAAAAAAAAAAAAAGCCAAGTCACATGGTAAGACTATGTTGACTCTGGAGTAGCAAAGAAAGAAACTAGAGGGTTTAAGAAGCCTGATGGACTGATGCCAACATTTGAAACTCAGCTCTTCCCAACACGCTGAAGCGGGGGGCATCTCAACCTGAGAGTACATCTTGTAGATCCAGAGTCAGGGACAGCGATCCGCGTTTGCCAAACCTAAAATAAGTGACAACATGGCTGCAAGTCCTCTAAAAGATTTCTGTCTTACTAGGGGAGAACAAGTCTGTTTTCCCTTTGTAGATGATACCTGAAGTAGCTGATAAAAATAATCCAAATTCATTAATCCAAGCCAACTTGCATTTCTGGGAGAGTATCAGAGATGAGCATAGTTCACAATCCTTAAATTATTTCAGAAGTCTTGAGGAAGTTATAATGGAAGAAAAAAACATGGTTTAAGTTCTATCCATGAGGAAAATAAAATGGTATATTCGACCAACAAGCTTGTCATGACAATTCCATAGGACACAAACTACCCAAAAGGTTAGAAATGTAAGAGAAATCCAAATGGTGCGTTTCCCCTCTGCCCACCAGAATGCTTCAAAGGATTCTGTTTATTCCCACTTACCCTGTACATTGAGAGATCAATCCGAAGTGAATTATGAAGCTGGTCCAGAAGCTTCACAAATCGTTCTTTCTGTGGAGCAGAAACCAATAAATATCACATATCATCACTGTCCAATCGATGTTCAGAGTAAGCAGCAGCGTATCAGGGAATTAGTGTCAGATCTCAGGAGAGCAGGAGGAAGCAATATGGATGTATGGTATTGTGCAAACAGTATTTTCTTTCGATTCTTGGATTTACTCTTATACTGTAATTACTTCTGAAGTCTGTGTAACATTACTATTGTCAGAAAAATATTGCATTATCACTCTGAAGTACAGGCAGAACAAAAAACCCTCCGATTTCTAGTCTGCAATTTGCACCAAACTTATATTTAAGAGAAAATATTTATTCAGAGATGAATAAAGGAATAGGCAGAAAAGGGTCTATTTCAGAGCAATGACACAGCTCCAAGATCTTATCTATTAGTTCAGTGATAAGTATTACAGGCTTCCCATGACTAGCTTCTCAAGGTCAGGTCTCTCCACTGGATTCTGGTTTGGCATTGTGAAGACCTCCTCATTCAATCTATAAATTTTCAGTCTGATGGGAAGCATGACCTTTTCCAAATACTTTTCTAGCACGCTCAACTCCACCACGTTATACAAAAAACATTTTAACCATTAGGGTGTAGACTTTTTTTTTTACCTTAAAGCAGTTGCTGTTTTTAAAAACAAAGTTCTGAAACAATCAGATCGCACAGTATATTTCATCAACAGCGTCACCACACAGAGTTTAATATTATTTGCTCATTTCCATACCATCTGTGCTGCAGTGTAATTTGAACGCAAAGAATACACATCACAATGCATTACACTGATTAATACCTAAAATGTGTGAGAACAACAATAAAACCACTCTCTTTGTCTAGACTAGAAGAGCTCTACAGCTTCCAACTCCGCACAGATTTAATGTTCCTTAAACAGAACAAGTTATTTATTGAAAGGCAGAAGCACCACAGGCAAATGACAGAAGTCCAATTGTAACATCACCAAACACGCAAACATACCCCAAAATTGGAGGCTGCAAAGCGGTCCGAAGCAGACACATTTGTGGAGGCAGTGGTGTGCGCATAATAAGCATTGATATTGGCAAGTAAGGTGCTCATCACAGCTGGCACGCCTGGGCACATGTATTTAGACGAGAGACATGCAAAATGCCTGCAAAAGGACATTTCTGTAAGTCATTCTGTTTCTTTTGTGTAGCACAACTTGACTCCAGCCCTTTAATATCCCCCTTAATCTGTCTGGCACCATGAACAGATGAAAGTTATGTTTTCTTCCTTTCTGTAAATCTCTGACGTCTCAGAGCTTTTTCAGAAAGATGGCATCTAGACAACAGCTATGCTTGAAACAAGAGAAATCCCTTCACTACAGTCCTTTCCAAATCATAAAATAGCTCCTCAACTATTTGTTGCCAACAGCTTGTGACTTAGGTGATACCCTGGGTCCTGATGCCAATTCCTAGAACCAAGCCCAGCACAAGGAAATCTGTATAATTTGCTGTCACTTGAGGCAGCCACAGGTTCTGAGGTGACATGAGGCAGCAGCAATTGCAAAGCCTTCAAGCACATCAAGACCACACGCTAATATTTCTGTGCTGCACTGATATGTGATTCCTTAGGGCTAACCCTTCCAGCCTGCAGGAAGTGTGCACGCTCGTTTGCATTCTCCCATTTAACTACTCTCATTAAAGTGTAAGGAACCCTCCTGCAGGAAATCTCAAAATTATGCCAGAAGCATCCGGGCCTGTGAAATGATTAAACAATCAAAAAAAATCTGTTAGACATAAGGGGAAAAAAACCCCCAGAGCTTAAGAGGTCTTATATTATGAGACATGAGAAGTAAAGTTCATTCCAACAGACAGGAGAGTTGGGCCATTTTTAAGCAAGAATCCTCACTGAGCTCCCAGCCTAATTTGGGAACTATTTTCTAAATGTAGCTTTCTCCTTAAGGGACTCATCACAGACATTAGCTTCTGTGCGAGTTAACCTATGAATGATTATAACCAAAAAAGCTCCAGTGAGAGAATTTCACAGGAATTCACAAGTCAGTATTTCAAGCAAACATGATACTGATGCCTCAAGGTTAAGTTGCTTGCTGCATGATACCCATGTACCAATTGGTCATTTAGGCACTTGGTAGATAATGACAGGCACGTAAAATAGCTTTTTTTAGCTTAAGAAGAGAAGGCGTGAGGAGTGGGGATCTAATCAATGTCTTGACTACTTAGCAGAGAGGGGAGGGTTAGTGAGAAGATTGAGTCAGGCCAAAATCCTTCTAGAAGGAAGACTAAAAGATAAACAACAATATGCAGCAGTTACAGCATAGGAAATTCAAAGTAGGATTTTCCAATTTGGATACCAACCAGGAATTTCTTTCCCAGAGTAATACAGGCTGAGGACAGGAGCCCAGATAGGTGGTGGGTCTCCATCCTTCGAAATTTTCAACAAACTGAAAGAGGCCCTGAGCAGTCTGGTCCAACTTCCAAGTTAGCCCTGCTCTAAGCAGGGACTAGACCTCTGGAGGTACCTTCCAATTCTTTTCCACTTTGGCTTAAATCAATATGCAGAGAAGGTGCTTGCAAGGTGACAAAAGTACAGATCACAACTCATCCAACGACCCAGACTCCAAAACTTTCAGCTTCTAATGTGAAAAAGTTCACTTTTGCCTGCTATATTTAATATTACATTTGAAATAAGAAATGAGCTAAGCATAGCACTCCTAGTCTTTAAGAGGAAGACCGGCTAATCCAAAATCCAAGTGAAGTATAGTGACAAGGAAAATGCTCTTTGAAGATCAAGAACTGCATTAGCCTATCTCCAAAGAGGACAAATCTGTGGCTCCATTACTCAGACTTCCTATAAATGCCTTCAGCAGCACCTGGGAAATGAGTGACTTCAAAGGATTGTATCAATTGCCACAACAGACATGTAGGGCAAACACTTCCACAAAATCTCATCCCTTCTCACATCACCAGCAGTCTTCAGTGGGATCCTTGGGCAAAATCTTTTAAACAGAAGAGTGCTTGAATAGAGATTTTAGAGTCTTAAAACAGGAATGGCTCAGCTATCAATAATAAAATACAGTCGTTTACACTACTGAAGTTGGTGTAATTCCTTAGAATTAGTTTTAAAAGTGCTCGCGTGAACTGTTCAGATAGATGCTTAATTCCAGCACTTCGTCAGACATTAACTTCTAGACTTTGAGAAAAACAGTGATTCAGAGACAGGCAGTCTCTTTCCGCTCACAGTAAGCCCCATAAGGAGAAGCTGTCACTGCCAAGTCTTCCATTACCAACACATTTAATCTTCTAAATATTAAGTCACATCAATGAGTTACACAGATTATCTGCACTAAAGACCACACGAAACGCATCTTACGTCATGGCCTGGTAGATTGATTCAATGCCATAACGCATCGCAAATTCATCCACGATCTCTTGAGCTGTCTCATCAAAATACACCTTCCAGGCATCATCTCCTTTGGCATCAGGGATCTTCACCACCCCATTCCCTTGCACATCTGTGAGATGGTGAAAGAGGTTCTGAAATACAAAACAGGAATGAAATTATATGTGAGGCTGCTAAAGCCTCCAAGTGACTTTCATGAAGAGCTCGGAACTGCTGACAAGAAGGCACTAACACAAATTTCTTTGCTCTCCTCCCTCTTTCTTTCCCCCTACCCACTACATATTTTTCTGCTTTTACCTTCTTTTCTTCTTGAGTGCTCCTAGCTGAATTTTTTGCATGCATACCTACAACTTTACCCAGTAGACATTGTGAATGATGCAGAGGAGTGCTTCAATGCAGTGAAACCACAGACTAATTAGTTTTCTCAAACCTACACATTTTTGTCTTCAGAATGAAATGCCTTAACGTGGACAAGCTATTTAAACCAGCTGATGTAACAGCTCTGTATCAGCTTTGTAATTATTACTGCACAGCAGAACAACCCAAACAGATTTTTTTTTTTTTCTGAAATGGACATCCTTAAGATCACCCCAACAACTAGACACTTGCATTATTATTCAACATAACCTCTCACTTTATCTAACACTGCAGAGGCTTTCAGCTATCATGGCTGTGCAGAAATTGCACATTCAGTTCAGTGGGTTTCTCAGTAATCCTTAAATTCATGTCACTTACACATTCATCAGCCTTTCAGACAGCTGGCTCCCCGTAGTAAGGGATGCAAACGTCTAACGATCTCATTAGGAGCTCAAGGAGTCTGCTTTACACTACTGTTTTTCCTGATTATTCTAGCTGTAAATCGTCTTTATTTTATGATACACAAATGAAAGAAGGTGATACTTAAAAAGAGACATATTTGCAAAAAAGAAGGGCAGCAAGTGATCTTGCATGTTCAGAACAAAAAAAACTAAATAGCTTACCAAACCGAAGACATCACTGAATTAAAAAACAATTAATATGTATTGAAGGACACAACACAGCCTACTAAAAGAAGCATACTGATGTTTTTCTAAGCTTTGGATCTGTCTGTTCCCTCGTAAGGCCAGAAGACACCACAGGGCTCATCTAGTCCAGGATCTGGATAAATACGTTGTTCCCGTAGCTGACATTCCTCCCTGTGATACATCTGTCCTTCTTTTCTAATCCGAATTTGCTTAAACCTCACTGGACCTCATGATATTCTTGTATGTCAGGTGAAAGGGGCTCTGACTACTCTTTGTTATTCAGACACTTAGAGACTGATCCAGGGGAGTCAGGTTGCGCCAGGGGAGGTTTAGGATGGATATTAGGAAAAATTTCTTTACCAAAAGGGTCATTAAGCATTGGAACAGGCCGCCCAGCGAAGTGGCTGAGTCCCCATCCCTGGAGGTATTTAAAAGGTGGGTAGATGTCGTGCTTAGGGACATGGTTTAGTGGTGGACTTGGCAGTGCTAGGTTAATGGTTGGACTCGATGATCTTAAAGGTCTTTTCCAACCTAAATGATTCTATGATTCTATGACCCTGCCACCTGCCTTCTCTTTGATAGACAGACTGGGCACCATGCATGTCTCTGAGACAGGGTTTTTCCTTTAGTCCTTCTCACAAGTCATCTTTGAATTTCTCCCAACTTCTGCAGCACTGCCTGCCCAGCTTAGTCCACCCTGAGACAGGTCAGTACCCAGAAACCGCAGCTTATCTTCTATTGCCCAACAGAAGATTTGTTCATAGCTATACACCAGTTCAGCAGCACAGAAGAATTTATAACACCAACATCTGCATCACTCAACAGCCAGAGTCAAAGCCCTCCCTGGATCAGAATTTACTCATAAAGCATTTTAGTATGCCTTCTCTAAAAAAAGACATAGGTACAACACATGCTGAAAACATCGCTCAACGAAATTCAGAGGTTTCTCCACGTTAAACCCACAGGGGGCTCTGAGTTGGACCAATGCGTGATCTCTGCCTGACAGAAGCACAGCTGTGACAGTGGGACAGACTGAGCCAGCCAGCCCTCAGCGCAGGGGAGACACCCTAAAGCCTTCTTTGCCCTCCTGACAAATGCGGGTCTGATGATTCAGCGTGCTTCCAGGCCTGCACAGCAGGGAAAAGAAAGCTCATCTAAGGCAAGGAGAAACATTTCAAGGAAATAAAGGTCAGAAAATTACTTCTTCAAGAGACAGAAGGGACATGGTGATGACTGAGCTCAACCCGCTTCTTACCTCATGAAGGCAAGTGTACTGAATATGATATGGAGCCACCTTCTCCTCGCCTTTGATCTCCACGCTGATTTGCAGGCGAATAGCCCCAGACACTGCAGACTTATCCGTTCGCTTCTCTAGAAGGAAAAATCATCAGCAATTACATGCATTTTTCATGTTCGGAGCACAGCCATCTTGGGGTAAAAACACTGGAAAAGAAACTTGGTGGAAGCTCAGGCTAAGCTTGTGATCAGAGTCACCACGGAGAAAACTTCTGACTTTTTTCTTTCAAAACTTCAAAAGACTGACTGTAAGCCAGTCCTTCTGACAGCAAATGGGCTACAGGGTCCTTGGCCTTGGATTCAGTCAGCTGAACTAGAACCACCAAGGACAGATCCCTTTTCTGAGAACAGGGCTGACCGATGTGGAATTCACATCGGTCCACAGTACTGAGCTCCTGGGAATTGCTGGTTGTCCCTATCAAGACTTTGGACCTCCTAGGATTATTACTATGCCTGTCAGCTCAGCACCATCTGGTTACTTGTCCGTACTTTCTACAATGTTCTATTTTGGCCACTTGGAAAGGTCTCAACACTTCCCAGCCCAGTGCAGTGCACTTGCAGGTCTCAGAGACTGGTAAAATGTTTGTGTCGGCATAAAAAAGGGCACAGGAGAGGAAATATCTTCAGCACAGGTGGAATCCAACCCTGCTCCAAGCATTTACCTGTTGTACTTTCCAATGCCTGACACGGAAAACCCATCACCCTTCTGACATGTTATACTCCTCCTCTTCATTTTAAATGGGATCAAAGCCTTGCAGCTGCTCCACAGCACCATCATAGGCCCCTTGAAATTATGGGTCTCTTTTTTGGGGTTTTATTTATTATTTTTTTTTAATTGCAAACTGCCCAGATGCTCCCAAGTGTTTTTGAACATTCCCAAACTAACATGTGACACATTTTCAATCCCAAAGCCCTGCTCACCAAGGTTGTACCACACATCCATTTCTCCACTCAGAGTACGGACTTCGATGATTGTCTGCCCCAGGAAATCATCCGACTCGCGTTTCAGTCTCTGCTTGACGCGAGACTTGATGTCATCATCTTCATCCCATACTCGCACCTTGATCCGGTCAGAAGAATTATGGCACTCACTGCAAACAAGACAAACATAATGTTGAAGAGCACATAATGTAGCCAACATTTATATGCTACATGCTTCACATTCCTCTTGACCCACTTGTCCAACAGTAGAGGGATGCATAAACAAAATGTAAACAAATACCTATTTATTTAAAAGTGAAGCATCTGATAGGCACTACACAACAACTTTTTGGTGCACCCTCAACATTCCTGTGACATGGTAGATACTGCACTTCAGATGCCTGCTGAAGGGCTGCCCTCCCTGACTGCAACCAACTTCAGACTTGCTAAGTGGCTGTGGCTCTCCTGCTCGTCCTCACTCTTAGCAGCAGCTCCCTAAACTTGGGAATTCTCTTCACTGTTGTTGCTTTTGCTGTAAGTCCACAAAAGCCTCGTGATAGCTAGGCTGGTAAACTCAGGCTACACACGCCAAAAATGTCGATGAGCATCTCACTGGTTTCTGATAGCTCTCCCCATCGATGACCTTCTGTTCAGCTCCAGGCGTTAAAGGCTACTTCTGCTTATGCACGTGCAGTATCTAGGATAGCACGGTCAAGACCTATGGCAAACACCCTTTATGCTGTTTTCTAATAAAAGATAAATAGCTCAGGTAGAGATAGCCCTCTTATTTCAAGACAGTCACAAAGCAGTAGCGTATTAATGTACCTTACACTCATGATGATACAAACGTGTAATACATTACAATCATGATGATACAAATGCTGCCTGTCCGTGGGAGGAAAGGGTGGGATACAGCAGTTATAAAGTTGGTATTTAATTACTAGAATTGATTCCGTCTATTATTCACAGCTCAGCTTTGTGCCCTGGGCAGATCAGTAAAGACATTTCCATTACAAAAAGCAGTTTACTGTTTGCTGAATCGGGGCCCTCCAGCTAAATGCAAAGGAAGAATTTGCAGCCTCCCCCTCTTTTTAGGTGTTCAGACACCTTTTGTAGATACAAACAGGCTCCTGGATGTCAGAAGTGGGTAGAAAAACCTTATTATACGAGCTCTGCTCATTTAAAGGGCATGCAATACAATAAAGCAATTTGAATGCTCATATGAGACCATGACAAGGGTGATTACTCACCATAACCACTACAAATGTCTGCCCTCAAGGAAATAAAACCTATGAAAACAGGCAACTTCTGCTGAAGGCCTGTTTTCCAGCCTTTTTAACTTCAACATGCTGCATCTGTTGCTAAGCAACAGGGAGAAGGAAGAAATGGGTCAGAACAGATCTGCTAAGCCCAGTCAATAAGATGTGGCAGTGACTGGTATTTGCATTCTCCCTACCAACAAATCATTTGGGCTCCTGTTGCCACTATTGTGCTTCAGGACTGCTTAACAGATGTCCACATGCAGCTCCTACCAATTTTTCCAGCACAGAGGAATTATATGGAGAAAGTTAGAGGCAATTCCAGGCAGTTCTGTTCACTGGCAGAGAACATCGTTGCTCCCTGCCTTTGCTGTGCAATGAAAGCTGTATTTAGAGTTCAGAAGAAAGAAGGTTCAATGTTTCTCTCCTGCCTTTATTCTCCCCTTCCTCCTCCACTACTTCCAAGGTATGTCTTCCTTTAACAAAATGATGCAGCAAGCGTTCACAAGCAGGGAACGCCTGGACTGCTGCTCTTTGTAGCTCTCACATTTAGCCAAGTGCATTGCCGTATCTACCAGCAGCACAGCATAAGCATGTAAAAGAAATCCTCTGTTCCTGACACGGTGCACTAATGTACATCCTGGCAGTACTGTAGAGGCTCAGTGTTCAGAAGTGCACGGGTGCCTAAAAACACAGATTGGCACACAGTGCCATTTTCAAGGCACCAGCAAGTTAGCTCCAGACTTTTTCAGACCTCATCTTCTGGCACACCAGTTCTTTATTAGGACCGCTTTGACCTTGTCTCTTTGCTATCAATGGTCAGAAACTGCTCTTTCCTTTAGGAAATCATCCACTCTTTAGACCTAAATCTACCTTAGGCAGTACCACATGCATCATCCCACACTCCTGCAGTGGCTGGCTATCATCCTTCACTTGGCTACAGCAGCATAACTCACTGCTAACTGCTACAGGAAACTTTACAGTAGCATTTACTGAGCTACTGAAGTTTCTATTTTACCACACCTTTCTCTGTTGTTTTTAAGAGACTGCTCAATTCGTATTCCTTATGCTGCTCCCATGCCAGAGAGGGAGTCTTATCACTCGCTCACAGCAGCTGAAAGCCTTGGGCTGGTGGCTTACCCATAACACATCACCATCTAAGTCTGTAGGAACCACAGTCCTTGCTTTCAGAGAAGCAAGGCAGCTGTGTCAACATCAGTTCACCTTCCAGAGAGCACCCCAAAACAGATGCATGAATACAGGGGGACTTGGGCTTGTTAACTGATAACAGGCTTTCTAACTAATGAGAAATAGCTTCCAATTTGTGACAGCATCACGACTCCGTGAGACAGTGGCTAACAAGCTCTGCTGCTAGAAACTTTTCCCTTCATTAATACAGGAGCTGGTACATTTCTAAAGGTGCCTGCCCCGCTTCGTGCTACATTTTTGTGAAGCTTGATTTCACTGTGTGCACATACATCCAGTCTCCCACAGCTGAGCTCCCACAGCCTTCCCAAGAGGACAGAGACAGAAGAAACACTCTGTGGCCCCATTGCAAGGAAGAAACTACTGAAGGCTTTCAGGCCCATTTTGGAGGGTGAGAGACTGGGAACCAGGTTCGCTTTGTACGTGGCTCAGAAATTGTCTTTCTTTTATATCCATATTGTCCTGATGTTTGCAGTGGTGCCATTTTTATAAAGAACTTACTTGTACACTTCAAGCTACCAAATCAAGTAACATTTTCAGGAAACAGGACACAAAGTCTTTAAGAAAAATTAAATTCAAATAAATTGTGATTTTTTTTTTTCCCCATGAAGTTTTTCTGCCTGAAGCCAGTGGTTGCAGGAGCAGTGGAAGCAGCTGAGAGTGGCTCTGCTGACTTGCTCTGTATCCCGCTCTCTTTCTCCATCTCTTCTGCCACGTTCCCCTTTGGCCTTACCCCACCCCAAACCACCAGTTCCCCACACACGTCCCCTGCTCCACCAATACTCTGGCCTCTTCCCATGCTCAGCTAGCAGCTAGGCTGAGGGGAAGCACGCAAGCACACGAAGCTGTAGTCAATTCTGATCTACACACACAGTGGTGTGCCCACACACATGCTAACGGGTATATTGGTGGCTAAACAGAACAGGCAACTGCTGAATTTACATTACAGTGCCTCCCACAATGAAGTCAGTAATTTGTATCCTTCTAATCCAGCTCGAGCTTCGGCAAAAAAATTGTAAAAAGTGATTCTTAGTTCCGAGACCTCTGCCTACCTGTAAAGGTTGGCCCAAATGGGCTCAGATGATGCCAGGGGTCTGGGACAGAGTATTGCATGTGCCTCATCTCCTCCAAAAAGCGGAGAGAAAGAAAAAGAAGTGCCTAAAAATTAGCAGAACGTCACTTTTGAGCCAGTGATTTGTATTTTGAAGCAAAAAAACCCAATGACTTTTGTGCTGAATTTGCTAATGATTTGCTGCTCTTGCTAACGACATTTGCAGGACTGTTACTTAACTTCCACAGGAACGCTAGAGCCGAAGTCATAAGCCTTGTTAAGTTGTGGCAACCTGAAAGGTTGCAAAACTCCTGCCATAAGAGATACAAAGGTATACCTATAAAATCGTGTGTCCAGCAGTTCACAAAATGATCTCTACCCACAGTAAAGATCATAAGTTTAAAGCATGGAGAGTGCCAAATTGAAAACCTATAACCTTCTAACACCATTAGCTCATGTTGCTGAACCTACACTCACGAAGACAGAGTCTGGCAAATACCCATAAGGGTGAAGGTTTATTTGCATCACACCTGCATGAACATTTCTTCCTAATTAATTTCTCATCTCAAGAAAGGTGTTATCAACATGTTAACGCTGCAGGACACACCAAGCCTTCAGTTTCCTTCCACTAATGCTGCAGCGAGACCTAGACCGTGCATCTCTAAAATGCACTATGTAGACTAGAGAGGTGGGATCCAACACGACCCTGTCACTCAATATGTCCATGTTACATAAAGATGTTTCCTCAAATTATGTTGTTTTCTTGTATTTTTTGCCTGAAGAACAGGAGAGCCCAGAGGTCCCAAATGCAGCCCACTCCACTGCGCCTGGCAGCTCCCAGAGCAGAAGACAGCCCCTGCCTTGCAGAGCTGACAGGCTAACAAAGACAAAAAACAAGTAGGTGTAGCAAGAATGAACAATGGAAGTGAGGGAGCAGAGGCAGCAACAATATTTTGCAGATTTAAAACCTGGTCAGTCAAGCCCAGAATTAAGTAGTTTGTTGTGTTTTGATATTAAAAAAATATTTATGGTTCAAAGACCCTAGTGAATATCTGTATGGCCATATCCTGTGAGCAGTTTCCCTTCTGCACCATGGCAGATGCAGTTCTCAAGAAGGGCCTGTAAAGTTTCACAGTCCAGTGCAGGGGATGTTTCACGCAATGGTAGAGCAAGAAATAAAGTGGAGAGCAGCTTGCAGAAATACTGGATGGGAGTGCAGGAGGCGGGAAAATGCACAGGAGAGAACAGATCAGCAAGACTTTAGGACCTGTGATCACTTTAGGAGCAAAGTTTTGCTTCTGAGGAGCAAAGCTTCAAAAAGAAGCAAAGCCATTTTCTGGAAAATGAGAAAGGAAGGAGCAGTTGTAACAACCAGTATGAGAGAGCCCAGTAAAGAGTTACAACAACATACACAGAGGAGCAGGAAAAAAAGTTGTCTATCGGAAATGGTCTGGCTGAAAAAGCAGGAAGATTTGGTTGTGGTTCAAATGAAGCGTCTTAACACGGCAGGGTCCAACCGGCAGCTCTGTTGTGGCCAATCTCAACGGGAACGGAAAGCAGAAAACTTCTCAGGACAGGTTAATATTTAAACAATGCCAAGTCCCCTCTATTAGGGAGAAAAAAAGGACAGTGGAGAAAACACCAAAGGCAAAATCAGAGTGGTAAGAGAAGGAAACTAAAATCCTTAGCAGCTTAGAAGTTAAGCATGACAGCACAATAATATGCCCTGAGATCCAGCTGTTGCTGTCTAAGAACAAAGAAATGAGTTTTCTGTTCTTACTAGCATGACGCTCTTTTCTTAGGGGAACAAGTACAATCATTTTGCTGTTACCCAATGCTGCAACACCAACTGACAAATTAATGGTGCGGCTCTCCTAACTACAAAGAGCAGATAAAGTGATTCTGAGCGTTACATCCTTAGCTACATTAACTCAGCTTCCCAACAGGCGCTTGCCACAAATTTGAACGCAGAGTTGATGCCTTAAGTTTCACATTAGTAACTGAGCAGGGAAACGAGCAGGATTTTATCAGAGTGCCAGTTTCAGTATCTTCAGTACCTGGAAAATAAAGAAAGCAAGACAAACTGAATGGCCCCTGCCATGCAGCGAAGGAGGCTGAGGGTGTAGAGTTACAGTGACATTTATAAACAGAGTGGTCTCAGAAGGGGAAGTCTGAAAAACAGCTCTGCAACAGCCACATATAACCACAGAGATAACTGAAAGATCCTGAGCCTGGTAACAGGCTCAGCAGCTGAAAGGAAAATTGAGGAACCGAATAGAAGCTTTTGGGTGACAACCCCGTGGTTACCTATGCAACAGCACCATTCCCAAAGGATTAACAGGAATGTATATCATATGGGGCTCTGCATGCCCTAGTAAAATATTGATGATCTGCTAGCAGGAGGCACTGCATTTATTTTAACTCAGTTACTCTTCCGCAGTGAGAGAGAATAAACATGCCTCTTGCAAACTGTTCAGTGACAATGTAATCTGTTCCAGGCAATGATTTCACACCCACCATTCAAATCTTCAGACACAGCTGTACTCAGACAATACAACTTCAAGGGGGTATTACTGTAAAATGAACGAGTCATTTTCTGCCTAAGCCAAGAAAAACAGCAAAGTCCTGTTTGAATCCAGTAACTGCTAGTGCTTGCGGTCATTGAAGACTGGGGTGCTTCCTGAAAAAAAGGTACAGACTAGGAGCCTCCAACCGAGCCCAGGGCTCTCCCTTTAAAAGGGAAACTCTGTCCTGTGGTCAAAAGTTTATTCTCCTGAACGCTGTCTGCCACTGTAACCCGTTCAAGTGGATGCTCAGCTTTAGCCTTTACAAAAAGCATTCTAGGAAGCCTGTATTTTCTACTGACAGCCCAAAACATGCCTAAATGGGGAATTAATATCCTGTTCTAATTGCATTGAATAATGCAAAAATATCTTCCCTCTAATATTACTGGGCTGTTTCCTAAGGAAGTGAGAGTTATGCAGACTTGTTATGAAAGCTTCTATTTTCCAACAAGTTTTGTGAAAAAATTACAGCTAGATGGAGAAGAGAAACCCATACCAGCTGCCATCCCTGGAAAGTCTGCAGCCACCTGGCTCTCATGTACCAACCGATCCAGACAACTCAGAACCAGCTGGAGGGAGGACACGTGCTGCCTTCTGTCCGGCCAAAGTCAAGGGCAAGGGAGGAGAGCTGGGGGCACAGAGGAGAAATGTACAGGGCAAAGCGAGGAGGCTACCTATAAGCCTGCTCATCATAGCTATAGGAAAGAGATCTGGGATTACTGCAGAAGGGGAATGGGATGTAAAGCAAGGGAAGCAGGCTTCCTTGCTCACAGAACAACATTTCTGTATTGCAGCAATGGCTGGTGCCCCCCATCAAGCTTCTTCCTGCCAAGCACAATATATGCAGTCTTTGCATCAAGCCTGCAAAACTTTGAACAGAGTAGAACAAGCCCTTATATTTTCATAGATCTTCAAACTCCAATGAAAGGTACAAAAATCTCTCTATAAGAACATGTTTCCTAAAGCTAAAGATGTAAATACACAAAGAGATAACTTTCAGAAAGAAATATGACCTGCAATCACTTGCTCAGACAACATGAACATGCTCCAGGAACTGGTCATTAATCTAAGCCGATGCCTACAGTGACACAGGCTAGTAGTGACCTAAATAGCACTTATAATGGAAACATGAACTGTTTTCAACATTGTCTTTTCTAAAATACGGTTCTAAATCTGGACTTCCAAATTGGGTCAAGCCTCCCATAACATTTTTTTCTGAAAATATATAGAAAAGGAACAAAGTCATACGTAAGGAGAGGTATTTAAGTTAATATACTTTTCCATCCATCACTGTAAGTAAGCACAGAAAACCTATTTGAGATAGGTTACTGCAGCCTTAAATTTTTTAAAACTTGTTTAACCTGCTTTTAATAAACTTTACTGAGTCCGTAGAAAGAATTCTATCACTCAGCTATACATAGTCCACCTCAATTCATACCACGAATTAGAACAACAATGCTATAATTATAATGACCAATGCACACAGATTTTTGGCTCTGTATCCAATACTTGAAAAGACACTGGAATTGTGATCATATAAAAGATACTGGGCACCTAATGAACACCAGCTACAAACAAGTCTGTCTAACAAGCCGAACAGAAAAGGAACAGCAATTGCTAACCCACACACTAGTTACTGACCTGACCTCTCTCTACTCACATATCTTGCACCCATTCAAACATTTAAGCTTTTTGAACACCAAACTTTTCATATGTCTACTGCAAGGTAGGCTTTCACTAACTATCAGCACACCTTTCTACCACTGTAACAAAAGCAACTTCATTCTAAGAAACAAACACACACCCCCCAACCCTTTAAATTTGACAATCTCTTGATTGTCCTGACAATCTCTTCTAAAGAAGCTTGGTATGTAATGGGTATTTTTGGCCTGCATATGCTGATTTAAATTTCCATTTGATTATGGGGTAGAAAATCTCATAAATTTTAAGAGTTGTAAGCTGAAAAAAGATCCATAAATGCAAAAAAGGAAGATGGGCATGTGAAAGACCAGTGCTGCATACACTGCTAAATAACTCTCTCCTCATCCAGCATAAAGTGAGCTTTGACATCTGCTAATGAAACGACACATTGATTCCAGTATTGAATGCTCTCCTGCCACCGATCTGGACACCATGCTCGTTTCCTTCATCTCCTCCTGCTATTCCAAGGCAATTAAAACAACCACCTAGACACGGGCAAGATAGCAAGCAGCATCAACTCTAATGCCCAACAGCATATTATCTGCTGAATCACAGACATGGCGATAAAATCTAAACAGTGGCACCGTTAAAACTGTGACATTTATCACATTGCGCTATCTATCTTTAAACACAGTATTTGTTGAAGCTCCTAAAATTAGAAGGGAACGCACTGCAAATACCATGGTAACTACTTGGCATGGTAAATCAAGGTCCTTAAGGCTCCCACACAGACTTACTGCTATTGTGACTAGAGTTATCCAAACGGCACCTAAGCATCCTTACTACTTACCAAGCAGTAATGTTACCTTGGATTAAACTAAGAATAAAGCCAAGGGCTTACTCGCTCAAAATAGCACCAAGATTTTTCTGATGTTAATGAATAGCTCAAAACTACTTTAAAAATAATTTTGTTTGTACTGTGCATGTAAAGACAAAGCTGGGCTGATATAAGCCTGATTTTAAAACACAAATTTCAGTTTGGAGAGAGAGCTCCCCCAAAGCAGTTTAGGAGAAAACAAGGAAGAAAAAAAAAAAAGGAATAGGAGAGAAAGGACAAAGGTAGAGCTTACACATTAAAGGAAATAAAGATGTTTGAGGTCAAATGAGATCATCCAGAATCTTCAGAAAACGCTTGCTGGATTTCATATCTCCATTTTGGTTTATAACATGTTTAATGATAAATTGAGGGTACTGTTTATTTATTCAATAAAAGCAGGATGGAATAATACATTCTTCAGCCTTCTGAGAGTCATTGATATCTAAAGAATTGTGCCTCCAGCCTTTGCTTTCAATTCAGACATGGATACATTGCTCATCTTGAAAGCAGATAATCCTCTGAGTTACATAGATTTTCCAGAATTGAAAGGGGAGACTAGTAGTGTCACAGACAAGTGCCAGACAACGAACCACCTTTAACCTTTGTTGGTCAAACACCAGTAGCAGGTCACAGCAATAGGTCATGGGAAGCTTGCTTAGTCTTTTATACAAACTTTACTCTTTTATATTACAAAGAATTTTGAAAGTATGTCTATTAGCCAGGAACAGAAGTCACTGAGTTACAGATTCTCCTTTCTCTTTGGCTTTCTCTAGAAACATCAATATAAAAGTGTTCACACAGCAGACAATTTATATATACACAAGTAAGACAGATGAAACAGACAGGTGTGCACTACACACACTGTTAAAGAGATCAGCCCGCCAGACGCACACACACAACGCTCAGTGGAAATGAAACCATCGTACATTACAGGTGGTGTGGGAATGCATACTGGCAGAGAAGACGTAGCTGTCAAAGCACAGATCGTACAAACAGGCAAAATGGGACTGAGAGCCCTTGTAAGAGCACTTACAAGTAAAACTTTTCTTCCCAAACAGGGTTCAGATTCCCAAAAATCGTTTTTGTCCTCTTCTTTGTTTTACCCACTTGAACGGTTACATATGGATCACTGGATCCAGTCTTGTCTTTGGCCTGCAGACCCTGAGCACACATCACTGGAAGGAAAAGAAAAGGGTTACCACCACCATGTAATAAGACAACGTGTCCGTACAGCACGTGAAGCAGCAGCTCAGAATGGCCAGAGAAACAGAGCTTTTCTGATGAACCTCAGGTCGTGGTGCTCTGCAGTGCCTGGGGTAGGAGTATCTCCACCTGCTACCTGTACACTGAGTAGAAAGAGACACGCTGGACAAGAGAAGCCCTTCATCTCCGTTCTCTCTAGCTTCACGCCAGCTCTCTCTTACCTTGGGCTCCCAAGTGAGGCCAAGAGAACCCATGCCTCCTTCACTCACCTGTGATCGTGATCTTTGCTGACCATTTTGAGGTGCCATCAAGGACACTCTGCTTCACTGTCTTCATCTGCTGAGCATGTGTCAATTTGCTCTCACAGAACACGTCTCTGATCAAGTCAAAGATCTCTGGCTTGTTCCGCTCCCGGATTTTCATGCGATCCTTCATGGCCATGATGAAATTCTGAGTTCGGTCTTCAGCTCCATGCTTTGAGCTCTTCTCTGCTGCTCCTGTGCATCAGAAAGTATACAATGCTCATCAGAAACAAAGTCATGTTTCACTGGATCTGGACAGCAGGATCAAAGCCATGAGTTACCCTCCACATGATGGCTCTTGCTATTGACTTTTACAGTCAGATCCCACCCCCATTTCAACACACACACAAGAGCCACTGAACCACTTGGAGCTGGGAGGGTAAAATGGAAAGGGTGCGCCCACACTCCTCTATAACCTGGGACCCGGGTGCTCTCCCGACATCAGGCTTGAGTTCAATATCCTTGCAGCTGAGGAAGAGCCAGAAATGAGGTTCTTACTCATAACAGCAGATATCATCATGCCCCCTCCTCTCATCATGTTGCTTTGAATAAATAAATCCCTGCTTGGGCAAGTGCTAAGAAGAGGAGATAGGACCTCCATTACAAATAGCATCTATGAGCTTATCTCAGTGCTGCACCGTTGCACCACGGAAGAGAAGGGAGACCTTATTGCTCTGTACAACTACCTAAAAGGAGGCTGTAGCGAGGTGGGGGTCGGTCTCTTCTCCCAAGTAACAAGTGATAGGACGAGAGGAAATGGCCTCAAGCTGCGCCGGGGGAAGTTTAGGTTAGATATTAGGAAAAACTTCTTCACCGAAAGGGTGGTCAAGCATTGGAACAGGCTGCCCAGGGCAGTGGTTGAGTCCCCATCCCTGGAGGTATTTAAAGGATGGATAGACGTGGTGCTCGAGGACATGGTATAGTGATGGACTTGGCAGTGCTAGGTTAACGATTGGACTCCATGATCTTAAGGGTCTTTTCCAACCTTAACGATTCTGGGATTCTATGATTCTATGATTCTAAGAGCAGAAGTTCAGATGGGCCAACATGGTCAGCACTTCCTACTGATGTGTGTCACAGGGCTCCCATTCAGCACAGCACAGCACGATCAATGTCCCATTCTTCTGCTGGGAACCACCCTGTTTGGATCAGGCATCAAGCTGGGGACATCCAAAGTGCCTCTCTGGATCCCACTCTACTGTATCAGTTTGTAAGGAGACAACTCATATAATCCGTTTTTAGAATTGCATAGGCATAGTAACTATAACAAATACCTATAAGGCAGTAAAAACTTGGGCCATCATAAGTATGGGGTGCTAGTACAGTATCTAGTAGCTGGAATCACAAAAGGGTTTTGTACTACATAGGTATTTAACTGTAACTGGAAAAAGAGAGGCCTCTTGTCACTTGCATACCTCTTACAAAATTTAAAAGTTCATATAATTATGACATAATGCTCCTGCAGCCAACTAATCCCTATTCAATTCTGACAGTCATGCTTGCTGTCAAAATTCAGCCAGTGACTATAGTGCCAGGTGCGAGGCATGTGTTAATGAAAGCACTGACACCAGCTAACAGGGCAGACAAACCAGGGTGTGAAATGAAAAGCAGGAACCCAAGATTGCACACGGTTTCTCTACATGCAGTCTGCAGTGATTGCAAGTTATGATCTTAAATCAGATTGAGTTAAACCAGTACGAAAGTCCTGTGAGCACATTCAATCATAATATTTCTGTTTAGTTTAATATGCTTTTGCTTGTTTTTCTTTTCTGGGATAGTTTAATTAAAGTAAGCTTTGCCCTAGAAAAGATCTCTTCACCCAGGTGTTCACCAAATATTAAATTACCTTAAAAATATGCATTAAAGCAGGTGCAAGTGTGTGCAAAGGGAGCTTTTAATCACAAAGATACATAAAACTGTTTTCTTCTGGAAGAAGTGGGCAAATATGGTATCTGGAGCACCTTTAATATAAGGCACTATGCTTTTGCATATGAAACAGTTTCAGCAGGCAGTGACCAAATATGAATAAAGTTCTATGAACACACATACATAAAGGACCCCCAGCAGTACAACATAACAGGCAACCTTGTTAGCAGGCTCGACAGGGTGCCCAGTGACTTAACGCTGCCTGAAGACATCCATTTCTAGGGCCTTCAATCTAACACCTTTCACCGTTACTAAATTCACTTCAATAAAGAAACAAAACTCAATTATAACTTCCACCATCCAAACCAAAAAGAATAAAAACACAGTTCAGAACAGACTGTGACTGCTGAAGTTTCAGAAGTTCGTTAAGGACACTGCATACCAAGGCATGCTATTAAAGACCTGGGTATAAAACAAGCCCTAACTCTGCATTACTTGGTAATTATTTTTTTCATTTTACTTGCTAGAGGCTTGATGTTCAGTATTTCATTTAGTATAATAAAATGTATCTGCCCCAGAGTTTCCTATTGTTGGCTTAAGATGAAATGAAATCAAAATACTGGAATTAATTACACAGTCCCTGCTGTCTCTACTCACCGGTGATGAAGAACTAGCACCACCCAAAGTGATGTCTTGTATCAGGCAATCATCCAGCTGTAGACCCAACATTTATTAAAGGAATATGAAACTGAAATGATACCAGGGGCTATACTTTGAACTTCAGATAAGAAGTGCTATTCAGCTTTAACAGAACTAGGTCTTCTGGGGATGAAGGTGGACTCTATGCAGTATATGCAGAGCTACAGAAAATCATTGGGAAAGACCAAGCCAAACAATTTGCTTTTCCTAGCTAGAATTCTGAGATCTATAGTGATCCAAAGAAACCAACCCTGCCCTGACCTTTCTGACTTTAAGAATCAAATTCAAACATTAAGAGTTCATGTTGTGCATGAGTGGAGTGCTCTATTTCAGAACCATTTTCTAAATAAACTACTAGTCAGGAAGCTTGCAAATATAATTGTTTCACTGTTCATCACTGAGATGGGACAAGAGTTATCACAGTTCTGGGGTGGCATGGTCTGCATCATTGCCTTAATGCAAGCACTCCAGGAGCATCAAATGATGTTTTAGAACGCAACCTTGGACAAATGGATGAATTCTAGTTAAAAACACGTTTAACATTCCCACCACCTCCAGAGACCTTGCATAGTGCATTTATCCCTCTGAAAGGCTAGCAACAGTCCAGGGCATCCTGGGTTGCAGGACATGCAAGCCATGTGTTGTGGTTTAGCCCCAGCTAGCAACTAAGCCCTACACAGCCGCTCGCTGACTTCCCCCCAGTGGGAGAGGGGAGAGAACTAGAAGGGTAGAAGTGAGAAAACTTGTGGGTTAAGATAAGAACAGTTTAATAATTGAAATAAAATTAAATAAAATAACAATGATAATAGTAACAATAATAATCATAATCATAGTAAATTATAATAAAAAGGAAAACAACAAGAGAGAGAGAGAAAGGAACAGAACCCAAGAAAAACAAACAATGCAACCGCTCACCACCCGTGGACCGATGCCCATCCAATCCCCGAGCAGCGATCACTGCCCCCCAGCCAAGTCCCCCAGTTTATATACTGAGCGTGACGCCATGCAGTATGGAACAGCCCCTTGGCCAGTCTGGGTCAGCTGTCCTGGCTGTGCCCCCTCCCAGCTTCTTGTGCACCTGGCAGGGCATGGGAAGCTGAAAAGTCCCTGACTTAGTACAAAGACTGCTTAGCAACAACTAAAACATCCGTGTGTTATCAACATTATTCTCATGCTAAATCCAAAACACAGCACTATACCAGCTACTAGGAAAAAAATTAACTCTATCCCAGCCGAAACCAGGACACCATGTCACATAGACACCTAGAGAACCCTCTCTTTTGTCACCTCTAAAGCTTGGCTCTGCTCCCTGACTTTCAGACAAAACCCCCCACCTCCACCCATGCTGCTCCCCCATTCTGCCCAGATAATTTGCCCAGGTAAGAAGGCTCCATCATCCCTTCCCTGGGAAAGGTCTCTCTCTCCCTGCAGAGGCTGCACCTGAACCGCAGTGCAAAAGCCAGAATCAGACAGACAGCTGATTTAACAATATGGACTAATAAAGAACAGACAAACCCTCTGTCTCAGCAACGCACTCTTTCTTAATTTTAACACCTGCTTGTTGGTACAAAACCACCAGAGTTTCCAAAATAACTATCGGGGGGCTAATGACCTACAATGTACATGATATAAACCCAAAGCATGTCACCATACTGGATGGCAGAGAATACTTTTCCTGCTGTTGGACTTGTATCGTATTTATTCAGCTGCAAAAAGGTTTTGGCCAGTGATTCACCTTTTCAAGTAGTCCTGTAAATGGCAATAGAAAGGCATGGGAACATACAAGTACCATGTACAGTATCATACAAATGGTACTGGGCTTTCCTTCTCTCTTCCTCTCTAGGACTGAATTATGAGTCAATTTATGACTGGAAACAGAAAGCCAATTTGTCTTTACTGGGAACTGTATTGATACAGCTATTAGTAAACTGCCAGTGCTGTTGTCTTATGCTTTAACAGGAAAAAGTCAAGAAAGCAACACTGGCAGGATAGAAGACAGCTGTTCAGTAGGCGGATAATGCTTAGAAATTATATATTCCTGAAACTTAAAATAAATATTCAAGTTTCAAATAAAGGTATCCTTCCTCCTTCTGTGCAAATATTTTCCTACATAGGATTCTGGGAGCAAACAAGTGTTCATCACCATGGTGTCTAATCATCATTCAACCCAGAAGCCAAGATGATTATCACAAGACTGACTTACTTGGTCTCACTAACAGTCCACTCACTGAGCCCGTCTCTGGACTGCAGTCTCTGAATTCAGAGTGTAATACACACAAGTTTCTCATCCAAAAAGCAACAAACACACCTGACTTCCAGTCCTGAGTCAAAAAGCACTGAACAACTCCAGAGGTGAACCAAGACCCCAGGAGCCAAAACAGTACCAAAAGCAGGGCATTCAGTAACGCAGCTCTGATAGCTCGTGTGAATTGCTCCAAAGTTTGTTGCTCCAGCACACCATAAAGAAGCACTAATAAAGACATATGGCTAATCACACTCACAACACAGATTTCATGTTCAACAGTAGTTTGAAGCTTGGGATCTCATTTCCTCATTGTCAAGATCTCCAGAGGACCAGATCCTGATATCCCAGGGCAACTTCTTTTCTCAGGTTTAACTGTAATCTGCTGAGGACTAGATTAGCATCACTACAAAAAAACCTAAGACACTTGCAGAAGCGGATTACTATGGCTTTTCAAATGCTAGCCTAGAAATGTACGGGCCCCTTTCACTAGGATCTTGCTAGCATAATGTCCTTCCCTTCCACCCTCTTCATAATTCTGCTTATTTCTCTGCATCTGTTCCTTGGTATCCTACACATCCCTCATCAGCTTTACTCTTCCTTTGATACCAGCATTGCCTAACCCATTGTATTTTAGTTAGTACTACACCAGTGCTCAGGGCAAGAGATAAAAGCTCTCCTTTTCCAGAAGCTTTGAATGCTACAGGGATTTTAAAGAACACCCCTCCATCCATCTTCAGCCAAGTAAGAAAGGAAGTGTACCCGTGCAGCAGAGATTTCAAGTACTTCCAAGAACAGCAGAAAGCTAAAAAGAGAGTATCTTCCCTTGAGCAAGAATTTATGAGTTTATGATAAAAAGATAAGCACCCCATCATCAGAATAATATCTTCCAAGTACCTACAATAGAGAAACATCCTCTCAGAGAAACAACCTGGTGCCAACCGAGCCATGAACCAGATGGCTGCAGTACACATGCCACAACTGATTCCAGTTTACTGCACTTCAGACATTGCCAATTCATGGAACAGCCCTGCTGAAGTGGTCTGCAAACGGATTTTCTTTCAAACTGCAACAAAGCGTTGCTGAATTTGAGTATTTCATCACTGCAGTCCCACACATTTGTTGACTGTATCAGATACTCAGTTTCTTGAAAATATAGGGGGCAAGAAAAACACCCTCAGAATAAATAACCAAACTTAATTCTAACAGACCTGGGGAAAGAGATCCTTTTATTTCCCACAGAAAGGCACTGAGGGATAGAAGATGGATAAACAGCACATTCTGATTCTAAGAAATAAAACCCCAGGCATCTACCCAAAATTTCAAGGCATAGACAATGGAACTGTATTTGTGATCAGTCTGAAAATTCATTTTACTCCAATGTAATATTTTCTGGAAGACTTACACAGACTGAAGTGAAGATATATCCTGAGGCATCAAGGTATAATCAGTGGAATTGTATTTGTGACCACTCTGAAAATTCATTTTACTCCAATGCAACATTTTCTGGATGCCTTACACAGACTGAAGATATATCCTGAGGCATCAAGGTATAATCAATAGAACTGTATTTGTTACCAGCCTGAAAATTCATTTTACTCCAATGTAACATTTTCTGGAAGCCTTAGTGAAGATACATCCTGAAAATGTTTTGCGGTTTTTTTTACCGACAGCAATAAAGCTTCTGTTAGGAAGAAACCCCTCCTGAGTTCAGTATACAAGAATGTTCAGTCTTGAATTTATTGGATCTCTAAACCATTTCTTGTCCTCCAGAAACCCCATTTCTCATTCCTCAAGCACAGTCTACATGCTTCAAACATGTAGAAAAATTAATTTAATTTTTCCATTTTCTTCTGGCCTAGTTGTTTCCAGTTAGAAGGATTTTAGCATGAACACGCCAAAGCAAAGAACACAGTTACATGAAAAAGCCTTTTAATAGATTTCTAGTATCGGTAACATTTGTTTTCCCAGCCCAGCAGCACATCCACATATTGGCTTCACCATCTTCTTAATCTCCCAGCACTATCTTTCCTCTGCCTCCTCTACCTTTAAATTACAGTTGCCATCTTCAGTTCCCTTTATATCTCTATCCCAGATAATGATACCCACCACACTCACACTGGGTACCCTCACAGACCCCCAGCTCAGAGTCTCTGTATCTTCCCTCTTCTGATGCTGGGCAGCTTTCATACAACTCAGTGAGTAAAGTTTTTGTTTGTTTGGATTTTACCTTTCTACAGGCTTCACAAGTTTTGAGCCCAGTGTACTCTCAGTTGTTTCCTCTCTGTTTCTTTGACTCTGCATGCTGAAGTATCTTGTGTTTACATTTTGAAAGGAAATGTGCAAAGCAAACATCTGCAATCCTACGAATAAAATAACAAGTTCTTATCTAATGCTTTGCCATATATGAAAAGTAGAGTCACTTCCAGTTGTTGCTTCTATTCCATAAAAAAGCACAGAGTATTGCCATCATCACATCCCACAGCCCATTGCATAAGCTTATTTAATTCCAACCAGAGATTAGAAAATCTGCCCCCATGGTTATTCTTCAGAGGCTGTTCCAGACACTCCCTGTTCTCATCACTGAAGTTGTCTTCTACTTCCACCTTTAATTTTCTTACAGCAAATTTATTCCATTTTTTATTTTGTAAACAGTAAGCTTAAACAGACCATCTTCCTCCCTGCTGCTTATCTCCCTCTTCCCCAACATAGTTCAGGCATAAACAGGTTCAAACAAGGATTAAACCAATTCAGAGCCATCACTGCCAGCTATTGAACATAGCTTTAAGAAAAGCTTTAAGCCATGAATAGCTGCAAGAGAAAACCAGAGTCACAGGAGCTCTACATGCACAGGTCTTACACCTCCGCCTTGGGCTCCACAACATCCCTTTAGAAGCATTCTACTGGGACAGACCTAGTATGGATATTTTCACTTTTTTGACACAGCATCATTCCTGTCCTTCTCCTGTCCCACACTGCCAAGCTTCTATTTTGAAAGATTAACAAACTCATACCATCCTCTCTTGAGACATTCTCATATTTTCTCCATTACCACTGAACTCTCTCCAGTACCCATCCCAGTCCGAAGTCTCCCTTCTTGAACATGGAGGGCCATGTTCAAGCCACAGCTGTCCTTCACAGGAATATATTTCCTCTCAGTCATTAGCTCCTTCTTAAACTTAGTTTTCATTCTGTTGTTTTCAACTTCACGGCCTCTGCTCTGTACAACAGCTCTGTCCCCGTTTCCTCGCTGCTGCTGGTGCAAACCTAATATTCCTCTGCTCTCCATAGCACTTTTCCCACACTGAGATATCACAACTCCATTGCAACATTACATCATCTTGGACATGCATCTGAATCAAGCCTGGATGTGCATATCAGCAGCTCTTCATCTCAAATACTGAAAATCACCAGTCAGTAGAGGGTTCTGGTGAACTCCAGAAACTAATAAAGTTATCCTGAGTCTAACTGACCCTGCACACCAGCTTTTGACAGAAAACTGAGGTATGGGTTAACTACATTCTCCTGAACCAACTGCAACATGGCAGCACTTTGCTTAGTCACAAAATGGTTGCAACAAAGCCAAGGTGTCAATGATGCAATTGCTCAAATGCTATAAACTGTAAAGATCACCCTGCAACCCTGAAAGACAGATCTAGAAACGCTAAGCCACCGAGGAGGAACAGAGATGTTTCACCAGTATCAGCTCTGTCCAATAAATAAGACACTGCAAATAGCCCCCGTCCTAACTATGACTTATTTAAAACTGCACACATCAAAAATACAAGCATAAACAATTCACTGGTATCCCTTGCTGGATCATCCAGTCTGGCTTTCCCAAACAACTAGAGCCTGAGGCAGATAGAAGATTTGACTCTCTGTATTCCTATAATTGCTGACACGGATTTGCAGTAAGTCTGTTTATACTTCACAAACTTTTCTGATTCCTTACATTTAGACCATCAAGCTGGAATGCCAAGAAAATCAAGAGTGAACAGAAACAGCCCCACCTTCCTACTCAAGATTTAACACATATGGTAGAAATTTCTATTCCATTTAGACTAAGATATTTTGCTCTCAAGCAGGAACATAAATTTGAGACCAAATCAAGAAACTGTTCTACAAGCAAATAAAAATAACCTGACCAAGCCAGATGCCCAAATTAATACTTTTTCTCTCCCCTTTTTTTCCCCCCTTTAATCAAATTCCTTTCAAACTTCTACATTGTTTGTGTAAGGCCTCATTTATTCTGCAAAGTCACAGCTCTTTGAAGAGCTCTTCTTTGAAGGAAGGGCTTAGTTTCTGAACACTGAAAAAAAAAAAAAACCCACACAACAAAATAAACAGAAATGCTAGTCGGGAAATGATACACTGCCCATACAACCAAACAACACCTTCCTATCTGAGCCATCATTTGTGCTGGCTCAGCCCCAGGACTCTAAAGCGATTCAGCCATGAGATCCTACTCTTAAAAAGACAAAATGCCTTGCCAATCTGCACTTGGTACAGAGAATCCAAGTTAAGTCCATGCACTCTGTCCCCTAAAGCAGGAACCCAGTGCTGCTCTGAAGAGCTTAAAACAGTAAAACAGGATGATGGTTAAAAACAAGCAGCTTGACTGGGATACCAGGGCAGGAGGGACAGAACAAAAGTCAGAATATCCAGCCTAGTACCCTATTGACTCAGCTCACCGCCTCTCTTCCATGCAGGATACGTTAGCAAATGCACCTCCTGAGCTGGTACTGAGAGAGTTTAAACATTACATGGCTTAAAACCAAACAGGTGTGAAAGAGTCAAGAATTAAATCCTCTTTTAAAGCACATCAAGCACGATGCTGCAAAGGAGCAATTCTGCGTCAGTGGAGCTGTCTGTGTCCACAGGGCGATGGGGGTAAGTTTAGCCCAATGGCACCTTTTCAGAAAATATGCAGCCATTTTACTAAATGCAGCTTTACTGATCACTGAGGTTATCACCTATACATTTAGGAAAGCTCTGCTAACACTTTGGGAACAGCAGCACTCCACTGGCCACTACTCACTCTGTAAGCAGTCAGCGTTGAGCAAGTCTTGGCACTTCTCATGGCACTTGACTCCACATTCACCGCAGCGCATTCCCTGCCGTGCAATACCCCACAGCAGCCCCTCACATTCGTAGCAGTAGGTAGGAGTTGTGGCTGTCCACACTTCAAAGTTGTGCGGGGTTGTACAAGAGATGGGGTAAATTAAGGCTTGCAAGGTCTTCTTATAGACATGAGATTTCTGAAAGGCAAGAACACACATAAACCAATATCCAGAAAGGTGACTGAACCTATTTTTGCTGGATAACACTTGAGTTTCAAGGGAAAAGGCATGAGCAGTGCAATAAATCTACACATTTGAGGTAGCCAAATTTATCAAACTTTTATAAGCAGCAGCAGAGGACATCCTTCCAAAAATGTTTCTCCAGGCATTTAAGAAAGTGGAGGAGATGGAAGAAAAGAATTAAGGTTTGTGGATGAGGGATGTCTTGCATAAAACAAGTTTCACACACTGTCCCCCATGGTAGATAGCACAGAAGGAAATGGTAAGATTACATTTTTCAGGATCATACTGACACATTAAATGTTATTTTTTACATGTTTGGTTTCTTTAAACAAATGATACAAGAAGCTTTGCATGTATATTTTTAGACATCTGTGAAGCTGGGTCTGCATCCCAGAGAGCCAAATTCCCTTAATTTGCTTACTAAAAGTTAACAGGAGCCAAGCAACCCTCCCACTTACCAGCTCTTCATCTTTCAGAGATGTTCTAGTGGCCATTGCTGAGGTAATTCCGGCTTTCCGGGACTGAACCAGTGACTAAGAAGGAAGAAAGTTTGTTATTCACCACCAAGATTCAGAAATGCACCAGCACTACATGCCCAGAGATGTGACCAAAGGGACTCTGTCATCCCGGACACCAAACCAGCAGTCAATTACATTCATGTTGGCGTCTTAAATGATAGCTCAGACCTCAGAAGAGTCAAATGCTTACTCTGAAAGGTCTCCAACTTGTTTCTTTCTGCCCACGACCAGTCTCACTCTGATAAAATTTTATTTGTTCCTCTGGTAAGAACTGTCAATGAAACCTGGGTTCACATCTCCACTTCTATGTTCTGGTAGCAATGGTAATTCTGCTGTTGCCTAAGGCCACTATGTGGGACTCACTCTTCTAGATCTAACTTTATTCATAGCCAAAAGGAGGTTATTTCATCAGTTTCACAACATACACAACACCCCCAAATGTGACGGTGAAAGGGTTACAAATGAACAGGTTAAAAAAGAACAGACTGGGTTGGGAGCACAGGTTTGAATGCGCTGGTGTACCACATTCATTGGCCATCACTGAATACAATGAACATCATTTCTCCCTCAAAACTGCCTCCTGCACATCGTGCCAACACTAAGTTCTGCAGCCTTGGACAGCACAGGGCAGTGCCTTTGCAGTGCCTCACGCTGGCATACAAAGGATTTCTTCAGCAAGCCACTCCAGTTAGATGAAGGCAGGCATGAAAATTAAGATAGCAACATCTGCTTTGAAATCATCAAGCCCTATCAGAAAACTCCATTTATGCTCTGATTTATCCTGTTTGAAGACAGACCGAAAAAGTTCATTCCATCAGTGATGGAGCAGGACAGAGTGTGGATACACATGCACCACAACACTGCAGGTTCAAAATAAAAAGCAAAAAAGTGGAGGGAAAAGAAGGTAAAACAATTTTTGTTTCTGGTGGATAGTCTTTAGCTCCACTTACCATGGCCTGTGGAGAGAGAGAATGAATGCATACAAAGGAAGTAACACAAGTTAATGCCATTATTGCAAAGATGTAAGATACAAGCAGTCAGTAAAACAAACATTAAGCTTCCCATGCATAAGCTGGCAGAGAGAATTGCATGCATCTTTTCACAGGAATTACAGGATATGGAAACTTTGGTCTTTCAGCTGTTACAGCATTTCTCCCAAGTATGAAATCGCTACGTGTACTGAACACAGCCAACAGAAAACCATTTGTCCCGCAGAAGCCTTATTTCACCATATCACACAAGCATATGAAACTTGTCCTCATTACTTGCTTGGTTCTTGTGCTTCCTCAGTGCAGAAGCCTACTGGCAATATTGCGAATTACTTTAAAAATCCAAGCACATATGCTCGCTTATCTATCCTCTGAAATTCCAACCTCCTGGTAGGTTGCCAAATCTCACATGGACATTGTAACTTTCCACAAACTGTGATTTTTAGGAAAACATTTAAAAATAATGCAGGCCTAAAAATAATCAAATAACTCTGTGTAGAATAAAAAGGAAAAAGAATATGAAAAATATCTTAATTCTGTCAAATGAATGAAACTGTCCACAAAACCATAGCTCATTCTCACTGTGATTTTCCCAAGCACAACTCCTAACCCCTTACTGTAAGAATTAATTTAACTAAACTGGAAATCTTCAACTTCTGGAAGTGACAGCAAATGTTACTGTATGTCAAAAAGTAAAGCCACTTGCACTAATGGCTGTGTGGCAAAGAAAAATCTCTTACCAGATCACTGACGAGTGGAATTGGCTTTTTTTTGCGTAGATCGGGCATGCTATCAATGCCATAAAGGCCACCTGCAGGCCTGGAAATTCAGGAGGGGGGGGGAAGAAAAAGATTAAAAATCTCACCAGCAGTGAGAGACAGTAAAGAAATGACCAAAAAACTTCCTTAAAACATCAGTCCCCTTGCTAATATCAGTCAATTAGAACAGGAAGAATCAGTTGACTGCAAATGCAACTTAATAATAAACCGAAGTTGTTAACACGCTGAAAAAAAGTCATTTTCCCGTTCTCAGTTCTGAGGTCTGAGCTAGCTCAGAGTAGGCTGGGCAATGCTTGCAGAGCACCCAGTGCTTCAGAGTCACTGCTGCCAGCATGGTGGGTGAATGCAGCCTTATCCCCACCACTTCTGTGGGGCACAGATTTGGCAAAAATACTTACCCAATGGCAAAACCAGGGCTCCGTGGCAGCAATTCATACGTGGCTTAGTCTGTGGTAACTGAGCCACACGCCTCTACTTTCAGACATACTTTCTGTTCCTTAGAAAGAGCTCAGTTTATAGTTTACTATTGGCACTGAGCGTCATGGCAGGAAGGACTTTGGAAACTTGAAAACACCCTGTCTCCAGTCTCTCTGCATCCCCTCTATTGCCATTTAACTAACTTTGTGTTGGGTGGGGTGAGGAGGGGGATGCCTTAATGGAGGAAGCAAAATCAGCCAGAAGATTATACTTAAGAAAATGTAAAGTTAATGGTAAAAATGATTAAGTCTTTATCTGCTTCGCATGCAACAAATTCAGATGTTCCTGCCCGGTGTCGGTGTTTGGGAGGGAGCATGTCAAAGCGGATCAGCCCAGGGGCAGGACGCTGCTACCCATCACCTGATTCTAGGCTAGAACATACTTAATCTTGGCCCTCAAGGTCCATATAATTATTAGAAAAAACATCACACCTGAGGAGAAAGGAGACTATTTTTATTCCTATAAAAGGGACATTTCGTGGTGCTCCGTGTTTCAAGCCATGCAGAGTCCTACACACAAGAGCTGCCATTTGCTGGTGGAAGTAGCAATGGAGCAAAAGGGCCATTAGCCTAGCAACACTCAGAGCCTGCTGAAATAAAACACTATAACCTGCTTCCTTCCCGACGAGACCAGCCTGGATCATTGTATCTGGATCCTGCCGTTCACTGGTAACACCACACAGATGCTTGAAGAAGGCTCTGTTAATTCAGCTTAAAGGCCCCCAGTAAATCAACTGTGTTCATCTGTAAGGCCTTAAGAGAATGCTTTTTCCTAAGGTTGGAAGCTGAGCACACATTTCTCTGCTGTTATGCCTATCGTATCCACCGTGAACTGAAGAATAGACCTGTGATGTGACTCCTTCCCTGCAATGAACACCCAGCCACCAGCCAAAACCCACAGCCCCTCTCAGTGTCTCACTCAACCTCCCCATCTCCACGGTGCTCTCGTGTCTTGCTAACACTAAGAATATGGTTCTCGAGGCCTTTTTCTTGGCTACAGAGGCTGCAAAGGAACCTTCTGCCTCTCCATCCTTAGCCATTCGTTTTCACCCCATACCATGCTGGCTTACACCTTTTTGCAGTTGCATGATAAACTGGCTGGCACTTTTAACCTGTGTACTTTGCTGATTTGGTACACCACACCTAGCTGAAATGCTTTAGGTCACCATAACTGCAGGAAAGAGGAGTATGGGTCAAACTGTTCTTACTGCAATAAAAGACACACATGGAGCTACCCTTTAAAACAATCTAGGAAGCCCAATGCCACTATAAATTTGCACATGCCATGAAAAGTGGGAGGCTGGTAACTGACAAGAGGCACCCTGCGCTGCTCGGCAGGCAGGACCTACTCAAATCCCCTTTCAATACAGCCAAAAGTCAAAAAAATATCCAGGAAACAACAAAGAGTGACCAAACCTACATTATAGCAGCCTGTGCTCTAGGATGGACAAGGATGTCACGGCACAGCCTAGCACAAGGCTGTGTCAAAGAGGGAAACAGTTTATTATACACAGAAACATGCCATAGCACTGTAATGGTAAAATTGACTTTCTCGATGGGGCGTAGGAGGGTGACATGTCCGAGCCACAGCTGAGTTGACAGCTGCTGCTGGCTGAATGAGCCTGGTGGGAAGGTGAGCAGTCACGTGTAACTGTGCAAACTGCCTCGGCTCTGCATGCAGCATGAGTCACATTTGCACCGCAGCACCGTGCACGGCGCTCTGTGCTCCTACACGATGAACACAAACCACCCACGGTCAGCTGCGACAACTAGACCTCACAGCTGGGAATGGAAGGCAAACTCGGACGTGAGAAAGGCGGAGATTTACAGCAGTTAATCAAAACTACTGGAATCTTTGGCCAAGAATGAGAACAGTTTTTCAACGCCGGAAATCCTTACAGCGAGGCTGCGTGGTGTTTTTACTAGAGGCTACCCTCATTTCCAACAGAGAATTCCAGAAAAAACTTTTTGTCCAAGTTACACTGCAATAATCCCTTCTGGCTTGTTATACAAAAATCTGACCCGCATCAGGAAATAAGAAATTTCTGCATAAAGTGTTTATATTGCCAGAACTAAGAACAGTCTTGCTGGGATTCAACGTGGAATTTCGTCTGCTGTCCTAATGTTACAAACCCTTTCTGATACTAACGATACTGTTTTGGCGTAAAATAGGTGCCATAGAAGACAACTCAGATGATACCAAGAATTCCAGCATTATTTAAATCACAATAAGTCTTATTGGTAAGTTTTGGGTCCAAGATTTGTGTCAAATCACTCGAATTATGAAAGCGTATGCAAAATAGAAACGGAGACTCTGTAAGCTGAAAAGATGCAACAAAATGGCCACAAGTCAAAATCCAGAGCCAATCCTTCTGCTAAAAGTCAGTGGCACAGCTGGGAATTTACACTTCTTTTCTACACAATTTACAATGATTATTTTTTTTCTACTTCAATTGAAAGGGAACTGCAACACTCTGACATTTCCCAGGAAAGAAAAACATTAAAACTGCATATTTTATAAATTCGAGATGAGCCTAAACAAGTTATTGTGCTTGAGAAACATGTCTAGTTACAACCTGGTTTGTTGCAAATTATTTGATAGACTGAGGTTTATGGCAAGAGCCAGTTGTAAGCCAGACTGACAGAGAACAAGACTATTTGAAAGGTGCTTGTATTTGCCACTGAAGAGAGGTATCCTGGTACCTAGTACTCAGATGACCTGCTTTTAGCTTGTTATTATTTAAAAAAAAAAAAAAAAAAAAAAGGAATTTTCAGCAACCATTCTTAATTTTCAAAATTACTCAGCTTGTTGTGCTTTCAGCTACCTCAGTCTCTTTATTCAAGCACAATCTCTACTTTGCTTAACAAAATTCCAGTGTTTGCACAGACAGAAGCACTGACAGTGCCTCAAATATGCACCCTGTAGCTTTATATCTAATAGGGTAACTCTCCTCTGCAATGCATGTAATATTTATAGCATTATTACGGAGTGCTGTATTGAGGAGTGAACAGCATTTCTGTATGAGAAGATGATTTGCACTAATAAATAAAATATACAGATATATTACACCCAGAGACTGATCCATAATACCAATTGTACTTTTTTTTTTTGAAGTTATTTCTCCAAAGCTAGTGATTACAGACAGGGAGCTACTGTTGCATTATGCTAAAAGTGCAAATAGCTTGAAGCATGTATTTATCTTTTAATACAAGTTTTATCATACAGATGCTTCCATTAAATCTTGAAAATTTAAGCAAGCAAAGATGGTTTGCAATGACAGAAAATGATTACTTCCTTCAAAGGACACCACTACACTAATCTTCATATGAAAGAAGAACTCCAAACATAAGTGCTTTAATATACTTTGTGGCTAATAAGCCACAACATGGTTAACAGTGGAATTAAGGTTCACCACCCACAACCACCTTTGCTGGAAATCCCTCGTATGTGGGGATACAGTGAATATGCCAAACTTTTGTCAAAACTACATTAGCCAGACTGTTTTGCTATATCTCACATAGAAAGGGAAAAAAAATTACAGAGTAGAGCAAACATTACCTTGAATTGACAAAACACATTTTTAAGTATTTCAGGACTGTAGGTGTATTCATCTTTCATTTTGTGTGCGTGAACCAATAAACTCAGTACACTGTCTCCTTGTTAAAGCAGGAGAAGGTGCTGTTTATAGTCAGAATAAATCACTGTCCTCTGCTCTTGCTAATTGCCAGTTCTCCAGCAGCCTGCCCACCGAAGTCCCGGGCTCCTTAGGAAAGCGCGGGGTTGCTAGGCAGCTCCAGGCATCCGCAGGTATGGGGGACGCTTTGCGGGAATACCAACGCCACAGAACAATGACTCCAAAAGCAGAAAGCCGTACAATAAGGCCTCCGATTTAACTCTGTGTTTTATTAGGGAAGCTTCCTTCAGTAGTACGAGAATGAACTTATGCATGTAGCAAGCCAACCTCTCGCTGAGATTTCAGGGCAAATCTGCTGCTACGTCAGCTCCTAATGAGTGTACCACCACCAAACCATATTGCCCTAATTGCGTACAAGGCACGTAACCCAGCAGCTTGTAAAATGTGTCATTGTCTTTTTTTTTTTCCAGAGAGGATTCTAGGGAAGCTACCACGCTGGCACCTATTATGCAGAGTGTCATGCTGAAATTACATACAATCAGAATTTTCCTGCTTCATTCGTTGCGAGTAGCGTGCTGCGGAGAGAACGCACAGCCTCTCACTCTCACTTGTGCAAAAGAGGCATGATGATCACTGCTTTAAAAATTACAAACTGCAATGATTTCCAGGGTTACTGCAGTTTTGACTACTACGATGACCACAGAAATCATTGCAAAGACGAAAGACTTCCCCAAAGCTACGTTTTTCTTCTAAGAGCAAAAGACACGGCAATCTTTCTGAGCTACTCTTTTCCTTCCCTGGTGCCATCAGTGACTGATTCAGGAAAAAGGATTTCATCCAGACCACTCTGTGGTGCTCAGTAAGGATTAATACTGCTGCCATAAGCACTTGCCACGTTACAGATTATGCATTGCAGCTATAACCTTGTTCTTAACCATAGATCTCTTGAAGAGCTGCACAGCCCACCTCCAGCTGTTTAAGAGGAGATTGAAATATAGCAGCAGCCTGGCCCTGAGTGAGGCATGGCCACTTGATTATTCCTGAGAACAGCGATTAAAAACATCAGAAGTGTTGCTTTTACTTAGGTTGAACCGCAGACCTCAAAGTACACGGTAATTATAAACACAAGGAAACAAGGTCTCAAAATACCACTTACCCTCCTTTGAGCCAGGGTGGTTTTGACGGATCAGCCTCATCTTGACCCTTAAATGGGGGAAGGAAAAAGAACAATACGAAATTAGTTTCTGAAAACACCAGAAAAAGTATTGATTATATTCTGAGGAAAGGAAAACAGACCACACTGCATGCAGGCAAATGCATACAGAAACTTATTCAAGCACCTCCAATGACCAACACGTCAGGACAAGTCATATAGACACAGACGGGCTATGCAATTTCACTGAACACCTAGAGCCAGGACCAGAAGAGCCTGTTCAGTGCACCTCCTCTTTCAAAAGGCAGTCTCGAAGACCAACTCTTTTTTATTTTTACAACCCAACACAAGCATGAGTTATCAGAGAGCTCCTGTTACTACAGGTCACCACTTACATGAACATGGTTATAATGAGGATGCTAAAAATTAAAAGCACCTGTATGAAACGCACAAATGAATGATCAACACGAAACTTTGTACAAACACTTGTGAGCTTTATCCATGCTCAAACACAAAGACTCTTTAGCCCCTCAGCAGGGAGGTCCCATTGCAGCTCCACCCATTCATATGCAAGTATTTAATTTCTGACAGGTGTCAAACAAGGGCCATCACTTGCAAGATGGTCGCAGGTGAACTGGGATCGCACGGTATGATGGAAAACACCACAGACTGCAATATGAGGATTCATACTGATGAATTACAACCATGTTCTTATGTTCATATTAGGAGTGTATTTATAGAGCGATGTTTTGTTTCTTTGAAAATCTTCAGTGGACTGATTAGAGCTGAGTAGTGTCTAAACACTTGCAATGTACCTGGTGGAAACAGAAAAGATTTTAGGTAAGGGGAAAATGGTTTACCTATAACTGGAAACCTCTTTGTTCCAGCTTACAGTTCATACATTCTCCTGCACTCCTTGAAAGAAAAGCTGGTTTCAAACAGGAGTAAGCAAGACACACTGCTAATAGCTAACACTCCAACCTCTGATAATCATGTCTGCCAAGAGTATAAAGAGGCTGTAACTTGCACACAGTGGAAAACGAAGTATTTCCAGCCATGGGACTTGCAACCTGAGAATCATCACAAAGTAAAGGAGTATCTGTCAGGAAATAAGCTCCAGTTTTATGCAAGATAAAAGAACACAGCCCCAAAAGAAAGAGTCTTTTTTTTTTTTTTTTGTCCTGTGCTTTGGATGAGCTGTGCAACCTCACGTTGTTCACAGGTGACAGACAAGGTCTCCCAAGATCAGAAATAACCACGGAAAACACATTTCTACTTGAGGTCTCAACTTGTACAGCAGCAGAAGTCCAAACTTTTTATTTGTTAGTCCTACAACTCCAGGGCTAGACAGATCTGAAGACTACATAACTTCTATTATTTCATTTCTAAACGGGCATGAAGAACATGACATTATCCCTAACTGAATGGACGCTTCAGCTTTTCTACGTGACCACACAGGCCTGCAGAGCAGGCAGGAGCTCAGGCCCACGGTCCCCCGCAGCCGGAGCAGCACACCAGGCTCCAGGCTCCGGCAGCAAGGATCGTGCTCTGCACATCTCTGCTCCAAGCTGGGCTTCCAGAGCCCCTCGGCCTGAAACCTGCATTTCCTCGAGGGATCTGAACCAACTGCTGGTCAAGAGAGAAGATTTCATGAAGCAAATGCAAACAGATCCTTCAGAGCACACAAGGCAGGACATCCCTACCTTTGCCTTCAAACACATGGAAGAGCTGTGGCTAGAAAGCAAGAATAAATGGAACAACGTTTTATGCTGGACTGAGCTTGACGCAGGTCAGTTCAGCTGTACGGAATGACAGAGAATAACAAACACATGGCAACGTTTACTGGCAAAAGGAATTAGTGTAACAGGGTTTTCAATCAGTTTATCTGAGAAACTCTACATATAAGTGACCAATATTGGAGACATTAACAGACCACAAATAGCACGGGCAATACTGCGGCCTGGAGACCACAAGAGCATCAAGAACTCTGTTCAGGGGAAAAAGATCCAGGGAAAGCTGTTATCTAACGGAGCAATAACCATTTCCTACGGGCAGCCACAAGTCAACAGAGAACAACCCAGAATGTGGATGCAGGGAAGGGCAGAAAGCATGATTAGGAGACAAACCTCCATCATCTCCCAGATTTTGAGGCACGCTAAGAGTCCAGACAAACTGTACTTCTTATTTTAATCACTTTTGCCAAGCCTTTTAGAGATGCAAATAAAAAGAAAATAAGAGAAGAGAAAGAGCTTCTCTAGGGTTGAGATTAAAAATCATCTTGGTGCAACAGCACAAGACAGAAGAGCGAGCTTCCAGTAAATGACAGTATTGATGCAGGGGCAAGGCAGGTGATGGCTGTGTGGAAACAGAAGTTATCACCTGCTGAAAGCAAAGTAAAGAGGTAATTTGCTCCAGGCAGCATTCTCCCTGAGAAAATGCCAAGAGAACCAGCACCTGACATCCATCAAACAAGGGCTGATGCCTCGAGACTGTAGAAGAGCCGGTGCAGTACCCACAGTTAAGGTGTGTGCGGGAAGGAGGGAAATGCAATCTAGACTAGTGTAGGCTTCTTATTGGCTTCAACACCTTGAAAGGCTTCAGAGCAAACACGAAGGAAAGAATTAACATGGAGGCAATTGGAAAACAGGAAAAAAAAAATACAGGGCACACCAGTTTTGAAAACATTTTTTTTTTGTTTGACAAAGCAATCATTTTTCTTTAGACGGTAAAAAGAATTATCAACTGAATTTTTATTTCAACAAAAAACTTTCGATGCAATGCCATGTGACGTTAATAAGGCCGGATAAGCTGAGAAGGAGTAGGGAGGTTTAAGGTGGGTAAACAAGTTACTGTCGCTGAGCCAGCCACGGACAACGCAATAAGGAAGCTAGTGGGAGTAAGGAGGATCTGCTGATAAAATCTGCTGATGACAAACACAGGAGAATTACTGATACAGAACGAAGATGCCCAATGGAAAGAGCTGATGGCGGTGAAGATTGCAACAATGGAGGATTAAACGTGGCACAAATGGCAAGGTCCGAGCCCCAAAGCCTGCTGTGAACCTGACTGCATGCAAGGCGTTCCTTGGTGGAGAAAAGCCCGTGACAACAGATTTGAGCTCTAGTCATCGCACTGGCCACAAGCCACTATGATACAGCCACGTAAGGAGAGAACGTTGTCCATACAGAACGTCCAGTGAAAGGTCTCCATAGAAATAAAAGCATAAATACCACTCTACTGTGCTGGCAAGACTCCTTTAGAAAGGCATATACAATCTTTTTATCCTCTATCAAAGTAAAAAGAATTCACCCAGGAAAATGGCAAAAGCAGCATGAGGATGTAAACACAATACTACAGGAGGAAAACAGGACAGCTTGTTTACTCTAGCAAAAAGAACCTTTTTCTGTGCTTATTCAATAGACAGGAGAACATACTGCATGGAAGAAGAACTGCAGCTAAAAATAAATGGAGGATGAAAATTAGAAGGTGTCTAACCATGACAGTTCTGTAGTAGCCTGTCAAAAGGAGAAGCAGACACCAAACCTAACCAGTTTTAAAGAAGGAAATTGGGCCGTTTATATATAAGGTAATGGCACAATATTGCACAGTGGCAGAGGGCTGGCAGTCACCAAGAAGTCTTCTGCAGTCCCCTGTTGCACTGACATATGTAGTCGAAGAACCAGAGGCTGCATTACCTACAAGTGTTGGCATGAGGGTTAACAGGGTCCAGACACCCCGGGAGTGCCAGTTAAACAGTAATCCACAGTTCACACCACTGTCGTGGGTAGGAACACTTCATATACTCCTCTTCCTTTACAGAAGGCAAATGGCACTGCTGTTCAGATGGATTTGCTGCAGCTGGGGAGTTTCCCACCCTCTGAAGGCAGCACTTGCACCAGGACACAGGAGCTCCAGTAGCTGCTCTGGGTCTTGTCATCAGCCATGGATCTGCTCCAGTTCAGCCCATGGCAACAGCCTGGTTTGCTTAGAGCCTGGGCAAGCAGGAGAAATGATGGGCAAATGAGAACAACACTGGAACGACTGCGAGAGTTTTTAGTACTGCCCTTCCTCAAACAAATGGGATGGCAAAGGGAAAGCAGACCTACTTAACACCTAGACATCCACATGCTGCACGTCACAGGAAGTCTTTTGCTGGCTTATGCTTCACTTCTTTGCATAGCTCTGTCACTTGATCTCTCCTTGAAAGCAGCCAGATCAGTCTGAATCTGAAATTTTTATTATTTTTTTTTTTATATCTCCAGTAAGCACATAGAGAAGCACTGAAAAGATGGAGAAGCAAACATGTAAACAGAACAGCCCATCACATCTCTACTCAATTTTTTTTTTTTATTTCTGATGCTGGTGGATGACAGTTTTATACCCACTGTCCAACAAGTACCTTTGGCCGGGGAAGTGCTTGTCACACCTAGCAGTGCAGTATATTCACTCACAGTAAAGCATGCTCCAATCAATTCCTAAAAGGTCTTCTCCAAGTAATTAAAGTTTCTTATCAACCAAGAACCAGCTAGCAAAACAATGCCAGTGAAAAAGAGTAGCATAAATTTAATAGCCTGGATTAAACAGTCAACAGACATGATCATTCAAAGCACAGTATTCAGTCAGAGGGAAGGCAACGTTTAGTGAAGCCTAGAAAGGAAACTAATAGGAGTTTTGCTTATTCAGGAAAAGCAGCAGCTAGGCTTACAAAAGTAATTTGAGAAGTTACTTAACCAAGCAGCAATTTGTAAATTTCACAATTTATCTCATACACAAGAAGACGTTTCAATGGACAGAACAAACAATTATGTACTTCTGTAGAAGAGAAAGTCCATAAAATGGACAGACAGGCATCAAAAAAGAATAAAAAAAAAATCACCAAGTCTGGAGCAGCACAAGGAAAAGGAAGAACATCCCCAGATCTGTTAGCCCTCTCCATATAAATCCATCTCTCCACATAAAAGCCTTTCTAACAATGTAACTTTCCATCACATTTAAGTACTGTGTCTATCACATTATCCTCTTAGATAAAAAACAGATGTAAAACATGGAAAGCTGCTTTACTTAAACAGATAAGAAAAAAATCAATAATGACTTTTTGTTTGTTTTGAAAATCATCCTAACTTGTTTTCAAATACCATGCTTCATTATTAAACCTCAAAGACCTCAATTTAGCTATAGATTAATCTGAATCAGGGTAAAACAAGGAGCAACTGTTTCCCTGTCTAAATTAAACTTCTGGTCATGCCTAATTAGACCATTTCTTCAGGGGTATTAGCAGAATCAGACTGAACTAAATCATCCCAATTAAACTAGTCGCTCTTGTGGTTCAATGTCTTCATTGACTCAAGTATGCTACGTCTTACGTGGAATCCAAAGCTGCAACAAGCCAAAGGATTATTTTAAATTCACTGTATTCTGCAACAGCATCAATTTAAATAATGACTGAAGAGCCCCAAAGGAGCTCCTTCCACCTGATGTACCTTCCAGTATCAGTTTTCCAGCTGCCAGGTGAGTGGCTTAAGGGAGGCTGCAGTGTTTTTGCACTGAAGCCAAAAAGGACAGAATTTGACACCAGTATTTGGCACTGGATATCTCTGCATTCCTGAAAAAGCATTAATGGACAGACATTTGCAAGTAAGAATGAAACAAAGCTGTTGATACATGAGCCAATAAAGCTTAGAAATGCAAATTCATCAAACTCAAAGGATGAGATCTGCGTGGAGGCCCAAAAGCCACGCAACACTCAGCCTACTCCAGGAAGCTGATTTAGCCTGATTCATACAACTACGACAGAGGCAGAAGCACAGCAGGCACTGAATGCACACAGCATAGATTCAAGAAAATAAAAAAGTTGAGAATCCAAGAGCCAGAAATTTTTCTATATGAGGTACAGTTGCAAACACAAAATAAGAGTTACACAGTAGTCAACAAAAAAATTCTGTGGATGTTCTTAGGAGGAAAGAGTTACGTGTTGCCCACAGGGTGATAAGCAGAGAGGCAACCAGTCCATGAGCAGAGAGGCAATAAAGCTGTAGGTATTAAGGGAAAAGTTCTGCCATTCCCACGGGGCACACGGCCCTGCTCAAAGCAAAGTGCAGCCTGCAGCTAGCTAAAAAGGCATGGGGATCTGCAGCAGACACCTCCCAGTATCCATAGTCTTGCTTAATCTCAATAGTATAGCCCATAGTGGCACTTTTGACTTTAATTGCTGTTAACTGTACAAACCAGATAGAGGTGGAATGAAATAACGCAACTGAGGAAAAAAGAGGAAATACTTTGTTTAAACAAGATTAATAAAGAGGAAGACTGGAAAAAGACAAGATAAACAATTTGTACTCTGCTAACATGGTGCCTGTGCATTTTACACACACCCCACAGAACACCGAGGGGACATCACTCCAAGCATTCAATGTTTTCCTCTTGGTACAAGGTAATCCGCACTGAACAGACTCTTAACTCATACACAGTGTTAACAATTCCTACTGACAACCATAACATGCTAAACTGAATCTCAGCGCCTCAGCGGGAGCAATTGGCTACATGAAGACAAGGCATGCACACAGAGGAGTTTCAGAAAGAGATGCTGGTTACAAGGGACAACATGTACAACCTGGAGCTCTCCTCTACCTCCTTCTGTGAAGAAAAAAGAGAAGGAGAGGAACAAAAGTTAATAGACCAGATTTCTACCATGAGCTCTGTAAAATGATTTCAGAAAGTGGGGTAAACATTTGCTGCAAGTTGATAAAACATTTGTGCAGCGGAGAGTTTTTCCATGTGCTTCCTAGGACATACACCAGATAATTAATCTCTACCAATTCATCTCGAGTTAAACTAATCAAATTTCATCCATAACCGCACATGCATTAGAACATATGCTTTTGAGAGCTGATTTTTAGAGTTACAGTTCCTGTTTTGTTAAGAATTTAAAGTAATCTTAATATGGAATTGGAGCTGCTATTTACCACACTGGAAGGAGAACCTGTATTTATCACAGAGAGGAACAGATTTGTTCCCCCTTTCCCCCAGACTGCATCCACTGCCTGCATCAGAAGCATCCCCCCTCCTTCCCTCCTCGCCCCCTGTACATTTTGCCCGTTACGAGGAAACTGGTAGCTCCCACGCAACACATTTTGCTTTTGCAAATACCATAATGCAGAGAGATATTTTCTGGTTTTATAAATCTAGGCAATTCTCCCCTGAGAAAAAAAAAAAAAAAAATCCAGAAGCCTCCTACACTAAATCTCATATTTATGGATAGGCAATTTCAAGGCTAGTAAAGTTATATGAGAGTCATACTCAAAACTTCCGGTACAGACATGATATTAAGTCTTCCAATCAGATAATTCTGTATCTGCACAGAAGAATCATATTACTCATTCACATATGAACGATGGAGGGGAAGGAATATCTTCATGGCAACAAAGGCCACTCAAATTGGTTTAAAAGCTAAATCAGTTTTCTAAGTTACTGTCTATATGGGTGTAATTACACACATGCAATCACTAAGACAGGAAAATAGAAAAGCTATTTTAACTCAATCACTAAGGAGAAGTCAAATTACTTTAGCAAATGAAGTGCTGGATTGTAGCTAAAATAAAAACCCTACTTTCCACCTTAAGACATGCCCAGATGGATCCTCATCAGGGAGGAAAGCCTCCAGACCGCCCTGCAGGTCTCTCCTTCGTGAGCTAATGGAGGAGAAAACGCTGCTGTCTTCTGCGTAACAGCTGGTGCTGCAGGAGTGCCGTGTTTTGACAGCCAGCTCTGCACAGGCCTGCCGACCGGGAGAGGCTGAGCAAACCCGGGGTCCATCCCAGAATCAGATGTGAACATGTTTTTTTGGGCACAGGCACTTCTGACTGTTCCCCTCTAAAGCGATTTTCTATACCATTCTCCTGCCTGTCCCTTTCTATTAAGCAAAACCTTCTCACCTAAGCAGCTCGAATTTCACTTCAAGTCATCTGGTTTTCTCCTTTTTGCACAGTTACCCCAAAAACTTCAAGCCCAAGCCTAATCTCTCCTGACTTGGTCCCTGGGGTCGTTTCAGTGTGTCCCAGGCAGATCCAGACTTCCCTCATTCCTGGGTTTTTATCTCCTTTGTATTTGAACCAGATCCCTTCCTGATGTCCCCTGTGAAGTCTCTGAGCGCAGAAGATGGAGAAGACCTGGACTCGCGTCCCCTCTCGGGTCTGCCATGGCTCTCAGTCATGCCGAGCAGGGAAAGCCCTGCTTTAGCCCCCGGCTGGAAAACACTGAGGACAGATGGAGTCTCTGGCAGCGCAACAGCTCAACTGTAGCAAGATACCAGCGAGCATATGCAAACTACACATTTTTCAAAAGCTTATTCACTTCGCTCATTTGGGGTTGATTTTCCACAGAAAAATCCTTGACACAGACTAGCACTGCCAAATTTTAAGGCCTGAGGGCACTAGAGCTTCTCAAATATAGGTCAAACTTATTTTTATACAAACACAAAGCAACAAATCTTGCATTAGAATAATTTTTTGGGGAAAAAAAAAAAAAGGGATTATTTTGGCTTAAATTTCATACCCATCTTTGATTTCTGAGCCCCTTCAGTTTAAAGCTGTTAGGGACAGTTTCAGGCCAAATATAAAGTTTGCCAAAGCTCTGAGCAACTGCAGACAAAGATTTAAAATCTTCTGATTATGTGTCATTACAGCAGGTGTGCTCACAGCATCATCAATGGTGACTAACTTGGTTAAATCCCGGTCGCAGAATTCTTTTACCATTCCGCTTTTGAGCGGTCAATTTACATCTCTAAAAATCACTGTCATTTCAGGGCTTTTTTTAAACGTACACAAAGTCAAACTATCTTCATCTTCACTTACGCTTTTTTTTTTCCATTTCTCAAATTAAAACTTTAAAAGCTTGCTCAGATTTTCAGGAGATATTATTTTTTTCCTCTTTTGACTTCAAATTAAACACAACAATTATTTACATGCATCTGCCAAGTTCTAAATTGTTCCGGTAATTTGCATCTGTGTACAACTATAAATAATTTAAACCTTTATGCCAGTGCATCATCTCTGATTCACCAAAACACACAGATTTACCAACACCTTCAAAGTTATCATCCATTCCTTTTCTGCAGACTGCTGCCAAACACATTTAATAAAATACCTTCAACTGAACTTTCAAGCAGGCATGAGTAATACAGTGGTTCAGGCTCAGAACCAAAAAGCCAGCAGGCAGAACTGGGTTTTCAGTGGACGTGACCCAGGAACTTAAAAGCCTATTAAGAACAAATTATATTTTTAAAGTTAGACATAAACACTCATCTGCAGCTGGGGGAAAAAAGCAAACCAACAACCTTTCATTGCATTCCGAGTATGATGCTTTTTCCAAAGGAAGAAAAGAGGTTGGCTCAAACTTATTTTGAGTGCAGCAAAGCAGCACATAAAACTGTTGCTTCACTTTCTTGGAAAATGCATGCCAAGACAATCCTATTTCAAACCGAATGAGAATATGATTAATTTTGCCCTGCTCTACAGGCCTTGGCAATACTGTCATCCCCTTCTCTTGCTGTGGCTACTGCCAAGTGGTTATTTGCCCACTGCCTCCTTGCCCATCCTGTGCAAGCACTGCCACTTCGATTACATCCCTCAACCTCCACTCCAGACGGGCCTGCTCCTCCCTTCCCAGCTTCCCTGCCTTGCCCTGGGCTGCTTTGATTCCTGACGTCTCCTCCAGGGTTTCTTCCAAGTTGTCTCCCATTTTTCATCCTTTATCCAGTGCTTTCCACCACCCTTGACCCCTTCATACTCCTGCCTCTCCGAGCACATTTCCTACATCGTGACTTCACCCCATACTTATCGTTGTAACTTCAGTCGTCCTGTCTACCATATAGATACGCCTTTACGCAAGTGTTAACACAAGCATCAACTCTCTGTCACGTCACTGGATGATGTTCAGGAGAAGCACACCCGGGAGGCTCAGGAGTGCCGGTCCACACTGGAGCCAGACCTAAGGCACCAACGTCCAGCTGCGATCTTCCTCCTCCTCACTCTTTTGGCTACTTCTTGCCCTGTGAACACGCTTGTACTGCTCGAACTTTGCTGAGATGAGCAGCCTCCTCTCACATTCAGAAATAGGTTATTTCAATACTTTTGTTGCACTGTGACAAATGCTAATCCAAACCACTGCCTGTTCCCTTGGGTCCTAAAATTAGGACGTATGTCCAGGGCTTGAGCACTACGCAAACACTACTGGCGGGGGGGAAATTAAGAGAAAATAATAGATTTCTGAAGTTAAAAAACCCCAAACAAACCAGTTTCTTCTGTACTATCTATATTTCAGTAATTGAAATATTCTCTCTCTATATAATATACTTAAATCTATTTAGCAATTTAAATATTCTCTTGAAACAAAAATATGTCTATATCTGTGCCAAGCCTGCTAACAAATCCTAGTGTTTCACTCATTAAAAACCTATTGTTTGAATCAACTCTACACTAAGGATATCGTGCAAAATAAGAAAGCAAAGAGCTGATTACAAGCTTTATGATCTGCATAACTGACAAGGTCACTGGTACAGAAGTCAAATACGGAGTGACAGATTGTTTCTTCACAACACAAGCACAGTCACTGGAAAAGACACTTGGAGCGAGACAACTCTTTCAATGGGAAAAAGAGCACTCTGATTATTTTGACTAGCTTTCATGATCACAAGGAGAGAATTGAACAAAATATTTGATACAAGGAGGCTTACAGTAAGGATGTGATGATTTCAAGCTGTTGTTCCAATACCTACCACTCTTTAAACAGTCAAGCCTCTTCCCTTAACCGTGTCGTGATTTGGACAGAGATGACACTGAGAAAGTTTTCTCACTGCCTGCAGAGGGAGGGGGCAGGTGGACCTACATTTCAAGGTTAGGTTTGGTTTTACCAAATCAAGGCCTACGAAAACATGGCCCATTGAAACATGTTGGTCATTTGTATCTCCCACATCCTTAGGAACGGGTTAACCAGCACTGCTCCACTGCTGTATCAGCTCACTTCTCCTGTGGTCAAACACTTCTTCATCTGTGCTGGCAATAAGGGATGTAGCTCTACAGAAATGGAAAATTTCTACTCTCATGGACAAGTTATGGAAACAATACCAAAACACAGGTCCCAACTTTTTTTTTTTTTTTTTAAATTTTTATTTTGATTTTTAAAAGTCTCTACTAGGATAACATCTAGCAGTGATTAAACACTGAGAACTCCCACTTTGTGATGGAGCCACTTGAAGGCTGGATCCCCTCAACTCCCAAAACTGCAAATCTGGCTACTTATAGCTCAAATGCACACTTTGTTATCACATGTCTTAACTATTATATTTAACAAGAAACCAAGTCACGAATTATGACGAAAAACCCTAACACCTGCTATTTTGAAGATGCACTGCAAATCTCCCCCTCTCAAAAAAAAAAAAAAAGGTGAGGCTTGCTAACATGCATTTCAGTGTGTTACACAATAAATTTTAGGGTTTTTTGGTCAGTACTGTTGTACAGCGTATGTACTCGCCTTCATAACTATTTGCTCACAACTTCTAATAAACTGTTCACCCACAGAGCGAGGTGTTGGCTGCTGACTGCACAAATATCAGATTTTGACATCTTCTTAAAAACATGGCTTTGGTTTACCTGAATTTGTCTCCTCAGCGGAAATCCAGTTTCCGTCCTGCGCTAATTCTTTTAAGAGCCTCCTACGCATTTGTCTCTTTTCCCTCAGCACATTTTTGAAATTGTTGATGCATTTGTTCAGGTAGATGGTCTCCGCGCACACCTTGTCAAGGCTCATGGGTCTGCACTCTTTTGCTTGCTCCGGAAGAGAGTTCACATCTCCTCCACGCTCCTCAGGAGGCAAGCGCTGCCCAGCAGGGTTTTCACAGTCAGAGGATGGCACCAAACTGGACACAGGAGGCTCACATGGAACAGAGGAAAGACTGGAGGGAACAAACTGCATTTGAGCGGACACTTCGCTGTTGACAGTTGTGTTCGCCTGGCTCTCAGAGGACTGACTAGGAGGGGTTTCTGCAAAGTTGTCAGAGCTGCCACACATACCTGAACTGGTCAGCATCAGCGTATTGTCATCGTCCATCTGTAAGCCACTATCATTTTCCAAAAGGATTTCAGAATCGCTTGTCTCCAGTTTGTGAAACACCACTTGCAGGGCAGATCTGAAGTGATTAATAGCTTTCCCAAGCTTATTAGTGTAAAACTTCATGTCTACAAGATCAATGTTATCCCGGGAATGGTCAAGGAAGTACTGGGAATTTTCCAGGACATCCCTAAAGACCTGATCAGTTGGGTCTTGATCATTCAGGTCCATTTGGATCATATCTTTCAAGCTGTCACTACTATCAGCCATTTCATCTGTTGTGTGATCACAGCTAATGGTTGTCACCCCGCTAGAAACATCTTCTCTTTGAACATCAACTTTCTCCACACTAGTAAATTTGCATGGGGTATCGCAGTCTGTTTCAATTTCTTCTGCAGTTATCCCCTCATCTTTATCTAGAAGGGAAGAACCATTCTCAGTGACACTTTCAGTGTCAAGCCTGTGCTCACTACCATTGCTTGAAGCACACATCTGGCTTTCGGGGCCCAAAGATTCAGATGAGCAGCAGTAATTTTCACCACCTGATTTGGCCAAATTGGTCACCTGCGAATTTTGCAGTGGTTCACGAAGGGTCTGGTGAATGTCACTCTCATCCGAAGGCTGCTCACTGCAGCTTATTGTTTGTGCTTCCTTCCCAGTTTCAGGTATCAAGTTGCTTTTCTTAGTCAAGGTTGACTTCTGCACAGAATCAAGTCTCTCCCCGACACATTGTGTTTTCCTACTTGTGCTTTTATACTTAACCTGGCATGAGTCTGTCCGAAGGTGCCCAGCTGCATCAGTTCTTTGAGCTGCATCAGGGTTCACCGAGTTGCGATGATTTTTCTTGAAGCCAGACTGCGAAGAGACTGAATCCGTTTTGCAGCCCCTCTGGGCATTCTGCCTCTTTTGCTCTTCACTGGTAGCAATCCGGACCCCTGAGCTTTGCAGAAGGATAGACTTCTGTAAAATAAAGTCTCTCTGTTCACAATTGACAAGTTTCACAACTGCTGGTCTTGGTGTTAACGGCTTGCCTGTACCAACATCTGATCTATAAGCATCTTTTATATACTTACTGCACTGGATTCCATTGAAACAGTGATATTCAGACAAGAAGCTGCAGATAAGCTCTACTGTGTTTTCACCATCTTTTTCTGGGATGCCATAAAAATATAATATTGGTTCTTCCTTGTGTAGCTCCCTACTTGGCTCACGAGCATGCGTACCCTGGCTTTTGCCAGTGGAACCACCTTGCAGGCCTTCTATCTCACTCAAGACCGTATCCACGCAGCTGGAGACTTCGTCCACAGAGCCTTTTATCAAGGTGAGGTGCTGCCGGAGCTCTGCGATCTCTGTCTGGATGCGACTTATTCCCTGGAGTTCTTTAACAATGTAATCAACCACATCAGCTGAGCGATCTCTTGATTGCCTTCTACGACTCTTGTAGGCAGTGGGCTTTTCCTGGGGAAAGCACCCTTGCCTTTCAGCTACCTCCCTCCAGCTCATGGTAATGCTCAGGGAAGGAAGGTCCTGCCCCTCAGACACTCTGCCCTTTCTTTCAGAAGAGGTCTGCATCGTACCATCAGAAGAATTTCCCTGCAAGTCCTTCTTGTTCTGTTGAACCGAGCATGGTATTTTTACATAGCCATCCCAGTTCAGTTCCACCTCACCAACGCACACTTCGCTCGCTCCCTTGGAGTCGCGTCCTCCATCCTGATGAAAGTCCCCTCCAGCAGTGGAAAATTCAGTGCTGGCGGAGCTCCTCTTTATTCCACAAACAAACATGTCCGTTTCGATCTCCACTGGGGAGAGCTGGCAGTGATGAGCGTGGTTTGGATTCTCATCTACCTGGCCTTGAAGAAGCCTCTTCATTTTGTCCCGCAGAAACAAATGGAGTTTTTGCTTCCGGAATTGCTTCCTGCCCCACAGTTTTACAACAGGTTTTCTGTGCAGAAGCGCAATTTCATTTTCTTGCTTTTTCAATCTACTTCTAGCAAACATCATCAGCAGCTGCACCTGTGTTTCTCATAGTGCTACAAGCTGCACAAGAACACATCAATCACTTCCCAATGCACAACTCACATCCAGTTTTTATCCTGTCACGAAGCAGCTACCGAAAGAGGGGAAAAAACATTACAGTTTGGTTCAGATAGAAATATCCAAAGTAACTGAAGCAGCAGAATTAAAAAAAAAATAGCATCCACACAAAAGCAGGCAGAAAGAGGATGTGCTATTTAAAGTGTACAGACATCGTCTTGGTTTTGGCCACCTCCCCAGATCAGGTCCCTCTTTGTCGAATTAAGTGTTCCTTGCTCCCTCTTCCACCCAAGAAAGTTAAAAAATAAAAGAGCAATTTTGTGGCCACTCCCTTTTTCTAACAGGTTTGCAAATTACTCTAAGCTGAGCTCCTGGCAACGCTGCACTGTGTGATTTAATTACCCCTCTGAATACAGAATTCTGACAATTATTAGGGATAGTAAGGGGAAAAATATAGGGAGCCCTGCACATTTCCTTTCCTTTCAAGCCCACAATATTCATCCTTTCTTGCTTCAAACCAAAGCAGAAATAAAGTTTAACTTGGCTCAGTACCAGCTATCCACAAGAATTGCACAAAGTGATGTAAAGCGGCAGGAAGACTGGATGACAGGTTTTAAGCGTAAAACCTTTTTGCTATTTTAATTTTTGTTCTTAATATTTTGCTATCAAACACTAAAAAAAACCAAAAACCTCAAATCTTACAAGCTCCCAAGCTAACCTGCAGTTAAATATGCCACACTCAGCATATGTACAAACAGGCTGAGCTGACAGCATGAAGATTCTGCACGTCACTTCTACTCCAACCCTCAAGATTTTGCAGTGGATCATTTTCCCAATTTAAATCCCCTCTGTAAAGAGCAAAACAAAACAAAAAAAACCAAACCAAAATCCTATGTATACTTAAAACTTTCACGTGTCTTCACTGATGTATTTACTAAGCAACATACAATCAGCTTGTTCCTCAAGAGATTACGGCAGACCAAGACCCATACAGAGGTCCTCCTGGAGCCACGGTGACTGGAGAATGCCAATGCCTTGGACAATTCAATTTGGACTTGCTGCTAAAGGACGTATTCTTTCTCACATTCTTGTGTGATTTAAGACCTATAGAACTGCTTTTCATTTTTATGACTACCTAGTTTTAAAAAAAAATTTTTTTAAGCTCCACAATGCGCAAACATAATCATCACACGCAACTTTCAGCCTAACTTAAATATTGCCAACTGCGTCCAGGTTTGCACAGGAAGGTTTACTGCCATGTTGAAAGGAATAGCATCAAGGTTTCTAACCTTGTTTTTGGTTTAGCTGTTTTAAGGCTAACGCGTTACAGTTCATACCAGTATGTTTTGTGCTGCTCCATTCACACCTTCTTTGAGGTCTGGTAACCTTGGCTCTCCTAACGTGGTCTTTGCAACCCTGAAGCCCTCTGCAGAGAGGGCGGCAAGTTGTCTGTCCCAGCAGCACCCACTGGACAGTGCTGGACCAGGCGCTGAGCCCAAGTATTTCACGCTCTCATGCTAAGCAGAGGACCAAACACTACAGTAGGTCTGTTTGCACTGAGGCCTTGATGTAAGGCCCAACAAACTCACCCTGAGCATTTTCACTGCCCAAGGGCCAGCTCCAGAGCTCACAGCAGCTTTCACCCAGTGCCTCTTTCAGACATCAAATAACAATACCCATTTTCAAAGCATTAACTCAAAGTTTCTACACCTGCACTGATCCCAAGGTGCTGCAGTGCAGAAACCCTCCCTGACACATCCTCCAGCTACACCTGACAGCCACTGACGCTACCACCAGCATTTTTCTGTTAGTGAGCATTTTCATCCTCATGAATATTTCAGTTTCATTTTTGTTGTTTCACTTTGGGAGCAGGGAAGGAGAGAGTGGGTTTTGGTCTGGAGGAAGCAGCATTTGCAAATCCCGATCTCTATAATCAGAGCCGATTAATATGCTCTAACAGCGGCTGCATCTGTGCCTCAGGTTTAAGCCCCATCATCCAGCATCTCAGCTGAACTTCCATACCAAAGGCAACACTTGCCCTTGTGTAGGCTAAACAAATTCCCTGTTAGATTGATTGTCAGCTTCTTAAAGAAAACAAGTTTTAATTTTATAGAATTTTCAGACCATTGGTCCATAAAGATCAGGTTTTCTTTTTAAAGTCTTTCTTATCTAACTATTCCCTCATGGAACAGGGTTGACCCAAGAAATATTTGCTCAGGCTCTCTTCTTCCACCACTTACACAGTTTACCTTTCACTTGAGTGGCTAACTGGTGTTTAACAACAGAAAAAACACTTTTGTATCAACGTTAAGAAGCATCGCTCAGAGAGCAAGCACCTGAATTCAACAGCAGCCAAAAAGAAGAGCTCTACAGCTGTGGCTCCCTACACGTGTTGCTGGAGGGTAGCACACAGAGATGCTCATTTCAAATACTTTCCAGCATATCAAACTCCAAGTGCTAGGAGGAAAGCCTACACGTGCTTGTGCAAGGATTCCCTCAGAAATCTCAGTGTTCGTCATGCTTCCTTCCGCACGCAGCTTTCAAGGCACCAGAGGGGCTTAATGATCATTTTAGTTGAAAAAAAGAAATCAATTCAGGCCGGCGTTGGCTCTCATTTCCTTTGTCTGCTGCAACACTTAACAGCAGCAGTTTGTTACGGAGAATGCTTTTGCTTGCTGAACACTTACTTGTAGGACTGCAGCCGTTCCAAAGCAGGCAGCTCAGTGCAAACACTACAGTGTTGCCATTTTTGTTTGTATATATAGTGTTTGTGGTACATATATATGTATGTATGTGTATTATAGATATACACAAATACTTATTTCATTAGAGATTTTCAAAAAACATCTTTGATTTCAAAAACCAGCAATACGTTTCCAGCTTGCCCAAAGAGGGACAGAAACTGTTTCCTCCCAGGCTGGGAACAAGGGCAGAGCAGAAGACGAGGACGGCAGCTCTGGCTCAGAGGGAAGCCTCTTGCCTCTCCCCACAGTGGGTAGAAGTGAATGGAAATCTTTGTTTCCACCAAAGAGCAAAACACTGCCCACTTACAAGAACGCCAAGAAGCAGGTAAGAGAATCGCCCTCTGTGCACCTCTCCCACAGGCTTCCTCCCTCTGCTCCCTGCCTTCTGCCACCCCAGACCCACGCTCAGACCCGGAGCTCTGGATATTCGCCCACTTCATCCCGTGGGCTGGCCCCACAGTGCCTCTGCACCTCCTGCCAGGGTCCGTCACTCCTCCTCCCCTCCCAGGGTTGTGTGCGCGCTCCTGTTCCCTTCCACTGCTCCAGGTGCTCTGCAGTCACTCGTCCCTATAAAGATCCCTTATTCCTCTAACATTGCCTGTGTTAGGGGCATGCTTCTTTGTAGCACAGAGGGGCAAAGTGACAGTGACAGTTAATGTGGGTTCAGCCAGGAAAAAAAAATAATCTGGATGCAAATCCTTGCTGAAGTCTTTGTCTCTTCCAGAATCACTCCAGGAGTCATATTAACACATGACAAGAAATCAAGTCTTTAAAGAAAGAGTATTTGCATCCTGGTATCCTGCCAGACACTGCAAGCCCTCACTGACTACACAAGCTTTGTTCTGACTGCCTTTTTAGCAGGCATTTCTCTCCAGGAGAGCTCCATGCTCAGTTCAGCACAGAGCTGTCTCTGGGTGTGCAGGCTGAAGAGCAGCATGCCCAGGTACCACTATTTCTACACCCCACCACTTCCCAAAAGGAAGCCAGGCTCAAGCTAAGCAGCAGGAAGGCATTGCTGGCTTTACTTGGGGATGTTCCGGTTGTTCTGCTACTCCCATGAGCACAAAACTGACATATTAAGATTTTAAACAGGGGAAACGGGTGAACTACCACAAACACTGCACAGCTCATTACCTTATCACCAGGCACACTTCTGAAGTATCTTTGTAATACATGAATAAGTTACTTTTCCTCCTGACATATGGATTTGCAATGACAATAGGAAGAAAAGCATTGCATGCCAGCATCAATTAGTGAGGAAAAAAGAACATGAGAAATCCCATGAAGCAATAAAATGCAGTTATGAGATTTCTGCTCATCAGCTGGGGATCAGTCGTACCTTACGCTTACAGCGCTCTGCGGAAGGTCAGGCTCTCGCCAGAGAGAGCAGAGCTGGCTGCAGCCCCCTCTGAGCAGCATTTTCACTTCTGTGAGTCACTGGACAGACGTGGATCAAGACAAAGGCAGCTCTGCAGTGCCTTCAGCACTGCCCCACACAGCAGTGAGCTGGCTGCAGACAAGTGGAAGAACAAGGGCTGAGAGCACAACCCCTGTGTCCATCAAACCTCTGCTAAAATGAGGTTGGTCTAGCTTTTTACTGGCGCTCTGGTTTTCACCACACAAATGGAAATACTGAGACACCTTTACCCCACGCCATCATGTCAGAAGGTGCTGGCACCCCAGGGTAGATGTGATATTCAGAGCCAGCAGCAGAGAGGTATAAAACCAATTAACTGTGATCAAAAAAACATTTCACAGCAGCCTCTCTGGCTATCGACTCATGCCACCACGGCACTGAGTGTAGTCTTTTGGATTAGATTATATTTACAATATCTTCCACACAAAGTGGTACTGCATTACCCGTACTAGCAATTACACTAGGAAAAGCAATAAAATGACTGATAAATGGTCTTGCTACTTTATAAAGAACCATTTAAACATGAAGAATACCAGTAACTAAAATGCAGGACATTCTGGGGAAAAAAGGTTTTGGCAGTAACAAGAGAAAAAAAATCATGGTTAAGGCTGCCATAGCAACATCGCCCCAGCACTCCGCATGCTGAAACATCAACTCTTCCTGGGAATATTATAGCATTTTTAAGCACATTAATTGCTGAAAGCATCCTAACAACAAGGCTTGACAGAGATATGAAAGGTTACCACCGCTTTGCTGATGTATGACTTCTGGAGGTGAGCACGCAATTTTCTAATTAACATGATTAGATTTAATTTTGGGTTGGATCATACCTAAACACGGCATTATTGCTTGCTTCTGAAAATGTGTCTCTTTTCAAACCTTCTCTTGGTAATTAACAAAAACTCTAACTTTTGAGTCCTGGCACGAATTATCAGAACAAGAAGGTACTGAGCTGAGCGCTCCTGGGTGAGGAGCAGCAGGACTGGAGGACAAAACGTTCTCTTGAAAAATGTGTTCATCTCAGGACATTTCTGCTAAAAGTAAGGTGTAGAAGAGACGCGTGGCACTTCACAGTGGCTTGAAGAGGAAATACATCCATGCTATTGAAAAGACAGTAGTTACAAAAGGATGAAAATTCTTTTAAAAACAAAACAGTGTGAGCAAAGAAACTATTACACAGTCCCTTGGTAACCCTTTCACAGTCCCTTTGCAGCCAAGCCTCAACCTAGATTCTTGTTCAGGAATTACTGCACGAGCTGCGAAACCACATCCCAGCCCTGCTTGTAGAACTTTCCAAAATCTTTATGCACTTCCAATGATGTTTTCCAGGCTTCATCTGCACGTACATGTCCGTTTCAATAAAGCTGAGCAAAAACCACGTCAGAACACTTCAATGCAGACATCAACGGGAGCCAGCCTATCACGCTTTAGAAAAAACACACTTGAAACCTTTCCAAAGCAGTTTGGTAGATGTGACAAAAGGTCGGGTTTGGCCAGACAGTCACCCTCATGGTGGAAAACTGATGGAGACACTGCATATTGGCTGAATGAATTACACGGTTCTGCACCTCCCGTATCACAGTTATTTCTTACCTTTTACAGAAAACCATTCAACTGAGGGGAAAAACCACCTCTGAATAATGTTTTGCTGAGTGAAGGAACAGTAAAAATCACTAAGTATGAGGTAAAACACCCACTGAAGTGTTGCATGTGCATTCACCAGCGTAAAAAATTCTGTTGCGAAACAGCATGAAATTAAATTCATGTAATTAAAGAGTATTGCTACATAGTAGAGCAAGGAGATAGCACACCCTGCCTTAACTCCTTAATACCCCCTACAAACGTAGGGGACGCCACCAAAGTTGCTAAGTGTGACTCAGCTTTCTGTAAAATGGGACGAATGTTGGTCATCCCCTCGGCATCACTTCTGTGAGCACAGATGGAGAGGGATTGAGATGTTCAGGCCTTTTAAGTCCAGCTGTCTTGGGAGCCCCCAGAGAGCACCTCGGCACCAGGTAGCCCTGCCGTTCTTCGAGATGTGCTCATTCCCTCTGCAGCCACATCCTTTTATCACAGCTTTTTCTGCTATCTAAAAGCGGCAGTGGCTGGCACAGCGATGCACCAGTTGCAGTAACAAATGAGGTCTGTCATTACCCGGTGGCCAAGAAAAGGTGGCATCCAGAGACAGAAATAGGGGTTGTCCCCAAGTGCCGAGGGAGGCACAGGCTGGAAGCCGCCGACCGTGGAAGTGCAAGGCTCATGCCTAGCCGGCAGCAAGCTGAGGCACCTACCTAGTTCTGAGACCAGCCTGTGCTGAGAAAAAGGCAAAAAGGATAACTGACTGCTAAAAAAAGAAGAGAAATCACAGCTGCTTCTGTCGTTCTTACGTAAAGTTACTTCAAGCCTTGGCAGCAAATAACAAAAACTGCTGATAGCTACTGCTCCGGTTAAGAGGAAACAGAGGAGCAATTAAGTTCAGCAGCCCCCTTATTTCCAGGGCATGTGGGTTTTGTACACAGCTGAATCAATCAGTAAATTGTTTACCCATAACAACCTAAAGCACCAGCTCTTCCTTAAAACAGATTTTTCCCAGGTCAGCATCCTAAGGACCAACTATTATATTGAACAGATGAGCCAGGAGCAAGAATCAACTTTTTGTTTAAAGGAAACAGCACTAAGAACTGAAGCACAAGCACTGGAGCATGCTGACAAGTTAGCTGGCCTTGGGATCAGGGCTGTAGAAATGCCTGCTAGGCTTTGGGGAAAGGTTTCTGATTACTCAGCTGCCTCTAACGGGAGAGCAGACAGATAGCACTGCCAGTGCAAACCCATTACTTCTGCTTTAAATAAGGTTCGCTTGCACCATTATGAAAGTGCTGAAGGATGCTAAGAGCTCTGGTTTGACTAACAGAAACAGAACATGCTGTACCTTTCCTCTACTTGTAATCCAATTTACAACCCAGTGCTGAAGCAATAGTGTGAACTCTCTAAGTGCTACATTTCTGACAAGAACCACCAGGAAACACTCATCCCTAAGAATTTTCTCAAAACTCTTGATTACTCACTGAGGAGGTCTGGAGCTGGTCTTCCAGGCAACGGTGCCTCAGCTCACAGGGACGCTCTGGTAGGGGAGGGACAAGCAGCACTCACCAACCCAGGGCGACAAATTAGGAGATCCAACTTTTGTTGTCAGGGCAGTGCTAGCACAGCTGCGGTACAGACTGGTGCTACAGGAGCTCGCTCACTGTGTCTGACCTGTCCTGCGCTCCTTTAGAGCAGACGCTCAGCAGCGTTCAGCCAGGCTGGGTGAAGGTAACGTAGGCAGCTGATGGAATAATTAGGGTTTTCCAGCTCATGTTGCTAAACTTCAGCACTCTGCAACTAAAATCCTCCTGGGCTGAAACTGCAGCTTTACTTCTATAAGCTTTCTGCTTTTCATCTTGAGGACAGAAGACCTTAGCATTCTGTATTAAGTCTTGATCTTTATCCCCCAAAGGCTCACTCCATTAGCAAAAGAAAGCTGCCCGTATAAAAGGAATGAAAACTGAAAAGATATCTGAAACAGTCACACCATCTGCTCTGATTCACGAGCTTGTACAGCATCCTCATCGCTCCTGCATGCCAGTCATTTCATCTCATCTCATCAGCTCACAAGCTTCTCAGCATTGGAAATCAGGCCAATGACAAATACTCTGGGTTAAAAGCAAGCCTGTTTTAAGTGACATTTAAGGAAGAAACAAGCCAGTAATTTAATTACTCTCAAGCTATTTGCTTTTCAAATGATCAAATTCAAATTATCCCCAAATCCCTTTCCCTTTAACTCTTCTTCACGTAGTGATTTTGATGTCAAATTCCAGCTGAGATACAAACCCTCTTAACAGAAAAGTAGGAGAAGTAAACAGACACAACCTCAATTGTACCAGCAATAAGACATCTACAATTAGTGTCTAACGGGTGAACACAAAAACTAAGAAATAGAGCATACAAATGAACATACTAAGAGTAATTTTTTTTTTTTTTTTTTTTTTTTTTTTTTTTTTACAAAGCACGTGTTTAAATCCAGTCGGCTTCCAATAGAGCTATTGTATTGCTAAAGTAAATACACACACACACACAGAGCCCACTCTAAAAATAAAGAACAATTCTCCTTGGTTGCTGCCTACTTGCAGTTTATACCTAGCCACTTCATTTGTTCCAATCATTCACTTACCTTGCTGCTTCAAAATAAAATAAAAGGTTAAAATGTAAAGGAAGTGTATAGAATTAATAGAAAACTACAGAATACAATAGCTTGTTCTCATAGAAAAGACAAGTCCTGAAGGATTCCTAATCTTGTTAAAGGTGCACCAGATAATGAACTTGCACTATGGAGGTTATCAACATATTGCTGGTGTCCCATCTCAGGTACTGGGGAAAGCAACGTTAAAGGCACCGAGAGTATCCCGTTCCACAGCAGCACTAGGATGAGAAATCACGTAAAGTTGAAGGCATGTTTTGAAGGGGAAAAAAAAAATATACAAACAGCTACTAAAAATCCAAAAAGCAAAAAACAGCAGAAGCCAATAAATGTAAAAGCCAAAAATGCAGAAATCCTGTCAGCCTCCAGGAGTATCCCTCAACAGAAATTCTTTAGTTCACCACCACAGTGCATCTTTTCCCTTTCTCAGGCAGTACCAAGTACAGTTAAAACTTCATCCTTCTCTTCAGTTGTGACTCAACAGAAAATATTGTACTTCAGAGGCAGAGAGAAAGCTGTGCAGCTATTGCTACTTTACTCCTCCTCGTCAGCTGCTTACTGCCTAGCTCCTCATACACGCAGCCTCCCCGCTTCGCTTGCGCACCAGCACTCCTTGCCTCGAAATGATTCTCCACTTTATTATCCATTCAGAAGGAAATACGAACTGATGGAGCCAATCTGACTAAAGACAAAACGCACTCCTTTGGCATTACGAGAGCAGGCAGTACAGCGCAGCGAGCCGATCTGTGCTGGAAAAGCACTCTGCCTGACTCCTGGCATCCTGCAGGACTGCGGAGCAGGGGGGCTGGGGAAAAAAGCCCAGCACTCAACATAATTAACCAGCTCCAAGAAGATTCTTCGCCCAACGCTGATAGAGATGTTTATTTTTATATCTCCTGTTCACCCCCAGGCTAACCCGCAAAATTCAGTGATGCCCTCACTGAAATGAATCGTATCCAGTTTCCAAGGAAGACTAGCACCAGTTCTGCTACGAGTGTGGGGGATTGAACACCCGGTGATCTTGCGTTTCCCAAAAATAAAAGTCACATTGTTACATAAAAGAATGACTGCAGAAGTGTTGTGCACAGAATCAGATCCGCTCACGTTGTACCGACACACCTCTCCTGGGAGTGAGCAGCAGCAGGCACTCATCCTGCAAGAAGTGCCTGCATTAAAGGCACCAGTTATGTGCCCCACAAGTTGCTCCAGGGGCACCAACACACTGCTGCTAAGAAAGTCCTCCTGGCCAGCTAGTCCACATTCACATCCTCCTTTTCACAAATGCTCCCTTCATCCTGTCTCCCTTCTCCACGCACCCAACACAAGCACCCACCTCCTTCCCAAAGCACCTTTAGCACCCTTTAGCAACCTTAGCACCAAAGGCACTGTATGGGAGCTGCGCACATTTCCTGGTTTTGCTTAAGGACAACTCATTGCATCTTTCAAAGCAAAGCCTTTTCACAGCGTCAGGTGGGATTTTGAAGAGGCCTATATGACTTCGCTGTGGAAATGCCACCATCCTCCCATCTGCTCAAATACCTCCTACCTCCTTGTGAGCCAGCCTTGCTGTGAATGATACTTCCCCCCCAATCTCTTACCTACACCAATATCAACGTTTATTCACCACTTCCTCCACAAGCATGACTGCGCTCCCAGCCCTGCCCTCGCTGCATGGGATATTCTCCTGGCACCCGCTACCCTCTGGTCCAACAGCTCCATCCCAGCACCTCGCTGAAGCATCAGCTGACAACAGCCAGGCTGGTGTCCCCATCAGCTCGTTTGCTGGATGGACATCACACTGGCAGACCGATGCCATGGTTGACAATACCGTGTCTCATCAGCACCACAGGTGAACAGTACCCCTCCACTCTTTCCATGCGCAGCCCCTTGCAGCCAGGCACAGCAACCAGGCCACCGACCTCCCTTCAGACCCTCTGTAAGGCTGGCATTCCTCTGTGGCCACTCATATCCTCCATGCCCCAGAAAAACCCTCTTTTTGCTCTTTCCCTTGCTGCAGGGGCAGGGACCATAGGTCAGATTTTCAGAAGTGCTTTAGCTTTAAATGGTTTTAAGAGTCTGACCCCGAGTTTCTCATTATATGTTCGCAACCTGCCAGGAGAACAGGGCTCCTACCCAACTGAGGGCACCGAGTTCCACTGCAATAGAAATGATTGCTACTAAACACACCAATTATAGCACTTGAGCTCAGAGCCGGAGCTCCGTATCAAATTCATCCACATAAGGATGAAGACTGCCCAACTGAGAAAATAAAAATGCAACCCAGGATTTGTGCAGCACTTAGTATCTTCAAAGCTCTGCATATGAATAAGACAAAAAAGATCTTGCGAGGGGTCTCTTTCACAGCAACAGTTTAAAAAAAAAATTAAGCATCCATCAGACAACTCTTTCTTATTCACATTAACTCTCTATAGCACCTGAAGCATCCGTTAGACAGCCTCCCAGGCTTTTACATGCCTTACTTTTTCCAAAGATCCCACTACAGGTAGTGCCGATGGAATCTTGCTGTCACTGCCTCTGTCCTTGACATCTTTCTTTCTTGGTCTTTACCCATCCCTGCAGCCATCAACACCAGACATTAGCACATCCAAGTCAAAAATGTACTCGGGCCAAACACGATCCCCCAGCCACACCTCTTGAGACCCAAAGAGCCTGTGCAGATTTCCAAGCACTGTCACATAAAATCCCAGCACTCCCATGGCTGCCTTATAAGAACAGGAATAGGAAAAAAAAATATGGAAAAAGCAAGAAAGTCTCATTAGGGAAAGAAACAAAAGACATCGCTAACGGAGGTCATGAGCAATGAAGTGCTGGAAAATGTCACAGCCCTCACCACAGCTCACAAGGAGCTGGACAGGAAAACGTGGCTATGAAAAGACAAAAACACAGGTACCCTCAGAAGCAAGGAAGATTGCACCTTTCAAACATTTAAAAACCCTTGCCCAATGCACAGGAGATTGATACAGGCTTTGCTTTTCAGGGATGTTTTGTTTACTGAAATAATGAAGAAAATTTGGACTCGGGAAAAATAGGCATGACTTGCATCTAAAAAAAGCCTATGAGAAAGAGTGTGCTTTACCTTAAGGCTCAGAGCACTGAGTTATTTGCCTTCTTCTAGAGAAATAAACTTCCACTTAAAAATTTAAATACTTCTTACTGCAATTTTTTAATTCACCAACAGATTTTAATTTTAGGTTGAGCCAGCAGGGAGTTATTAAAACTGATAAAACCAAGGCTCAGCTATATAGGCCAAATGCTTTGATGTCTGCGAGGTATACATTACCCTTTCTTCTTTTTTAATCCTCATTATCTATTTCATTCCAACTTCCTGCAAAGTACTGAATTACTGATAAAATTGTAAAAGTAAGCAATTCCTTTGCAAGCACGAGTGGATTAACCAAAGGAAAATGAGCATCCTTCGAGCACAGGTCCTGCTCCTCCCTCTCCCACACTCACACCCCTTCTCCCTGCAGGAAGACAAGCAAGAACGCTTCTAGTGTCCTGGCTCTTGGGGAAGTACAAAACTGGGGGGGCTAAGTAAATTAGAGGATGAGAATGTTACCTAGAGAGATGAAAAGAGGGACAAGAGGGGAAAAAAGACCAGAGAGAAGAGAGAAAAGCCAATGGAGAGAGCTTGTCTGGAACAGCAGAGAGAAATTCTATCCAGCTCACACTCAGCTTTAATTCATCTCACAAATGGCCTCGGACATCTCTGACCCAAGAGCTCTCTAAAATAAATATTTCATTTGTTTCACTGGAAGAAAAATAAGAACCATCTGTCCCAAATGAAACTGCTTGCTACATCTCCCTAGAGACAGAGTTCTCCGTACAGTAGTTTGGGTTCAGAGCTGCATTAGACCTTAGAAGTTCAAAGACGCAGTATAAAGTTTATCAATTGATTCAGCAGTGAAAACATGCTATTTATTATCTTCTTCAAAGCCACAAGAAGATCAAATCAATCAGCGGCCTAAAGACTGAAGTGTTAATGAAAAAGCAGTGACCTCCTGCTGTTTGACAGCTGTCCTCAATGAATACCACGCTTTGAGGAGCTGTGCATCACCACAACCTAAACAGTGCTGCTGTGACAGAAGCCTGGAAGAGAGGAGACTGTATATTCCAAGGCATTTAAAACCACCCCGTCAATGCCGTTTATGTCATTACAATAGCTCCAGAACACACTTATGAGACACATATGCTTAAGATGCTGCTTTCAGATGCAAGAACAAGTTTCTTTAAGCAAGGTGTCACTCAAAGCACCGATTCTTTCTTTTCCCCTTAGGAAAGGGTAAGGCAAGGTGCAAGGGTAACCTGTAAGCTTGGAAGGGAACAAAGGCACAAGTCCTTCCTACAGCACCCCAAGCACCTTGGAAGCTGATAATGGCCAGGCATCGGCCTTGAAGCACTTGAAGAAAAGGAAGGAGACAATCTTCCCCAAAAGTTCTCCCTCCTGAAAAAGGGTTTATTCCTCCCATAAAAGAAAGAGGTGAATTATTTGGCTTATAGAAAGGCAAGAATAGCAGCACTGGCATGTTGAAAAAACTGCTAAAGATCAGAGATATTGGGACTGTATACCTTCCAAAGACAGGCCATGTAAGTCCCTCTGTTGTAAATAGGTGAGACCAAACCACTGGCTGACTTGTCTTCATATGAAATATGTTTACACTCCACATGTTAACATTATTTGATTGTAAGGATGTCTGCTGAACCCTGAGAGATGGACATTTCTGAACTAAGAGAAGGAAAGACCGTCACATAGCCTGGGAATAAAAGATAGTTCCAAGACAAAGAATGCAGCAAGATTCAAGGAGTGAGATTTTTATAAGGTTAATGAAAAAAATGAGTTAACGTAGCACTAATACTTTTGCCGGGCTACAAATCTTTACATTTAACAGTTTAAGCTGATTTTTATCAGGCAGGTATTGCAAAGAGACCTTACAGCTGCCTGCAGTGAGTCCTTCCACCTCCTTCCTTCCCTCTGAGGCTGCTGCCACCACACCAGTCAAAAATTCCTCCTGGGGCTAGAACAGATTTACTCCGGCATGGGAAATTTTAAGGTGCAAAATCCTTAAAGGGGTGTTGGTCATAAAGTCAAAAAAGCTCAGATTAAAATCATCCTCCATTTGATTTGTTTATAGTCATCACTGTCTCTTGCAACAACTGACAAAGCCTTTCCTAAGAGATGATCCGAAGCAGCCCTTTAAATGCATCGGCTAAACCTGCTTGCCCCATTCTTGTTTCCACATGGATGTTTGCACTCCTGACTTTTGCAATACAAAACCAAATACTACCAGCTCTGCAGCCCAGCAGCTCACAGAAGAGGCTGTTTTATTCCTCATCCAGTAAGTTCCAGCCACGCCGGGGCACAAACAAGCCTCACCTCCTCCGAAGCCGCTGCCGAGACAGTGCCAACCCCACTCATCACAGCCCACGCCAGCCTTCAAAGTCAGAGTCAGGCTTTAAAAGCAAAGCTGTCTCAGGTGACAGGCTCTGGCGTAGCATGTTGTCCCCTTGCGTCCCAGCAGTTACAGATGGAAAACCTTCCTCAAATGTGCTGCTGAAAACAACCAAATGCCCCCAGAGCTCTTGTCCTGGGTTTTGGCTGCCCATCCAAAAGCGTGGAAATCCTTCTCTAGCTGCATTGTCATTCTCCATTTTTAATCAAGAAGTACAAGTAGAAGATGGACTCTTAGCAAATCTGTGCTGCCCTCTGCAACTTAGCTGATTCAAAAATTTTACCAACCAGATGCCCCCATACCAGAAACAACTGTAATACTGGCTTTTAAACTAGACTCAGCTTGAATACCTTAGGTCAACAGGCAGTGAGGATGCATTTATAGCAGAGAAAACTCTCCCTCTGCTGCTTCCTCCTTCAAATTACATCTCTCTCCCTCCTAATGCCATCCAAAACATAAGGACTTGGTATTTCTCAAAATTAGAAAATTCCAATCAATGTCTTAATTGCACATCTAATTAAATAATCAGCATCACCAAAATGCAAAGGCATCTGAGCACAGACATATGCTGGAGGTGGAAAAACCTTAAATTATACTCTCAATTAGAGCTGTAATTGCTTTTTTGATCAAGAAACCTGGGAAGGAGAAGTTGCAGATGCTGTGAAATGCAGACCTCAGGTAGATATAACAGCCTTTAAACATGAACTTGTTGAGGCAAGCAGAAGGGAAGTAAACTATTCAGCATTTCTATTGTAAATACAGATAAAGAAATTACAGGCTTAACTTGCACCAGTGGAAAGCTAGGTTAGGCACCTGGAAAAGCTCTTAATTGTAAGTATAAGCGAGCATGGATTGCCTAAGGAAGCTACAAAATCTCTATCCCAGAAGGTTTTAACAAGAGGGAGTACGTGCATTTTTCAGGGATGCTTTTGACAAAGATAGATGGTCTAGTTTATCTCTTCACATACTGCTCAGGTCTCGGTTTTATTGCTCCTTACCTATATCGTTGCAGAACCTGTCTCAGGTAGGAAACCACGTGGTAACACATGTAACTGGTAACAGGCACCAGTGTGTCTTAACTTTGCATGTAATCTTGGCGTGCTGTTAGAGACCCTGGTGCTAGTGGAGTACCGTCACCCCTTGCAGTTCACTTCTCCAGTGACAAAAGATGAAGGTGCATTGCTCCCCACGGATGGTCTGCATGGCAACCCAGCTGTCCACAACACAACGGCTTAGTTCAAACACCTTAGAGCGTGGTTTTCTACCTGAGCTTGACAGTGAGAGCAGGGAAATGGTCTCTGACAAAACTGTTTGTGCATTCTGCAAAAGGTAGGGCCAACATATAACGATTTGGCAACAGGAATTCAGCACCTTGATCCTACAGAGTAGCACCCAGTATGAACTTAAAGACAATTCCTTCTCCGGTTGGAGGTAAACCCCTTTCTCAGCGAACAGAGAGGCTGTCCTACTGCTCACTGAACAAGACACTATTTAGTATTGTTTCCTTCATGTTATTCGAAGCACGACCACATGCACCATTTATTGTATTGCAGCCAGGCCCTACCATTACATGCAGTCACATCACTGTTACATGCAGTGGGCTAAGGAGTATCCTTTGCGCTCATCACCATATTACTCAAGTAATTCAAGCATTAATTGGTGTTTTCATAGCATACCTGTGAAGTGAAAAAGTACCCGTTACAAGCGAAGAGAGAGGGCAGACTTAAGTCAAGACCTTTTTCTCTGTTTGGACAGCCATCTCAAGGTAATAAAAGCCTGACTTTTCAGAGTACTTAAGTTTGGAGCATACCAAACTCTACAAAGTCTGGCTTCGCTTACTGCTCTGATGGCTCATTTCCACCATCTTAAGTCAAATAACCAGAAATCAATTAATGGATCACAGGGAAAGGCAATGGAAAAACCCTCTTCAAAAGCCACCCTGGCTTGTCCAGCATCACGTAACAGTGTGGCAGAGGAATAACAACTAATAACCACATGGAGCAATGCCCAGCTACCTCTGCTGACGGATTGCTTCCTCTGCCAGCACTTTCCTCCTCATTTGCTACAGATGCACCAACTTTCAAAAAGCAGGGGAAGAATCTTATTTACCACCCTACCTTCGTCTTCATGACTCCTGGCTTAAATAATGTGCTTTTCTCTGTAGGTAGGAATAAATTTTGTATATTTATATTCCCTGCAGAAGGCAGCAGTTGATTAATGAACAAAAATAGCCCATAAATATTTGTTATGAACCACATATATGCCTCTGTCAGTCTCTGAGGACACTGTTAGCGTAGGTACTGAACAAGGAAAATGGGGCACTGCCACACCACAGCTCTGACAAAGCTGACTCCAGCAATCACACCCGTATTAATAAGCTCAGACACAGCTTTCACACCTCCAGTAAAGACACTTGACAGGCTCTACCAATGGGCCTGAATTAACTGGGTCTAGAAACCCAGTCAGTCTTCTCCCCTGACAGGGAGGAAATTTAATGCAAAAAAATGAAAATGACTGGATTTAGAAAGCCTCTGCAAGGGGATGAAAATTGCACTACAAACCAGGCTTTGATTAGATAGCTGACCTAGCTCAAGTGACTGAGAAGCCAATTAGTCCCTTTGGCAAGTCCATGATGGGAGGGACAAGCACAGTTTGACCAAAACACACCCAAATACTGAGCAGGGATGGCAGGGGGTCATTCCAGTAGCTGCTGCCCCAGCCCTGTGCTATCAGGTCACGGAAGCCACCCCACCTTCTCCAAAACTGGAGACAAGTTGATGTCAAGACAGGATGAAAAAGGGATGATGCTGGCAGCTGTACACAGTTGTATATTAACTTGCTATTACTACTGCGAGCTAAAAATAGAGCGACTTAATTAGGATGAGTAACATGTATGCATGTCACAAAATATGAAGGAGAGTCGTACTTGCTTTAAATTAAGTTCCTTAAATTAGGCATAACAAAATTCAGAGTGAATACACCAGCCAATCTATAGATATTTTTGTAGACAAAACTGGATCCTTCAAGGCCCTGTTGCAAAAGGACAAGGGGCGATGGTTTTAAACTAAAAGAGGGTAGATTGAGACTAGATATAAGGAAGAAATTTTTTACGATGAGGGTGGTGAAACACTGGAATGGGTTGCCCAGAGAGGCTGTAGATGCCCCATCCCTGGAAACATTCAAGGTCAGGTTGGACAGGGCTCTGAGCAACCTGATCTGGTTGTAGATGTCCCTGCTCACTGCAGGGGTTTGGACTAGATGGCCTTTAAAGGTCCCTTCCAACCCAAACCATTCAATGATTCTATGATTCTATAAGTACCCATTATATGAGATATTACAAAAATACTCACATGCATTTTAATCTGCTGCACTAACATGCACTGAATAAAAATAGAAAAAATTAAATAAATTGCAATAAAATCCAGCACTCTCAGCTTCTCAATAGCAGTTTCTCAAAAAAGTGTGTGTTGTCTTAAAACACAAGGTGAATATTGACCCATTAACAAAATAAAAAACAGATGGAAACATGGTTAAAATAAACTGCTCTTTTACATAAATCAACCTCTATTTGTATTTCATATATTCTTGGATGTAACAACTTAAAGTATTGACCAAAGTGAGACTAAATAGGTAAATCAGTTCAATGCTAAATCTAAATTCCCTTCTAGCTGGATAGCTCTATTATCTCCTTTTTAGTATACATCACCGATTTTGTCTTGATATTCTCTGTTGCTCTCCAAGCTCTCCTAGAAAATAATTTTCCAGGGTTAGCTTTTAAAAACTTTTAATGAATATAGGTTCAATTGCAATTTACTGTCTAAATAAGCAACTGAAATCCCATGGGGAATTTTTAAAAATCTCATTTAAGAACAAACCTGTTTACAAACTACACCATATTTTCCGAAACTGTTACCACTTGAACATTTGTCAGAAAACAAAATTATATCTATGACAGGTTCATTACCAGGCATGAGTCACTAATAAGTACCGTTCTTCAAGAAACCCCTCACACAGCCTAGCATCCTTAATATCTACTGTGCAGCTGTGTGGAAAAGCCACCATCCAAGACGGGCTGCAGTATGTTTTCACAATTTTACTTCAGTGACAGCATCTAAGTAGCAAATAGCTCTCCTACGCACCTCTGGTTGTGCTCTGAAACCCACAGCGTCCTGCAACGTGGCACAGCTCGGCAGCACAGGCAGGCGGGTGGGCAGTGTGAACACGGGGAGGCCACGCTACGAAAAATAGTTACGGAGGCAGTGGTTCCACGGACATTTCTCACAGCCTACTTATAGGCTTCCTGGATGATGAAGTCCCATTCTTTGCTCCCACAGGCGACTGTCATATAATAGCTTTCATAAACAGACCCGTTTTTAGATTAATTAGGAACAGAAAGGGCAAAGAAACCCATTTGGAAGCTGTTGACTAACAATTAGAAAAATTGCTGATTTCTAGCCTGGGTTTGTTCATAACCAGCTTATACCCTCCTGTTCTTGTGCTAACATTAACCTTTAGCTGTAAACTTGCCAATATTTACTCCCCTGCTCTATTAGTACATGGCAGCAACATCCGCTCTCGGCTTCCAGTCTGCTAAGCTGAGCCATACTTGTTTGGTCTCATCTCGCACATCCTCAGCACCTCCCCTTCCAGGACTACCCCGGTGTCCCCTCTCCCATTTCCATAACCTATTCTCTGATTTTTGCCATAGCTCCCATCTTCTCCAAACCATTTGCTGGTTTCCTACATGGCATATTAGAAATATTACAGAAATACAGGCAGATGAGACCTACTGCCCACCTGGTCTGTCACAGTGTAGTACAGAGTATAAAGCAGCATGCAATTAGTGTTTTTACTAATTTCCCATTTGCCAGGCAGTAACACTTGCTAGCGAGGGCAGACTAAATGAGCCCATAGTTACCCAGAACAGCCCTTTCTTCTCTCCCCCTGGTCCAATGCATGAGTGGTTTAAACAGGATCCTCCAGTTTTAAAACAGAATACTCCCGTAGGCCAGAGTAGCACGGCTGCTCACTTGGTACCCCATCATCCTGCAAGCCTGAAGGCACAAGCTATCCTGTACAGCATGAGACTCGGTGCTTACAGCACCCCAGCAGATCAGCACTCAGACTTAACACAGCCCTTCCTGATACCTGCGTGCTTGAGCAACAGATGAAAATCTCAAGCTACATTTGGGATTTCACCCCAGCTTTATGCCTAAATTATCTTCAGTTTTATAGCACACAAAGGATGAAGCTGTCAATGTGTTCAGGAAATTCTCCCTGCAGAACAGACACCCGATACCTCGATGTTCTCAAGCATCTTTCAGCAGAGGATGCAGGTTACAAACCCAGCTCACAGGCTGCCAGGAAAGGCTGCAGGCATTTCCTTACAGACTCAAAAGCCAAGGAGAGGAAGAACTGGTCCCACCTTTACCAAGTACAGGTTTCAAATGAAACCGAAGGGGAACCGCCAAAAAGCCCTTTTTCAAAGTGCCAGGGATTAACCATCACAGCAACGGAAATGAACACGCAGCTTGATCCAGGCTCCTCTGATTAGTCCCCCACAATGTCACAAAATTGTTCAGACTCTAAATATGAGCAGACAGTAGATAACTTGCTGGTGGCCACGATATGGTTTAGAAGTCCTGTTTGGTTGCCAAGAAAGGAGTCTGGATGCAAAGAAAGTTCTTGTATCCCCTAGCAAGAACTACCTCCTAAGAGACAGCTGTACCACAAGACCTTCAAGTGGCTTGAATTCAATAAATCATTGACATTAAAATGTGCAGAAAATAAAAATGCTACTCTATTTTACATACTATGTAGCACCAGCCAGAACTGGAGTCCTGCTGTCTTCAGGCATTACATTAAGCATTATTCACAGCATTTTGACATCCAAATGCCACTTTTACAATGGAAGGGAAAAAAGCAATCGTCTTACTTAAATCCAGATGCACAGTACTAGAAGATTCCAGTTACAGCAACCCTTATACAACTCCAAAAATCAGCTCAGATGCGTGCCAGGCAACCCTGCCCTACATCTAAACAAGTTGCATAACAATGCAGCTTGGAAAAGAAGTGAAAGAAAAACAACACTAAAAGACAAAACCGTCACGTACCAAACCCTTTTTTTCTGGCCTACTGCCTTTTTCTATGAAGTTATCATGTTATTCAAAGCATTTGCTAACATTGCACGAAAAGTTAACACTTCATTTATGATGCTCTCAGCCCGTGCTGGTTAGCTCATCTTTTCCCCAAGTCTTGTGCTTTGTAAGCCAAAGCCCACTGCTATCTCTCTGGTGCAGCATTTCTTGTACAGATTGCTTCAGTAATACACAACACTGGGAAATATCCCCTCCTCCCACACAGAGCCTTAAAAATAAGAGTGTGAAGTCTGGCTCTCCCAACAGCCAATGTTATTTTTAAGGGTTGCGTATGTGGCAGGTAGGAGTCCCCCCACCCACCTCTCCCATTGCACCCCTATTCTGAGCAGGAGGAACTGACTTACTCCAATGCGAGATGAGGCTCTCTCAGTTTCTACTGATGAGCACCATGTGCGAGCGCCATGTCGAGGTGGTCAGGACACCATGGGTTTCTGCGTCCCACTCCACACCAGATACAAGCCTCTATTAGCAGAGCACACTGCTGTAATTCCTTCTGCCATTACATCCCCAAAACAACATGCAAAGAGGAGAGTTTTGCATAAGGTGGCAATGGTTGCCTCAGCCCCAACATTTTTAGTATTCTTCTACAGCCTTTACTATATACTACTTAGAAGATTGGTCCACCCTCCAAACAGATCTAGGTTCCATTTTTCCTGAAAGCTTCAGACAACTGCCGCAGCAGGGGTCCTGGGAAAAGCACTTGCTCGACAAAGTATCTGGAAAAGTCTTGGTACAAACGTGAATGCAAGCTGGGCAGCACCAGGCAGGTGGTGTAGTTCATCCCGGTTCAGAGGTGCTCTGTGCACATGTATAGTTCCTTCAGTCTGCAACACACAAGTCACTTCTGGAGATAACAAACACAGAAATTACTGTGACCAGATTGCCTAAGAGAAACGACACCAGAGGAAAAAAAGGCAGCAATTCTGGGTGCGTACTCTAATTGAGAACCTAGGAGCTGTACAAGACGTGAAGTCATCTATCCACATTGCCAGCCCACCGCTGCCACCCACAACTTGCTCTCTGATCAGCAGAGGTACAATTCCCACGGAGAGGAAGGAAGGTGAATAAGACACCTTTTCCTTCAGAAAACACCAACTTGTGAGAACTAAAATTTGTTTTACAGGACCACAATGAATTTGAACAGGAATATTTCTCTGGTCTAAGACGCCCAAACAGGGAAGGGAGCACAGGGAAGAGTCATTCCCTAGAAGAGTGTTACAGCTTAGCAGTCAATGCACTTTTCTAAACCATAGGAAACCTAAGTTAAAATCTCAGTATTGCCCAGTTTAGATCAGGAACTAGAGTCCTGTTCCCTCCTTATTCTAGATATATTCTAGCTTAAGCTGCTGGCTGTTCTGCAGAGGGGTCTGCCACCTGTCACATCCTAGTCAAATTCAGAAAGTCAAACCTCCCACCCACCCCCAAAAAAACCCACACTTTGCAAAAGCAGCATCCGCTTTCCATCCAGCTTCCACTCCAGAATCAAAGACTCACACATGAAGTGTTTCAAGTAAAAAAATAATGAAACATAACGGCAGACTATCCGCATGCATCCCAGTACTGCCATTATGACCTTACAAGTCAAGAGAACAGAAGTTCAGCCAAACTGGATTACCTGAATTTAATGTGCAGTATTGGCACAAAGTAAGAGATGCACCTGATTGTGGAACATCCCATGTTTGTAAATTATATCCCAGATGCTGCACAAACACCTTCCCTTTATTTTTAAGGAAATAAATGGAAAAACCTTGGAAGAAAAGTAAACTACCCTTGGATTCCCATTCAAGGGCTTCGTAAGAATTTTGACTTACAGATATGCAGAATTTACAATACAAAGCTAGATAAACAAAGCTATAGTCCTGAACACTATTATAGGTCAGGAAAAGAAATAACAAGTCAGGATTCTTTGCGTTCTTGGGGCGGCTACCCCTGGTCTTGCGAGCCCACAGGAGTCCTGCAGTGAAAAAGTAAAATAGTTTTATAAGAAAGTTAGCTATCCACTCTGCAAACTCCTGTTATGACTAAGAAAACTCCTCAAGTTTGTTTGGGTTTTTTCTAACCAGCAACAGGAATGTATGGAGGAACTCTGCTGTCTCTGAAGGGGACAGATGTCCCGTGTGCTGGGGAATACTGACCATCAACACCAAAACTGGTTTTTAGCAGAGGTCAATAGAGGTTGAAGGTCAATACATTGATATGCTCAAAGAAGCTCACAGAAAATCCTGTTAGCAACTGAACGGGCTCCTAGCTGCTGTGGTCATTATGAAAAGCATTTCTGACCAGCACATATTCCACAAGAGAGCATTTCTCTTAATTTTAGTGTAACCACTCTAAAAAGGGCAAGCCTGCTGATTTTTCCCACTGGAGATAAGGTTATAAAGAAGCCAATTAAAAATCACAACAGCAGCTAATGAAGGCACAACACTATTGTCTAGTGTGTACACACAAATAATTGTCTCTTTGCTATATTATAACAGTTCAAATTTAATGTAGAGCAGGTTGAAAAACGATAGTAGGTCTCCAAGAATTTCAGTAAAGATAAATAAACATGCATTGTATTTGAAACAGATATGAGTATGCAGATATCTTATTTAAGACACTCTGAGATGAAAGCAGCGTTTCTTCCTCTCAGTACAGCGTGTCAGCGGAACCTTCTCTCGCAGAGAAGCACCCAGAAGAGACAACAGACCCAGGTTGTTCAAGCACCAGGGAATCACCCCACACTAAAAGCTGCCTTGGGAAAGCTGTGAAGGGCTTTGGAGAGTCCCACAAGACTTGCCTGTCTGTACGCTCAGATGCAACACAGGCAAGTAAGATTATGGCATGGGGAGATAGTAGCACAACACTGCTACTTTTGTATTTAAATGCTTTCTAAATAATTATTGTTGTGCAATCCCTAAGGGATCCAAAAGCCACATATGCATTTTATAGATAAGGTATGCAAAAAGCATTTGACTGCCATAGCAAGTACAGCCACCTGACAACAGTCAGTCTGCACTACAGCTGGCAGTGACCCTCGGATCACATCTTACCTACACAGACCTGCTCTCCTCTCTGGTGTAGGAACAGCAATTTCATGAGCACAACTGTGTTCTACAGATCCCCACCAACCCTGATCCCTGGGACATTTGATCAGCAATGCTGGTATTTTGGTGGAGGTTAAAGACAGCCTTCATAAATACAACAGGTAGAAAAGAAGGAAGACGTTTAATTGGAGATGTAGGATGTAGTTTTTGTTTGAATAGAAGTTTCTAGTAACTCTGTTAGAGTCACAGTGCTTCAGTTTGCTTCTTTGCCACTGTGTGGGAGGCTTTGAAAATGCAGAGCTTACTCATCTTCACGGGACTGATAAAAAGACACCTAGGCAACAAAGCTTAAGGGAAATAAAATGCCCAGAGTAAACTGTTGCATGGACGGCACAGTTCACGAGAGGTGGAAAGGGACAGTTTCTAATCTTTTGGTGACTGGCTCAGAGCAGGCATGTCCTCCACTAGCCATCTGGGCTGGTGTACAGTACGTGGTTTTACTGGCCTGGGTTCACACGTGGGGAGTGGGGGAAGGCAGGTAACTTAAAATGAAGCTAGCAACCAAAACTGGCACCAGTCAGTGCCTGGCTGGTCTCCTCACTAACAGTGGAATAGCAGAAGTCCAGAAAGGACTCTTCAGGGCTACATCAGCGGTGGTTTGCACCAACAGCTTTCTTTCTCAAAATAAAAACAGGGCTTCACGCTCCAAAATCACCAATACAACACCTTCCCTTGGACCAGGGCTTTTAAAAGTGATACCGTGATGGTTCTGAAACACTTGCAGATGCTTGATCAGAAGTGCTGACTGTGAAACTATGGGGCATGGGAAAGTAAGACTTAAGATACGACTGGGTACCTGTAAGACCAGAGGAGTATAGTCATTTAGCCCCGCTGCTGCAGGTGCTTATCATATTCCAGAAAAAACGATGTCAGGAACCACATCTGCCATCTTGGTAAGTGATCTAGTTACATAGCAGTCAAAAAGAACAGAGTATTGACATTTAACAGGGAAAAACAAAGATTAAAATCAAAATAATTGGTATAAAATGGCATCTAGAAGAAGAAAAATCAAAGAGGAAACACTGCTCCAATGACTTTGTTTTTTAAATGAAAACAAGTAAATGGATGTATTTAATCTCCTGACATAAGAGGAAAATGATGCATAAGACTTCTTCCCCCATAAACAAACTCAATATAAGTGGATAAAATCCTAGACCCCACACCTTCTTGTAACACTTAAATGTACTTGAAAGAATTGGTAAGAGAGGCAATTTCATTATTTGACTGATTTTTTCCTCTTCTCCAGTCTGCCAGTTCTTCTGTGTTATACAAAACTCAGATTCAAGTTTGCCTAACTTTAAAAGTCACACAGCCGTGTCCCTAGCTGAAGGCTATTTCAGTTAAGGAGGGTTGCAAGTTGAAGGTGCAAAAGCTATGTGTTTGTTCTTCTTCTAGAAAAGAAGCTCCCATAGAGGGACTGCAGCAGACGAGCTATCAATTAATCCCTCTTTGTAGACAAAGTTCTAAGTGTGAAGGTGAGAATTATTGAGTCATCCCTCTCAGGGCTGAAAACCCTAGTTTGATTCTGGAATAATTAAGTTCCCTCTTCACAAACACAGAAAGAGAACAAGCAAAACAGCAGAAGTGAAGGAAAAAAAACCGTGCATGCTACCACAAAGCTTAACATGCACAAATTCCTGTGCCATTTTTTAACTGTCAAGTCTTAATTAAAATACTACATTTCTCTGACTCATGGTGCTGTAGGATGCATGTACATTATTCACATGAATATTAATCTCTTCCCAGGTAGGAGGCTGAATTGCTCAGGGGATTTATAATCACATCACATATGGAAACTTCTTGGGTGTCTGTCTTTTTTTTCCTTTTCTTTCTTTCAAATTCCAGCCAGTTCATTAACAATTGAGAGTCATGAGAACGGTTTCAGTAGTCTATGTGAGAGGAATCCAGCAGTTCGGATCGGTGAACTGGAGCTCCATGCGTATTAATGAAATGACATTGTGCATTGAGGAAGGGGAACTTGGAGAAGAGCTGGAGACATCACTTTGAACATTAGGGACATAAGCAGCTGCTCTAAGCGCTGGAACAAAAGAAGAGGATAGTCCTCTTGAAAGCTTCTAGGTAATGATAGAAGATGGGAAGATGTTAATAGGGTGATCAGAGAAATGAGACATATAACTACCAACAGAACCACCTGGTTAGACTTTCATCGCAGGGACCTTTCAAATCCTGATACTTACCCAGATAGTCTGTATTCGTACCACTGACTTTCAAACAAGATCTAGGAACGAGCTGATGGTGATGCACCAGGTGCAGAAAGCAACGAGCATAGATGCTCCTCTAGATTTGAGCAAGAGTACAGAGAGAAACGGGGATGTAAATGCATCTGAGAAAACTGTGACAGTCTTCCTGGTATCTTGGAAGGAAAGGAATTAGGTAAGCTAGAAAAACAATATGTAATCCAAGAACACAGACTAATAAAAACCTCAGAAAATCAGTGGCTAGAGCTCATGAGAAACAGGCTTAAAGGACCAGGAGTTCAGGAAGCTGTTAACAGTTAATGAAACAGCATTAACAAACAAGAATCACAAGCTATCCCAGTGAAGAGGAAGGAAAGGACATACAATGAGAGACCTGTCCAAAAAAATCACAAGCTCTTCAGAGCGCTTGAACCTCGAACTACAGATATCTTCTTGATAAAGTTTTTAAGGACAAGGATGATTGCACAGGAAAGAAATCAAAAGGCCAAAGCACAAAATTAAACTCCTAGCAGTGAACATACAATATAACAAAAAATGGCTGCTGCTCACAGGATGACAAAACCATCATCAGGTGGCATTAAGAAGGCTGGAACATTTGACACCTTAATTGCTTCAGGTATTCACTGACAGGGACAACTGCAGCCTGGCAGCTGACAGAATTATTATTGCTTTTTAAAAAAGGGGGGAAAAAAGTTTAGCACATTATAAAAACTAGCCTGCAGTAAAGGAAAACAAATTTGAAAGCAAACAGATAAGGTAGTTATTTCTAAGTCAGCTGGCCCTGATAAATCTTCATCCTCAGGTACTAGGTTACAACACTGACAATCACAAGGCACTAAGAACTTGAAAAACAGGCAATGTACTTGAAGATCTGAAAAGGGTAAAGCAAGCATTTATCCTTAAAAAATAGGAAGAGGAGAACTTGGATAATTATGAAAGTGCTAACTTGACTTCCCCCCCCTGCTCCTGGGAATTGAAGACTGGAACAAATAATCAAATTATTTGCAAATCTTCTAAAACATAAAAAGGAGAGAAATAATATGGTTTCATCAAGAGTAGAAGTGTGTCAAATGCATTTAACTTCCTTCTATGACAAGGTAGATTAGTCTTGGGGGTAGAAGAACAGCAGAAGTTTTATATCCTGAGGTCGGGATGAAACTGCTAAAACAGATGCAAACACACTGGAAAAAATTATACTCCGAGTACTCAAACTCAAAGAATGTATCAAGCAGGGTCCCTCAGGCAGCTCTGGTAGCACACAGCCTGGCAGCTTGGGTACTACACAACTCTTTCACATACAACGTGAAGGATTTGTAGGCATAACAGATTAGGAAGAGACAGACAGCAATGTGCTCAAGGAGTGAAAAAAACCAATTCTGTAAGAACAAGTGCAAAGCCATATTCAGCTGTAATCCAACACAAATTAGGCTAGGGAACAACTGACAAAGCACTTCTTCAGAAGGAACCTCAGCTCTGGAAAGGATAACAGGCTAACTATGCATCAGTGTTAGCCTGCGATAAAAAGGCACCACCACAGCAGGATACCTGATATCTTGGGATATCAGGATCACAGCCTGGGGAACAAAGTCTTCGTTGCTCCATCGTGCACATGAGCAGTCTCTCAGCTGGGTTTCTACATTCAGCTTTGGACACTGCACTTCAGGAAAAACAAAGAAAGGAAAAATGAAAAAAAAAAAAAATGACAGCCTGATTAAGGAGTGCCTAAAAAAAACTCACAAGAAAAGGCTAAAAGTAAAAGGGTCATTTAGTGAACATGAGAAGAGCGAGTGGGGCTTTGTCCTCTCTTTACAGTAGCCCTTCACTGTCCCAGAGAGGAAGGGAATCAGTTCTGCTCCTTTACTTCTTGTCCCAATCATGGGAAATGGATATGTATGGCACAAGAGAGATCTAGAGCAGAGGTTAGGAAAAGCCTTCAGACAGTAAAGACAGCTAAGCCCTGGAGCAGGCTGCTGGAAAGCTCTCTCTTACGTTTTTTGTTGGAATCAGTAGTTGTTAGGAGCAGCCAAGGCAAAGCAAACGATGACATTTTGCTATTCGCAATGGGAAGGCACACCAAAGTTCAAGGAGCTGCGTGCTAGTGAGGTTCCTCAGGCTGCTCCACGAGGCAACAGGCACAATGAACCACACTTGAAGTGTTTTTACACAAATGCACGCAGCCTGAGGAACAAGCAGGAGGAGCTAGATGCCTTGGCCCAGTCCCAGAGATACGATGTCATAGGCATAAGCGAAACCTGGTGGGACGAGTCCTGTGACTGGTGTGCCCTGATGGATGGCTACAGGCTCTTCAGGAGGGACAGGCAGGGCAGGCGAGGCAGCGGGGTGGCACTGTGTGCAGTGGAGGGGCTGGAATGCATGGAGCTAGCAGTTGGCAATGGCACAGCTGAGAGCCTCTGGGTAAGGATTAAGGGACAGACAAATAAAGCAGATGTCATGGTGGGAGTCTACTATAGGCCACCCAGCCACGATGATGACATGGATGAGTTATTCTTTAAGAAACTAATGGATGCTTCCAAGTCATCTGCCCTTGTCTTTATAGGGGACTTCAACTTGCCAGATGTCACCTGGAAATACCACACAGCTGGTACAAGCAGGTCCAGAAGATTCTTAAAGCATCTGGATGATACCTTCTTGATACAAGTACTAAGAGCACCAACCAGGAAAGGTGCCTTCCTCGACCTGCTGCTTCCCAACTGAGAGGGTCTCGTGGGTGAAGTGGCCATTGGTGGCTGCCTTGGCCACAGCAACCACAAAGCAGTCAAATTTACAATCTGTGGTAACAGGAGGAAAACTGCCAGCAAGACCTCGACTCTGGAGGTGAGCAGAGCTGACTTCAGGCTGCCCAGGGAACTACTTAGGAAGGTCCTCTGCGAAAAAAATTCTGAAGCTGCTGGGGTCCATCAGTGCTCGTCACTTTCTAAGTACCACCTCCTAAGAGCACAGGAGCAGGCAATTCCAAAATGTCGGAAGTCAAGCAGGCGAGGTAGAAGGCCGGTTTGGCTGAGCAGGGATCTTATGCTAGAACTAAGACGAAAAAAGAAAATGTATGGCCACTGGAAGCAAGGTCAGGCAACCTGGGAGGACTACAGGGATGCCGTTCGCCACCGTAGGGAGGAAAGACGCACGGCCAAAGCTCAACTAGAGCTGAAGCTGGCCAGTACTGTGAAGGACAATAAAAAGGGGTTTTTTAAGTATGTAGATAGCAAAAGGCAGGCCAGAAATAACATTGGCCCGTTACTTGATGAGCACGGTCACCTCACAAACAGGGACAGAAGGAAAGCAGAGACATTTAGTGCTTTCTTCGCCTCGGTCTTCAACACCGATGATGGCCTCTGGGACCCCCTCTAGCTCTGGGCTAGAGAACCATGACTATGAGAATGACAGACTCCCAACCAACCCCAAACTTGTGCAGGATTTGCTGCTCCAGCTGGGTCCCTGTAAGTCAGTGGGGCCTGGTGGGATTCATCCGAGGGTGCTTAGAGAGCTGGCTGATGTCATAGCGAGACCTCTCTCAATGATTTTTCAATGCTCTTGGGAATCTGGAGAGGTCCCAGTTGACTGGAAGCTGGCAAACGTTGTCCCAGTCTTCAAGAAGGGCAACAGGGATGGCCCCGCTAACTACAGGCCTGTCAGTCTCTCCTCTGTGCCTGGCAAAATCATGGAGAAGATTATTCTGGGAGGTATTGAAAAACACCTGAAAGACAAAGCAGTCATTGGCCCCAGCCAGCACGGGGTCACCAGGGGAAAGTCCTCCTTAACAAACTTGATGTCCTTCTACGACAAGGTAACCCACCTAGCTGGCCAAAGGAAGCCAGTCGATGTAATCTTTTGGGACTTCGGTAAAGCCTTTGATACTGTTTCTCACAGTATCCTCCTGGACAAAATGTCCAGCATACAGCTGGATAAACACAGAATGCAATGGGTGAGCCATTGGCAGGCGGGTCGGGCTTAAAGGCTTACAGTAAATGGGGTCACATCGCGCTGGCGACCAGTCATTAGCGGGGCTCCGCAGGGATCCGTCTTAGGGCCAGTGCTCTTCAATATCTTCATAAAGGACTTGGATGCAGGACTTGAAGGTTTGTTATCAAAGTTTACCGATGACACAAAATTGGGAGGAGCTGTTGACGCTCTCGAGGGCAGAGAGGCCCTGCAAAGAGATCTGGACAAATTAGAGAGCTGGGCAATCACCAACCGGATGAAGTTTAGCAAGGGCAAGTGCCGGATTTTGCACCTGGGACGTGGCAACCCTGGATGTACCTACAGACTGGGGAAGGAGAGGCTGGAGAGCCGCCCCGCAGAGAGGGAGCTGGGGGTTCTGGTCAACGGCAAGTTGAACATGAGCCAAGAGCGTGCCCTGGCAGCCAGGAGGGCCAACCGTGTCCTGGGGTGCATCAAGCACTGTATTGCTGGCCGGTCGAGGGAGGGGATTGTCCCACTCTACTCTGCCCTGGTGCGGCCTCACCTTGAGCACTGTGTGCAGTTTTGGGCGCCACAGTACAAAAAGGATACAAAGCTACTGGAGAGTGTCCAGAGGAGAGCCACAAAGACGGTGAAGGGATTGGAGGGAAGCCGCACGAGGAGCGGCTGAAGTCACTTGGTCAGTTCAGCCTGGAGAAGAGGAGACTGAGGGGAGACCTCATCGCGGTCTACAGCTTCCTCATGAGGGAAGGAGGAGGGGCAGGCGCTGATCTCTTCTCCCTGGCGACCAGTGACAGGACCCGAGGGAACACCAGGAAGATGTTCCGGGGGGGTTAGGTTGGGCATTAGGAAAAGGTTCTGCACCCAGAGGGTGGTGGAGCGCTGGGACAGGCTCCCCCAGGAGGTAGTCATGGTGCCGAGCCTGACAACATTTAAGCAGCATTTGGACAACGCCCTCAGACACATGGTGTGAATTTTGGGGCTGTCCTGTGCAGGGACAGGAGTTGGACTCGATGATCCTTGTGGGTCCCTTCCAACTCAGGACATTCTGTGATTCTATTGTAACTAAACCAGTGTTTCTGTAACAGTTATCTCAAAGCAGGTCTTCCTTCCAGATCAGCAGAAACACAAAGACTGATGCTGAACCACCTCATGGACCTTGTACTCTCTCAGAAAAAAAAAAAAAAAAAAAAAAAAAAAAAAAAAAAGAGATATCCAGGCAGAAGCATTAGAAGCATCACTGAACCTCTTGTCCCTTCTAGTATGTTTGTGCACTTGTTTTCCATAAGGCACAGAACTAAACTGTTTTGCTTGCATGCTCTACAAAACCACAACAGAAGTTCCTTTTCTTCTTAGATACTAATGGTATTCTTAAATTTCACTTTCTGTGTCATGTTGACAGCTTCAACCAGATTCCCTTCTGCTCAGAAGTGAAGTAACAGTAATTGTTAGATGGGAAAGAGTTTACAATCCAGATAAGCCATGGGAAAAACTACTTCTGCTATGGCACTTCAGATACCTCCCCAGACACAAAAAAAAAAGAAAAAAAAAATTGTTTTCCTAAAGATTTGCAACAAATCCAGAAGAGAAAGAAAAGTCCTGTTACTGATAGACACTGTAAAATAATTTCTTATAAAAACAAAACAAGAGACCTACAGAAGAAAGTAGTATTTCTAAATAAAATACATTAACTCTGCACTTTGGGTAGTAGGCAGTAGTTTTATCATCTATAGAATATGAACACCATATGTTATCTTTCTGTGGGCATACAGATGGATGAAAGCATAAGACTTTTTTTGAAAAAACAACAACTTTCTGGGCCTTAATCGCTGTTTTCTAAAACAAGAGTGTTTATACTGTTGAAGAAAATGTCACAACCTTTTCCTTTTGACTTCCCAAATCAAGATTATTTATTTTTAAATCTTACTTTCATGAGATGGAAATACCAAGACTTATTATACACCCACTTTCAATTAGTATATATAAAAATATTTGATGTAAAGTTTCCCAAGGAACATTTTCACACGACAAATAATACAGATAACTCCTACTAAGCTAACAACCTCTCCTCAAGTTGCCTTCAGAAAAAGTCTTCATTTCGAACAGTTTAACACAAACCATTTAGCCCCAGACATTATTATTACTATTTACAAATTCAGAGCTAATTTCTCTGCTTCTGCATCTTTTCTTATGTTCATCTCTAGTTCCACACAAGAATGTTCAAAATGTTTGGTAGAATTAGATAGCTCCAAGACCATCACAACATGCTGCAGTCCTATACAATACATTTGATTAAATTTTTGTCTGCAAAACAACAAAACTGTAGGACGTGTCTTACAAGGAAGAAGAAATGACACTTTCAGCCACAGATCTAAAACCCAGGTAGCACAGAGAAGGAGTGAAGCAATACTCCACCCTACCTCTTGAAGCCGCAGTCGAACTTTGCTAATGGCTCTAATCCAATGGGCTCTTCCTGGAGGGAATGGTGGTGGCTCGTTGTCACCATGGTAGCTTAAAGGCAAGAAACAGAAAATCACTATATGAAAAACACGCAGCTGTAGCATTAAAGATTCAATGTTACACAATGCAATCACAGCTTCAGCTCTGTAAGCTGAAGTAACCAACAGGCTCCGGTCAACACAGCCCTGCACGCGCCCTGGGAAGTGAGAGGCTAAAGCAGAGGTTTCCTTATACGAAGGAACTGTCTTGGAAACTGATGAGCTGAAAGATATAAGCTAGGATACAATCCAGCCGCAGGAGTACGATGATGTTGATCAGAACATCAGGAAATCAGTCCAAGATACCTAATCAAGCCAGTTCAACACGTTGGTATCATAACTGCACACACAAAGAGGCAGATGGAAGATTTTCCATCACCATGTCTGTTGCAGGTCCCTTCTAACCACTGCCTCTTCCTACTCACCCCTTCTGCTACGAATTTACAGCCCCTCTTCAGTGGAAACACTGGCAACAGGGCTCAGCTGTGTTTTTCCTCATTCGTTGCACCTTTCTCACTCCACCCCTTCCTACAGCTTTTCAACAGGGCATGTGCATCTGGCACAAATGCTCCACCTCGCTGCCCCACAGCACGTTTCACACTCTCTGACCACAGGATACATTGGGCCTTTGGTTGCATTCCTTCTTTTGTATGATGCTGAGGTGTATCACTGAAAAAAACATCTTCTCCTGTCTGCAAAGCACCCCGCACTGCTGACGGTACGAAAAACCCATATCTGAAAGCAATGTGCATCCATGCTACACATCTAGCTCAGGTGCAAGTCTAAGGATCAATGTTCAGAGCTCAGTTCCATGCATATTCCATGGAGACAGGAAAGCACTGCCAGAAAGTGGAGAGAAAGGGAGCCAGTGATGCCGGAGTATCCAAGTTAGATGCCTAAATTAGCCTGAAATAGACTATGTGAATAACCTTCCCTGTGAACAAATGTAGGCCAGCCATTCTGGGACAAGACTCCTGCTGCTCTGTAAGGAGAAGAGGAAAGTGAGTCAGAGTTTAAAAACAGTTTAACACTTTTTCTAGTCTTGTTTTCCTTTTTTACATCTTTAGTTTAAGGGTTGCCTACACATGAACTGCTGTGGTTAATTCTCTCATAAAAGCACAGTGACACCAGCTGTACCATCCAAAAGGTACTGACAGGCAGACATCTTTCCATGGATCTAACTCAACTAGATGAAAACAATCCCTCATACTTATGAAAGTATAACCATATTCACAGTAGGGGCTGCAATGACTTGATTACCTCAAGGAAAAAAAGTCACTCCCAAAGTTAAGTAGTGAAATTTTAAATTCCTGTAAGACCTGTACAAAACCCAGCACATTACTCCCCCAAACTTAGCTGAAATACTTTTGAAGACTGTTTTCAATGCTGCTGACAGCTTGGAAAGCCCAAGTGCAAGGACAAGAAAAGCTGCCACAGTGAGTCAGAGCAACATGTCTATTCATATTGTAATTCTACACCCTACAACTACATAAACACTAATTGTGGTAGCCTACTACACAAGAAAGGAACTAGTACAGCTCTAACCATGACTACATGTAGTTCTTCGTTGCTCACACGTAAGCTTGATCACACATGAGCAATGGAAGCAGCTATCTTTGGGCCAGACTACATTCATCAAACCACAAACAGAAAATACAGCAAATGAGTTTCAAGGCACTAGCAGACGTTCCTCTTTACATACATAGCAAACATAGTTTAAGCTTAGCCAATGTCTCATAAATAACTGGTCCTGCACATAAAGATGTTTCACAGATCAGCAACATCAAGGTAGTTGTTAGAGAAGGCTGCAAGAACAATGTACATAATTTGCCCCAGGAAATAGCAGAGAGTGGAATCGCCTTTGAATTGGTTGAAAAGAACTCAGTAATAGTTTCACCTACCTCACTTGGGCTCCTGCATCAACATCCTTGGGCTTCTCCAGTTCCAGAGGTAACTTAACTGCAGAATGGTCTGCACGTTTCTCCTCTGTCTCGCAGGCCTTCTCCTCCTCTCCTTTGCTGCGAGGCTGCTCTTGCTCCTTGAGCCACGCCTGACCATCCTTCTGGTAGCTGCCCGAACTGTGGCAGGAATGATTCGACCCTCTTTCCTGGTGATCATCTTCTTGCTCAGAGCCATGGGCACTTTCATGGGAATGGTCCAGCTCACTTAGGTGAGAGCTTCCCTGGCTGACATTACAAGAGGAGCCATATCTACTACTGCCAGCAGGACTATGAGAGAATAAGAAAGTCCATCAGAAAAAAACAGTGGCTTGGAGAAACGCAAAGCAATCTGCAGATCTAACAAACTGAGCGGGACACTAAATATTACTGAAAAGACACGTTATGAAATTATATTTAACTATTATGCTCCCTGAACTAGACCTAGACTTCTGAACCTCAAAACTTTGGTAGGCATTAGAATACTTCATACACAGCCTACCAGTATATAGACCAGTGTATAGTATATGAGTTACAACAGCCTTTCTAGTGCCAGCTGACTACTTCTTCACCTTACCTCAGCTAGAAACTGCCAGTGAAGATATTCTAATAACTAGACAGGAGTAAGAATGGAAACATAGCAATTCAGAGTGGAAGTGTTTCTGTCTTCTGCAGTTTCACTGCAGCTACGGTCTTTACCGTGACCATTTAAGCTGATTGTTGTTAAGAAGTACAGTTAACTTGAAGTTAACTTTATTTTTATATATATTATACATTTATGATAAAGTACATTGCAGTCAAGATTAAGGTTGTCAAGACTATCAACTTAAAACCTTTCACAAAAGTAGAGCAACTGTTCAAAGGGAAGCCACGTCTCATTCCAATAGACCTTTTCCAAGACTTTAATTTATATAAAGAAACAATGCCACTGGGGCATGATCTCTGTGATTCAAGACACCACTTCCAGGACTGAACTCCTAGAATCCTCACACAAAATACAGTGGATGGAAATTTCTCATGCAGTCAGGAAAACTACAGCCAAGAATTAAGCAGCACTAACGATGCTCTCACTTGCACACTTAGGAGAATTTGAAGCCAGACAGGAAGTTTTGGGAGTGCAGTGTTGCAACTGTACGATCAGAGGCACAAGTTTCACTTACATCACACAGAGATACAAGTTTAGCGAGTCTCTGTTTTGATTTTTGAGGGCAACTGCAACTTAACACATCCACAGGACTGAATACAGATGCACAAAATACCGATACCTTCCTCTAGTGGCTTTCCTAACTGCATGAAATAACCTTTGCAGAGATTTTAGGAAGAGCAAGCATTAGAATACCTTCACTGATATCTCTGATAATGTTTGAAAATCTTCAATAACGTGAAATGAACCTAATTAGTTCTATAATATATCAGCAGTAAGTTAAATATCTCTCTAAAATTAAAAGCCTTTACCTTGCATTTTGAAAATAAAATGCTCATTCCTTCCAATACATTCTACCCACTGTTACTTTTTTCTTAGCAAATACAACATAATTATCACTAAACATGAAAGCAAAGTGAATTGTATGCAGCAGAATTAACGCACAAGGGGTATAACTTCTGAAAGGCTAATGAAATCAGCAGTAAAAGCATCTCATTCAGTGGGACACAGTATAAGAACATGGGAAATACAATTACACTGACAGAAAAGAGTGGAAAAAAGTGAGAAAATGGTCTAAGGGCTTGTACGTGACTAGTGACTGCAGTTTGCCACGTCCTCTGTGACAGCCATCAGTAATACTACAAACACTTGACAACAAATAGGGGATGGACTGAGCTACAAACATCAGACACCAAGGCCACTATCTACTGCTGCAGTATTGCATTATAAATGGTCAAAAACTTCAAACCATTTATTATGCCTCATTTGTAACTAGCCTTTTCTCATTCAGTTGTTCCACGCTATTCAGATCTGTAGCCTGTGTGTTAGGATGAAGCACTGCCCCGTTAGGAGCAGAATCAAGCTCAGTTTCTTTCAGTTCAGGCTCATCTGGTGCGCGCTCTTCTGCCTGATCTTCTTTCTGCAATTCACCTGAAATCACGCTCTGTTGATCTTCTGACTCTTTATTAAACTTGTCTCCCAGCTCTTTGTGGGATGCATCATCAACAGCGCTCGCACCAGATGGTTCTTCAGAAAGTTCATTGTCTACAGTGTCAGGCTGCTTTGAAGACAAGTTTACTTCTATATTTGCATCAGTCAGTTGATCTGAGACTGCAGATTTTGAGTTTTCATCTGAACTGACTGTTCCTAACACCTTGTCATCTGGTTTTGACAAAGCCTGTGGTGGTACATGTGGTTCCCTTTTGGCAGAGGTCTCCCTGTTGTCTTTTTGCCAGGGAAAGGAGAAGTCTAGCTTTTTCCCAAATACTGCTCCTTGGGCACTCTCTGGCTTACTCACCTTTTCTTCACTACCTCCTTCAAACAGAGTCGAAGAAAGTTTCTTAAAGCTGGACATGAGGCCCTGATCTGCTACTGCTTTATTAACAGAAGGTGGCTGCTGAGAGAAGAATGACCCAAATGGCTTTCCACTGTCAGCAGATGACATAAAGCTAAATTTTGGCAAACTGGGCATGCTTGGTATTTCAAAAACTGTTTTACTACTGTTTGCATCTGGAGGAACATTATCAGGTTTACCCTGTCTCTTTAAGTCACATTTGGAAGCAATCCCTTCTGCAGGCACCTCATCAATCACTAAATGTTTCTCCTGTTCAACAGTTTGCTGTTGTACCTCGCTTGTCTTCTCTTCACCCAGCTGGAGCAGGTGAGCACTGGGCTCATCAGCTGGAGCTGTGGGTTCTCTATCATTACTACTGATCATGTCCTGCTGATCGATACCAGCATTGGCCTGATGCCCTGTAACAGCAGGCTCTGATTCAAGTGTAGCACTCTCATTCAACTGGGAAAGGTTTGTGTCTGCCTCAGTAGCTGGGGCTTCGTTTTCCAGTTCAAGCCCATCAGAAGAGCCAGTCTGAAGGATGTCAACAGCTGCCTTGTCTGTAGAAGCAGCTTGTTCCTCTGTTACATGTGAAGACCCCACATCTGGTTGGCACATGTCTACATCAGTCTGGTCAGTGGCCTCAGCCTGCACTGTATCAACTGCATTACTGAGATCAGGCTGCCATGGCTTAGTATCTGCCATCTCAGAGGGCTGTGCATCGTTATCCAACCGCAGAACCTCGAGGGCTTGATTTTCACTAGAGACTGCTGTTTCTGGACTGATCCTCAAAGGTTCCTCTTTACAGGTTTCTGAGTTCCTATTTTCCTCAGTTTCTGTTTTCATAGGAGACTCCTTTGTGGAGTTCTCTTCTGCTGAAACAGGTAATATATCCTCCTTCAGAGAGCTCCTGACATCTCTTTTAGACTCTCTGGCTGCAGATGTATTTTCTGTCTCCCTAGAGTCTCTTGCTGGAACAGACCCAGTGACATCTTTCACACTACTGCTTTGAGGTTTAGGGGTGGATTTTGGAGGCATCTCTTTTGGAGATTCTTTTGGACCTTTGAAGATGTCAAAGAGATCATTTGTGAAAGCTGGTCCTGGGCCACTTGGGAGGGATGAGAAACCAAAGAAAGAGGAGCTTTTCTTCTGTGCAGTAGGAGGTGCAGTAGCTTGAGGTTGGGAAAAGAAACCAGATAATGTTTTGGGCGGTTTCATTTTTGTCATGAAACTTGAAAACATTTCAACTGAGGAATCCAGTACCGATTTATCACTCTCAGATTCTTTAGGTTTGTTTTGCAAATTAGATGCCTCTGGCATTTTAGAAGGAGAGCGTAGCTTTTGTGCCTGTTGTAACCTATCACCAAGTGTTTGTTCGGGTAATTTATGTTCTGTTGTTATGTTCTCATGTTGTACATGTACTTCTTCAGAGACTGCTTCATTTTTTACGTTGCTCGTAATATTTAAGTCATTTAGACTCTGGGAATCCTTTTTATCATCTAAGGCCACGCTATAATCTTTATTTTCAGAAGCTTGTTCTTTTGAAGAATAAGGCTCTTCTTTATCAATAGGCAATGTAACACTGTCCATTTTCCCTGTGTTACCCAAAGCATCTTCTTCTGCCCCAAAGGAAACAGTCTGTTGGCCCTGAGAACCCCCCTGCACACCGGGAGTCTGAAGGCAAGGACCAGAAGCAGCTGAATTGGTTACTGCAGCATCATCGGTCTGCAGAAGCTTCTCTAAGTCTCTCTCTTCAGCTACCTCAGCAACACTTTCCACATTTTCCACTGCCAGTGCTTCTGATTTATTTTCTGGGATCGTGAGGTTATTAGACATTTGTTTGCCAGTCACTGCTGCAATAATATCATCCACTTCTTTTTTATTGTCTGCATCTTGTTGCCTGGCAGAACTGCTAATTTTGACACCAGAGTCGGTGGAAATACTTTGCTTCATATACGGCTTAGTGTTCACTGGTTTAGCTGGTTTTGTATTATTCTCCTGTCCTGGAGTGGTTTGTGGCTTTTCATCCAAAAAGGACGTCAAATTGAAGAAGCTAAAGCTAGTACTTCTTTGAGGCATGCTCTTCTCAGCAGATGGACTGCTGGAGAAGAAGGAGGGCAGATGAAACAGCCCCTCTGTTTCTTGCTGCTTCCCACTAGCAGGGGCTGTAGCAGGTGCTGAAGGCTTTGGTTCATCTGATGCAGTGAAGAAGGAGAATATGCTCCTACTGGCTGGCTGTGATTTCGAAGCAGTGATATCAGAAAAGCTGAACGGCAAACTGAAACCCGACTCTTTGGGTGTCTGATCTGGCTTTGGTTTTGCCTGATTAACTGTGCCTCCTAAACGATTTCCTCCTTGCTGCTTTGGTGTAACCGAGGGCACGCTGCTTTGCTGCACAGCTGATGGACTCAACTGGCTTACTTTGGGACCTACTCCCATTGGCTTCTGTGAAGCATTTCCAGGATGCACTTTTTTACTCTCAGGAGACTCCTCCTCAGCTTTTCTGCTTCGTTGTTCCATTGGCACCCTAGGGCTAGGGGAGACCTGCCTCTCCTTTCCTTCTGTTCTCACCCCTTCCTCAGGGGTGGAGGACAGATCTGCCATACTGGTGCTCTGAAGACCTCCAGACTTCTCAGTTTGTTGTCTCGACTCAGCCACAGTTCTGCTATTGGTTTTTGGCAGAGTTGTAGTACTTGGGGTTGGTTGAGAAGACACAGCCTCCACTTTGAAGAGATCTCCAAGGGATCCAAATAATGATGAGATGCTGGAGGTTTCTTTCTGTTCTGGCTGTATCACCTTTTCTGGTTTATCACTTTGACTTTTTTCCAAATCTGATGATGGCTGTGGTGCTTTACTTACTTGTGTTTTAAAGAAGTCAAAAAATCCAGAAGCTTGAGGTTTGTTGGCAGTTGAGCTTGCAGGAGAATCTTCTCCAAGACTGAACAATTTCAGAGCGCTTTTAAATAATGTCTCCTCAGGCTCAGTGGCTGGGTGGCTCTGATTTGGCTGTGACTGATTGGGTTCATTAATATTTGCATGCCCTTCGAGACGCCTGGAAGCTGGTGTTACTTTAACAGGTCTCTCTTCTCGTATGGGCCTGCCATCTGCAGCAGCTTGGCTCAGTTGAGAAGGAGATTTTGTTAATCCTTTCTTTTTAACACAGATGTTTTCATTCTGATTTAATTCTGGCTTTTCACTTCTACCAGCCTCCAAATTAAGTTCTGATGAAGTACTTCTTCTTGGTTCCGATGTAACAGGAAACTTTTGCCCTGCTCGTGCCTCATCTAATTTTCTATTTGGTGCAAGTGATAAAACATCGGGTTTATTTTCAGATGATTTTAACTGTGTGTCTGTTCTCTTCAAGGCAGAGTCTTCTGATGTCTCAGGGTCAGGACCTGAAGACTTTCCAATCAGTCCACCCAAAGCAGAAAAGAGAGAGCTAACCTTGTTCACTGGTGTTTTCTTATCTTCCTCAGTCTTTTTTGCTTCTGCTACTCTTTCAGTCGATGCCACAGTTTCTTCAGCTTTAGGAGTAGACTGAAACAGATGGAAACCAAAGAATCCTGATGACCCACTCCCAGTAGTTGTCACAGGGACAGCCTTATCCAATTCCTTGGTGTTGCCTTCCTTACTCAGCGATTTATCGAAAGCTGCTCTGGAACGTGTTCTGAGATCAAGGGTTAGCAGAGACTCCTCTGAATAATTCAGGATTTCCTTTTCAGGCCTAAAATCTACTTTGAGTTTTTGAAGTTTATAACCTGAGAAGTCTAACGGCTGCTCTCTCTGATAATAAATAGACTCTTCAAACATTTGTGAAAACGTCTCCAAATTCATGTTCATTAGCTGGTCACTCCTCTGCAAAGCGACCGACAAATCCAGAGGCTTATTTGTTGTATAATCATCTAAAGACTCTTCTTCAGCAAACCAAAACAGCTCATCTTCACTGCCAAGAGGGACTTTAAACCCACAAACAGCAATTGTGTTGTCTTCTAGCACAGCTCTTGGAATGGAATCCATCTGAAAATTATAATCCCAGAAGTCCGGGTAGGAATATGTTTCGGGAGCACACACATAGACATACTGTCCAGTGGGATCAGTGAGCAGCGAATACACATACTGGCTATCACTGTACATGTAGTACCCACAATCACCATCTTCTGATGGCCACCATATACCCTGCTCAAGCATCATTAGCCACTCCTGATACTCCTGGCTATAGGATGAGTACATAAAGTTCTCATCCATACTTAAAGTCTCTTGGTCAATTAGAGTCCACATAGTTCCATCACAGCCTGAGGAGTAGCTTAAATCCATGGGCAACTCTTCTGAGTAACTGCCATCTCTTTCAAATGGTGGAAAGTTACCATAACTTTCACTAAGCGAATTAGCAGTCCATGCATCGTTTTCTTCTGAACAGACATCTTGAAACATTAACTGGTCCAATGACTCATATGACATCACACTTAAATCTAAACTCTGTCCATCAAAATTAGCATTAGTCTGCCAGTCCATCACATTTGCGTTTCCATCCTTTTTACAGAGATTCACTACCGTATCGTTTTCAGGCCAGCCCAAGAACTGAGGGGGCAGAACAGAGTTCTGGTTTAACACGTAGTAAACTGGTACTGCCATTTCATGAGTGTCAGCCAGTTCCCCCACTTCATATTCCCATTCAAAGCTAGAATGGCTTCTTGTTTCCTGATAAGCTGAGTACTGCTCTGTAAGGTTATAGCTTTTATTAGTCAAATTGAGAAATTCATTTGATCCTTTGTTTAAAATAGTTGGAAAAACTCTAGACTCTGCATCCTGATAAAGGATATGCCTACCATTTACAGGTTTTCCAGATAAGTCCTGTACCTTGTCTTGAGGATTTAGAGCATCAGAGAACACAGGATGCCCGCAGTGGGGAACATGGGACTCAGCTGTTTTATTTATTCTTGCACTGGACAGGTGGTCAGTAGTTTTGGAAGATTCTGTTGTTTTCACATTATCCAGTTTCTCCTTTGATTTGGGCAGGAGATTTTTTAAGAAGCTGGAAGCTTCCTGCTTTTCTGCAGTGCTGCTTTGAGTGTCAGAAGCCATTCCTGAGTTGCTGGGTTTTGTCTCCGAGCTAGAATCCTCACCTCTATCAAAAAGCTTCATGAAGCCTAGAGAGTTTGTTTTCACCTTCTCTTGCTTACATTCAGACAAGTTTTCACTTGAAGCAAATTTAAATAAACCAGAAAATAATCCAGGAGAAGTGCTTTTCTGGCCGTCACTCTCGTTTTTAACAGTCAAGTCTTGATTATTGGCTGTGTTTTCATTGGAAGAAATGCGAAGAAACCCAGACAGAAAACCTGGTGTGTTCTTCTTCCGTGTATCATCTGCGCTTGCAGCTTCTGGCACTCTGGCTGAAGAGATGGATTCAACTGAGCTGTCACTTAAGTCTGACGCATTTAGTCCTTCTCTTGTCAATCCTCCTTTTACATTTCCAGGTTCTTCCTGAGTACTCTTAGTTCTCTGCTGCTCTCCTGCAGCCTTAACGGTAGCAGAGGCAGTCTCCTGGTGTTTTTTTCTGTTTACTTGGGCACTAGATAGGTTTTCTTTATTCATGTTTTTTGTTTGTTCAAGTTCCTCTTTATGGTCTGATAAATTTGGAACAGACCTAGATTTTAATGAAATGGCATTTTCTGAATGACTGTTTTTGTCTTCAAGCGAAGAAATGCCACTAGAACTCTGATGACTTCTTTGGCTCTGTGAAGGTGCTAGATTTTCTGCAGAAGAAAATTTAAACAACGAAGGAATAAAGCCTCCTTTCTCATCCATATGTTCCTGCTTTTCTGAAAAACCCAACCCACTGAAAAAAGGAAATTTCCCAGTGAAAGGAAATGAGTGTTCTTCACTTGATGAACTATTTTGTCTTATATCCTCCTCAGACTTATGGCCTTTAAAAAGCCCAGATGTACTTTCTTTCTGTCCTCGTTCGGCAGAAGAAAGCAACAATTGACTGAAAGACTTTTTAAGTGGACTGAAAAAGCTTTCAGATGCTGTGCCCTGATCTTGAGGCTGTGAATTAAGTTCCACATTACCTCTGTTTTGCTTGTTTCCCAGTCCATGACCTGTGGTATGCTGACCCCCTAAGTGATTTGCAGGATGCTGCTCCCTGGCAGTGGGCGCACCCTCTTTCACAGTGGCATCTGGTTGATTCGTGACATGATGCAAATCTGACTGCTTCTGTGGCACATCCTGCTGCTTGGGAGCCAAGAGACCATCAAAATTGGCTTTCAGACTGAAGGAACTGACTGAGTTTGTGAGCCTGCCAAAGATTGAAGACACAGAAGTGCTATTTGCGTTCACCTCTGCCTCGCTTCTAGTCTCACTTGGCCGTATCTCCGGAACAACGCTGCTGGTCCCGGCTGCCATCTTTCCAGATGGCGTCTCACTTCTGTTTGCCTCATCAGCTTTCACAGCACGGCTGTCCTCCTTGGTGTGCTCTTCTTTTATGACTTCTTGTTTTGGCACTTCCTTCTCAGAGAAGATCTTTAAAGGATTAAACATGCCTAGAACAGAACTCATAACCGAATGTTGGTTCTGCTGGCTGCTGGCAGTAGTTCCTTGTGATTGCTGGAGATGATGTGGTGTGGAAGCCTTACTGTCCATCTCAGTGGTTTCTGGCTTGTTGGAGTTTATGTTCTGGGCTTTTTTATCAGCACTCACCTGGGATGGTAGCAAAGACTGAATGGAGAACTTGGTGTCAGCTTTATTATCTGCCGTCACTCCAGAAAATGAACTCTCGCTTTTGGACTTAGTAGAAAATACATTTGAGATTCCACTTTCTGATGAGTTTCTGGTTTCTGTTTTCTCTGGAGTGGAAGAAACAAGTTTTTCAACAGAGGCTGTGAGCTGCCTTGTGCTGGACCCCACCTTTTCAGTGAAAGAACTGAACAGGGAATTCACTGTATTCTTCACGCCTGACAAGTCTGGGAGAGATTCAGATTTGCCTTTGGTGCTCTCCTCTGCCACAGGTTGTTTGGTCTGTTCAGGCTGCCTGCCTTCTACTGAATTATCAGCATTATCCTGCTTCAGTGGCATGCTCTCAACAGTTTTTCTGGTCTCTGGCAATGTACCAAATCTGCTGATTTCTTCCTCCTTTTCAGCCAAGTATTCTGAAACCGATTCTACCAGACACTGAAGTTCATCCATCGTGTCTATGTACTCCTCGCTGGGTTCTTGAACAGGAGACAGTGTTAAGTCTTGCATACGATGACTATGCTTGCTCCCTTTAGTCTTGTGTTCTTTATCACAGCTAGCCTTTAACTGGGAGCCCAGATTTGCAGGGTAATTAACAGCGAAGTCTCTCAAATGGCTGATGTCAGAATCACACCATGTTTGAGAAAGCGTAGCCAGTTCCTCCATTTCATCCTCTGAAACAGGCGAGTACTGGAACTCATCAGAAGCACTGCTGTCAAATTCCTCAAGGATATCCACGGGCACAAAAGTGTTATCTGGCATCCCTATGAGTTTCATGTCTTCACTGTTACTGAGGTGAAGTGAGCCCTCATGGTTTACTCCCTGCTTGTTGGGCAACTTGGCACTTTTAACCATTAAGCCATTTTTGTATGGACGCAGGATGGGATAAGCAGGTAACCGTTCCTTACTTCCACAGCTACTGGTATATTTTCCAGTTCTACCATATACTGGGAAATCATCATTAGGTTCAGAACTAGTTGCCACACTATTGAAATAAACCGTTTTCTCCCTAGGAAACTGAAGACCTGCATTACTTTGCAGGCTTATTTGTTCACTGTCTTCAAAATTGTATCGCAACTTCTTTTTCCTTCTCCTATCTATTGTATCGTATTCCTGAGGATACCTAGGGACATCTACAGACCCTGACTCCACACACACATTTTGGCAGCACCTTGATCTTTCACAGTGATTGAAATGTTCTCTTTTTGAGAGAGTTTGCGTCTTTTTTATGTTTGTTTCCTGCCAACTTCTATTTTTATGACTCTTTTCTAAGAATTCCTCTATTAGCAGTTTTCCTAGCTCTTCGTAGTTACTCTCCTGTTCTTCTTCTCCATCTTCAGAGTTAAATGGAATGATCCTGACTCTTTCATTTCTAGCTAGAGATCCTTGTCTAAGATGAGAAATAAAAGGGGTGGGAGGGAAAGGAAGAGAGGCAGCAAAAAAAATAGGAAGGGGAAAAGAACAGTTTTAAAAAAAGCTCTAGAAAGGACAGAAAAAATAGTGCATAAAATAAAGGAAATTTAAAATGAGAAACATCCAGAGATAACAAAACTGAAAACCTGCCAATTTACCATCATTACATTTCAATCAAATAGTCAAAAAAAGCAGCATGGGTTATGATATTCCACCAGTTACAGTTGCACAAAATTTAGAAATGCCTGTTTGAAGGAGAACAGCTTTTTGTGATCAAGTGAGGGCACACAGCCTTGGCTGTACCAGTACTCTGCTGTTACTTTTTTAGGCATGCTGAAAAAAGTCACTTATTACAGTAACAGGACTACTTTGAGATACAGTGCCCACGCACACCATTCCACTATGCTGTGCATACATTTTGGTCACTCTAGGCTGCAGACTTTGTTTTAGCAGTATTCACAAAGCACACAGGCACTTTGGTTGTCCCAAGGGTGGCTACAGAGCAGAGACTGCATGCAAAGACTCAGGAGCCAGGGGACTCCAGGGAATTGGGGAGAGGGAATAAAATGCAAACTGTGCACACCGGCAACACAAGGAGTTCCAGCTGCTCCACTGCTCCTCTTTGCTAGGAGGGCTCTCAATGCAGCTAATACCCTCAGGTGGCTCCTCCCAACACAAAATGAAGATCCTTGGAGCTGTTACTGGATAAGAAGGCAAAATAAAACATTGGCAATGGATATTAGCCCATCGTAAGCCCAAGATGCTTTTCAGGATCTGTACTTCCCATTTATAATGCATCTAAACAGATCCAGCAATCTGTACTTGTGGGAGAATGGATTAAAGCAGCTAGTGTTTTGCTATCAAACAATCTGAAGCTTCCTAGAAACCCAAGTAAATGACCCTTGGGATTTTGGGATGAATTCCTAGCCCTTGATCAGAAGGATTATCTCAATTGCTCAGCAACCGGAAGGCTAGTAGCAAGAAAGCTTCCTCTTTATCTAAATCTCACAAGAAGAGTTCCTGCCAGCCTACATAAAAATGAACAGGCAGAAAGTGGATGTAAAAAAATCAAAATGCTCATCTGAAAGGTGCACTGCAGCTTTGTCTCACATCATTTCATTGCTGAGAACTCAGGAGCGTGAGAGCATGCATGCCCTGACCCCGTAAGAGCAGGGCAAGAGAAGGGGAAGGGCAAACGGCGCTCGGGCCTTGTATGGATACTGCTAATACAGGAGTCTTCACCTTGAGAGTTGCCTGGGGCACCCCAATATAGGATACAAAAGGGATAGCCCTGAAAGAGAAATAGGTCATTGCATTTTCATTACTGCTGGTTTAGTGCTTCATTTCCACCAGTATTAGCTGACTTACATTAATTGGAAAGATACTCATTACTTTAAATGAGCCCTGTTGTACACAGTCTAGAACACTTACTACACTTCTTGCTTGCAATTTTAAGCCAGTAATTGAAATAATTTTCTTAAAAAAGCTAATGAAATTTAAAAGACTCCCAGGGCAACCATAGTTACTGGATCAAGCCCTTCCAAATCTCAGCTGGAAGCAATGGGAGCTACATGAATGCCTGAAGAGCCATTAGCTGTAAATGCTGAACCAACAATTGACTAATTTAGGCATAAAGGAAATTACTTTTCTTTCTAATTGAGCTCCTCCTCCCCGTAAGTGTTCCCCCTGCTATTCTACAAAGCATTCTTTTTACTAGAAATAAAGCAATGACAAAAAAATCCAACACCTGAGACGAGAAAAAGATGACAACATCAGTCCAGCATTAAACTACCACAGATCTGAAATACAGCCAAGGCCAACAGCAAGTTATCAGCTGAAATGTATCACAAGACCACTTCACGGCAGCAACAGCAGGGAGACAGGCACAGAGGCTGCAAAGAGGTTAACCCACCTATCAGACAGATCTAGAGAGCGCCTGCTCTCTAGCGAGCACTGGCGGCTTGTCATTTGACTAGACTCTGATGTGGACTCTAGGTCAGTTCGGCCACTCACAGTGGAATCTATGCTATCATATCGCCTTGGAAGTAAACAGAGCGAGAGCAGGGAGACATGGAGGACACATGGTTACACAAAATGAACATTGCAAAGAAAAGTCAGTGGTTAAAAAAAAAAAAAAATCCAAGGGGAAGACGTGTGCTATCCTGAAGTCAAGCTGGCTGTTGGCAGCAAAACACACGCCAAGGACAAATAAGAATAATACTTGTCATCCTTAGGGGAGGGAGGAATAAAATACATGCACTTCTATCAAAGGAACACAATGACATGTAAAAGCTGATAAAGAGGATCAGAACTTTTCCAGTCAAACCTAAATGCTGTTAGAAAAAAACCCAGGTGTTAGTACAGCCAGTTTCAACTGAAGCATTTTGGCATAGACAACTTTTTGCCCAATTCAAGACAGGTTCTAGCAGAACCCTGTCCGGTGTCTCTGGGTCTGCCCAGGACAGCTCCTAGAAGCCATCATTTCCTGAGGAATCGCCAGCTGCACTCTGCCAGGAACACTGATTTCAGGCTGCCTGGTCCACGGCACTCAGAGCTGCTAGGAGCAAAAGTCAAACGCAATTTGGTTTTGCAATACTCAGCTACAACTGTGTTTTGAAAATATTTAAGATCTACCCACGTGCTTCTTTTCAGCCAGCTCTCGTCAGAAATACCTTTCTGGTAAGAAAGAGAATCCCACATAGCTTCTTTGGAAAGCTTATTTGCATTTTCTAAGTCTTAAGATTAAATACGTAGCAAAAAAATCTTTCTGGGCATGTGGAAAATACACAGGGGAACAGGAATGCTCAGACGGAATCAATCACCATCTAGGACTTTCCTGGACTGAAAGTCATTTTAGACCAGAGCAGACTACAAAGCTCTTCGTTTTTAAGTAAATGTTATCAGTCCAGATCCTTTCATATCAATACCTTCAGGAAACCAGAAAAAAATACACATATTCCATCTTGGTATTCTTTAACAATTTAGACCAGAAGTGCTTCTTTGGAAGGTGTTATAAACACATTTATCCATTAGATGCAGTTAGAAGTTCACACACCCCCTGCCTCCCAGCAAGGCGAGCCATGTACCCTTGTATTGTCAACACCACCCCAACAAGTCACGTAACTGCACAAACATCCCGCCACCACTGGCTGCCCCAGGCTGGGGGCCCAATACCACTGTTCAGCTTGGCTCTCCATGAAGAAAAAGCTTCAGCTCATCTTCCCAGACTCTCAGTAAGATCTTCAGCCATTTTACCACTGCAAACCAGCAGTACAGAATAGCATGGGAAAGGGAGTAACTTGCTTATATCAGACATCTAATGGACTAGGAAAAGAGCACTAGGAATGACATGTCACACTGCAGTAAATGCATTTTGTTGGCACATTTGTCTCTGCTTCTTGAAATCTCAATACCAGTAATGACATTAAATGTTATCATTAAACTTCATCTTTTACCATTAAAGACCATAAGGCAAAAAAGAGTAAAATTTAGCCTCAGCCATACACCTGTGAGGGCAACTGAATTCAGGTGCAGGCTTCAGGAAACAAGAACATTCTCACCAAGGGGGGTGAGGTAGAACACATCAGTTATAATAAATATAAAACCCTGCACCTCTGTGACAGACTGTGAGTAATTGCCTCTTCCTTCCACACCAAAGGCAGAAGCAGCAGCATGGCCTGTTCTACACACCCACTCTTACCAAGTTGACCAGCACTGTCCAGGTTCTTCTGCTTTCCCCTTACACTTAACTCATCCTTTATTTGAAACAGTGGTTTTATAAAGTTTCCACAGTTCCCAGCACAACCCGCTCTAGTTCACAGTCATTGATCCTGGTAAGTTAATGCTGTAATGCTTAATACTTAAAAAAGATAAAAGCAGTTGTGAAACTATTGATTTATGGTCAAAAAGCTAATTTAGAGCAAGTAAACTATCTTTCTTACAGCTCAAAGGAAACCAAAAGAGAAAACACACTATTCCACAGTGCTACATGATAACCAAAAAGAAGAAAACCTAATTGGTTACAGACTTTCTTCTTGAATATGCTGTTTTGACAGAGCTAATAGAAGAGGGGCTAATCTGAAACAGAAAAGTGTGCCCCAAGAAAGAAATTTCTAACAGGATAACTCTGCTAGACCATGTTTCACTGGCTTGGGAGGCACACCCATGCAATGGTACCAGACCAACCAACTACCAAGTGCTCTGGCCTTCAAAAGGTAAGGTGAAAATAGAACCAAGAATAAATGACATCAGTGTCGAGCATATCCTTAAAAGGTAATTCACTAAACTTCCGGATCTGGTGTAACACACAGCCTTATTTTTCCTGGTTCACAGCAGTCCCAGCGTCAACAAAACATGTAACACCTTCCTAACAGAAGCCTTTCAGAGCCCTTGAGCTGCCCTCGCCTGCTAGCACGGCACCTTCAGGGTCTGCTATGGAAGATCAATAGGAAAAGAAGAGCTACCCAGAAGACAGCACCCACCTGATGGCCACGTGCTCCTGACAATCCAGGTCGTAATTTTGTAGGGAGTCAGCACAGGATTCCCGCAAGACCCCTTGCTGCTGCAGGCGTGACGGTACCGTGAACTGGTGCACAGAGGCATTGGGCTGCGCAGTTGTGTGGTACGGAGGAGGAATGCTGTTACTCGTCTCACTGCGATAGTCGCTGTCTCGATCATCCACGGCACTGTCAGCGTCTTCAAAGGCTAAGAAACAAAAGCAGTTAAGGGCACAGCTCTCTCAAGCTGCCTTGCTGGGACAGCAAAGCCCATTTAGTTTTTAAAGAACAACAAAACAGGCTGTTTCTGCTATGGATGTATCTCCATCTGGTAGCTGGTTATAACCTCCTGTTGTCTCAGGTATGCACCACGGAATTCCTGTGATTGCCTCCATGCCCTCCTTTCCCACTTCCTATTATAGGAGCTTATTTCTCTTTAGTCATTCCTAATAAGCAGATTAAAATATTTTTATTTAAAACAAACAAAAAAACCAAGCCCAACACCCGAAATGTCAGGTTCTTTGCTACTGCCAAAATGAACATTTAGGTGTTGGAAAAAAAAAAAAAACGAAACGTAAACATTCCTTTATGGAAAGGAGCTCTTTCCTGGAAACTTTTCAACCTTTAAGCTGTAATACTATCTCTTCTTCTCAGCATCCTTAACCAGTACTTCAGGGTTCTGGATTTTTGTTTAGTGCCTTTTTTTTTTTAGTAAAAGTATTAGTTTAAGTTAAGAGAAACTAATGAAAAGCACTCAGTAGGAAAATCAGAAGAACTGGGAGAGCAGCTCTGCTTATAGACAATTATACTACTTATAGGGGAAAAATTGCTACATTTAACGCGCACAGGTACATTAGCTTAAGTTTAGTAGTCAACACTAATGATAGCCTTCACAAAGGAAAAAGGTCCTTTCCAATAAGCCCCTCTCCATGCAGAAACACTTCCGCTTGCTAACCCTTCAGAAAAAGAGAACGCAGAGCTATAGTAAGGAAAGGTATTAAAAATACAATATTGATGTACAGCTGTGTTTGGCTATGCAGAATGCCAAGTTATTTTTGCAAGCTTACAGTGAAATACGCACGCCGCGCGGCAGTGTAGTGTGCCATTAACATGCTTGAAACAAAGGAAAATAAGGATCAGCCATTATTCACTCTCTCCACCACCAAAAGCCCGTCTAAAAAGGACAATCAAATTAAAGCCCCCTCTTTTATTCAATGTTATGTGCCTTACACAGCCATTCATCATGAGGCTGAACAATAAAGTGGAAGTGCTGCTTTCATGCAACATCCTTTAAAAAAAAAAAAAAAAAGAATTTAATAGCTGAAATTCCACGAAGATGGAATGCAGCATCAGGGAACACCTTTTTCTTCCACTGGTGCTTCCCACGCCTCTAATTCAATTTCCATTCTTTAATCCAAGATAAAGTTTGTTCTTAGTGATCTTTTCAGTCCCTTCCCAACTGAGGAAGACTGTATCAGTTTCCTAAAGCAGATGGAAGAGTAGAAAACACCCCCAGCAGAAGACACGTCTGCAAAATACAAACCACTTGAAAAAGCCCGGCTCTACTCTATTGAGTACAATCAATTCAATTTGATTGTCCACACTGAAAATGGAGTTAAGCCTCCTGCTTTTTAGTAGTTTAAATGCTGCATAGTTCTTGTCAGTCTCCAGTCAATTGAATAGAAATGAAGAGCAATCATATACTGCTTTATTCAGCTTTATGAAAAGCACAATGTCCATCAATTTTGTTACAGTTCAGTGCTTAGGAGAAACACTCAAGATGTGCTACACAAAAATGATTTGACATGCCAAAGTACCAAAGCCCTCTGAGAAGCATCAAACTTCCAGCCTGTGGAGCAAGGGCTGACCTATTTGTAGATCACAAGGCACACACCATCCTCAGAAGGATAACGAGCTGTTACTCAGCTGAGCGAAGTCATTGCTGAACACTTGAGTCATTACCGTCTAATGCACAATAATTACTTTTATTGGGACAGAAACACTGTTTCAAAGAGCTTTCTAATGCTTCATTTTGCTGCTCCACTATTTCTTCTTCCCATCAGATATAACTCTCATTTAAGGTAAAGCCTAAATACCTCCGGTGTGGTGCAAAGTTCTTCCAGCTGTGGCTGCATAATCATTATAAGCACTTGTAGGGGCTTACAGCAGCCCAACAGAGTTACAGATTCAGGATCTGGTAAAAGACAACAGATCAACAGCTTTAGGGATAAACAATTTATCTCACCACAACAGCACGATAACAAATACAAATCAGCAGTAGAATTACCTGGGTCAAAACAATACTGAATCCAGTAACTCCCTAATACTGTGCTAAACTTAATATCAGGGCGTGCACCGACTTACACCATCATGGTCATCAGGCAGCAGGACACAGCTTCTCCAGGTCAGCCACTCTGCCCAGCCGATGGGCTCAGGGATTTCCCAGTTCCCTGATCAGACTGTTGCAGAAGCACTGTCTGGATTTGTTAACCTGTCATCACATCTCACCTCTGTGCTATCAAACGAAGATTTCCCACATGAACCGCAGTATCTCTAAGCAACACCTAAAAATAGCCGATTAGCTTAAATGTTAATCAAACATTTACAGCATATGTTTATAAAAGGGGGCACCAGGATTTCTCCCAGTTCTTACTGGTGTTCAGCATGAGGAGGTCTCTTAGAGGTCGTGGCACAAAATGCCTCCGCAGTGACACATTTAAAGGATGCAAGGCTCCAGCTACCACAAACATCGACGAGGTAGCAACGCATCGATTCTCTGATGCGTGCACCATGCACCTACAGCACCCATAGATGTTAATACCAGGCAGAAATCCTCAACTGACTCATAAATAAGGGCTCACTCCAGAAGCTCTTATTCACACTGAATTGCACCTACCCTATGAGCAATCTCACTTTATTTAACAGAAGTGTTCACAAATGAAGACATTGCTCAGCCTGATTAAAAGCACCAAAACCTGGCCCATATGTGGCTTATAGCACATATTATTACCTTCGCGAGAAAGTATACTGTGAAATGCCTGCACATGGTGATGATCCCATTCATTAACATACTTGACACCTAAATTTTATTTAAGCAAGAGACTGACAAGAACTTGCAGAAGCAGCTCTGGGGATGCAGCATCCCTTCAAAAGGAGGGGTCAGGCATTACAGCCCATTTTCAGCAAAATATCCCTCACAACACACATGGTGTGATAAATTCAAGGACTATCTTCTTCAAACAGATGATACACCAAGTCTTCCATAAGGCAAGTTGTAGCTTAGCCTCAGTCTCTGAAGATGGGTTAATTAATAACACAATACATAACAATAAGCATAAAAAGTTAGTAACTGTTTTATCCCAGTTTGAGAAATTTCACATGTACCAAAGAGCTGTCAAGGGAGGAAAATTGTTTCTTTGTCCCACTGTGTAGAGGGTGGGGGGTAAGGCTGAAGGGGCAGGGCAGAAGCATGCTCTTCATGTTTAATAATTGAATATTCATGCATATAGGCAGCATAAGAAGAAAACCCACTGGACAGCCACATCACACAGTAGTATTTTACAAAGAGTAGGGAAAAATCAAGAAAGGAGATAGCTTCTCTGAAACAAACTGCCTCCTGGAAACCCTGTTATTCCTCCCCACTCCTGCCTCCAGAAGTTATTACACCACTGCTGCAGGGCAGAACGCATACAACTTTTAATATACTGACCTCAAAACCACTTTGCACAGTCCTGTCACCAGCTCTACTAGTCACATTTAACCTCTGGCAACTTTCTTTACATCAAGCTTCAGGACAGAAAGGAAAGCTAACAGCAAAATTATTACAGGTGGCTGGATGAATGCCCTTTCAGAAGTGTTTTTATTGTTTTAAGGTCCCAATGCACAGCAGGAGCTCCTCTCAAAAAGGCTGCATTCATTGCAGTTGAAATTGCCTCCTGCTATTTCTAGCAGTGATGTGTCATCAGCCACTGGGAGCTGGGGTCCAGTCCCTAAGCTTAGTTATCCCCCACAAACTTAAGCAAAAACTTGGACAAAAGCAGCACACTCAGGCACTCGGGAAGAAGGAGGTTCATGTAAGGTTCTGTATCCCAAAATCCCCGCTACTTATCCAAAATAAGCCACCGAGCTTTTCACAGCTTTTGTCTATTTTTATAAGGGTAGAAGAAAGTGTACGAACTGAAGGAATGACTCCCAGTCCAAGTCCGGAAGAGATCTCTGCCAGCTCCACAGCAGGGCCTTTGCAACTCACCTTTCTCACCCTTCATCCATTTAAATTGCTTTTCACGATAGCTGCCAACAACTTCTTTCCTTAAGTCTCAGATCCCAATACTCCATTTTCTACTGAACCATCAGGCACTTCTAACAATCACGCACAATTTCCGATATCTTATAATTAAAATGCAGACAGGTTTAAAGAGGACTACTGAAGTAACAAGAAGGAAAAAAGAAATCTCACAAGGACACAAGGGAATTTTTTTGAGGCTCTTCTAGAGCTCTAGATGCTAAAAACTCAAAAGCTTTTGAGCAATTATTTAAGTGCAATTTTGCAGGTCACTAGTCCAACCTATTGCCTTCACCACCCAAAAATAGATTAGAAATTTGCATAATTTTAAGACAGCAAGTTAGCAATATTCAGTCTTCAGTTTGAGAGATTTCATAACCTAGTTTTTCCCACTTGAAAATACTTTGTTGCTGAAACACTCAACAGTCAAGAACTGTCTGAAGTGCAAAGACTGTCTTGAACATCTACCCTACCTCTTTAAGTCTTTTTCTTTCCTAAAACAAAACCAGGTCAGCAGCACAAGATGTCCCTTTTCTAAAGTGCCCTCCGCCCCACTAGCAAGGCTGTGGGCTACAGCGCTCTTCTTGTAAGAAGCTCTCCCCAGGAAAAAGTCTTCCAGCTACCAACATGCTGGTTCTGCTGCTTCCTTCTCAGCTGCTGTTCTAAGTTTAAAATTAGAAGTATATTTTTCATTACATTGTCAAGCTAACGGAGTTCACTTGGAAACACTGGCCCAAGCCTGCCTATAAGGATGCTAACATGATTTCAAAGAGGACGACGGCACGGGAAAGATGAAGTAGAGTGAGGGAGGGAGAGGGAGCTCCATGAATACAAGCACCTTTTAAAACAAAAACACCACACCCCAACACTGCAGCTAAACAGGAGAAATACCCTCCTAAATCTCTCACAGATCAATATCTAAACACCCCCGTTTCCCTCCCAAACACACAAAATTGAGGAATAAAAGGACACTAATTTTTGTTTTAGTAGTATACAAAAGTTTAGTTAATTCTCAGTTATCCTATCACACCTCTGAGAATAACCCCAAACAATTGAGACATCCAACACTGACAGCGTGAAGAAGTCAGTCAATGCTGTTGATGCCCAAAGAACTTATGGTTTGATCAAAGACAGGAGAGCAAGGAGGACAAAACATGTTGTGGAAGGAGAAACTGGGAAGTCACTGGCAGAAGACTTCTAACATGCAGAAGAAGTCCATGTGTGAAATGCACTGTAACGTTAGCTGCACATTAGACTTAAAGTTACTTGGCTGCAGTAAGAGTGTCCTCTCCAAATACCATTATGTCAAAAATGGAAAAGCATCAGGCAGAAACTGCTCCCTGCTGGCAGTAGTCACAGTGGTCTGTCTTTGGATGCTCCCATCAGCAACACCCTTTTGACGCAGGGAATAGACACCTTCGTTTTAAGACTGATGGATCAATCTTTGCAGGTCCTACAGGCAGTAGAAGCCATGTCCTCTATCTTGAGCAGAAGCCTTGCCTGTTGGAACCCGCAGGACTTTCAGAAAGTGAAGATGCTTCATCCACATTTTCTGGAAAAATTAATAAAAACCTTGTGGTCTCTGCAAAGTTATCACACCAGTCGTCAGGTGCAGGCATTAGCTCCACAGATCACAGACAGCTGCGGTATCTGAGTTCTCTCTTTCCAGTGCTGTTAAGCACTAGTTAAAGCAAAGCCCTGCCACCACTTCTGGCATGATGCTGTCTCACTGAGCTTAAATATGCTGCAATACCTACAACCCTCCTGTCACACCGGTGTGCACCAGCCATTTCTGCTTTCAGATTTGCTCCTATTTGTAGTATTTGGAATTTCTGTGATCACTTCCAGCATAGCTTTGCATCTTAGTAAAACAATCACTACAGATTTCCTTGTGTTTTTCAGTTAGTCCAAAGATTGATTTGGGCTTACGTGGTTATGAAGACCAACGCAAAAGATGTATACAAGCAGAAAACCAGGATCACCTTTACAGGAAAACAATAATAGTCCAATTCTGCCATCTTATCCTCAAATTCCAGTAGAAGGCACAAGCAACTCATTTAAAACATGGACAAAACAAAGCTAAACAGTGAAAAAATGAACAGCTTTCCATCCACACAAATACAAAGAATCAGGCAAAGTAAAAGAAAATACAATGGAACAGATTTTCTATATGCATGAATATTTCCACTTTCCTTGTACTGGAGCATGCTGCATCACTATAGGATCAGAAAACTTGCAAGAAATCAAACTGTTACGTACTCAGCTGCTCTCCCCAGCCGAAATAACTCCAGTTGCCTGCATGTAACACAAATGGCAGCAAAGAATAGGAATGGAAAAAGAAAGCTTAGAAAAACAAATGACAAGCATACTTTTCATGTATTTAAAATGCTGTATAGATTGCGAGCTTGAAAATGTAAGATGATTTTTTCTTTATAAATACAACATTAAATTTATTTTGGGGCTTACTCTTCACTGTCCAGTTTGTTTATAAGACATTCTGAAGATTAAGATCACTATAAACGCAAGGAATTATTAAGCAATCATGCATTTATTAACATAAGTAGACAAAATACTTATCAACACACTACTTAGCAAGAGCAGTTAAACAGTGTTATTTCCTAGTACACACGTTATCAGGATTACAGACAGAATGTCCCAGAAACCAGAGTCCAGTTAAGACCAGTATCTGATTCTAGGCTAAACTGTGCAAGTCAAGTGGCAAAAGTTGCTTCGCGTTTCCACTTTTGCCCCCTTTCCAGAACAAAGTTAACCCAGTGGTGAAAGCACCACACCGGTAATAACAGCATGAAAAAATATTTGTGTGCATGTAAACTAGTGCTAAGTGAAGAGTACTTTCTTAGCTACATAAACCTACTGGTAAAAAACTTAAATAGTTCTCACAGCATCCTAAGAATGCAAATAGTCACAAGTTAATTCTACAACAGTAAGCACATCTCTCCATGTTAAAATTAAAGGTGACAACAAATTCATGCTAAAGCCAAACTGCAAGTTGGTAAGACAGCCAAGTTATTAGTTATCAATGCCCATGTTGTCACCCCAAGGTCATACTCAGTATGATGGAGGTAAACTACTACATGCAACCCCCAAAGCACCCTGGAAGCACAGACACAACTTGCAACTCCAAGAAAAGCTTCAGAACCAGCATTTTTAGAAGACAGTGTGTAAAAAACACTTTAAAAAGTGAAGTTTACAGGAGTGTTCATGCATAAGTGCAGCAGGCAATAAACAAATCCTTTACATGCAGGCAGAGAACAAGCGAGAGCTTTCTGTCCTGGCTACCAGCCTCGTCTCTAGCTACCAGCCAGCCACACGTTTCCAGGAGGGATATAGCTCAGAGGATTCAACAAATCCCTCCCCCTGCCCTCAGAAAGTTAGAATGGGCTACTTCTTGCTTTTAGCTAAAACTGCAAAAAAAGGGTTCAGGGTGGGGGGGAAATCTTTGTTTTAAAAAATCACCACCAGACTTAAAAAAGCAATAACTGGTCCTGGTGAGTAACTTGGCTTTCCAATGGTTTAGTCCCTATGCACAGGTACTACAGAGGGGCTCTGTTGCCATTCTGTGGGGGAAGAAAAGGTGGGCAGGAAAAATAGGCACAGATGTGGACTACCCCAAGAAAAAAAAAAAGGCAAATCAGGGTTTAACCCTCTTTCCCTATCTGGGAAATAACGGTGCATCAGCGCTGCTACCAGGTTGCTCCATTCTTCTCAGATATAAGAGGTTTACAAAGCAATGCAGCCCCTCAGATACACCTCAGTACTTCGGGGTCCCTGGACTCTGGGCGCTCGCACACACGGGTGGTGCTTTGCACAGGCACAGCCATAGCTCAGGCTTAAGTGGAACTTCTATTATCTAGTAGAGCTTCAAAGGTAGGTCATTCCCTTCCGACTCCTGCAGGAGTAGTTACAGAAAAACAAGGAACACATGTATGTTTGCTGTGGTCATTAAACGAAGCAGCTCTGGCCAAGTATGTGCATGGAACAAATTCAATATTTTTTACCAGGTTGATTTAGAAAGAACCACATATTAAACTGGTATAATGCTGAATACATGCAATTTCCATGGAGTATAAAAGGGTTATTCCCCTCCTGTCTACAGGAATAACAAATAAAAACTTTTTTCTTGTTTACAGAACTTAACAAATGAGAAAAACTGAAGTCCATAGAGTTGAGCACCGGCAGACTACAGTCTGACACATGACAAATGCTGCTTCTCTGGTCCACAGCAGCAAGTGTGACAAGCCACCACCTGCCCAATGCATCTGAGCCATCCCTGCTGGCAAGATGAAGATGAACCCAGATGCATCAGAGGCCTGCCAGGATCCACCAGCCCGTGTTTACATGACCCTGACCACAGGGCTATCATCTCAGGCTTGGTTTTTATGACAACAAAAATCCACGGATTGTCTAATGATCAGCTTTGACAGAGGCCTGAGTGTTTCTCAGGGGAAAAGGAGAGCAGAAAGAGGAATACACAACCAAGCTGGCAAAGAAAACAGAAATAAAACATATGAGGCAAAGAGCGATGAGACAACCAGAAGAAAAGCAGGGAGAGCAGGAGCATCAGATAGAGACATGGGGAGAGGGGCTAAGGAAAAAGAGCAAGAAGTTGACCCAACTCTGCATTGAGCTTTAATTTGCTATAATAAATCGTTCACGTTAAAGAGCAGACAAATTCCTGCTAATGTGTAAGTCAAACAATAGCCTACGTGTATCTCATTCCTGAAAATCTCAAGCCACTAACACATGGGATAGCAACCTCAGCACTTCGTTCCATCAAAAGGTTCCTATCTCGGGTAAACAATAAGAGGCAAAGGAAGCCAACATTCAGGCATTTGCAGCCTAGATTACTATTAAAGATCCCGAAAAATTCTTCAGTGGCACAACATTATTGCACGCAGACTACCTGCCAGTTAAACCTATGTCATTATTCACAAATGAAAACGCATGTAACATCCCAAAGCAAGTGGGGAAGACATATCAGAAGATACTATAAATTTCCAAAACCAGTATGCAGATCATGAAAACTACAGAGGAAATGGAGCTTACCTGTCCTGCACCTTTTCCCAAAGATAAAACTCCCAGACTGACAGCCTCTGCACAAACCACCGTAATCTGCACGGAGAGAATGAGTGGCTCTTTAAGGGAAAAGAGAAAGCCTGACCCCTGAAACCGGCTCAGACTGTTCCTAGCCCTTGCTTCCTTGACTGTGAATCGTCCGACAGTTGGCACAACACTACTCACGGTTTCAAACTGCGACAAGGAGAAAACCACCAAGTGCTAAAAACAAGCTGGGCAGGATACAAGGTCTGTCCTTGGAGGAGAAACATTACCATCTCCCATAGACAAGAGTCCTCAAACTGAGTGATATCCCTGAGCCAGCTACTTACCTGCCTACCTTACTGCTACCAAGTTCCTGATGAACAGCATGAAAACCCTACAGACTTTCAAAAGCAAATTAGAGTCTATTATTTCCATGCCTAAGTCAAATAGCAGTCAATGCCAAGCAGGGCAGAGTGGAGAGAAGAGCATCTGCCTTTAGACACCAGCTCCTTACCCTGCAAGTTTTCTCACACTGAGAAGCTGGGTCTTGGCTAACCAGGGCATGCTGCAAGTAGAGACTAACTGGGAAGGCAATGCTGCAGGAGCAAACAGAAAGAGATGCAATAACATAGAGTAAGGGATTTTCACCCAGAATCTCCAAACTCCGCTTTTGTTTGTTTTTACTAACACCCACTTCACTTCAGCATCTAACATTTTGGATAAAAGATGAATTTATTAAAGGTTCAACACATATGTTGCTTCATTTAAGATTCAGGAGCTAACAGTATATATCTCGGTCCTTCAGTGTAATCACAGAAGACCTGGGCTGACAGTCTTGATATTTTGAAGGTTAACGAAAACTGAATTTCTTTTTAGCCTTTTCAAGTTGTTTTTCTGCTTCATAAAAATAATATGCATAACCTCAATTTGTTAAGAAAAAAAACCTTTCAGATCACCTTTGGGAACAAATTTAAGCCTGTACAAACATGAACTGAAAACACCAAGAAGTCCAGACAGATAGAAAATGGGAAGTTGTAATTGTAAAAACATACAACAACAACATACATCAACACTGGAATAGATGACACAGACAAGTCAGACTAGTTACTCCGTGTGCTCTTAAATACCAACAGCGTGTGTCTCAGTTATCACATTATTTTGTATTCATAAGTTTCAGTACTCAAAAAATGAGGTTTCATATAAACCTCCAATTAAGGACTAAGCGATGCCAGCAGCCTGGTGCCTTGGAAGCTACAACATTCTTGTCGTTAACACATTTTATAAAGCACATCTAAGTTCCCACAGTTAGCTGAACATAACATATGCTCGTTCTGTGTCTCAATTATGCAACTACTCAAGGAGGAACTCCTCCTCCCCACTTCACACTGTCAAGCCTGGATCAGCAGGGACGCTGTAGAAAAGCAGAATATTCCAAGTTTTAATGCAGTCTAATTTGATTGCCTGCGTGCCATTTTGTTTCATTTCTGTTTACAAGTCTCTGAGAGTGGCTGGGATGTACTATCCCCGCCAGAACATTATCGTTTACTGCTGTCCACTGCGTACAGTCATGCTGATAAATTATTTAGTCCTCCTGTTATATCCCATGCTGAGCAAAGACAGAGAGCATCTAAACAAGAGCACTAAACTGAGCTCAGGAAATTACACTATATTTGGTGCTGATAAAGTACTGTTTATAGAATACAAACACAGCTGGGAAGGTCCCGGTCAGTTTGTTCTTCTAGGTTTAATAAACCTCCTTTTCCCCTGGCTAAGACCCTCAACACAGTGCACACAAATCTCAGGTTCCATAAAAATTCCATAAAAATTGAATTCTTCCAGTATTCAATGTACTTGCCAAAATTAAACATGCAGTATTTTAGTGGAACAAGCTTCTAAAATACAAAACGAACACTGAATAGCTTTCTAGAACCAAGTCAGGTTTTCAGTAAGCAGGATGACCAAGAGGGTTTCATAGCAAGTACCACCATTTCCAGTTCAGTTTTGGAACACCACAGACGAGGGCTAAGAGCTCTGCACAAAAGGAGATGAGAAAGCCCAGGAGGGAAATGAGCTAAAAGGAGCTGGCCAAGACAGTACGACACCAGAGTACCCTCTTTGCTCACTAGTCCCTCTTTTTCACCACGTTTTACTCTAGTTTAGTATTCAGCTTTTGCTGAAATTTTGGAGTATTTTATTTCACTAAATGAAATGGCCCATCTGGCCACCCCTACTATGGCTAAACAAAATCAGATTGAGAGCTGAGAATTTAAGCGGGGCTTGGATCACCATCAAATCATCGAGAGTATCCACTAAGTTATTACGAGCTTGTGCAACTCATTAATAACCATAGCAAAAAGAATCAGGCAGGGTGTCACTTAGTTTTACCTACAATGGAAAAAACTGTAACATTTCTATCACTGCATTAACACCTAACACAGCTGTCTCTTTCTGGGCTACCGAGTCACACAGGCTAAGAGATGTAAACACAGGAACCAATAAAAATTCTATATACTCCTCATGAGATACAATTTTGGACTATAGTGGATCACCTAACATTACATATACGCATAATAGCAAAGAGGAATATAATGTTCTACAGCAGCTGACATAAAAGATTTGGTGATTTTTCTCATTTTCAATCTTGGACTTTCAATACAAGCTTCATTGCTCAAGGACACATATTTATGGCTTGTGTATAAAGTTGAGCAATAATTTTTCTATCAATTTAAAATCTTTAATCTAGTTTTTAAAAAGGTTATATTCCACTGTGGTAACAAAACTCAAATTAACTTTCTGTTATTGCTATGACATTAAAGGATGACTAATAAAGTTTCAGAGTCCTTAAAAAAAATCCCCACCAGGAAAAAAAAGAAGCATTCATGAAGAACACTAAACAAATTATGAAACCTAGAGTGATTAACCGAGCATTTACTTTTTTTGATCACTGCATATAGAGACACATGTCAGTATTAGCAGTGTTCAGCATTTCAGCAAGAGCTTTAGGTTCAGGGCTTATTTAAAAGTCAAAGCTTTATTTCCTTGTCAACGCCTTTCAGAATACAGCATGCACTCTAGGAACAACAACTAACAAAATACATTTAGAGGATCAGCAGCAAAACCACAGATCTGCTCTCCGCTAGAGTTCAGCAGTAAGTCAAGCTTTGTTACTGTATAATCTTCTAATATAGCCAGTATTTTTATTTTTAACTTCCATTTTCTGAGTACTTTTCCTTAGACATACCCAGTCCTGAAGTAGCAGCTTTATCCTAAAAATGCATGCAGACATTTTAGAGCAAGACCTTGAAACTGCATTCCTTTGAGCAGACCTATTGTGCCTCCAGCCAGCCTCGGCAGCAAGTACCACAAAGACACAAGAAAACAAGTCTCCCAGATGGGATTTATCCTAAACAAAGAGGAAGAGGAGCTGCCAGTCACCAAGAAGCAGAGAGCCCAGGGAACTTGCTTTCCCAGCCCGTCAGCAAACTACCACAAAATAGCTCATACAATGGTTTCACTTGTACAGGCAAGAGTCATTTTTCGTCTGCCTAGCTTAATTAAAAAAAAAAAAAAGCCTTTCATGTGTCCTGTTTTGAATTACACTTACACTGAACATTTTTAAGGACTGTTGTTAGGCTTACTGTTTGCACTGTGGCCCGTAGTTTTACTCTTGCTAGAGCACAGCTTTTCAATGACTGCAGCAGGATCTTTAGTGTCACCTACCCTTGAGAAAGGTAAAATAGTCATTGATCACTTCCTTACTCTTCCCAAACTGGTCTGGTCTAGAGATGCCATAGGTAGCTGCTGACCTCTGTTGTTTCTAAGTGCAGAAGCAGGCTGGTCTAGGAAAAAAAACCAGCAAGAATCTAGACATATAGCATACGTCTCTACAACAAGGAGGGGCAGTATCACCTTCCAGCAATCACAGCCAACTATGCTGCCTGCCACTGCACTATAACAGATCATACATCTCTATGAACAAGTAAGATGGTCAAGTTGTGTCCTGCTTAAAAGCATTTTGATGCTGCCTACCCCTGAGAGCCTGGTATAGCAGATCTTTTTTTTACATATTGTTATCAAAGAGGGGGGAAAAAAAAAAAAAAATCTCTTAATTGGATGTCATTTCAGCACATTTGCTGCCAGAGGGTCAGTTCACCCAGCTGAACACTGGTGGACGGCAGCCAACATCGTCTTTGACTGGAATAAACCACAGGATTCAACAACAGCACGAGATGCCATGCTCAAACAAGTGCACATGTAACCCTGGATGGCTACGACTTCATTCCATGAAAACAGGCTGCAATGTGTATCCTGCCAACCAGGCTCTTCCAGCAAGAGCTTTACCCAGCTGCCCTGCACCCACAGCCTGCCCAGATCTGTGCACTCAGTGCCACTGCTTCTGCTACAACCGGACCATCTCCGCGGCAGAAATCCTCTCGAAGTCAGCTTTTGGTACTTTTGAAATAGTAGTGAATGTGTAGATATTAACAGAATTTTGTCTTACACATTTTGCAGAAATAGATTACTTCAAATATTAGTGAGAAAGAAGAGTCAGCACAACAAATTGATCTGGCATCAAATGACACCCATTTCTATAAAGTGTATAAAACATATTGCCAGCTTTTAAGTAGTTAAAAGGCTGCTTATGTATCTACAACAGAGCTGTAGCATTTTTATCCTGCATGCACGTGCACACACACACATTCCAGATAGCATTTAGGGTTCCTTCTTATTCTCCTGGAGGGGATGCTGTCTTCGTCCTTTCTCTCTGATCTGCTGGCAGACCAAGCACAGGCTAGCTTTGGTTCTTTTTGCTGGTATAACAGTGCATCAGGAAAGTTATTTCTTTCCTTTTTGCACCAACTCACAATCCAGAGCCAAGCAACAAATTTACCTTCTTTTGGGGGGAAAAAAAAAAAAAAAGAAACCCAGCAAAGCCCACAATAAAAACAAAACAAAACAAAACAAAAAACCACCCACAAAACCAAAACGAACCCACACACAGCCCTGGTAGACAGGGATTTTACAGAGCAAAAGACATGCAAGACAGAGCTATGGTGCGCTGTGGTCTGTCAGGGTCTTACTGTGAAAAGAGCAACACCACAGACTCAAGGAAGTGGAAGACAAAAAACTTACGCAGAGAAGGGAGGAGAAAGCATTCCCAGAAAGATTATCAGTCAAAGGTAAGAGGACAGACACAACTGGTTGATTCAGTGGCACTTAGGTTATCTTTTCTGAGAGTCACACTGAACAAACCTGCTCTCTTCCAGATTTATAAACTCCCTGAAAAAAGGTATAGGGCAGTATTTACAGTAGCTGACATTAACTAAGACTGCCAAATCTTTTCCGCAAAGATACAGAATATCCTTCTCATCCCAGTTTGCATGGTGTCTGCTCCAAGTCAGAGCTGTGTTTAAAATACTGACAGAGTGACTCACTTAGAGATTATAATGGACTTTTATGTTGCCAGAAATGATTTGAGCATACAAGGAAAATAAATCTATACCTACCACAATAAATAACTTAGAGCTTATTGACTCAATGAATGCCAAAGTAATCAAATAACATTTTTTTCAATCTGCTTCATTTAAAGTGAATTTCCAGACAATAAAAGCTTGCTTTCTTTTTAGTTTACATTCAATTTCAGGTTGCAGGTAAAAGCCAATATGACGATGCTGCAGTTATCCAACAGTGAGGTATCAGGAAATTAAGAATTACAATTACATTTAATAGAAATGCAAACAAAACTGGATCCACGGGCACTATAGTGCTTTGCTTATTGCTTGGGATCACTGAAAGTTAAATCAATTGGAAGCATGTGATCTTTCTGGGGCAGAAGAAATATACAGGGAAGCATGGAAGTTGGGAGGTAAAAGTGAAATGGCTGAGTATGATGAAGGAAGTGCCAAAATCAGTGGGGCTTAGAAGAGACTGCATGTACATGAACAGACCCACCTGCTTCATTTAAGAATAGGTAGGAAGCCCGAATCCTGCATTACCTCCGAAACCATGAGTCAGGCTCTTCTAAGAACAGAGCAGCATTTGAGACTGCGAAAGCGGGCCTGAAAGCTTCATAATCCATGGAAAAATTAGAGCACCTAGTCTGGGCTGAGATTTCTCATGGCACCACGCCAAGGCAGCAGCCCACGCAGGACCAGAGATGAAAACCCACCCTCACGGATCAGATGCTGGCTTTCCGACACGGCCCAGCTTTCTTCTCTCACCCCCACTCCATCCTTCCCCCCCTCCCTGCTCAGGGGAGATAGCAGAACAAGTTGTGCCCATGCAGGAGATGGGGAAATAACCATAAGAAAAGGTGGTTTGAGAAAGGGACCAGACATGTATGGAAAACATGAAACATGGAAGCAGAACAGGGCAGAAATATAATCTAATTTTAACATGTAAGGACGTGTATTTTCCCATTTAATGGACCTGACCGTGCCTGCTGGAGTATGAATCATAGAATCATAGAGTCGTTAAGGTTGGAAAAGACCCTTAAGATCATTGAGTCCAGCTGTTAACCTAGCACTGCCAAGTCCACCACTAAACCATGTCCTCAAGCACCACGTCTACCCGTCTTTTAAATACCTCCAGGGATGGGGACTCAACCACTGCCCTGGGCAGCCTGTGCCAGTGCCTGACTGCCCTTTCCGTGAAGAAGTTTTTCCTAATATCCAACCTAAACCTCCCCTCCTCTCCTCAGCTGCTCCTCATAAGACTTGTGCTCCAGACCCTTCACCAGCTTCGTTGCCCTTCTCTGGACACGCTCCTCAATGTCCTCCTTGTAGTGAGGGGCCCATGACTTTCTCTAGCTAGAACAAAGAAGTCAGAATAATCTTCTGAGAGCTGCAAGAGGGCTAAGCAGGACACCAGTGTGCAGTTATACCATTATTTCTTGAAATGCAAGCTATATGGAGTGTTTTGCTGCACTTTTGCTCTGTAGTGCATCAGGTTTTAAGATAACTTTGTGTTTTTCAGGATTTGGGAAGATATCCTCGCAGGGCAAAAACTACTCACACTCAGGAGGTTTTTTACTCCTCCTAGATAGTCTGTTGTCCACCTGACTGTGTCCTGCTCCCAGCAGCAATCACATCTCATCCAGCACATCGTGATGGAAAAGTAGATGAGTCTTACAAATGTTCTTGAGGATATTTTTATTATATCTAAAAATATATCTAACAATTATTTACCCACATGGTAAGTAAGAACACTCCGTACTCAATGTGTTTTAGGTGAGGGAAGAACACCCACCCTGCTCCTATGTAAAAAGGGGTTGAGCTCCTGCGTCATATGCAAAGGTCAGGTCAGCTTTCAAGAGCGACAAAATCAATGCGTCTTCTGGGTTGAATTCTCAAGTTCCAAAGGACTATGCTACATTCAGGCAAGCTTACGATTCTTATGCACAGATTGACGCAGGCAGAGTTCATTTTTCAAAAGCACTTCTACATTAAATGTCTATTTTATATTTGTCCATGTAAATAATTAGATATTCATAGATATTGGATAGTTGCAGGCAGTAGATAAGCAAAAGTGCATGTGGTGCCACAAGCTTTATTGAATTACGAGAAAATTCTTAAATACATTAACCACATACTGCTATTAAATATTTAACATCAATTCTAATGACTGTTTTAATCCCATGAATGATTAAATTAATTCTTATGTGATATTAATTGTTCAAACCAGGGGCCTTCAATTAATTATCGTAAAAGGTCACTTTCTAGCAAGATGCAGGCTGTTAACAGGCAACACAAAAAGGGCAGCTGCAGTTCTGCTCTTTCCTATGCCTGTTTGCAAGAGCTGAGCTGGGCCTCCAGGGAAGAAACTGGCTACAAGAGCCTGAGGATGTAAAAGCACCGTGCTGTGGGAACATGAGCAGCTACTTTCCCCGCACAGAAGCATTCCTCCTCATTTACCCATACATCCCAACACTTAGAAGAATCAGTCAAACCAGCCTCCCTCAAACAAAAGCCAAGTCCAGGGCACACAGCCAGGAAAGTCATTTCAGCAAATCACACATTCATTTCTTGGACACTTCATATCGGCCTGTTTGATCTTTTGACATTAGGGGTTCTGCATACTATGCTAGTTTGATTTAGTTAAATATTAGTTTCTCCAACAACGTTTCTTATTTGTAAGCTTTACAAATCAATTGTACCCTTCTGACTATTTAAAAACAAACAAACAAACAACGTGCTTTGTTCTTTACATACACTCTTTTTAAGAAAAGGGAGGACACATTTGTTGCTACCTAGGGTACCACTGCCGGAATACTCTCCTATAGCTTTGTACATCTTCCCGCTAAACAACACATTCAGATTTCCTAGGCAATTGGTTAATGTCCACGTTTTGTTGAAGATAGTTTTAAGATAACATAACAACAGTACACAGATAAATTAATTCTACTCAAAAAAGGTAAACAATAATTAACATTTCCTAACGTTAACAGTTTTGTTGAGATCCTATAATCAGCCCAACGGATAAACAGCCTGCAACGTGTAATATGCACGTCTTATAGGATCTGAATTAGAGGACAGGAGATTTGTTTAAGTTATGAGACTTGAATTTTATTAATGTTCTTGCCAAAAGTAGATAAGATATTCATAAGAGATATCATTGAGCTTTCATCTGTTGTATGTTAAAAGCAGTGTTTCAGAAATCTAATTTTGCAGACCGCCAGATACAGTATGTCCTAGGTTATTTTTCCATCTATGTTTTCAGAAGCATAAAAAAATGCAAGATGAGATAAGCAGAAATTAGTAAAAATATTTTTCATCCATCAACACAGTATTGAGAAGTAATATCAAAGAAATTAGGCATCAAGTACACAAACCTCTGGTGCATTTTAAAAGGCTACCAGTAGTACCTGTCTCCATCTATTCTCCTCCTCTTAAAATAAAGTCACAAAAATAATATTCAACACATGATGTTTAAAAAGAACATAGCCTGAGTTAGTTATATGAAAACACTCGGCATTTTCTTACTTGCGTCGATATTACAAGGGTCTGACAATCTAGGTGACTTTGAACACATTTTGTGTTCCTGTCGCACATGAGGACACAAACAGTTTAAAGACTCAATGCTTGATTTCACTTCCTAGCATCAGAAGCTTTAGACCAACATTTTGAGGGGCACAGTTTTTCATAACTGACAAAAGTTACTGGCTTCACAGAGATTTAAGTACTCCTAACAAGAAAATATTGTTCAGATGTACCATTGTTTGATAACTCACCAAAGAAGGAAATAAAGTAACTGAAAGAGGAAAAAAAAATATTGAGAAGAAATAAAGTCTAACTTACAACACTGGGAGGCAGCACTGGGCAATGGTTTCTTCTGGACTTCATCCTGAAAGGAATACTAAAGGAGGAAAAAAAAGAAGGAACACAGACCGATAAGAAAGCAAATGGTAACTTTATGGAACAGCTTTCAGGGTACAGCATGCCACAGATAAGAGAAAACATCCCTGGTAGCATCGGAGCATTAAATATTCTCCTTAATAGCCATATTGAAACACACTCCCGTAAGTCTCCTCTTTTTTCATGCCAAAACCAGGTGTTAAAAAGTGCACATCTGGTTAAGGTGAAGTCTGCTTTACTACAAGCACAGGCCCTGTTCTCACTTCTGAGACCTCTAATTCGACATCCAACAGACCTGATTCTCCGCACCACAATGTCACTGTGACAGGGAGCTCAGAACTGAGCACAAGCCCATTTACAGTCAGACGCTCAAGCACGGCTTCAACAGTTCAAAACTCATGTGGGCTCCCAGCAACACTGCAGCAGGAGACTGAAGCGGTTGGATAATTAGTGTGCCCGGCAGGGCAGTAACACAATGTTTGCCCAGCCAGCACTCACAAACTCTCCCGTGATCCACCGTACATCCAAAGCGAAGAATTTTTCATCTCATTTAGTACTAAATTAGAGGACACAGAGATATTTCAATTAGCCAGCTCTGACTTTTTACAAAGCTGTTTGTTGCAGCATCAAAGCATTCCCTAGGGGAATGCCAGTGGTTTTATTTTGTTATTCTCCTCTCTTGTATTACATAGAGATATGAGAAAATTAGGACAATTGAGCAAAACAATGAGAATAGTCTTTGCCAGGGGAAAAAAGGTCCTACAACAAAGGAAGCAGCAACCTTAGCAAGCTGGTGCTGCAATCTGTGCAAAACGGGGCCACCGGACAGCTCTCCTTGGATTTGGTAAGGATTAACGACCACTCACATGGAAGGTGACAACCTGCAGACTTCCACTGTGGCTATCTTCCAATCTGTGCTATTTGAAACACGTAAGTGATCCTGAAAGGTGGTTAGTCACCTTTCACCATCAGCAAACCGCCTGCTCATGGAGTTAATCGGGATTGTGAAAACAAGAACTGCTGGATCTCACAGCACGGACTGGTTGACAAGGTGGTGAAAGGAAGTCTGCGGATGAGCAGTTTCAGCAGCACAGGACAGCAATGGCTTCTGAATTATTATGCTCAGAGATCCAAAAATGGCAGTAGCTCGTTCTTTTTAAGACATCAGCCCGACGGCTATCAGCAGTCCCAAAAAAACCCTGAATATTAAGTATTTGTAGGAATAGGGACCAGAAAGCATTCTTATGACACCATATAAACTCCAAACGAACCTGTCTCTTGAATACTGCTGTGTAACTTTAGTCTGTTCCTCCATTGTCTCAAACGGATATAGCTGAACTTAACACACAGAAAAGAAGATAAAGGCACAAAGTTGTCCTGTACTAAATACCGCTATGCAGACTAAGACTCTGCAGTCCAAAAGCCATGCAATAAGGTGAGGTCTGTAAAGCTGAGTGGCACAGAGCGGATGAATGAGGATCAGTCATTCAATTTCTCCGAATAAACCTGCCTCCAGCTGGTTTCACAACATAGGGTTTGTTTGCTCAGAGCAAATAACATATTTCTTCAGGCAATGCACAACAAAGGTGCTGAATTCCTTTGCTACAACATAACTGTCCTGGGTGCGTTCAAAAGGCAACTGACATCCACAGAAGAAAAATCCATGGAGTGTTGTTAAACACAAAGATAACTGCCTCTGGCTCTGGGAGTTCCTGAGCCACAAGTCGCTGCAAATTAGGGGAATATGCAAGGAAGACACCATCCCCACCCTGGGTCGCTGCCAGACATAGGATAAGATGAACCTTAGGTCAGACCCTGCACAGGTGTTCTTCCATGTTTTCATTTTTTCACTGGTGACAGCAAACATCCATAATAAACTTGAGATCATTAGGTCACAAATAGAGAGACATGATTTTGTTATAGTATTTGATAAAAGCATGCACGTAGCACACACATGGATGGGACAGGGGTGTCTCGCAGAGCTCAGGCCATCTTTCAGCAAGCACCAGTTCAGTGAAGCACTAGAGGGCACCTATGCTTCACTGAAGCACCTGGCACAGGCTGCTGCTGCTGCAGCCCACAGGAGCAGGGAGGCCCCACAGCGTACGACTGACAGGCCAAATCACAGATTGAGCTCGTCATCAACTCCAAGAGGTTCTCAGACTTCTAGGAAGGCAGGAGAGGTTGCCCTCAAGCAGTTAAGTTTTTATCCACCCGAATACTGGTCTGTCCTCAGTCAAAAAGAAAACCCACCTTATTTTTCTCTGTCTGCACGGTAAACCAATGACTCAAATCAGGAGTGGAAAAGAACAGATGAATGATCCCAGAACAAAAACCTACTAAAGTCACTGGCAGAACATTTTGCAAGTTATCTTGCTACAGAAAGAGACCTATTAAGTGTTTAAGCAAGCACAACGTTCCTACTCAACGATGTTGACACTGACACAGGAGGGTTGTTTTTAAAAACGCTAAACTTCTGGTACAGGCACTAATATGTCAAATCTTATTTTGCAAACTCTATGAACTGTAAAGAAAAGTTCTAATCATGCAAGTTCTAGTCTTGCAAAATAAAAAAAATCTTGTAACTTTTAGTTTATAGCTGTTTAGCCGAGTACACACTAGAAAAACCAGGAAACCAAAACCATAGCTATCAGATTTTATAATACAAGATTCATAAACTGAGCCATTAACAACTGGATTAGGAAAAAAAGCTAACAGCTCCAACAGTCCTCCGTTCCAAGAAAGATTCAGTATCTTGCTTTGTCTTCTTCCCAGAGGCAGCTAACTGCAAAAATGTCCCTTCTGACTTGATTTCACAAATGACGAGAACCTACCACAGCTTGTCAAAAACAGCTTCACTCTCTTGTGAGGTAAAGCATGATATTATCTTTCCTTTGAGTGTATGCACATCAACAAAACAGTTCTTACTATTCAAGCCCTTCCAGCATGCGCAAAAATGTTCCTCTCCTAACATTAACAGCACACTTGAGAAAACAGTTCTGTAAACAGTTCATGGAAGACTTGTAAATGACAAACATTTAGTAGTTACCTTAATCACAGGGATCCAATAACAAAGAATAGAAGCAAGCTATAAAGTATTCAGGGCTACATTAATCTTTCAATTTAGATATTTACCTCATCATCTCCCAGTGAATTTATTTGTTCTAATTTTCTGGTCCAGTATCTGGCCTCTTCTTCAGGGATATCTATACCAAAAGAATAAGTCACACCATCTTATTAACCAGGCAAATTTGCATTTATCACCAGTAGCATTAAAACAGAGAGGGTATTCCAAGATCACACCACCAAAAAAACACATTTAATTTTGAACTAACACGACTGTCTTATGTTAGCACTGAGATGGAAAGTAAACATTGTAAATAGTGACACGGTTCAAGGGCTTACATTGCTTTCTTGTTTAAAATTGATTAACTAAATGCACACTGCACCAAGGTAGGAAAGAGTAAGACAGACTGGTTCAGATTTAACTAAAGTATTAGTTTTATGAAGAGCCATTTCACAATGACATTAATACACTTGCTATATGCTTGATAACACATAGCAAGATCAAGAGCCTCTTCTGGAGGCTTTTATAACCTCAAAAGAACAAGGGCTCCTTTTGAATAGCACATCTTTCTTACATACCTGGTGAAACGCAAATTAACTCCCAAAAAATAGTCTGTTGTTTTCCTTTGCAGGCAATAAGCCAAATCTTTTGAGGTAATAAACAGTGTTATAGGCAGTCACATTCACATGAAAGCACACTCCTATTTTTACAGCACACTGCAACTTCATTGTGAAATGAATCACAACCCTTTTACCTTCTAGAAGATTTACCAAGGTGATGACTGACAGCAAGTAGCAAGCGTTATCACCTTTATTTTGGCAACTATTTTCTATTTCACACTTTGAAGTAATATAGTGTCCTAAGGGTTTGAAGGGAACACAGACTTCTGCCACTCAAAATTTCACCTCTCAAAGTGCACCCTTGGAGGTGCAGATGACCTGCTGTGGAAAGCTTAACACAAAGCAAGTTAGGTACAAACTGTGCTTAAGAAATAAAACAAGAAGGGCACAGCACCAAGGGAAATAACCCACTGAAAGAAAAAGCATAAGTCAGGCTCTCCATCCAGGAGAATCAGGTAAATTATTTAGGGATGGGGGGGGGGGTGTAAAAATCATTGGACAGAGGGGAAAAAAGTTTTGGTTTTGTTTTGGGGGTTTTTTGGGAGTTTTTTTTTGTTTGTTTTTTTGGGGGGTTTTTTTATTAGCCACTCAACATCCCCCTGATTGTAGAGTGGTTGCTTGGTCTTGCCTCCAAAAGGGGCAATGACTTGTGAAATTTGGCTATTCATGGCCCAAAACTGCACGAACGCAGAAACTTCAGAGCTCACATAGGAAGGAAGTGGGAGAGGCAGGGACTGCTCCAGCTAGAAACCACCAGCCCTGCAAGCCTCACCATCCCAAGTGCTGACAAATGAGGATGAGTATAATACCAGTTCAGCTAGTTTTCCCATCTCTTGTAACTCTTTACACTCTCAGGTGCCTCATTAGGAGCCAAGAAGTTTACATCTAACAAGTTTGTTTTCCTGCAATGAACTGTACCCTATGAACACAGCCGCAATGATATGCTAAGCTATGTGTTGGCAAGAATGGGAGAAGTAGGCTGGGATGATCTGATGAAAAGGTGGTTCTAAAAGTTACATCCACCATCACTCTTGAGAGAAACAAGAACAAGATTTATTGCAGGTGAGCATTCCATTGGGACCTACAATGCCTTCAGAAAGGACCAAGTATTGCTTTCTTCTTATACTTAAAGGGGATATCTGTCCTACGTGTGTCCTCTCTCAGCCACACAAACCATCATCTTATGAAGCCACTGATCCCAAAACATCTGGAGATGATAGTGGCCACTGTACTAGAACATGAACCACTTTCAACAAGAACAAGGAACACACCAGACTTAGTGGAATTTGAAGTTTCAGAAGCAGGTATTTCCTTGGTCTACAAATGAATGTCTACACCTTTGTAACAGAAACACCACTGTATTTTTATGCAAGTAGTGTCACCCAGACAAGGGGGATAAAACAGGCTCCACTTCAGAACGTTCTAGGGAACCGGAAACTTAGTACCCGGCTCTAGAAAACCTGCATGAAGTAGGAAAAAGACAACATATTTCTCCTTGCTTGAAGGGAGACCAGCAAAGTACTTTATTTTAACCATAACACACAGAGATCTTTCTGATGTACAGTACATTGCTTTGTTGTTATATGCTATTAGAAAACAAGGTAAGAGAAACATGAGAGACTCTTCCACGGTTACAGGAGTTGTAGAAAAACATACATGCTTTTGATCATCAGGGCTGTGGATCACAGCTGCAGATTTATTAGATGATCCCCACACAAATTAGGGATGGCATTCAAAGGAAATCTGGACAGAATTGATCTAGAAAGAGGACATCAATTAACTGAAGGGCTATCAGCATACAATCTGATGAGATTTAGGAGGACAAACTCCAATAAAGACCTGAAGCAATCCAACCATTATAGCAAAGCCTATGGGATTTTGTCTTTGAAAGCCACCGCTTCTCTAAAAGATGAAGGAAAACTCATGAAGTCAAAACAACTCAACTCTGGAGTCTGAAATCAAGACCAAAGAGATCTAGGAGGGATGAAGCAATGGATTACCATCAACACTACAGGAACTGCAGTTATCTCAGGGTAGGATTCAATGCCTTCCCATAGACCATGGTTTAGCAGCATGCCCAGGCATCAAGGAGCATCATCTGTGTCTTGGATTTCATCCAAGGTGCCCGTTTCATAAACAAAGCTATCAGATTTCTAGTGCAGGACTGCTGCTACTCTATTGAAACAGCTTCTTATGCAAGTCAGAGATAAAAATCTGCTACTGTCTAGATACTGGCTGCTTTAAGGACATCTTCTTGATCTTAAAGAAACTCTGTCCTCAATGCCAATGCCAGTACAGCTACTGCATAGCAAACCTTACACATGAAGCAACTGGCCTATGAACTCGAGTCAAGTTACCTGCTCAGAAGAATAAATGCCCAATGAGACGGAATTCTCGATTTTTTTGAGGAAGCAGTTTAAAACTATTTTTTAGTTTCACCATCCATTTGTGTCTTGCCTCAGTCAGCTGTTTTGTTGAAGTTGGTTTCTTTGGAATGCAGAGAATGGAAATCCCTAGTGCAGAGATCACAGACCAACTGCTTGCAAGGCCATGTCCACCAGCCAGCTCCTACATCACTTCTCTGCTTTGATTACAAGTCCAGGTTACTTCACTACATTAACTTTTGCTTGCAAGATAAGAAGCTGAACTAGTCCAAACAGAGGCCACCTGATGCCAGCTCAGGACTCTGCTGACATCATGCTTGGTAAACAAGAGAAGCAAGGCCATATGTCAGTGAAACAAAACTGCTGAACACAAACAGAGAGGAGGTGGGCAGATCTGTTCATTAGCTTTTTGGGGTTTCTTAATTTGATGGAAAGGTTACAAGTCCTTGCTCCTACTGCTGTCTTCAGCTGGAAGCCGAACGCCCTGCCTTCTCTGGGCTCCTGGTGTCAGGGAGCGGTGAGGTCTGGTTGCTCCCTAAGGGAGGGGAGGCAAGGGAGATGCCATGGCTGGCAGGGCAGGGGACTTGCCAGCCATGGCCCCGTCCTACAGCACCTGAGCAAGGTGAGCTGGGCAGGCCTAGAGATCATGGCCAGGTTCAACCAGGAGCCCAGATCAGCAGGCAGGTCCATGGTGGTAAGGCAGGTCTGAGGTCAAGCAGGCAAGTCAGTCCACATCTGGGCCTGGATCTATGGGGTCCACAAGCAGGCACAGACACGACTATGGCTGAGGTGGGGGATCAGTAACTCCCACAGCATCACTCAGGAGTGAAGGCTCAGAGCTGAGGTGAAGTGGGACTCCTGGGCCCATGAGCAGGGGGTGTGGGTGGAGGTCCCAGGTGAGGCTGCTCAGAGCAATTGAGACTTACCAGTGCACCCAGGCCCTGACACCGGGATACACTGCACCACCACAGAAATGGGGACACCGCAGTACAGAGACTTAGACTGAGGAAGGAATTAGAGGAGAATTTCCTGCATCTATACAGACCACTTCACTCGCAGCTAGACGCCCTCAGGTACCTAAACATGACAGCATTCCCGCTTAGAGATCTCTAGCTTGGCAATAACCAGGAGTTCAGCCCTAAAGCTTTTCTTCACCGTAGGCTTGGTGGTCCTTGCTCTACTCCTTGCACATCACCTTGTGCCACCTGAGTTTTTCTCAGGTAGCAAGTCCTGGGCTGGGGCATACCCCACGTAGGCATGAGTGAGAACACGTGCTGGAAGTAAAAGCGGTACCCCCTCTCTCCCCACTTTCCTTCACTTGGCTTCCTCTCTTCCTAGCCCAAATTTCTTCCCTTTCCAGAGGTACAGGGATCTTCACAAGTTCTCACTGAAATAACTTTGCAGAGCCGAGCATTTCTCTTTCTGTACAGTTCCCAAGACACCAAAACAACAAAGCACATTTACTCCACCTGATGGCTGGACTCAGATCAGCATGCTCCCAGCCTGGGAGTGGTGAGAACACTGAAAGCATTTTCACTCCAATTATCTACTAGAAACAGTCTGGCACAGACCCAAACTGCTATAAGTTTGGGAGCCAAAAGCATTTGAGTACTCCATCCTGTGAGGGACTTGCATATATCCACTGCACTTCTAAAAAAAAGGGGGACAGAGTAAAATTGCTTTTAAACAGCACAATTTTACACTTGAAAAGCAGCATCTTGGAAAGTCTCTGCCAGCACACATTCACTACATCAAGACAATAACAGCAAGACTGTCTTCTCCCTACCAGCAAATTTTCTAAACCAACCAAGAAGAAAAGCTGTCTCCCTTCCTTGATATGTCTGCCTTGTTCCTGAGAAGAAACAGATACGATCAGTGGAGAAAGCTGCTCCAGCCTGTCTTTGCTAACAACCACTTTCTCCTATCAAGAAGGCAGTTTATTGCCATTTTTAAAAGACTACCAAGCGTAAGAATGCATTACACCCTAGGGGTTAATATCAACTCTCACTAACACTTCACATTTCAAATGCTCACACTTTGCTGCACTTCTATAGAAGAGGATTTTCAGTCATTCTCTTTCTGTGAGATTGAACATTTAAGAACATAGGGCTGGCACAGAACATCAGATGACAGTCTGGTCCCCGGCACCGCAGCCCGTCGCACACAGATGCTCACTGCAGAGGCCCCAGAGATCTGCTCTCTCCCCTACACACCACAAGCTAATGTCACACTAACACCACTACCGAACACAAAGCAAGAGCTGCATCTGGAACATGCAACGGGACACATGGAGGATATATCAAGGCTACCCCAGATGTTCTTTGTCCCATTAGAAATTTGGCCATTAACAAGGTTTAACTCCTGGATGACCTCAGGAAAGGTTATTTTATATCACCAGGAGCAGAGACCACAACTCTCACCAGCCTTTGTTACGAAATTGCTTCCCAACTCCAAGCCGGGTAAACACTTAAAAACAACTTCACAGGAAAAAAAAAAAAAAATTCTAAGTTGCCTTCATCATGTATTACCACTAGCAGCATCAGCATGTTCTGCATTTATTTCAGCTTGAGCTGTCGCCATTCTCCAGAGTACCACGAAAAGACATAACAGGGAGGAAGAATCCTGAACATATCAGGTGGAAGCAGAAGCAGCAAACTAATCCGGGATAAATATACTGCAAACAACAAACCAGTTTCTAAACCTCTTTGCATATGCAATCATGTTTTACACCAAGAACTTCAGCTTTTCTCGTTTTCCAATTTGTTTATTCTCTCTTACGATCCCTTAAAAACTTCTCAAGCTCCACCTAAATACAATGAAACATTTTAAATACACAGACTGAGTAACCTGGGGTACTGCATCCATGTGCATCATCCAACCTAAACAAAACAGAGCAACAAGAAGTGATAGAAAAAGCACAGAAGCACAGCCAAACAGAAGAACACACTATTTTGTTAAAGCTGCTATCCCAGACAGCTGTATTTTACCAGACTTGGAAAGCAGCACAAGCTGTACGTGTGCACACATACCGCTCCGGTTCTCATGTATCTACAATAGCCAGGAGATCTTCACCTGGGAAACAAAACGTGATACACAATGTTCCTAAATGTCACTGCAAACATGCTGTTATTAAAACATTACCTCTACAGCAACAGAGCTGCTGATTTCAGAATTTCCACAGCAGATCAATGATCCGTTTAGTTCTCTGTGTAGGTTTAAAGCAGCAGCTCCCAGCTCATTATGACAACACAGTCTTAACATGTGGAGTGCCACGAGTTGATACAGCTACCTTCCACTTCGAGGGAAACTGACCTGCAAATCCATCGGGAGAGATGCAGAGGCACTGCTGTGAGCTGAGCTACCTCCGTGCATCCCTCCAAGTCTCACAGTACTGCAAGGGCAGGGAGACGGAGCCTAATTCACCTTGCAGGGTCTTTCCCTATCCTAGAGGTAACGGCAGGAGATGTTCAGTCGTGCTGTGACAGGAAGCACTGCTGGAGAAGGTGATATGGGTAGATGCCATCTTCAAGAGGAATATCCCACACTCTTGGTGCCTACCACTTTTCAACCTGCTTCTGACCTTGCCATGGCAGGACAGACTGAAAATGGAGAAGAGATCCAAGGAAAACTGCAGCACTCCAAGTGAAGAGTAGCAGAATCCTTGAAAGAGCTAACTGATGCACCCATTTTTCCTGGACATTATGAAACACTGGAGAGGCAGACAACTTTTCACACTCTAAAATAAAAGCCTTCAATACAGCAGTGTGGAGTTCCTGTTACTTTAGTATTTGGCATAGTAAGCAAAGGAATAAGCAATAGATGTGCTTCGAATGATCAATTGTGTTAAAAACAGAAGAGTCACAAAAAACTTATTTACTTAATGTTTTCAGTTTTCTGCATGAAATCCTACTTCTCAAGATCCTATGTTCTATAGAACATCATACATTTTAAAACAGTAGTTTAAAAAACCCAAAACAAACAAAAGAAAGAGAGTCCTGTGTTTTGAGTGTACAGTACGGAAAAAACACATTATTACCTGAAATATTTTTTTTTTTAGTTTTTAAATCCAGATGCTCTAACACATAATGGTTTACAGGGAGTCTGTTTTCCTGTACTGGGGGGTGGGGGAGGAAAAAATCACAAAATGCAATGCAGTCCAAAACATGAATTGCAGAAGAAAGGAAATCCTCTTTTGTATACTCTCTGAATACATAGGGAGAGATCAAAACTTCATTTTCTTTTAAAGCAGAGACAGATTACAAGCAACTATATCAGAACGAACTTAGACGAGAAGGTAGCAGGTACAAGCCTTGCCTTAGGCTACGTGTGCGGTGTTCTCTCCCTCCCAGAAGCCTAAACTCTTGCCCCAAAGAACCGGTGTTTCCCCTCACAAGGAAATCGAGAGAGTTGTTCCTCTTCTTACATCACAAGCCATTTCAGGAACAAACTTCCCACGGACAGGGTGACAGCAGTGATTCACCAGGACATTTTCATGATGAAGAGGGATGGCTCCAGACCAACGTTAGACAGCTTAGTCGTCAAGACAGCTGAGCTGTCAGATACCTTTTCCCCTTTACACACTGGACCGTAGTTAAAGAGCAGTGCCTATTACATCTATAAAACACTGTGCTCACCCTGAATTGCACCATCCAGCCAATTGTGCACGCAGAACAGCACACCCAGCTTACCTCCCAGAGCACAAGATACAATTTATATCGATTTTAGTGCTGCAGGGCCAAAGCCTTGCATGAGAAAGGGGGGCATGAGACTAATAAATGACCTAACTTTTTTCCACAACAGATGGCCAATCCTGACAGTTGCTGGCCAAATGCCAGTGGGTGCACAAATGTTCCACCAGTGCTTAGAGCATGATGAATATTGCTCACGCTGCCAGGGGCTCGGCTGCAAAAAAAGCAACAGGCAGAAGAGGAGAGATGAGCCTTGCAATGACAGACAACTTTGAAGCACTTAAATGCCCACTACAGGGAAAAAAAAAAATACCATGAGCCCCAAAAATATCATCTTTGCTCTTGGTTCCAAGAGCCAGTTAAGAGCTGGAAAGAGAAGCTAGGTAAGCCTTGGAGGCACTCTGGTTAAGCCCTTCCTTTGGGGGTTGGTTGGTTTGTTTGTTGGAGGTTGGTTGGTTTTGGGTTTGTTTGTTTGGATTTAAGTAAAATAAAACTAAAAAAAAAAAAAAAAAAATCATACACAACTTTATTTGAGATGGGTTTGCTCCAGTTAGCTACTTCTCCACATTCTGTAATTTTCAGCCACAAGTAATTGCCAGAAAGGCATGTTATTTATATACCTGCTAATTTTAATGTTCAGGAGCACTGAGCGTTAATGTTTCACTAACTGAACTGCACGCTTCTAGCAGGGTTTAAGTGCACCTACCACAAAACAGCTCTTACAATGCACTTGACCTCTTCTAGAGCCAAATTTGTCTAGATACAAAGAAGTGAATGTTCCCTGCTCAGGAACAAAATGTCTGACTGCACAAGCCTGAAATAGTATTAATAGTTTCTTAAACTACTGCTAGTCTAAACATTCCAGTACTCTGAGACCATCAAATCTTCCTTATTTATTCTGATCTTGTTAGAAGCCAAACAAGAAATGAACACCAGCAACTTAATTTGCACTGAACTATTTTGGCTGAACTGTGAATGAGCACGACTTGATTATAAAACTCAAGTTACTCCCAAACATTTTCTCTCCACTGTCAGCACCCTGAGTAAGTTACTGAAACGAACTCACCAAAAGGTAATTCAAATCTTGTGTCCAGCAAAATTTTATGAGGAGTTGGGTTTTTGGTTCCACAGATTTCATCATGTTTCATTACAACTTCTGCCTCCAGCGTAGACCACTCCCCAGGACCTTCCTGTGAACCACAAGGCACAGGTGAAGCTTCAGGTCTGGCAGGTCCTTATGCAGCGACTCTCACACATTTGCCAAGACAAAAAAAGGAAGAGCCTTACAGTATTATCAAGAGCTGGTAACTGATTTTAATATCAAATGACATCCATTCAGCACATGCTGGCAGCTTTTCCTCTAAATCTTGAAGGCCTTTACCAAGACAAGCAGCAAACACCTCCTAGCAGAACTACTGCCTTCTCAGTGGGACTGCAAAGGCAGGTCCTCAAAGGCAGACACCGAGGAGCGTCTGGAGAGCCAGAGGAACTGAGCACCAGCTAGACCTTATGGCCACACTGCTGGCCATCCCCACTCTTTGCCTTTTATGGAAAACATAGGCTCTCTCTCCCTGCTCAAATTCAGTAATCTTTTAAATGATTGCCCTGAAATTGGAGGTAAAGAAATAAACATCTCCTGCTTAGCTGCAAGAACTGCCAAATTCAGTAGTTAGGGCAGTTACAGACATTGGCACATCCCATTTCCTACTTGTTTCAATTCATTTTAGCACCACTACACACCCTCTAACACTGCAACCAGAAACTTTAACAAGATGATGTAGACACATTCTGGGCCTACTGTAAAGGTCAGGCTGTCTGTTACCAGGGCACCCTCTGTCTTGAGCAGGAACTTACAGAAATCTGAGCATCAGACTAAGGAGTCAGTCCTTAAGACTTCAGACACTTGTCAACCATATGCATTCCTTAACAGATTAAGCCCTGTTTTCTGAGTCCGTATGAGTGAAATGAGACCAGAGATACCTACTGAAGCTCAGTTTTGGTCTCACTGTTCGCAGCCTCCTTCAAAAAAACCAAAGATGCCGACAGCCCTCTTCCCCCACTCAGCCTTCTTGGCTTTGCAAGGGGACATTTTGCTGAGGAGCACAGTCCTGGGCTGCACCAGGCTAGATTTGTAACACATTAACTATCAACATTGGAGCTGTCAAAATAAAGCTTCTGTGTCAGCTTAACCTCATCAGATTGGTGAATAGCCTTCAGAGCAATCCACACGGTCCCAACCAGGGTGTCCCAGATCAGTCCTTTGTTCCAGACTTCAACAATTAGGCCCAGGTCCAGCCGGCTGATCTCACTGCAAGAAAAGAAAAGGCAGCACGGGTCAGGAAAAAGCAAAATAGAGTCTAATTCTGCTTTAGGTTCTGCATTACCACCATGATTATACCAGTGAACTCTTTCCACAAGGCTGTGTCAAGCTACAGAGAGCTTCTGGAAGCATGTGGTTGAGGTGGCTCATACTCACAAGGAACATTAGTTTCTAATGACTGATTTCTCACAGTTTAACTACACAAAGATTGCAAACTAAAACCCTGAACTACCTCACGCATGGACTGACAATTGGGAACTCGTCTCAGCAGCTATGTACACAGAAGGAGGAAGGGTATCTTGGGCCAAAGCCTAGAGGTGAGCTGTTCTTTCTCACCAGGCACCCCACTTCTAACAAAGTGGGTGTCTCCTTTCCCTTGGCAGCACAGCAACACAAGCATGCTATGGCAGGTCCAAACACGCCAGTACTTATCTGTGAGTGGAGCTGCCACATGCCAAAAGTAACAGTCCCAAACCCAGCATAGCTGCATCAGCAGCACTACCTGTTGCTCAGGGCTGCGTTGCACCGCTTCTGCTCCAGCCCTAGCTTCTTCCCCCCGTGTGACACTGCAAGGCCTTGAGCCTCGCGAGCCTCTGGCAGCAAGCAGCAATACAGCCACACAAACACCCAGTGCCAAGTTCTTGGAAATACTTATCTGAAGTTTTTCATTAACATCTTCATTCTCAGTAAGGAGAGGATGCATCTCAAATTCACTTCTTCCCAATGCTTCATAGCATGTATGCGTCCCTCTTCCATGCTGGTTTATAACACGACTACTTAAGAACAGTGTAAGACAGCCTGAAGGCCGGTAAAAACCACGAGGTAGAGAAGAATCCTGAGCTGCCTATTGCTACGCAACAGTCTCACACTTATCATGAAGAAAGGCTATTGTTCCTACTTCTCTGAGCTTGGGACTTCCCCTAGTGCAACCCCAGTGCTAATCCCTAGAAGTAGGTATCTTGGACACACAGTGTTGCTGCCCGCTGTCCTTCTGTCCAAATGTATCCACGTTAAGTTTATCAAGGGAATTTAAAAGCATGTTAGTCATTAATTTCTATAGACTGCCACCATGGCCAAGAAAAAGAAAAAAAAAAAAAAACAAACCTGCTGCAAATCCCAGCGTCTATTTGAGCTTTGCCCCAGAGACTTCTCACAACTTTAAAAGAGACTATTGTATCTACAAGGTTCAAGACAAACCGTACAGCTACAGCAAAGCACATTAGTATCTATTTTAAACTCAAGTGCTGCTGTTCTGGTTTAAGGACACAGGAATTGAGGTCAGGAGTGTCCAGTACTTGGGTGACTCAGTCTACGTAGTTCAAAAACAAGCTATTACGCAGGCTTATTATGAGTTTACTGCTAGCATCCTGAAATTGAGTCTCCAGCTCCCTCTGTTTGGATACAGCTACTCAATACGGCCAAGCTAACAGCTAGCCACCTGCACAATCACTGCTCTGCCCTCCCACTGCTCATCTCTTGGAAGATGATACTTACCTGATTGCACAAACTTGCAATAACAACAGAAACAACTGATTTTCTGCTGGCTGGACTAGCCCGAGGCCAGAAGGGGACGGGAAGGAAGAAATACTATCTTTTCAGACACACTGTAAAACCACATTCTTTGCTTCAACATACATTGACAGAGCAAAACATTGATCATAAGACACCCAACAGGCTTCTGTACAGAACTCCACAGCACAGGTCACCAGATAAGAATACAAAATAAAAAGATTTTCAGTACAGTGGCTTTGATTGCCTTTGTGTCTCCCTTTCTCCACCTTCTGGTTAGATGCAGAACAGCTTCAGAGAACAAAAGAGCCGAGATTGGAATTTGGTGTCCCTCCCTTTCCACACACACATAGAGCTTACATGAAAGACATTTCTAACAACTTCAACACCAATTTAATCATCATGTTCTAAACATCAGTTTGCACTTTCACTCAAGCGGTGCTTGCTGCAAACATGCAGTCCTTTCAAAGCTGCTTCAAAATTAGAAGACGTCCCCAAAGAAGACATGAAAGTGCTTTACTGGTCTGGTAAATAAGCAAATCTCAAACATCCCCAGAGCTCCAAATTCTGAAGTGTTATGTCTGACACGGAGTTTGGAAGCAAAACCAACAAACACAGACAGAAAGCGTTTTCTTGGTTGCAGTCTATTCTTCTGCTATGCCTCATAAAAAAGGTAAACACAAACACAGACAGTAAAAGCATCCTTCCCTCAGGGAAAAACTACTGTGTTCAAAAGCTTTTTACAACTTCAGAAAGAAAAAGAGCAAACCAGTGCATAGTAGTATTGGAATATCAGTGTTATTTCTCCAGGAACAACTTAATGTACACAGGATCATGCAAAACATGTTCCCTGCCACGTGTAATACTTTTGTTATAAAGAAACATCAGAACAACTGTGCTGTTGCTTGGCTGAAGCAGGGACAATAATGGTGAGGCAGTTCAGCTAATATTCTGCTTTCATATCCCCTAGCAACTAATTACGGAGCAGCACAGTGACCTTACAGGATGGGAGCTAAGCTCCCAGCTGATACAGGAGAGCAGTTCCAGGAGCTGTTTGAGGTGAAGGAGGAGGAGCAACCGTGAAGGCCATCATCCAATACAGAGAAGTGCTGTTCTTATATCACTGGTGAGCAGCCTCCCCTGTAGCTGGCCATGTTTAAAGCTAGCTCCTGCCCACAGGTTGAACACAAATCACAGGAAGAACGAGTGAGTAGCTTGGGTATGGGCATGTGATTTGGCAGACAGGTACAATTCCCTGCCCCAACCTTACGTCAGTGATAGCCGCAGCCTCTGACCAGGAACTGCAGAGCTGAGAAGGTGGTGGCGTTCAGGAGCACACGTATTTCACCAGATGGCAAAGGACTCCAGACTCTCCGTGCAGAAGCACACATCTCGTGCTGCTCCAAAGGCAGAATGTCACAGAACAAGGGAGATGGTAGCACAGCTATGATGGCAATGCTGTACTGACCCAGGTGAGCTCCTCAACCAGAGGCAAAAGCTTCCCACTTTCGGCAGAGAAGAACCAACTGCTGCTGGACTGGGAAACATACTCACAAAATCCCATGTGGGTCTCTTGCTACAGATACTATGCAAACACCTTGGACCCAGTCAAAAACAGCAGCGCTAGCTTTGACTCCACAAGATGAGCACAACATCATTCCCCCCCGCAACAGCAGTGTCCGTGCCAAGTTCAGAGAAAAGCGCCTGGAGTCCAGGATTTAGTAAATTTAGTTCACTTTGTCTTATAAAGCTACAGAAATGGAAGCAGATTCAATATATCAATGAGTCATTCATCTACCAGCAAGAAAGCCACCATTCTAAAAGATACTGGGAAATCTCTGGCTATGTGTCAGGACCATGAGGACCAGAACAAATCAGAGGTCCCAACTGCACCAGAAACCCTGGGAGACCTGGAACTGGTTTTGCTGCTCATGGCAGGGACTGGCAGCCCCTCAAGCTGCAGCCAGGGAGCTAGAAATCACATTCATGGGCAGCAGAACAATGACGGAAAACATCAATACACAAGAGCAGGTCCCACACTGAGCTAACCAAGATCACCATGTTGAGACCCCGAATGCACTAACAGCAGCCACTAACAGTGGCCTCCACCCACACCCTCTTCCGATGGCCCAGGAGCTCCATTTCAGCTCAGCTACAGGCCTTCAGTCCTTGCCTAAGCTATGTTGTCGGTGTCTGTGATGGGTTGACCCTGGCTGGACGCCAGGTGCCCACCAAAGCAGCTCTATCCCTCCCCTCCTCAGTTGGACGGGGAAAAGAAAATATAATGAAAGGCTTGTGGGTCAAGATAAGGACAGGGAGAGATCATTCACCAATTACCATCATGGGCAAAACAGACTCAACTTGGGGAAATTAATTTATTACCAATCGAATCAGAGTAGGATAATGAGAAAATAAAAACTAAATCTTAAAACACCTTTTCGCCACCCCTCCTTTCTCAACTTCACTCGCAATTTCTCCACCTCCTCCCCCCAAGCGGCGCAGGGGGACGGGAATGGGGGTTGGGGTCAGTTCATCACACGCTGTCTCTGCCGCTCCTTCCTCCCCAGGGGAGGACTCCTCACACTCTGCCCCTGCTCCAGCGTGGGGTCCCTCCCACGGCAGACAGTCCTCCACGCACTGCTCCAGCGTGAGCCCTTCCCAGGGCTGCAGTTCCTCACGAACTGCCCCAGCGTGGGTCCCTTCCACGGGGCGCAGTCCTTCAGGAGCAGACTGCTCCAGCGTGGGTCCCCCGCGGGGTCACCAGCCCTGCCAGCAAACCTGCTCCAGCCTGGGCTCCTCTCTCCACGGGGCCACAGGTCCTGCCAGGAGCCTGCTCCAGCGCGGGCTTCCCACAGGGTCACAGCCTCCTTTGGGCATCCCCCTGCTCTGGCGTGGGGTCCTCCAGGGGCTGCAGGTGGATCTCTGCTCCAGCGTGGACCTCCATGGGCTGCAGGGGGACAGCCTGCCTCACCATGGTCTTCCCCAGGGGCTGCAGGGGAATCTCTGCTCTGTCGCCTGGAGCACCTCCTCCCCCTCCTTCTGCACTGGCCTTGGTGTCTGCAGGGCTCTGCCTCTCACGTATTCTCACGCCTCTCTCCGGCCACAGTTCCGCAGGTCTTAAATATGCTATCCCAAAGGCACTACCACCATCGCTGATGGGCTTGGCCTTGGCCAGTGGTGGGTCTCTCTTGGAACGGGCTGGCATTGGCTCCATTGGACATAGGGGAAGCTTCTAGCAGCTTCTCACAGAAGCCACACCTGTATCCCCTCCTGCTACCAAAACCTTGCCACGCAAACCCAATACAGTGTGCTTGTCTCGAGCTTAGCTGCAGCTGTGCCCATGCCTGGCCATGCACCACATCAATCCAGACCCAACTCACGGATGGATTTCTCAGCTCAATCTCAGACTTGCCTTGTCACTACGGACCTGATGGGCAATTACTGGAGTATGTCTGACCCTGATTATAGTTACCAGACACAACCCTGAGCCTGACTGGCTATCTGCACTCACAGCTGGACCTTGGACCTGCCTCATTACTACAAACTTGTCTGATGACCTGACCTCTCTGCAGACGCTGGCCCAATTCTTAGACCTGCCCCACTTGCACTGCTCAGGTGCTGTGGGACTGGGCCCTGGCTGGAGAGGACGCTGCCCTATCAGCCATCCTACCACACTCTGCTTCTGGCTCCCCGTCCCTGCGCGAGCAGCCGGTGCTCGCTGAACCCCGACACACAGGTCTAAGAAGAGGAATCCAGGCAACCTGATACTACTAAAGGACACAGGTTACTCCAGTCAGTCCATGGCACCAGCAGAGACAATCTTCCAACACACGTCTCCTTCAGCACAGGTCAGCGCGTACAACAGAAAGGTAAATGATTTAGATTGTCACTAGGCTCGTGCATTTTACCTACTTAAGTATTCCAATTTATACAACACAATAGGAGCTCCATATAAACATCAGTGCTGTGGAAGGACTCAACTACAAGCACCTCATTGCTGCGCAACACTGTACTTACAACATGAAGTCCTGTTCCCAGCATGGTTGGTCACCTCGCACGGCTACCGTCGTGCTCTTCACATTTTGCACTTTCAGGGTCACATACGTATTGAATTTATCTGGGGAATGAGAGGCAAAAAGTTATCTCCTTCAGTATACTGTTTCATCACATAAGCAGAACATTTCATATGTTGCATCCCAGGGGGACCTGAAACAAAAAGCCCATCTGGGAAGACATCACTGGGTTAAGGAGCCAAATGTTGAAGATGTTCTTCACCTGCCATCAAATTTTCCATCACAGTTTATTAGAAATTCATGCACAAACAAACAAAAACAAGCAACTAAGCACTTGCAGTAAGTCAGAGTGTAAAATCCTGAAGAATGCAGACAGTTTGTGTGTAAGATGCTGCTTACTGAAATGCAGACGAGAGGAAGAAGAGACAGTCTGAAGGCCCATCATGCAGACCACGCAGAGCGAAAAACAAACTTGCAAAATACACAAGCAAGAAACAGTTGGGCTGACTGCATCATCTCTTCCCTTCTGCTCTCCTAGTTTGAACCTGGTTTTGCACCCATGAGTCCACAAAGAACTTTACAGACCAGTCAGGGGCAGAAGGAAAATACAGGGATTTATGCTAAATGTGCTAAAACTGATCTGTATTGCTTAAACCAGTTGACCTAGAACCACCATGTTACATCACATTTTGACAAGACAGGCTTTGTTTAGATGTTTTGCTTTTTATTGTAAATCTGAAGAAAAAGCCTGGAACAACTTTTTTCCCAGTTGCTGCTATCTCTTTGCTAATAAAACCAACAGCAGCCAAGCACAGACACGTACAAAGTTTGAGTATCAGCACCTGAGAATGAACGAACTCCTTTTTAAGGGGAGTTACCACCTCAGACCTATTTATCAGTTTCCTCAAGGCTGGAACAAGACATATGCTAAGTAGCTAGAAAGCAGCGTACGTATTTTAGTACTTCAATGTTCTGCTGCATCTATTCCCAGCATAAGTTAGATCACAGTCCATTTTAATACTGCCAAAATTTGCATGCATCATTGCTGTGGGCTACTACAGCATGTCCCAACATCTAGCTTCAAGTATCCTAACAGAAAGGGAGGAAAGTACAACTACATGATGCAGAAGCTCAGGAAGACGTGGGAGTTACTGCAAGTCAGATCCCCTCATATCTAGCTACACCACTTGCATCCTCCTGGGACACTGGACTTGTCAGTGAAGCCATACGCTTCAGTTGAGTTAAATCTAGACTACATGACAAATATTTTGCAGCTGTGAGTAGGCCTCTTGATTACAGAAAGGATAAAATACACATAGTCTCCCTTCCAGTCTGGGCACTCCGCTTTCCTTCCCTGGAAACTCAAGGTTGATGTAGACACAGATCTTGACCTGACATGGAGTATGGACAAGAAGACCTAGGAAGCTTTCAGCTATAGCCTGAGAACAGCTACATCACAAGAACAAAGCTGAACAAGTCAGTCATGAATACAGCTGTGCAATTGCTTCGGATCTAAACACCTGAATAAGTGTTATTCCAAAAGCAAACTGCTTATTCTTTTGTAAAGTGTACATCAAATTTCATTCAATAAACCTATTTACCTGCTAAGGCATTCCTTGCTAGCTACTGAACCACAGCGAAATAGCTGCCTAGACTGTAAATTCTGGGTGCTACCAGCTCTTGGTTTTTATTTTATTAAGCAGACACAAAACCTGGCGGATGGGATTTCAATCCCAAGCACAGCCATTACGCACTGCCACGTAAGAGAATTGAATCACTTCTGCGGTACCATCCAGCAACCTCCATCAGGATCGAGGAGGCACTGAATCCAGACAGGCACACACCAGTTCTGCTCAGTGGACATTTTCAGATCCTGTTTTCAACAGAGAGAGAGGAAGGAAGAGAGGAAAGGGCAGGGTGAGGTGGGAATTGGTGACAGTAAAGGAACATCTTTCCTCATCCGTCACCTGTTCAGGTGAGGTGAGCAAGTAGAGGTTTCTCAGCACTGCGACACCAGGTCACATCCTCAAGCTTTATACTAAGTCAGGCTGCCTGGAGTCTTGGGGTAGTTTTTGTCACTCCTAAGGAGAACATGGAGGAGCAGAGAGGAGGTAGATGAAAACTGGAGGGAGCAGCACGAGTAGGAGTGAGAGAGCAGGTGTCACTATCGCTGCAAACATGGCTTACCTGGTGGTCCTTGGAGTTTAGCTTTTTTAACTGCAAAGAGAAAAAAAGGAAAAGAAAAAAAAAAAAACAGGCCGTTAGTGATTTTGTCCTGCTACAGTTTCACTTGAGTCAGTGCATCACAGGGCATCGCATTAATTAGACAACATCCCCCAGCAGAGGCCTGGTAGCTGGAAATCCTCACACATTTTAACAGTTTAACAGATCTGGAGGCAAAACCTCCTCCGTACCCCATCTCACCTCTCCAAATCGATGCATTTAAAAAGTAATTGTAGGATTAATGTTTGCAAAGCAATGTGATATGGCTAATGCAAAGCAATTTCAAAACCAGTCCTTTGCAACCAGAAGTTATTCCTGCTTAGCAAGATTTCATTTCATACTACCTCTCTTACAAAGTTAACAGGCACTCTAGAAGAAATAAACATTTCTTTAAAAATAAAGAATCTGTCCTCAGCAGTGCAGAGCAGGCTTTCAACCACAACTTGAAAATAATCAAGGCTGAATAGTAGCTCTATAGTATGACATCTGTAAATCAAATTAACCCACTATGACAAACAAGCAGGAGTCTAAACTCAAATGTCACTTTTCCAAGCTCTCCTCTGTTAATTTAATTCCAGGACAGTGTTTATCAAAAACAATGGTCAGAACATAAAACAGTACTGGCTCTTATCTCACTGGATGGAGAAGGCCCATGTCTACCCAGGGGAGATTTTGTTTACATTTCTCTTTTGCGAGCTCATATCCTCACTGGTATTGCTAAGTGCAAGCACTAAGAGAAGGTATCTCTAGGCTCCAGCTAGTCTTCCCAGTGGAAAACTAACACTAAGAAGAAAACATATTTAACAAGCTAGGAAGCAAGACACACCTGAGAGCAAAAAGATTTAAAAACTGGTGTAGTGAAGTTTCCTTGAGAAAACAGAGCACCCAACATTTACTAAAGGCTCACAGAGTCTAACTTCCAAGATAAATGTTCTAGAAAGGAACACTAAAAAACAAAACCAAAAAAATAGAAACAATGGCCCTTACACAGTTACATGCACAGAGCTGCAATGGAGTGTGATGCTGGAAAACACCCTTGCTATTTAAGAAATTCTCCTTTGGAAGCATTTACTGTCCAAGTAGGTGTTTGCATGAAGGAAATGCTGTACCAGGTGTAGTATGAGCCAGAGGTGTCTCAAACAGAAGTTAGAAGAGCTGTGGCTTTTACCCAGACTGCCAAGGCCCACGAGCCTTTAGGTGCAAAAGAAACAGGTTCATTTTTTCCCCAGGTTGAGGGCCTGAAGCATTCCTGATGCTAAACCTAATGGTGCAAGCAAAACATATAATGGTGGGGGCCAGTGTTCCTGCTGACTGAAGATGCAGATTCCTTTTTAATCTCCAAACCAATCAGTCTGTTTAACCACTGAGAAACAGGCAGGGCAACCTACCCCATTTCCTAGGTGCCTTTGAATACCACACAAAAGCAGGCATTTCATGAAATACTGCCCTGGAGTGGGCAGACACCAGCTTATCTCTGATCCTCCCCTCTCCCCCCCACCCCTTTGCAAGAGGCAGGAGACAAAGAAACCAGTGCATGTGCTTGAGGGAAGGAAAAAAGGAGAAAGAAGGCAGGGGATGCACAGTAAGCTTCAGCTGGTGTCTCTCTGCTCGTAACAAGCTCCACCGCCATTAGCAGGCAAGCAGAGGCAACCCCAGTGTGGAAATCTGGTATTATTTGTCAAAAAAGCAGCCGGAGTGGGCCAATGGCTCCTAGACACAGAGACGAGACGCTGTCTCCTCAGCAAGCGATATGCAAACTAAGAGACAGATGCTGTCTGCACATTGTGGTCTCAACCACTAAATATTAAGAGGTTCATTTGATGAAAAGCAGCAAACCCTGCTGAAAACAACGCCCATGTGGGGCTCCAGCAAGAGCTGTCCCAGGGCTCACAGCAACAGGGATATCCTGGGGCAGCAGCAAGGCTGAATGAGGATCACAAGCCTGCGACAGACCCATATAACAAAAATGGGGTCTTGTATCTTTAGTATCTATCAGGAATGAACCCCGTGCCCCTTGACAACCTGCATGTAATAAATTACACCTTCAGCTGCAGAAGCAGGGCTTATAAATAAGAGCTGGATCACAAACCTGGTAGTCTCACCTCACCAGTAACTCTTTTGCTCTCTCTGCAAGTTCACACAGCATGTCCCAAAAGTTCCCATGAAAAGTGACTTGGACATGTTTTTATTTTGTTAGCCCACTGGAAAGCACTTCCTAGGGGTGTGTAAAAATCATTGCAAAGGTGCAGCTCCTACATCTCCTCGGGATCAGAACCGGCCGTGAGACCGCCGTGTTCCCCATAAAACACGGTGAGTGTCCAGGAGCTCCAAGCTGGAAAAAGCCACTAGACGCTGCCAAGACCCAGCCCGCTCGTCAGCCCGGGGAATTCACGGGTCAGGTGCAACGCGCAGAGCGGCACGCACCACGCCACTGCCCAAGGACCGCAGCTTTGGAAAGCCACAGTCAGGTTACCTTCCCCCTGGGGAAACTTTTGTACCCACACCGGCTCGTTCTGTCTCCTTAGAGCTCCTCCGTGCCAAGTGCTCAAGAAAGGACACAGAGGAGTGTCGAAGTCATGAAGAAGCCTGACGCATTAACAATTCACAGCGACTCAGAGTGTTGCAACAAAGGCTGAAAACTCCTTGCTACTCCAGGGGCAGGAGGACAGCAGGCTGAAATAGAGCCGTGAGAAACAGTATATTTTAGATAATAAAGTCTGTATCACAAAAGGAAACCGTTCTCTAGAGCACTCAGCAACACCAAGTGTTATACATGCAGTTGCTTCTGCATTGCCACAAAGCAAAAACCTGAAGAGAAAGTAAATCAAATGTCTTGAGCAGCGATCTCCTGACTCACTCCCATTTATCCCACAGGCGCCTCTGGGCTCTGGGGAAACGGCATTTTTAAACTATCTGGAAATACTAAATTCCATTCAGTTCGAAATGGTGCTCTCAGCAAACTGGGCAGCACAGAAAGTCCAGCCATTCAGAGGTAAGCATTGAACTATGCCAACTGTAATCATCCTACACCACTGAAACACTGGATGGGAACGACACCAGGGAGGGAATGAAAATGATAGAAAATTAGAAAGGAAAGCGAGACCTAGTGCTTTGCACAGAGATGCACCTGCTCTCACTGTGCAAGTGAATATTCATTTAACTGCTAAAAAAGACTCGGGCATATCAGAGACACAGCTATTGCACCTCAGTTCAAAGAGCTATTAGAAAGCAGATGGGTTGCACTGAAATAACCACATGCAAATTAAGACAGACAGATAAAGAAGCAAGGAAAATTGATGTAAACATTCAGTTCATCCAGAGATTTTTTTTCTCTGGGAATCTCTCATCATTTTGGTATTACTCTAAATAGACAAGAAAAAAAATTAAGTTGAAGTCTTGCCTGCAACTTTAAAAAAAAAAAAGCCACAACAGGATTCCAGATGCTCTACAGCTGTCTGTTACAAAAGGCTGGAGAGTCAGACAGACTCCTAAAGACCAGGAAAGGAAAATACAAGCCAGACATTGCAAAAAAGGTCCAGAATCATTGTGGGAGGGTGGAAAAACAACAGCAGAACTTGTATCAGAGTATTCTTAAACTCAGTTCTACAGAGAAATTCTTGCTATGCACTTATTTTTCCATCAGTCTGAAGGATAATTTTTTTTCCTGACTATGTGTCCCATACACCAGCCAGAGAATTAAAATTGAGGATGTCAAATTACTACAAGGTTCAGACAACACATTGCTCAAAACTCCTAAGCAGAAACACACTCCTATTCAGTTAAAGAGTACCTGGGTGTTCTGAACATCTGCAGATTTGAGATCACCTTTTAACATTTGCTTGCAAATCAGAGGGATGCAGACACAGGGAGTGCCTGAGCAGATGGCCAAAAGATTACATCCTAACTAAATCCAGCACATGACTGACGAGCTGGTCACTCACCACGCTACAACAAAATCTACATCCTTACACAGAGGCCAATAAAGCGCCGCGGAGGGGCTGTGGGAGCAATTAGAAGAATGAAAGGATGCAGTATAATTAGTGCTCTTAAAAAGAAATGCAACACTGAAAGCAGAGCATTCAAAATGCATTTTCATGATCAGCAAATTGACAAATAGCTTCCTCTTCCCTATGAAATATGAATCCAGTGTTAACATCTTTTCGAGAGCACTAACTTCTACAGTACCTGTCCCCAGCTGAACAGCAGAATTGACACATATTTCCCTTTCACTCTGTGCTTCTTCTCACCTCGTCCAGATGCTCAGATTTCAGTGCACAGTGGTACGTAGCAGTAGGTGCAAAGGTTGCTTAAGCAACAGAAATGGGAGACCACAACAAAACGCTCATACTACCCAAGACGAAGTCAACACATCAGATTCGCAGCCTGTGCGCCCTGCAGCAGGCACGCAGAAGGGAGGGAAGCGCTGGCTAGGCAGGGCTCTAGCCCTTCAGGTCTGTTTCATTTTCTGTAACTGAGCCTTTGGTAATAATTTTGCTCCCTGCACCAACAGCTATAGCACATGTACTCATTGCAGAGCCAGAAAATCAACACCTCCCACTCACTTCTTGAAAGGTATTTATAAAATCCATGAGAGGCTGGCAAGTGGCTCAAGACTGGCACATCTAACAAGGACTGTTCTGTCCCTGGGGATCCCACCCTGACGCGCAGGTACCTTTCCCTCCCCTGGAAATCAAAACATTTTGCATGCACAGCCCCTGCACACCCTCACCTCCTCCCCAGGGCGAGGAACCCTTGTCTTTCCCACTGCTGGGACCCAAAAGCTGCTCCAGGCTGGAGGAAGCAGAGGCCATGCAGTGGCCTCACCCCTGATTTTAACTCAGCCACTGCTTTGTTTTACACGATCCCTATAAAAGTCCCACAGCATCAGAAGTATGCTATTAAAAGCAATTGCATGTGCACAGCAGAACAGCAGTACTGACTGCGCCCTGAAACTCTTCTCATCCCTTCATACCTCTAAGAAAGAAAGAGCTGGATAAAACAGCGGTTTAATGGTTTTCCATGCCTGTTATGAGGGTTCAACATGTCACAGCCGCCTTGGTATTCCCAGCCTGGGACGGGTTTAAAAAGGAAGGCTCCACTGCGTTCTCATACACTCAGAGTTAAATTATGTTCAGAAGGAAGAGATTTTCCTGAACCAGCTCAGAGGAAGAATAACCGGACAGGAGGTCCCAGGGACCCGCCGGCACTCAGCAGCACCTCCACAGCCTCTGCTGTCACTGCAGAGAGCCCGGAGCAGGGTCCGCTTGCGCTCCTCTCCTGGCAGCAGAGCCCTGCTGAGCTGGGGTGGTTATCACAGCCCAGAGACTCCTTCAGCCTCAGGGGCCACTCAGAGACAAGAGGCTTAAGTCACATTTATGCTTTGTCTTTCTGCCAGGGAACACAAACCACTGGTTGACATACAAACACTGTTCCATGCACCAGCGTGTTCCCTTCGAGAATGGCGTGACAGAAACACAGCGGGTACCTTCGCGTACCGACAGATGTAATAGCTGAGACTGCATTCACAGAAAACAGAGGAGAGCATTTTGTTGTTGCTTGGTGTGAATGCAGGGCTGGGCTGACCAGAGAACTGCCCTGCTGCCAGAAGGAAGAAGGGCCACCGCGAAATGCCACTTTCCTCCGTAACTGGCAGAGAGCAGGAACATAGCGCAGATTTCCATCAGTGCCTGAAGAATTAAGCTTGCATCTAGGGGCTGAATTTTCCTGACTAAATACCTAGAACAGTCCTTCAAAAAATTAATCACCTGTTTGACTGAGACAACTGTGGAGGAATCCATATAGCCGCAAAAGCAAGCCATCAGTACCACTAAATTTACCTCGACTGAACAGAGAGATTGACCTGCTTTAATAAGTAGTCCAGAATAAATGGCATGGACACAATATGAGTTTATTAATTTTTAATATTTCATCAAAATGAAAAAAAAACCAAAAACAAACAAGCAAACACACTTTTACATTGCAGTTCCCATTCATGTAGCAAAGAGCTTTCTTCAATTTGACCACTCTAAATGCCCACAGGACAATTTGACTCTCCTTTCTCAAGGCCTTGGGAAACATGTGAAACAAAGGAAAGGTACGCTCACTTCAGCAACCAACAACATTCAAAAAGCAACTACTATCCTCTTGGATTTTTCTCAGGAAGGGGTGAAAAAAATAATTAAAAAGAGATTCTATTCCGTTGCCTGTGGTAGCAAATTATCTACCCAAGGGATTTCCATTTTGCCAGATATCTTGAGAATGAATTACAATCCCTCCTAATTCACATGAATTAGCATCTTCCTGCTCAGATGATCTGCAAATTCATTACCCTGTCCAGAGACACACAAAGCTACTACGTTTATTTGATTTACAATACAATTTCCAACAAACAGCTTTCTAACAGTCACTCCACCCTTTCTGCCCACTGGACAGGGACTGACAGCAGCTGAGACCTGTGTCACTGCTTGGAAGGGTTTTCCAGATTCCTGTGCTAAGAGGAGACACACTCAACACTAACCCCACTTAACTTCAGCACCATTTCATATAGCAAATCCAGGAAAGCACCACGTAAAGTACACATCCCAATAACCCTCCACGCTGCCAAACCTCACTAGATGCTCCCCTGTTCACCTGTAAATTCCCCGGTGAACGAAGATGCAGGGCGTGCATGTACGCAAGTGTCACAACCCGCAGGTGGACAGCACCCCCGTGTCCCCCTCCACAGCCCAGACACCCCATTCCTTGGGGCTGACAGATGCTTCCAGTCCCGACAGGACACTGCAGCTGCTGCCTGCTTCTGCTTACTAAGCTTCACCCCACCATTTGTTTCTTGCCAGAATTTTCACAGCCCGAGGCTCAGCATCCCACCACCTGTATGGGCCGAACTTTGGTCAGCAATGTACTGAAATCTACCCAGAAAAAGCCTGGGTTTTATACATAAAAGTTACATATCACTGTCTTGTCTAAATCTCTATTATTGCCATAGCCGATCAGCACCAGAGTGACACAGCTCAGTGGCAGGGTATCTGGAGTATTCCCCACTGTTTCATTCACATGAACTTGGAAGAGCTAGCAGGACAAGACAATGGCCAATCTACACAAAACTGAGCAAATCCACAGTTAATACACTACGCTGGACCAGTTATCAAATGTAAGATATATCTGACTATTTTGCTCAATCATCCACTCCGATCACTTTAGTGAACTAGGTAATTTCACGCCTCCTGCAAATACTGTCACTTTTCAGCTCAGCTTTTGTACAAAACTTGGTAAGTGTATACAGCACAGTTCAACTTGCACCAGAGCTTCATAGTGCTCCGCTTCTTCCATCCTTACCAAAGGTACTAGATAACTTAAACAGAACAAATTAAAAAACTTGGTAGGAAACCCTTTCTGGCAGTTGCAAACACTCCAATAAAAACCACATTCTCAAGGTCCACCTGGAGCGGAGGACCAACTTTGCAGACCCTTTGGCCAGGGTTGCTTAATTGTTGTTTTGGTTTTGTTTTTGTTTTTAAATAAAACTCAGTCCTCACCAGCAAGAAGCCTTCTCTTTAAAGAGCCTACTTCTCTGAAAGGTATTTCATGCAACAGGAGGAGTGACAATTCAATTTACTTTCTATGATGGTTTAACATAGTAGGCAGTTAATGTAAGTAGGCTTCTAAACACTTTCAATGACAAAATAGATTCAGACAGTTAGAGACATCTGGGTCTCGTTTACAGGTTAATCTGTTACCAGATTTGATTTGACACACTGACTTAACATGGCACAGGTTTTCAGCCTCCGAACTGAAGAGTTTCACATGCTTTCTTGTTTGTTGCTTAACTCAAGAACTCACCTACCTGAAACATTCCTTGAACTATTTCAGCAACAGAAATTCACAGGTGAAGAAAATGCTACAGCAATTAAAAAAAATATAAATAGTGCTGCAGAAGATATGCCATGGGGATTGCAGCTGTGAACAGTTTTGGACCAAAAAAAAAAAAAAAAAAAATCAAACCTGTATCTTGAAGAAACACAAACTGAAAACAAAACTACTTACTAGGAGAATACAGGACAGGAAAAATGGAACTGAAACTATGCATGCAAATTGTAGAAAGCAACTGTGACAGGGAACAAAACTAAAGAGGAAAACTAAAGAGGTCTGCGACTGGTTCCTTCCCTGAAGTCAGAGTAAACATCAGACTGCTCTTCCAGGATCCTTACATCAGCACTTCTCTGGAAAACAGTATCAGGCAGCAAGGTCACGCTGTTATTTGTTGGTTTGAAAACATAATTTGAAATAGAGCAACTAGGCCAGGGATAGGTTCACAGAGAGGAATGAAGGGAGGAGACTCACAAAACAGCAGGTCCCCAAACCCTCATCTCTGAACCTGTATATGGGTATGGTGATTTTACTAAAAAGCTAGCACAGAACAGGATCTACACTGGCAAAATATAATCAATATACCATGATCGTTAAGTGCTGCAAAAGGATTCCAGCATTTTAAAACATGCAGATCATTTTATCCAAAAAGCCTCAGGAGATCTTACCAATAAAACGCTTAAAAAATTGACAAGTTATTTTGTAAACCGCAGCTCAAATCATTATTACATTAAGCATTAGCACCTAGTGAAACTTCTGCTTTGCAGTAAGGAAGCTGCAAGAAGTTTCCTTACAGCCGATCCCAGAAAAAGCTTCCTGAAAGACAGTAGGAAGCATTCAATTCATTTCAGACAAGCAGCAGCTGAAATAAGCTTGACAATATTGTTTCTTCCGTCTGGGAAAAAAAAATCATAATCATGAACCATACACCCAAAAAAGCTGGAAACAGATGTTGGGAAGCAGTAAAGAAAGTAGGAACATGCAAGCCTTGAACTTTACAACCTCCTGAAACAGATTAGCACTGCCAGTGAATCCAGAGTGCCAACAGCCCGTAAAATATTTTCCAGTTTTTACACAAAATATACTTGGAAACAGAAGAAGTGCAGAAGCTTCTACTCGGCAGCTTGCGTGGCTAAACGCTGCGCAGGAGAGAGGAGGCGGCAGCAGTCGGAGGAGAGGAGTGGACACGGCACGCTGGAATTCCCAGCGCCAGGTGGGACACATCCCTGCAGACGCTCTTCCAGGCTACGGGGCTATCCGTCCCCATTTCTCCTGCCGGCATGGTCCCACAGTTCAGCCGGTAGGCAGGCAGTCCCAGGACACTTCCCCAGCCAGCGCAAAGCAGATCAACCCGTTGAGCTGAAGTCACCTTTCAGGTAACTAGAACAAGTTGAGAATCATAAGCCATCTTCTGCCCGCTTTGGGACTTGCTGGAATGACAGCCTCCCAGTGCCCAGACAAAAATCTTTCCTCTAGCGATGCATCTCATTATCGTCCTTAAAGGCTGTGCAGAAAGTATTAGCTCCAGCTCTCAAGAGCCCTACAGCCTGTGCTGGACTACAAGGTGCCTCAAACACACGGCAAGCCCGCGTGCTGCTCTCCAGAGAGCCCTTTACCTCATTACTCACCTTTTCAACTGATCTGACAATAATCACGATCTCAATGCAAACTGACAAGCTAATTCTAGCAAGGCGAGAGCCAGCATACTCAGATGCTTATTTAGAATTGTGCTTTGCTTCTTCGTAACCTTCCCACAGACATGTTAACATCTACCTGAAATTTAACTTCGCTCCTAGCTGTCACCTCAACATCCATTTGCTACTCAAACCCAAAGGCCCAGGCTCTGAGACACAGTTAGTGGAGCACTCGGGCTATCTTCAGATGGTCTTCTTCACCAAGGAAAGCCTCTGAAGTGTCAGTTCTCCTGCCCTATTTCTCCAGCGAGAACTGCAACCAAGTCACACCAGAGTAGTCACGAACGATACTCCACAGAGACCTTTTGGCCCTCTCACAGATGTCTGCCTTGTGGTTACTGCCTCTCCCCCCACCAGCACCATGACAAAGCCAATCAGATTCATAATTTACTGATCCCAAAACATCAGTTGTTCGAGTAAGTCCAACAGTCCCACTGCTCAAGCTGGATGCTGGAATTCCCTAAGATCCACTTTGACATCAATGACATCTCGCACTTTGGTCGCAAACCAGATGTCTCCTGCCCTGCAGACCAAGGGGCTCTCTGCACACCTTCAGCAGGACTCTGCACTAAGTGCAGTTACATCATGATAGGAAGGGCTGCAGAACAAGCCCGTTTTGCCTGGTATCTTGTCCAAACACCTAGACGATTCCTAGGAAAGAACATGACATGATGATACAGCAGTACCTACTCTATACCTTAATATGCCCCCAACTTCTAGCCTTAGGATCCAGACGCGACATTTTGGGAAGCAGAGTTTCATACTGTCTGTTCTACCACCAAATCTACCACCAAATCTCCTCCATCCCCAATATAACCAAGACCTAAGGGTGCCAACAGGCAATTTCAGGTGAATTCCACTTTGGTATTTCTTCAATAGCAAGGGGGAACAGATGCTTCAGAGACCTCGCTTCACAATTTAGCCTCTTTGCTATACATCTTTGCTGTCACTTGACAGCAGTATCAGATCTTTTAAAGTAGGCAGACCACACAAGCAAACCCATATCACTCTCCATTGAGAAGAAAGGGACTGTCTCTCATAAAGAGAGGCAAGATGCTTTGCTACCTGTGTGACACAGCAAATAGAGTCTCTAAACTAAAATAAATAGCCTCCCCACAACCACAATACACAAAAGAAAATCCTTCCTCAGTTTCTGCAGGGCCAAGTCCTGCAGGCCACCAGAGCCAAGTCCCCTATTACTACTACCACCATTCCTCAAGGGTAGATAAACATATGTTAGTTGACTGAGTAATCCCTCCTAGCTTTGGCCTGACCTAGCACAGGCAGGCGAGCATCATCTCCAACTCATTGGTCTGGACCGGTTACATTTTTCTTGAGAAGTGGGAAAACAAACACACACTGAAGTTTTGTTATGTTGTGCTTACAAACCAAGAGATGATGCCTTTGTCCAAAGTCTGCTTTCCAAGGGGAGCAGGGAAGCAGAGTGTGGTGATGGAGAAATGGGTTTGCTACTATTTGTGTACCAGAACACCTTTTAACCAAAAAGGAAACTGAGGATGTGGCTAACTTCCTGATTCTATGGAACAGCTCCACCTATATACACTTACCAACCAAACACTAAAACCAGTTGCTAAAAAGCAACAAGGAGAAATCCTCTAACATCTCTTTCTTCCTTTTTTGGCTGACCAACACAGACATGTTGCTGAAGATTCACTAAAGTTTCTGCTCAGCAGCTGCTCTGAACTGAGCAGTGAGGACAGGAACAAAATCTCTTACTCAAATCACAGAGATTATGAGAGGTTAATCCTCCTGACGCTGGCAGCACGGGCAACTCTGTCAGGCGACCTGGTTCCCCAAACAAGAGGTGAACTAAACAGTAATCCACGCTGCCTCTTCTCTCCAATATTCTGTTGCAGCCTTTATTTTATTGGTAAAAAAGTAGCTTGGGTGCAAGGTACTGGAGGGAGTTACTGTGTCTGACTCTCTCATAAGACATATTCTGCTAGATTGTGCTTTGGTCACTTTGCTTTAAGGAGTTCCCTGCAGGTTACGGATTTCTTCTGAACTTTTAACTGTTTTATGATCAGAAGAGACAGCATCCCTACTCCTGAATCTGTGCCTGATTAGGAAAAAAAAAAAAAATTCCATCAAATCTTTCAGAATTTTTAGATATAGAAGATAAATACTGCTGGGCAGAGAATAAAGGAGGCTTCCAATTTTCAGTGGCATAAATTACCCTTCTTTCAAGTTCTGTAAGGTTCAGAAATACGTTATTTTAAATTAGCCTTAATTGAATAAGGGAACAAAACCCACACTACTTAATTTTACACAAAACAGACATGAACTCATATATGGCCTCAGCTGTCAAAGACTAAGGAAATATGCATAATGAAAGCCATATCCTTGCACCAGAAGGCAGGAAAAGAGACAGACTGATAATGTATTAAGTCTGTTAGGAGCCAGTCTGAGCTGGTAAACTGACTTTGCTGACAAATCAGTAGTTTATAAGAAAAGCTTCAGTGCAAAAAAAAAAAGCTAAAGAGTAAAAATTAAAAAAAAATCACAAAACAAAAAAACCAAACCCCAAAAAACTTAACACTAATTCAGAAACCAGGAGAAGTTGAGGTTTTTTTAATTTTTATTTTGAAAATACAATACACCTCTTTACAGAATAATTTCTTCCAAGACACAAAGCACGTGCAGCTGCTGCTCAGACATTGTATGTACAGGTGAAGTTCACTTAAATGACGAGAACCTTGCCAGAGTTATTAGGTCATTAGTTACTAGTTATTCAGTTATTAGTTATCAGTTATTAGGCCTGGTCGCAGTGGGGTAACAGCTGCTAGAAGACACAAGTACTCTGGTACCAAACAAAGAAGAAAAAGCAGGAATTACAAATAGGATAAACCAACTTGTGTGCTTTTCCTTTGGCTGGCGTGTGCTTCTCTCCTCGGTCAACAAAAGCCCTGAAGTCACCTGTATAGTCTCCCAAGACTCGGGTTTCTAGGCTCCCTGTTCAGATGGAGTTCAAACGAGATGCACCCTGGAAGAAGAGCTGACTAACCACACCAGAAGCGATCGCCACCGAATCACAGCCTTGGTATATTTTCTGGTAGTTTCGATTTAAGTTACAGGATTGCAAGCGATCAACCAACTGGAACACGGCTATTTGTCAAGCAGGACTGAGCACAGGCTTGCCCTGAAAGGCATCGAGCTAAAAACTAAGAAATACATTGTTCCACTTCATAAGTCTCACATATTCACCAAAAGAGAAACTCAAAAATAAAGCAACAGCACATTTGTGGTGGATACAGTAACTTTTTATTTTTTTTTTAAAGCAAAAACATTGCACCATACTACAGCAAATGATAAGCTCCCAGGAAAAACAGCACCTGTGTTCTCCTGCACCAAATAATGAAGCAGGATTGGTCTAGTTTGAAAAATAGTTTTACTGAAAATATGAATATTGTGTTACTTAAATATTTACTTGCTTGAGTTCACAAACCAGAGAAAAGATTAACATCTAGGAGACAGAAATAAGCTGACTGTGAGCATTAAGAAAGAGTAAAAGAGCTGTTTAGGATACGAGTTATGGTGTAACTGAATGAGATTCCCAGGCGGGAAGGGGAGATCTGGCAGAACGCTGTTTGCAGATGAATTCTTTGGCAGCCTGACTTTACCCTTCGCATTCACAAACTGCTCAGACAACACTGGTCCCTGCAGGACACCCACAAATCGCAGAAATAGGACAGTTAGATTGGCGCCAACTTTTTTGTGGGTTTTGGGTTTGTTTGGGGTTTTTTTGTTATTGTTTTTTGGTTGGTTTTTTCCTTGGGACATTGGTCACTTACAATATTCTCCCAGAAGGAAGCTGGAAAGGGTGGTTTGGGGATGTTTGGTTTTTAAGTTTGTAAAGACAGAATGTGTTCTGTAAAGTTCAGAGACTGATACCCAAACAAGCACGTGAATTTAACTCCATCCGAATGGCTGCTCCCCATGGCAGTTTTACAGTATCTGAAGGAGCTGTGTCTCCCAAACACATTAGCATTCACCTGCCAATACTTTTTGTTTTGACGCAGCACATACGCAAAGAACCAAACCACAACCAGGTCTTACTAATGACAAGGATTATGCCCAAGACTGTCCTCCTGAAACCCATGTTGTTTGCTTGCATTTGGGCCTCCATAAAAATTAAAGTGAAATTCCACCAGGCTAAATGCCATTAGAATCAAAATCATTAACTACAAAAAACAGCCTTAGGTGAAAATTGAGTATGAGCAAGTTCCCTCACACGTAGCTTGGGTTTTTTTATTATTATTATTAAAATTTATAACTAAGCACGATGCTACATCAAAATTTTACCTTAATATACAAGTCAATAGATAGTCTATAGCAAGTAGTTGTCAGAGCAGTACTTCGCATCATAATGAAGTTAGTGCTGTGAGGAGCATAAGACTGCAAAGGGTCCTTTGAGGTCACCAACTCTAGTGCTGGTTCTCCAAGCACCTATATCACTTAAGCCATTCGAAATCTGACTTCCAGCCTACACTTTAATTAATGGCACACTTACACCTTCTATATCTTATGTCAACACTATCCTCCACCTGTATGTTCTTCCTCACCCGGTGTTTAATTTCCTGATGTTTTTTATGCACAGAAGTCATAGATCCCATCAGTTTCTGTTCATTAGGTAGAAGAAGCCACAGCATCCTAGTCTTCTCACCATAGAGACTGAAAGGAAGAGAGAGCCAGTCAAGGTTTTCTCTCACCCTCTCCATTCAGTCCTACCTAAGCTCATCCTTCCTGAACAAGGTCAGCCAGCACAGGCCACAGCATGCAAGGACACATTACCCGTGCCTTCGTCCGTCCCTCTCTGCCAGGAATACTGTCCCCAGCACGTTGCTGTATCACCTTCTCCTCTCCCCACAATTATTCTTTACTGGTGCTGAGTCACAAGGACTCCCCAACACCTCTCCTTTCAACAAGCTTTGCATTTTTCAGAAATTCTTGTCATTTGTTACCTCTTGTCATCTCTTCTACAATAACATCAAGTCATTTTCATCATTGCTGTCCTCGGGGTCATTGAATCCTTCATGCGTTATATTTACCCACTCCCAAACTGATTATGCCATTAGGACTTGTCTTAAGAACAACTTTGACACACACGTTCCTACTTTTCTTGCCACACCACAAGCTGAAGACATCGATCTGCTCCTCCCAACAGTCTTTGCAACGTTACTAGCTTCTGCTGCAGCCAGTTCTTTACGCACTTCGAATTTCTTTTGCCAATTCCAATTTTTCCTCAAAAAGAAATGTCTGCTATGGTGATTTGTGAGATATTACAAAAGTCCAAACAGATGCATCCTTTCATCAAGAAACAAGGGGTTTGCCCAGCACAATCTTCCTCTAGCAAACTCACGCCACATTTTATACCCGATGACCTTCTGCACTGCTCCCACCTATCCATAAAACTATTATTCTCTCTTTAAAGTTTATTTTAAACCCTGCATAGTATCACAGTCTTTCCTGCTTTTGAAGTCAAGACCCATACTTGCCGACATTTATCACCCATCTCCTTATCTTCCTGCCAACCCACAGAAACCACCTTTCCTGTTCTCCAGTTAGGTGATGCCACTGCTTGCTTACAGCAGCAGTTAAACTTCTGCTAACAGAGTTCAGATTTCAAGTGTTGCATGTTTTAGCAGTCTGGGCTACAGATTACCAGAGTCAAAAAAAAGTTCTCCCACCCCATATACCTGTGCATCATTTTCAATGTCACTCTCCCGTGAGGAAAGAAACAACTCCCACGGCTCAGGGATCGTACCCAGATCATCTTTACTCAACTCCCTGTCCCTATGCGCAGCAGCCCGATTCCTCCTTGTGTGAGTTTGGCTGCTTCTCCTTTTCACGTGACCAAAGCACCTTCTGTTACCTGTTTTAATACCCTTTGCAAGACGTCACCTTGTCTGCTGAGCTGGAAGCTCCTGCCTTAGCCCTGGACTTCCTGATCCTCAAGATACACCTTGCTTTACAAACTTATCTTTTGCCCATACCTCTCGGAGGCTCTGTGTTTGCTCACCATATCCTGACGCAATGATCAGGTGAATCATCAGTTCTGGGGTCATTTCCTAGGTGGAGCTTTTCCTTGTTATTTGAGATGCTAATATTTACCCCTGTAGCTTCACTGAATTTCACACCCGCCTCCGTATCCAAGCTCCTTGTTTCACCAAGAAGCTTCTTCAGTTTCTCTACAGGCTCGACAGTTCCTGGTCTACATGTTTATCTGTTTAACTTAACCTAGGTTAAGTTGTGATCACTCAAACCAAGTTCACTTCTATGTCCAGCTTTCCTGAAGCATCTTCTGTGCTTCTTAAAGCCACATCTACACTACAGTTAACTCCATTGCTTTTCTAGCTTCGGTCACTCGCTGGTGATGAAGCTGCCAGGTAACACAGCTCTCCGCACCCAGCCACTGCCAACAGCATTCACTCTCTGGTGTGGGGAGTCAGTCTCTCACAGTGACAATACCCAGAAATACTTCTCTCTAACCATATTACGAGATTTCTACCCACATTTAAATCCTGGACTACGTGCAGTAGGTCTCTTGTGCTATCACAGCAAAATCTCTTATCAGCTCTTCCCAAAGCAATTTCAGCCCAGCTGGTTCTCTTTTATCCACACTAATGCTGCTTTACAATTTTGCATCACTAACACACAGTGGAATTTTCCCAGTCACCTTTATTCCTCTCTTTCCAGAGCAGGGCATCCCCTCCAACATTTCTGTTCCCCTCAAAACCCCCACTCCTCATGGCTCCTGCTAACCTTATGAGGGCTAGTCCTACACCAACAGCCCCCTTCCCACCACTTCAGTCACAGGCTCCCCACTTCTCTTTATAACACTAATGTGTTTGCACCCTCTTGGAAACAAACTCAAAACTATTAATTGAAATGCTTTTCACCGTTTACTTTATAAAATTGTATCACTTGTCATTTCAGGATGGTGTAATCCCTATTTCATCGCCAACACCAGTTCCTTCCTGATGCTCGGGGGGGGGGGGGGGGGGGGGGGAATACAATGCAGGCCCCCAGCAAGCATGCACAGGGCAAACCCATACGTATTCAAACTTCTGTCGCATGCTGCTCTGCTCCACTAAAGCCTGAACACTTTTCTGTATCTTTGACTGAAGTGTCAGATATATACAGAATGGTAACTTCAAACTCAAGTTCACAATAGAAGTAAAAGGCTTGTCAGTAGAGCTCTGTTCAACCACACTCCTCCCACCTAGCCAAAGTGTAATAAAATACTGATTTAACACTGCAATCCCATAGGTCATGGCATGTCTTCATCTCTTTTTAACCATGGAAAAATATGTAAACACTTCTCATTATAGTCAGATTAGTCATAATACAACAGCCACCTACATCTACTCAAGTAACAGACATCACCAAACTCCATTTTTCCCAATCTTTAAGTATTGGCAGGGCGAGGAGTACAAATTTCATAATAGCTTCTCCAATCTAAGGAAAGGCACACCAACTTCTGCTGTTGTGGTGCTTAAGCTAGAAAAACAGTTCAGTTTCTAAAAAGCATACATTTGTCAAGTAAGACGACAATCAACATAAAGCTGCCAAGAACTGCAGAAAATACTTCATTGATTTTAATTCAGAATCTGATCTTTTTCTAGAAGACTCTAGGTCATTATACTAAAAAATACTGTGTCCTACAGAGGGCCATATTAGATGATTACAACAATCCATTTTGGCCCTGTAAGTATGGAGTTTCTAAGCAGTTAATCTCCTCAAAAAACCTCCTACTAAAATGGAGCATACACAGACTCCACTTACTTAATTTGATATGTCAAAATCTAATAAAATTTTGCACATGCAGCAGGTTATACTGGGTAGGAAAGACTGAAATAAAATTACTGTTTCACATCCATTTTTTCCTCCCTAAAACCCCATATTCATCTTGCATGCCAAATTCAAGTCACATACTACAAGTTTAGGTTCAGATCAAGAGTTCAAGGTTGTGGGATGTTTCAACTAGAAAATGACAAGAATTTATTTCATCGAAAAACAAGACACTATTAATCTACGAAATGGCATGATGATTTTGGTAGCATTAGAACTCCTAAATCCAAAACCAAAGGCAATCTCAGCTTTCTAGTAATTTATGTCCCCTCAGACACAGGAATTACACATAATTTTCTAAAATGTGTGTAGTAATTTAGTCAGCAGTCAAATTACTTCCTCACCCAAAGCTGATAAGCTACCTTGGCATCATCTCAATTAGTGTCTGGTACTCCTGGCCATTTAGGAAAAAACAGTTATTAAAGATTTCCAGAATAACAGTTTGTAGATCTCCAATGTATAATTGCAGCCGTAACACTCCACAGGGACTTCATTTGCAAAGGACTGTGGGTGTTGCAACAGAAGACTGTGTGACAAAAACGTGAATCATCGCAGGTACTGGAAGTCTTGGACATTTCCTGAAAACACATTCTGAGGTTTATACAAGCCCTCAGGAAAGGAAAATGTCTCTAAGGAGTTTCTCTCTAGAAATTTAAAGATCCACTTATTCATATATATATATTTATTTATTTACTCCTTGGAAGCTGCTATGTTTACTAAGCAGAAATTTTCAGTTTACAACACAACTTAAGTGACATTTGACCCAGAGTTTCTTCATACTTAGCCTTTCCCTCACTACCTGACCATATGGCACTGTTTTGAAATATAATTAAAACATACTTTAGAGCAATTAAAAAAACCCACAAAACTCTGAAAGAACTCAGTTTGCACAGCAGTCTTTGAACAATCTGGTCAAAGATTTGTTGAAAAACAATGCCTTACAGTAAGTAACCTTCTTGTGATACTCAGGATGCCAACAATCAGTACAGAGCAGAATAAAGCACACAGCTCCCCATGCTTGAAGTTTATAAAGCTGTCTGGCCTTGATCAGGTACCCAGTGGCAGAAAAAATAAGATTAATCTATGACAACTCCAAAAATTATGGCAAGCCAAGAGAGGTGGCCAAGGAAAAGTCCCATGAAGGTTTAGAAGCACAGTGCCCCTTCATCAGAACACGAGGCTCCAAACCCGTGCCTGACTCCGGGGGTTTGCTCCCTGTGCACAGCACCACCACCCACCCTGCTCCCCAGCTCAAGTGCTGCCCTGGTAGAGCTGAGCAGAGCGCATCTCTGGAGGCACAAAGTCACAAAAATGCCAGACAGTAGGACAACACAGGACAGATTTGCTACAACATCATAGAAGTTCAAGCAACAACCCTTGTCTGTTCCCAAGCCAACCAAGCGCCTCCCAGTCCGGGCCTTGGAGAACATCCCTACATCATCCTCCAGAACAGATTTCAGGCAATGCAGTCCCTTCATCAGTTCACTTTGCCTTATTCAAGCCTGCCTGCATCCCTGCCGCAGGGCCTGCACAACTGTGCTGCCATAAAAGCTTAAAAGAATGAAGGGTTTAATGGGCCACCATACTTGGCTCCAGACCCAAAATCCTTTCCTCAGCAGAGGCCAACAAAGACAACAGCAGGTTGGTTATATGTTGCAGACTTTATCTGGACAGAGGGGTGACCCAAGAAGTCCTTTAGCATGTAATTTTTTTTTTAATGATGTTTGTTAAACTGAGTGTTACTACATTGCTCTGAGCTGAGAAAATAAGCGTTGAGTGTGCCAATACTTGAAAGTGTAATTCTGCAGTTATTTTATACCTAATAATCACGTCTCCACGGTGGAAATGCTGCAGTCTGTTTAGCAGAGCATTTAGCTGTAAAGAATTAAGAGAGTTAAGTCACAGGAGCTTTAAGTAATAAGGTTAAAGCCAGTATTCCTTAAAGGCACACGGTCAAGGCTGGAAGCCAAACTTCTTTTAAAACTCTACAACAGTTTTAGGCTAGAGATTATTTTGAACAAGACACCTCCTCTTATCCCTCATCAGACATGCCATTCCAGTCCAATTCACTTTCCATTCATACGGGATGTTCAACTGCAAGGAAGAGCATCAGGAGTCTGAGGTCAGCACAAAGCTGTTGAAAGCTCATACTTCTTTATGCTTCTAAATGCCCCAACTCCCCAAATACAGGCAAGCAAAAAGGGAACAAACTCAGTTTTTTAATCCCTTTAACACAATTTCTAACCCATGCACCCTGCCCAGCAATGTTAAGACCTTTACAAATTTAAGCAAAAGTAAATCCTGCGAACAACATGGGTGAGTTTTATATATACATACCTGACAACACCTCAATTTCATTTTCTCTCAGCATAGGATTTCCATAAACTGGAAGTCTCTGAACGCTTCCTTGTTGAGTACAGGAGCTCAACTCCCTTACAGTTCTATTCCAAATGCCATCCCAACTCACCTGACGGAAGGACGAACATATCAACACCGAAGAGCAGTGTGCCAAGGGGGAACCTAAACTGAGTCACGACCATTAGCTGGCAGCGTTTCCTTCCATTTTTAAGATGCCCTCACCTAGCTGTCAGACAGACAGCGTCCCTGCCAGTACCATGCTCCAATGCCTTGCCACTGTCCAGAACAGCAGGACATGAATCCGTGCCGTAACATGGCGCTTATGAAGTTCAACCAACATCAGTCAAACGAATTCCTCAGCTGAGGGCTTCTCGGCATCTAACTCGATCCCATAGCCACAGCTGGTCCACACTGCGCAAGAAGGAAAAGGTCACTAATATCTGTAGGTACTCGGTGTGTTATTTGTTAGTTAGAAGTGTAATTATTCAATTATTCAAAGTTAATAATGGGGAAAATAACTTAAAAGGACATTAAGGAAACTATTTTGAAAGCCTGGTGAAGGAGGCAAGCATCTCAGCTTTTTGCGATATGCCAAGTAAACCTCACTTGCATCTTTTCACTAAAGTATCAACCAGAGGTTTCTTGTTTTAACTTTTTTTTTTTTAAATCTGGATTAAACTTGAAGCTTTCTTCTCAGCTGAACTAGAAACATAGATGCTTATAGTGTATTTCATAACGTATTTAACTGGAATCTGTGAACTCATCACAGAAGACAGTCATATAAAGACAAGTTAAACAGAGAAATGCTGGAGAGTTCACATGCCTACCTGTACTTCTTCAGTTCTTTTAAAACTTGTAAATGGCATTCCAAAGCAAAAAATGTTAAACAGGAGAACAACTATTTTGGATCCCCACTACGCTTTACTTCTACAAAATGGTTATTTAAAGGTTACCTGCAGTAGCTGTGATCAAATCAAATACAACATGGATTGTCCAAAGACAATCCCTAGCAATCCACAAGGGACATTTCAGAGGGGGTTAATTTCATAAAGCTGAGGATAATTCTCAGAAAATTGACTGAGAAGAATAAATTTGAACCAAAACTGTGATATCAGATGCAGGAATAATTTATTAAGAGTTTTCTAGGGGGCCAAAAAGCCAGTACGCCTCAAGCAAAAAGGACAGCTGAAATCCCAAAGAGCTACAAGCCATGGTAAAATATGTAAGAAATAAACAGCATTAACACAGGCTGGGTGGCCCTAGCTGTAGGAAGTTAGATAGAGGGGAAAGCGCGTGAGATAAATATTAACAAAAAATCTTAATTATATTAGAGAAAACACACCAACAAGGATATTGCCCTCCCATCCCATTAATTGATTTAACTGCTAATGGTAAAGAAGCAATGGGCATCCAATAAACATTTGCTCCGTGCTCGGGGAGAGGCCACTACCTGTGAGACCAGGTACTTTCCAACCCATCAATAAGTGAAGATAACATCCAAGATGCAAATAATAAAAACCAGAAGGTCCAGATAACCGCCACTCAGCTGTCAGCGAAGAAGTCTGTAGCCCAGTGACATTTCCTTTAAATGCCTCCCGAGAGATCAGAAAACAGGCTCCGAGGTATGACAGTCGAGGTGACACACTCGGGGCACGCTCGTAGGAGGACAGGTACCTACAGATCACTGAGCACACCAGACAAATGTCTGAAAAAACTAATACAGCAATCAATGTGTACGGAGTTAAAGTTCTGAAAAAATGATTCAACTATTCAATACTATTCAACACTGGCTTGGAAAGACTTCTCTAAACTACACAGATATAACATGCGGAATTGAAATGTATGACTTACTAGCACAGGATATTCTCATTGAAGTGTAAAATGACAAAATACGATGGAAAGCCAGTGAAACAGACTGACGGTTAGCCACTTGAGAGACCAGTCATGATTACTGGGGTTTCCCAAACACCAGTATTAATGCTTGCCATGTTTCAACATTTTCGCTCCTAGATTAGGCATTTGCCATTTATACAAAACCAAGCAGGACACAGAAGCCAGTGAAGAGGCAGGTAATAAAAGAAGCATTACGCACGGCAGCCTAGTCAGGTGTAAGGAGGGCCTAAGAGAAAAGAAAATCCATCTGAAATGCTGCTAAATGCACAGAGGTCTGATCCAAACACCCAGGATATACCTATGGAATAGGAATCCATACCACAGAAAGCATCTGCCAAATTTTACAGGTCACAGTAGACAAGCAAAACATTATTTCAGCAAAGTCCTTGGCAAAGATGGCTAATGCATGCACAGATAAGCACAAGCTGGCAACAGGAATAAAGCAGATTTTAGTTCTACATTTAATGATGAGGAGATCAACAAAAGAATATTAAATCTAGTTTTAATTTCTGTAGAAACTTTAGAAGTATGGTCAGAAAATAAAGACTGCAAAGAAGAGGAAATTCGGACGCTAAAGAAAAACCTTTCAAACTACAGATTCCAGAAGCCTTTCTATCTAACAAGAGACAAGAATAGCAAGTTGCTTTCACACACTTCTACACCAAGAAAATGCCAGGTACTAGTAAGCTTTAACCTACCAAAGAGGCAGAGTAAGGGAAGACCCTACAGACCCTCCCGGCAGCTCCCTATCTGTTTGCAAGACCACACAATAAATTGTCTGAATGAAAAAGCAAGAGTTATTAGGGACATCACTCTGGTTTAAGGTCTCTTGGAAGAGCACTGAGAACAGCTTTCACCAAGTGATTAAACTATTTTTTAAAACATCGAGTAAAATTTGATCACAAGGCATAAAAAAAAAAGTATGCAGGAGGAAATGTCAAAAGGAAATTTAAGAGGATCATTTGCCATCAGACATATGCATTTCACATGCCTCCAAGTCAAATATTTGAAGTAAAGTCCTGGATTTAAAAAAGCAGTTTCGTTTGCTTGGACTTTATATGCCATTGTGTAAATTGCAACTGGCTCAGACTGTTACAGTTCAAAATGAGGGTCTTTCAGCATTTGGATTAAATCCAGCAGTTTGTTGCATATTAAACCAATATGTTCATAACAACTTTAATAAGTTTGACTTGGCAGATCCCAAACTGAAGGAGTCAACTGAGGGGACACAAAGTGAGCAAGAAGAAAGCAGATGCTATTCAAATTTAGGAAGCACTCTGTAAATTTCCTCAATCCCACTGGAAATCACGGGTGGGGGGCGTAAAGTAGCACTTAGTCCCTAAATACTTAAAACAAAGGCTGCACACTGTTGAAACTTTTGCAGTAACAGTGTCCGAAGCTGAAGGAGCGAGGGTTTGAAACAGGAAAATGAATGACCGCCCATGCATCACAAACCAAATGTGGTTTGTAGGTTTTAAAGATTCCTATTATTTAACAAAAGAATCTTGAAAGTTTAAAAGTTTTCTTTCCAACTAAGCCACCAATTACAGCTTTACAAACCCCAAACTTGGACTCAATGCAAAGAAGCTCCTTTAGTAGCAAAGACTCTTTTACCTGAGTGTTTCTATCCAAACTTCTAATGCATTTTATTTTGTTCCAACACTACATACACTGGCAGCTTCCTGACTAATTGCAGCTATAGAAAAGGAGTTCATAATACTTACATAGCAAATTCTTAATGAATCATTACATTTTTATACCCTACCTTTATAACCTGTACTTCTGCTACCACTTTTAGAGTCCCATTCTGTTCTTTTACATTTTGACCTACACAAAGACAGGCAGGGTTTTTTTTCAGTTCTGCAGCCATTTCAGAACACTGTCACAACACAGCAATACGATTACCCTATTGCTAAGAGTACTATTTACAAGAGTGCTATGGAGAGAGCTCCAGCTAGAGACCATCACCTTTCAGACAGAAAGGGCTGGAGGCATTGCATTCAGCCTTACAGAAGCAAACACCAAGGTAAGTTGAGGCTATAGCATCCCAGGGAAAAAATGCTTTAAACGCAAAGAAAAAGCCCTGACGTCTGACTACAAGGCTTCTAGTTACAGATATTTCTAAGTACTCCACAAAATGAACATGCTTTCCTTTCCGTTATCGTCAGCATCCATTTCCATTTTCCCTGTTTGCTTCTTTCACTTGGATGTCAACAGTTTAATTTGGTGGACAGGTACTAGAACCCAAATTTTGCTGGCAATACAGGGATGCACAGTTAAGTTCACTGAGCAGTATTCCAACACTCCAGCTACTCTGACAAACCAAAATGTCACCAGATAAGCAAGCTTTTATAACTCTTCAGAGCAGCAGCAAGATAAACAGTAGGCAAAAAAATAACATCCCTAAACTCCAGACGGTGTAATTTCACACAGCAGTCAACAACTTAAAATTCTGGAGTGCAGGACCAGAAGAGATCACCTAACTCCATCTCCTACACACCTCAGGCAGCCAAATCTCACACAGATACTGCGAACTGGGCCCCAAGACAAAAGCACATTAGACATTATTATTAGACATAAGCACTATGCCCTCATGGGACTAAGCCGGGTACCGCGTACAGGGATGCGGGAAGACCCCCACTGCCAATATCCTTGCAACAGCAAGGCATTTCAGACATTGGGACAGTGAGCAGGACAGGCAAGGTATGAGACAGAGAGACACAGTTTTTACTGTAGTTGTCAGCTGGATAAGGTAGGTCAAGGAGCCAGGAATATAACCGCACTGAAGACACAGCATAAGCTGTTACAAAGCAGAGAGGAGGAAAACTAGAAGAGAGCCATCACTGTCTTGAGACAACAAGAGCTGGGGACAAAGTACGGTGTAACAAAAGTAAGCAAGTGGAAGGGTCTGAAGCGTGCCTCAGGACCACGATGCGAACAGGGCAAAGGCACCGATGACAGAGCGCCCGTGACCGGGTGATCCGACCTCGGCAGGGTCCTCCTTTGCCACGACCCTTGCAAGCTGTGCTGAGATAGCAGTTATTTCTATCTGTATGTCAGAAGACAGGAAAGATCAGAAGAAGAAATTTCATTAAGTTGAGATGTGACGTAAAATCAAGACTTCCAAGAGAAGGCCGCAGAAGTTAACGATGCAAGACTAGTGAAAAACTAGACTGCTTCACTGGGAGTACTTTTATTTAATATGTGCTATTTTCACAAATACAACACTAAATGCAAACTAATAAAGCAAACTATGCCAAGAGAAGATTATCAGACATAATCCAGACACAGCTGCTCTAACCGGGAGTACATGCAATCTCTTTTGCACTTAAGCAGTGGAATCAAAATACGAAGAAGTCTCCTCTAAAAGCCTCAATCATGTAATATTCGGTATTTGTTTTCTCCTTCACTTCACTTACACCCTCTGCATATTTCCCTGCTCCAAAAGAATTCCTTGATTTGCTCCTACAACAGCCTGTTACCACGGGCACACTTCACACGCCCTCTGCACACTTGCAGGTGAGCCCAGACTCACAATTCCTCTGAGCTTAGATTTTCTGTCAGGTACTTCTACGGCAGATATAGCTCAATGACTCGGGGGGGGGGGAAACAAAAACAAAAAATCCCTGATTTGTTCTCTAAGAAGAAAATGTAAAAGAAACGTACCATGAGACGCGAGATCAACAAGCTGTGTACATTAGCTGCTCTTTCAGGAACAAAGGCAGCACTCAGACATGTTTGGTGTGCACTGTTTTAGATTAGCCATTCATTAAAATACTATTAATGGGCGTAATTCAAAGGGGAAAAAAAATAAATCTATGAATTACAACACTATCTTTCTGGCTGCCAGGCTTCTTGTTACACTGCCACTTAGGGGTTTTTCCACATTTCCCTTTATCTGTTAAACTGCAATTCAGAAGCTATTAACAGTGTCCCAGTCGCCTACATTTACTTCATGGTTTTTTTAATTGTCTTTCTTTTTTTAATCTCAGGTCTACTGCATGCAACCCCATGTTACTATGCAGTCTTACATGCGCACCATTTTTAATTGAAAAAAAAAAAAAAGGCAGCTTTTCCACTTTCTTATTAACAGCTGCACCGCTTTCTCAGCCAGATTAGTTCATTTTGATGGAAAGGGAAAATGCAAGAAAAGTGCCACTTTTTTTTTTTTTTTAAAAAAGAAGTGACAGTTAATAGAGCTTTCTTCTCCTCGCCCCGAAAGTTATTCTTTTATCTCAGCTCCTGGTATCCGTTTTGTTTTTTCAGGCTGCTCTACCTCTGCATACTTCCATTTTATGTTTAATGGTTCATACTTGTGAGATCTCATCTGCTCATTCTTCCAGTCATGGGTATTTCAGAAAACATGCTTCTTCAAGTTTATTAAATTGACTACATTCTGCATTCTTATAATAAAGTTGCTCAGCATCATCTATCTAAATTACTGCTGGTATTTTCTACTGTCTTAGCACAACAGATGGAAATGAAAGATAAAATTTTCACAGTAATTCTCCATCACACACAGTCACCAGCCACCTCAAGCTTCTTCTTTAGCTCTTTACAGATAACCAAAGAATAAGACAAACACAAGAGAGCATCGTTCCAGCCTGCTGAAATGCTTTTGGCCCAAAGAATTAACACCCTGAAAAGGCAGGACACTTTCCAGTAACTCAATCATTCAGTTCATGTTCTTTCACTACTCTTAGTAGATGAGGTACAAACACATCTTTAACACAGTCAGGTCCAAGTGGCCTCAAAACCACGTTTCTTTAAAAGACAGCCTGAGAACGTTTTGAGGATGAACCACCAAAAAGAGTGAAGAAACACCTGTAACATGTAAGCATCCCTGAGCTAATAAGAATCGGCTTCAGTGAAGACATTTTGGCAAAGCCTTCAGAAAAAATGGACAAGTCTACCCGAGATACTATGTGCTTCACAGTTTACACAGAACTGCATCAACAACAGTTTTAAGATAAACTTTACACTTGTACACCCCTCCTAGCTCCTTAAATGCAATATACGTTCAATAAAAGGCTGAAATTTAATTTAAAAACGCTCTCCTACAAGACCAGCGCTCTCCCCAAAACAGCGCACACTCAAGATACTCTGCTGGCACCTTTTTATTAACACCATCAGCAAAACAAGGATTTTGATTCAAAAAGGTGATGAACAGCTGGATGAAGAGCTGTTATCCCATCAACCGATGTGAGCGAAAGAGGAGTTAAGCTGCCAGCAGCACACCAGCACCAGGGTTTTTTTACTACACCTGGCAAAGGAGCTGAGAACATTAAAACTGTACTTTTAAGCCGCAGGGCACGGCCGGCGCCCGGGGACACCCTGCGCCCACCGCGGCCAGCGGTGACACGTCCCAGCAGCCCGAGTCCCGGCAGATGGTTTTCTCTAGGGATTTTGGTTTTTGTTTTGGGGTTGTTGGGGTTTTTTTTGGCACAAGAGAGCAAGAAATTGAACACCAGAGATAGAGAGCAAGCCGCTAGCGCTATAATCCAACCCGCACGAGAAAGCACCTCCTTTCAGTAACCCGTTCAGCAAGGGAGCGGGGCTCGGTGGCGGGAGGAGAAGCTGGTTAGACATGCATCCGAAACAACAACGCGCGTTATGGGCGAGCAGAGAGCGAGAGCTGCGACGTTAAGGGCAGTGACAGCAGCCTGCTTCCAGCCGGCTCGGTTTCACTCAGCGTTTCAGCGTTTCAGCCGAGGACGAAAGTCAGGCACGGCTCCGCCTCGCTCCCCGGGTCCCGGCACCGGGCGGGACTGCTGCTCCTCGGCATCGCACCGGCCCCCTCGCCTCGCCTCGCCTCGCCCCGCCCCGAAAGCCGCCCCGGCCGCCGGCAGCCCCTGCACTCGGGGGGCAGGGGGACGCTCCGGCCCGAGCCCAGCCGTGGCTCCCCGCCGGGCCGGCCAGCGCGGCTTGTCCAGCCCTCCCCGGAGCGCGGGGCTCCGCCACGGAGCGCGGGGCTCCGCCACGGGCGGCCATGCCCCTTCCGAGGGACGCCTCTCGGCTGAGGCAGGAGACCCCCACCCCCCACCCCGGGGCGGGAGAGCGCGGCCGCCCAGCGCCCGGCCCGGCCCGGCCCGGCCTGAGGCGCTCCCGGCCACCGGCCGCCCCCCGCTCCGTCTGCTCCCGCCGCCGCCGCCGCCCCCCCCGGAGGGCGGCCGCCCCGCTCACCTCTCACGCACAGCAGCGACATGGCGGCGGCCGCCGCGCCTCAGCCGCCCCCGCCGCTCCTCCTCATGCCGCCCCGCTGCCGCCGGCCGGGCGGGGCGGCGGCGCCGCGAGCGGGGGCGGGGCCGCCCCGCGCAGGGGAGGGGCGGGGCCGGGGCGGGGCACTCTCCCGCCGCGCCGCCGTCGCCAGCGCGCCGGGGCGATGGGGTGGCCCGGGGCGATGGGGTGGCCCGGGGTTCCAGGGGCGTCGTCTGCGGGTGGAGAGGCCCCGGCGTCGCCCGTGGGAGCCGGCAGAGCAGCGGGGGCGCGGCCCTGGTCCCCCCCCGCTGCCCGAGCCCCGCCCGGAGGCGTCCGTACCTGAGGAAAGGGAGGGCTGGGCTTGGTTGGGGGGGGGTTGATGCTTTGCCTCTTTTTTTTTTTTTTTTTTCTGCTTTTCTCACTTTTGTTTTACTTCTGCGAGGTCAGAGACCTTACTGGGTACATAGCATCCTGCAGGAGTCGTTCCCGCCGTTCACACGCCACCCATCCTGGGACGGGCTCCGCTTTATCACCGTAAGAAGCTCAACTAACGCACAGCCACCCAAATCCCCCCACGCAGCAAAAGCCATAAGCAAATCTTTTGGGAAGAGCAGGAGCAGGACAAGCAGGTGTGATTACTGTGCCTGAAGTTCTCCCTCCGTACCCTTCCAGCTCCAACGTGCGACCGGCGCAGAGGGTTTCCCGAGCCTGATGTGTGTGTGCGGTTGGTAACCCTCAATCCACCTCTCTGCTCCTCTAGTCTTTGCCAGGCCCCTGCAAAGTCCTTGCATCCCCACCTTCCCGTAAGGTGTTTCACAGGTCTGCTGCCTGTCGCAGGAAGAACCACGCTTCGGTCTCCCTTGAGCCTGGTTCTAGTACTTTTCTCTGATGGCCTCTAATGCTTTTAGTGCTGCTTCATCCCAAGCTATAAATAACCATAACACTGCAGAATGTGCTTCTAGTTCCAAACAGAGGATCCGAAGAGAAACAAATAACTCCTGATACTGAAACTCAACAGCCAAGTGCCATGTAATGTGATTGCTGTTGCATTAATGCTTAGAATAACTCAAAAGCCTGCACAGAGGGTAGAGGACAAGACTCCTAGCTGCGTGTTTCAAAGACACAACCAACCTTCCCAAAATTCAGACCTAGACAAGAGATTTGATTTCTACCCTGTCCAGCACAGCCTGTTTTACTGCCCTTATGTTTGCTGCACAGAAGTGCAATCAAGGTAATCTGTCAAAAATATACGTAAAGCTTCTCTGAGATACCAAGAAGGGCCACTTGAAAGGACAAACCACGACGTTCCTGCAAACAAACAAGCAGACTGTGTGCTAAAGATGTTACCAGAGACAGTCTCAAGGGACCGAAAACACTTCCACTTAGCAGCATGAATGCGGACTGCTGGTGCAGGGAGCTGCAAGTGCCAGCACTGAGCCAGGAGGGGAAGGAATCTCCTTTTCTTGCCCCTGAACTGGCTTCAGTGTTGCTGAAGTGCTGCCAAACTCCTCAGAAGCTCTGGTTTGCTTCTTTATGTGTTATCCAAGTGTAACAGTGGCAGACTGTAAGGGCTCCAGCATGCCAGCCTCTGCATTTTGGCCATACATCATCGAAGCCTGCCCCACCTGTGAGCTGGGCGCAACACTGGCTTTTCAGTTAACTTCAGGGGACATTAGTGTTTGGCTCTAAGAAGTCCTTTATTATTTATGTCCCATGTGTCTTAGGGTAGGACGCCAGATCCCCAGCCTTTTCAAACCTCCATTGCTGCTCTGCATTCATCAGAGCCTCAGAGCTTTTCATCAGCAAAAGGCCTGTTTGGGGGTCCCTGAGCTGTTCTGATGCCTTTCCTTTCCCGTCTTCCTTTGCAGCCTCGTGGCAAATGAAGACTCTTAAACCATTCATGAGCCATAACCACACAATCACATCATGACTGCTCTCCTCCCTTTGCCGGGCCCCATTGCCCTGCCTGTCCTAATTTAAAAATTAAAGCCATGATTGTCACCTACTGTGTCACACAGCACCTGTAACAGCAAGTCCCTATCTTGCCCAGAGCTTGTAAATGCTGCCATAATACAGAAATTATCTCATCAAGGGCAGATGATGTCATACACATTTTAAAATCATTGTAATGTGTTATTAGCAAGAATAGCAATCAAGTAAGCATTGAGTAGCTAGGATGAGATACCTTACTACCAGCAGTAACTGTGAAGACTGGGATTATCATAGATGTTACGAATTTCCTGCAGTTCTGATGTCTAATTAGATGCAAGCATTTTACTAGTCTTTATCTAATGAAAAGAGATCATTTGTGTAACACCCGATTCCCAAATACAGTGGTTACTTGTGTGCCTGTCCACCCCTCCTCTCCTTTCCACTTCAGATAGGCTGGAAGAAGGACCATATCACTACTGTGAAACTTTCGCAAGGTAGAATTACCCTCTTCTAAATTATGCTTGCTCCTTGAAATTGACTTCCAGCTGAAGTGACACTCCCCAAAAGCATCTTTCTCTGTTATTTTTTCTAGTTCTTCCTCTGGACATAGTCATCATATATACAAAAACAGGTCAGTGATAAAACCCAGTGCAAGAGAAAGACAAAAACCCCACCGCTTCCTGTGCTGTCCTCAGCCTCGCAAACGTGAATGATCTTCCCAGGTCTGTTTCCGTAAATCCACAAAAGGGAAGGCAAGGTTCACAAATACTTAACTGCAAGCAAAGACCCAAATCCTGTTGTAGCAGCGTGGATCTAAATTCTGCAGCTGACAGCGTGCTCTGGTAGCCCAGGCAGTACACTCCGTCAGCACCATATTTTTTTTTTAATGGAGAATTTTACTGAATTAAAGAGGAAAAATACAGTGCAGCAAGCGCACTACAGTAACCTTCATACACACTGAAACTGCATGCCTTTCTGAACAAAGACTGAGGTATTCTGCAAACTCGGAAAGGAGGCATTACTGGCAACACCAAAGTGATAGCCGGTTTTCAATCCCTGCAGAGCAAGAGTTAATTTTCCCTCTCTACTCAGACCCCAGCCATTGGTCTCAGCTCACCTGCTGTTGGGTAGGAAAGTAATAAATGGGTGATCCTCCACTCACTGCAGCTTGCCAGCTGTTTTATACCTGCCTGTTTGCTATTGTTTCCCTGTTCAGAGAGCAATGCTGCGGCTGTATTTGCAGTCTAAGTAAACTGTGTTTTCTTCTTCTCTTCTTGTACTCCTGCCTTTTTTGAGTTTTCTGTTTCTGCCTCTGGAGAATGACTCAAGCTGAAACTTGGCATGTAGCAAACACACACAGGCTTTATTTTAAATCAAAGGGTTTAGATCTGTTAAACCATTTTTCTGTTATGCAACTGACAAAAAAAAAATCATCTCAGACCTGGCTTTTGGGGCTAAGCTCTAAAGATAAGGAAAAAAAGCTTTTTATTTACCCTATGACATTTGGCAGGAATTGAGTGCTGAATATAGACTAAGCAGTTGATATTCTGATATTGAGAAGCAGCCCTCAGATTTGACTGTAAAGGTAACAGGCTACTGAAATGGCTTTCACTGGTATTTCTGCTCTATTTGTTTACTAGTAAAATGTAACATTTGCAGAACAGCTAGGGGATCACAGGATTTTTTTCATAACACTGCGTGGTGTCTTACCTGCGTGCGGGAGCCATTTCAATAGCATCTTGAAATGCAGCTTTCTCTGGAGTGGATCGCAGCCGATAACCAGCGCAGCAGCAGCAGAACACCACATACATGCACTGAAACTTGCAGGGAAGCAGCCTGCAATCCTCTCAGTTATGTGTAAACCAGAATGTTGGTTTTAACATTCCAAAATGCTCAAACAGGATGATACCTGTGAAATTGTAAAGGTCCGGGAACGGACAGGACTTCTGCACCTGCAGGGCAGCGAGGTGAACAGGGCAGCGAGAGGCCGCACCCCCCACCGAACAACCAGCCAAACTTCGGGCTGCAGCTCGGGGCATCTTCTTTACAGTGTCCCAGTCTTGGCTTTTCCTAAAGACTGGTGACATCTGAAAGTGACAGTGGTCTGGCAATTTAAGGCATTAACCGGTGGCTTCATTTTAGTGCCCTCTTGAATCAGAGACTCTCCAACTGCCCTGTGCAACCTGCCATCATGCCACTGAAGTCCCTGTACTGAGCCTTTCCTTTCGGCACGCTCAGGAACTCTCTGCAGCCATTTAGCTTTCCTCCCTCCATAGCATAGGGTTTAGTCTTTGTGCCTTAATTTTCCATCCACAAAATGGAGGTTGTGATAATTCTTTAGGGAAGGAGGTATTAAAGATAAGTGGCGTCCTGATTATAAATATGTTAGCAATGATGAGATGCTTGGACGCTGTCACCACATAACCATTTAAGACAGATAGCACAAAGAGATCTGCCAGCTTCTGGATTATAAATCCATGTTCAAAAGGCTGGAGAGGTGAGAAGCATCCTTTCATTTCAGGGAAAAAACCCTCTGCATAAGAGGGTAGCTTCCATGGGAACTGACCTTTCAATTACAGCTGCTCTACAGAAAAGTCTTTCAGCCGCTCATGCTGGAGTCCATAGAACTGAATCCGTTACTCACGCAATTATCCCAAGCATCCCAAACGTAGCTTTTCTTGTTCGTATTGGGGCGCTTGTCCTTGAGCAGCACAGCAGGATTGCACTGCAGGCTATATCCAGGGCTACACACGTGCAGCATGGGATCTCTGTCTGTCCAAGCAGTGAGCAGCAAAGCCGGCAACACAGGGTCTGTGTAAAATACAGGTCGCAACAGGGGGGATTTTCCCAGCATCTGATCATGCATGCTAGGACTGGCGCTCTCTGCTAGCAGTGATCCCTCACTTGGCCAGCATGGACATTGCCACTATTGCTGCTCCTCCAAAAAGCAGGTACTGTAACATAACCATGAGCTGAAGGATACTCAGGTGCTCTGAAAGTCTCTGCCTTAGACTGCAGGGATGTTTCTGATCAGCAGAAATACTGTTCTTTGAGCAATATTTATTCTTGGCTATGTTTTATCCTCAGCTATCTCCCCCTCGACACATACCTGCTGTCTGGCAGTCAGGAGCTAGGGACATGGGGACACAGGACTGAAGAGACCTCTGGGGACAGAAGTCCTGTCCTTACAGTCACATTGCCCCTTTTTCCCAGCCCTGCCTCTTTCACAAACAGCTTGGGCGTTTGCTCTGGTACTTTACAGGAACCCCTCAGCAGCCACCATCTCCAATATATTCAGGTTGTTCATCCTTCTGCCAGTTTCACCTTTCAGCTAAAATGGTGTTTCTTTCTTCCTAGTATTTACCCATGAGACAGTACCCACGTGCCCTCTCTAATTTTGCTTTGCCAGCCTTAAAAAAGGCATCTTTTCTGAGTGGTCCAGAGATCACTGGCTCTGACAGTCTGATTCCTGCTTTGTAGCTCTTTCTGTTCAAGTTAACACTTCCCAAGTATAGATGGCACGTATTGTGCACAGGAGGTCACATCAGGATCAGGCCAGTATTTCCTGGTGTTGGTGCCTCAGGTTAGCTACACAAATCCATGCGGTTCTGTGAGATGATCACCTTCTGATTTAACAGGAACAGGTGGCACCCATTCTGCCATTCCATACTCCAATTTGGTCGGATTCATATATAAATTGAGCCATGGCTTCCCTATTACAAAGGGAGCAAATAACTGTTTTATTTTAAAGAAATCAGATATTTTTCCTTTCCAGGAGGAGTCACTTTTCTCTCGGCGAGGTGCAAAACCCCTCGCCCCAGCCAGGTTTGTTTCCTGCCTTACAGCTGTGTCTTCAGTTTTAGTTCTGTTCACATTAACAGACATTTGAGGAGTGCAGAAAGTTATTCTTCAATAGAGGAGCCTAGGGGGATAGCTTTTCTCTTGCTTTTGTAGTGTTTATTCATTGAAGAGGAACAGTTGTCAGAGAAAAAAGAGCAGCTATTTGTCAAAGTTAAGGTTGTTGGCAAATACAGGCGAAGCGATGGGCTCTGAGGAAGAAGCACCGTGAGACTGCAAAGGACTCTTCCATCTGCTTCATCTTCTTCACCATCCCAAGACCACAGGCAAAAGCTACAGTCAGTCAACTTCTAGCAAGGAGCATCACAGGCATCAGGGAAATCGCGTTACCTCTTGGGGGTACTGGATCCCTCTCGCTTTGCTGTGGAGCAGTTGGCCAGAGTTTCTCCCGTCCGGTGTGATTTCATGTCGTAGCGTTATCCGTTATCTGAGAGCAGCAGGGAGAGAAGGGGGGCTTCTGCAGGAAAACAAAAAATGCCTCAGTAAGACCCGTGAAGAATACGGGAGGGCATTTAACTGTATTTATGAGCAACATTTTTTGTCAGAGGATTTTTATAGTGCTCTTGTAAAATTACTTTCTAGAGCAATAAAGTACATTGCAGGGAAAGGCCGACCTCCCACAGTCTACTAGAGCCACTAGCCCTCTAGAAGTGGCCAAGTGACGGACATTTCCTATGCAAACAGGCTGTTTAACCTGCCAGCTAAGTTGTCGCATAGGGGCCCGAGTCCAAGTGGCGTGCATGTGTACCAGCCCTTCTTGCTACGTGAAGAACAGGGGGAAAGCGGGCAGGGAAGCAGGCAGGCAGGCAGGCAGGCAGGGAGGCTCGCCCTGCTGCGGGCGCACACATCGAGCTTTCAGAGCTGCGATAGCAGGGTAAAAGCCCTGTTGTGAGCACTTTCTGCCACCAACCTCCGCAGAGGGGTGGGCAGAAAGCAACCCTTTTGCCACTCTGTCCTCCCTGATTTACCCAGGAGTCTCTCTAGGTCACATTTTGACTCCCCCTTTTGTCCCTTTTTCCAAAGGATTTAGAAAAATCTTTTCCAAAGAATTTAAAATGCAATGATAACGGAAGCTTATCCATTTCATTAAATGCCCATGCAATGTCTAGCACTCTGCTGCTGATTGTTACAGTCTAAGGCAAGCAATAACTAATAATTAGGAAGCATCTCACTGTCCAGATTGTAATTTTTCCCATTTCTCCCTCAAACCTACTTTTTTAATCAAGAAAAATAAAAATTAAGGACTCTCCAGATTTTACTTACTTGTGTCCACAACACAGCCTGCCCGGCAGCGGCAGGGCACAGTTTCCTTAATAACAGAGCAAGGTACAGGCAAAGATAAAAATGGCAGAAGATGTAGCATTACAGTCTGAAAGCTGTTGTTTTTATGGACCGTAACTCTTTATTACCAATATGTATGTGTGGCTGAACTTCACCTTGTATCCCTGGTGGTAGGTCTGAGAGGGTGGGTTTTGAAAGAATAACAAAAATAGAGGATCCTCTTGAAATCTTCCCCAGGAATGCCTTGAATAACATGGGTTTGAACAGAATGAGTATCATTTAGGGACTACTTCTCTAGGCTGTTTGCTCCATCTTTGAATGAAATAAATTGATAAAAAGCAAATACAAAAGCAAAATTAAAAACTGTAGCTAGCAATCCCAGATTTCCTCTGTTTCTTGGGCTGGGTATTATCATTTTATGTTACAACTAGAAGAGACACCATTCATGAGCTCTTTGAGCCTCTCCCAAGCATTGAGGATAGAAAGAAATAAAATTTTTAAAAAAGGAGGAAAGTACATCTCTTCCAACTTTCTTTTCGATCATAAAACAACAAAAAAGGGCAAAAAAAAGCTTTTGCTCTATACTAATGAAAATCCAACCCAGCTGGTAACATAAAATTGCTTAGAAAAATCAGCAAGGGTTGGAGAGAAACAGCCCAGCACAGATACAGTTGTTTAAACATTGGGGCTGTGATAAGGGGTCTGCAAGGATCCTGCCACGGTCGAGGTTAGCCTTGGCAGCAAGCTGTGAAAGCTGAGGAGGGAGAAGTCCCCAGTCACTAGATTGTAACTGCCAGCCCCATGGGGATTTCTTCTGTGAGACACTGGGGCAGGCAGCCCCGAGCCTTGCCCTAACACCCGATACCCTTTGCAATACAGCATGATACAACAGCCATCTCTCAGCTCACCTGGGATGCTTTCCAAACCCACGCAAAGGGAAGGAGCAGGGGCCACCAATACCTCCAGCCCCCATCTCCACCCTGAGCAGTGGCTGCGTTACCCCGGGGCTGTCGTTTCCCCCCCGCTTCTCTTCTTTCTCATCTCTTCCCATCTGCCTGAAAGGGCTTAGCTGAAGCATCTCTCAGAGCCTACAACAGAAGCATGGCTGCAGACAATGCCTTTAACAGCCTGATGCTGGCACGAGTTTGCCAGGTCTTGTCTTAAGCAACCAACTGGTGTTTCTCACTGAGGAAAGGGACACAAAAGCAAACAAATCCTGGAGAAAAAGGCAGCGACAGAGTGATGCCACTGAGATCAGCTCAGGTGCAGCAGTGGAAAGCAGGGTGGTGTAGGAGGGGCTAGACGGCAGCTCAGGTCTACCCTCCCATCACCTATGGGAAATAAACTGTCCTGGTCTGCAGAGATGCCATTCCCTGTCCCCATTTGTGTAGTTTCTCACATCTGAGCACCGAAACCACACAGCCTGTAGTGACATCCATCAGCACGAGTTGATAGGATCATGACCGGGATGGCCAACAGAAGGTTAATTTAGGGCCCACACATCTGGACCAAAACCTGCCCTTGCCAATTAATGGTTGGGGTGTCTAAGACCTGCCAGGAGGCAGAGGTGAGTGTCTAATTTCTCGAAATAAGAAGCAATGAAGAAGCAACCTACCTGAAATGACATTTGCTTAGCCTAGAGCATTTTTGGGCAGTACCAAGCATGCTTTCTGCCCCTTTACACTTTGTGTTAAGTGTACCAAGCCAAGATCCTGAGTGCATGCACTCACCAGAGACCCTACAAACCTTTCCTTAGGGTACTGCTCTTAGTCCCAGCATCTTGGCCAAATTCCAGTTGGGTAATTAGACCATGATTAGGTAACTGCTTGCATATGCCATTCCTCTTCCCTAGGGAGCCAGGCTCTAAATTATTAGGATGCTTTCAGGACTTCTAGTCATTAGCAAGGCTGTTTCCCTTGCCAGTGGGAGACTAAATGCTGGCAGAACTTGGGGAATGGCTCCACTGTACATGGCCTGCCTGTAGGATGGGTATTGCCTGGGTGGCTTGGATGTTGCCTATGGTCTTTCTGCCATTTGGGGAGATGCTGATGTGAGCCTGCTCCTAGAGTTGAGGGGTGAGCAGTAAGACCCCCAACTGGGAAAATGAACCCAGTGTCATTGCTGTGCTCGGTGGCTAAGAAAGAAACAGATTGGCAGAGTCATTTACATGTGCTAGAGATCACTTTGTGGTTTGCAGACTGAAATTCTTAATGGCACTCGTTACAAGTTGTTTGCTTCCAGATGCTGTTTGCTTTCATGTTCAGAGCTACACACACTAACATAGAAAATCCTGCTTGGAAAAATGGTGAGCACTGGCAACCACACAAATCTAGAAGAAGTAAGCATCCAAAATGCAGGAAATTATAGGCAGATACCATAATTTTGCCCTGTTTTTTGATCCTTAATTGCTAGGCATTTATCTCCCATGGGATATTTGTGTACATACATACCAAAGTGCTGATGGCTCACAAAGATACAAGATGAAGAGATTTTTGCTTCTGTCACAGTATCTTTTATCCATCATCTGCCTCTTCCCCTAGCCAGAGATTCCCATCTAGTCTGCAGCTCTCATCCAGCCAGCTATCATCTCCTGTCCCCATCTGGTGACACCGGTGCTGTCTTCTGCATTCAGAAGCTTGGCTGACACATCCATGGGGAAAAGCTCAGTTTCTCAGGCTGATTACAGCCTGCAGCATCCATGGCAAGCTTGACTGCAAAAAGGCAGGTATTCTGGCACCAGAACCCCCTGCAGAGACAACACAGGTGTAGAAGAAAAGCGTCCCTATTTGAATCCACCTTCCCATAAGTTTCACTAGAGGTCTCCCATGAAACTACCAAGCAGCCCAGGTCCTGCTGTTGTGTACAAAGATCTGCTAAGACAGCATTCAGCAGCAGTAAAGTGCATGTTTCCCTGCAGGATCTGGAGGTTTTAGTGCAGAAGTTGGAAGTAGCGAGGAGCCTGGTAGGTCAAACCTAATGTGTTTCTTCGGGGTTGCTTGTAATCTGAGGATTTACGAGAAAACTACCCAGTTTTGGTGTTATTTAGGGAAAGTTTCTCCCTGTGGCCTCACCAATTTAACACTGACAGAGTGAGTTTCTACAGACCAAAATCTCTAACCGCAGGATGCTGTGAAGGCAACATGAATGCCCCTTAGGTACTAAGTTTTAGTACTAATTACGTCTGCACGCGGGGATGGAGGAGCTGGCATCTGTACCCTGTGTCAGCTTTCTGGAAGGAAGACCAGAGCTTCTCTAGCACTTTAGGTGTGTGTTGGACCATCAGCCAAACCATGAGCCCTTCCCAAGAGCAGGGAGAAGGGTGTTGCGATGCACGCCGGAGTCTCTGGCCAAGAGCCAAACAGGCAGCACAGCTGGGAGCCGGCAGCTCTCTCTCGCGGAAGCAAACCAAGACAAAGAAACTTTCCCTTTGCACACAGGGGTTTCTCAAAACTCATCCTTGAACCTTCCTCCAAGGCTATCGGCGCTGAATGCTCTCAGCCTCAACATTTCTACATTTTTGTGTGTTCATACAGCTACACGAGCTGCTTTAGCTGTGGGATGTGCCAGTGCCTTGACCATGAACCAAAAGCAGGAGGGGTCACTTTCTCCTGACACTGAGTTTGTGCAAGCCTATACAACTGCTCTGCTCCCCTGCAAAGCTCCCAAGGACATTTTCTAGCCCCTTCTTGGTCCTGTTGCTGTCCTGATGCAGTGTTAGAGGATGAGCAGATGCTTTGTCCTCCCTGATTTGTCACCACTGGGTCCTTGACCACGTTTTTCTCCTGGAGGCCCAGTTTTCCTTCAGATTCTGTGTCCTCACTGGTCATTCCCTCAGTGTCCTTTTGAGCAGGCATCCCCTTGGGCTTTCTATGACATTCCCTCTAGGTCAGGATTTAGCTGGTCAAATGCAGGTGTCCACAATGTGGGTGTCTGTCTCTGAGCTCTTCCCACTGTGTCCCACTTTATAATGCGTGGGAACACTTCCTGGGAACAGTTTCCTTGACCCTCAAATACATATTCAAACTAGGTTAGATGCCCCTAAAGTACCTGTTTTTCTCCACTGACTGTAAAAGGAGCCTGGGAACCTTAGCTCAGAGGAAGGAAAATGTCAGATGAGAGGAACCTAATGCTTTATCTCTGAATATGAGCACCAGCTCATACAGATCCATAGTGGGGACTCACAGATCTGCCTCTCTGTCCCAGACCTAGCTTTCTTTGTCCAAAATGAACCTCAATCTGCCATGATTTTCTCCTCACAGATGCATCCCATGGCCTCAAGTGCAACTTGGCTAGAACAAAGCTCTTCACATTCATCAATTCCTTCCACCGTGGGGTACAAGACCATTATCCTGCCAGTTTTTCAGGCCATAACCAGTATGTCATCTCCAAACCAGGTCCTTCTCCACACCCAGGTCTTGCAGAGCCTTTCAGCAGAATACCTCTGATCTTTCCCCACTCCCTCGCAGGAAGGAGTCTCATCGAACCTCCCGTCAGAGCTATTCTGAACTGTGCAGCAAAAGCCCTTTTCCCAGCCAAATGTTGGACCCATCTGGCTGACACAGTCCTAAAGAGAAGCCACATTAACCTGCTGCATTTGTTACTCAGCTCTCCCTGTTCTCCTCTGTCCACCTGTTTTCATCTCTAAGGTCTTCAGCATCCCTCCACAGTCATCTTGCAATGCTCCCAAAATGAGAGCTGACCAGTTAGCTCAGCTAGCGTGCTCAGATCCATGCGGCATTGCCTGACTTTCTTTTTCCCCAGTGCCCCTTGGCTCTACCTGCTGCTGTGCTTCAGATCACAACCTCTCAGAGACAGGTTTGTCTTTTTACTGAGAGCTTGCACAACAGCCGCTGAGGTACAGCCCCTCTGGAGCAGGTTGTTGCTGCAATAACTCAGACTGCAGGGACTGAAATGCACTCTTTGCCTGATTAAATCTGAATGGGGATTAGTAATGGAGGAGGAAAGGGCTGCGACTTTAGTTCATGAACATTATCTTCTTTCCTTCCCTCACCCATTTGGCAGCAAATTGGATGCGTGGCTGCAAAGCAGCACTTTTATGAGAGATACACGCACCCCCATGCTCCCCTGTGTGTTTATTCCAGCTGCAGCCGGTGGAGATAAAACACCAGAGCCAGCCCTGTCCGGGCAAGAAGCCAGCCTCTGGAAATAGCTCGTCCCTGTGGAGCATGTTCAGATAGCACAGCCTGGGGACGGACACCCCAAAAGTAGCCAAGTGCCTTCCACCGCAGCGCAGCCACCTGCACCCGGAATGAGGGAGCTGTGATCTGTTCCTGACCTGGCCCTTGGGCTTTCACGCTGGAGAGCTTTGCTGATGAAAGCTACCCTGTTTGTGCCCTTTTGCCTCCATAGGATGGATATGGTGGCCAAAGGACTCACTTAATGGCATAAGCCTCATCAGCAGGTGGCATTTATCAGCTCTAGGTCACATTTGGGCTGTATTTTTTTCCCCTCTGAACTAAAATCAAACCAGCTTTGCTAGTGGGGCTTTTACTTTTGCAGATCTAAGCATGAAAGACACAGAGGCAGGTCCTCTGGGCTGCATGAAAGACACAGAGGCAGATCCTCTGGGCTGGAAACGGCTGCAGAGAGCCTGAAAACACTTCCCCTCCATTGCTCTCACTGCCAGCATTGCTGCGGCATCCTCCATCAGCTGAGTGCAAAGCCCAAAGGCGAGAGAGCTTTGCTCAAGCCCCAGCCACCCTCACGCCTCTCCACACAGTGCCAGGGATCTGCACCCCGGCAGATGCTTCCCCGGGATGGGGGCAGCCATGGTTCTCGGAGCCGGGGGCTGAGGCTCCTGCCTTCCCCATGGCCATGACCTTGTTTGCTCGTGCACTCGCCTGCGCTGAGCCGGCGGGACTCATCTGGGGAGCCCCACGCGGGCAGCTGGCAGGGGTTTTTGCATTATTTAATTCTCAGTCCTCCCAAGAGCCTGGTGAGGGATTGAGTGCATTCACTGAAATGGAGGGCAGGCATGGGGGACAGAGCCAGACACCGGGAACTGAAGGGGCCCAGCAAGAGCAGTTTGTTCCCAAACATCGCTTTGAGTGGGAGAAGCTAAGACAGAAATAACAGCCAGAGTGGGCATTTCTCTGGCAGGCAAACCAGCGGCACAGCCAGACCTGGCAGCTCCCATCCTGCCTGCAAGCAGCACGCCAGAAACCTCAGGGAGGGTCCCATCCCAGTGCAAGCAGAGGTGACAGGCCGTGAGCAGCTGTGGTTTGGGACGGGAAGGTTTGTCCTCTCTGCTACCCGCCAAGCGCAGACGCCTGTACTGCAGTCCTGGGTGTGTTTGCATATCGGAGCACAGAGAGCAGCTGTACGCAGGTGGATGCTCACACAGGGTTTTTCTGGATGCCGACAGGCACGCTGGTGGTGCGGCAGCTTGCTCGTGCTGCCCAGCCCTGCCTGATAATGCTGGCAGCTAGCACAGCCCTTCCTTCAGAGCTGCCCCTCTGCTCCATGGGCTCCTTCTGACTTGTGTTCCTCTATAGATGCAGATGTGCTTAAGATGCACAGAGGGGAAGATCAACTGTTCAGTGAGCCGTCTTTCTGCCACAGTTTCCTACAGAAGCTGGGAGCGGTCCCTACCCCAAAAAATTGATTTTAAGACAAAGGTGCAGTGCCTGTAGAGAGAGGTCCTGCAATGACAGGAATGGTCAAGGGTGCCCAGCTCCCAGCCTTAGGCAGTCAAGGCTCAGGTTATGGTGACAACAAGGGGGTAAACAGTTCTGGTATGAGATTTGACTGTAAATCCAAAGGAAACGCTAGCTGGTGCAGACGTCTAACAAGCTCTATCACATCAACAGCGTTCTCATGTGTCCTGGTTACAGAGGAGCAAACAGAAGATAGAAAAGTGTGCGCATCAAGATGGAGCTGGTCCAGCAATGCAGGCACACGCAGCAGCTTTGGCTGCTCGGGGGACACAGGTAAATCCCAAGCCTGAGCCAGGCACCATCGGGAAGATCCACAGGATTATCCCATGGCAGGAGCTTTGCAGCTCTTCTTATTCTTACAAAAATGCACCTGCAGAACATGCATAAATACCTCCTCATGGCTGTCTCATTGAACACATCCGTAGGGAATCTCAGGCACAAAGCAGCCTTCAACCTGCAACAGGCAGAGGGAAACAAGAGGATGCAGGAATACAGTGAGCCCCAAGAAGTGAGACCTGGTGCCAAAGAACCGGGGTCTCCACAGCATCATGACTTTCTAAAAACACCTCTCTCCATCCCTTTGCTGGAGGTGCACGGCCACATCAGGGTGAGAAGCCTGTGAACACTTTTAATGCATCCTAACACCCCCACCTTGGGCTGGTTATTGCAGACCCCAGGGTGTCCCTGCTCCCCACAGGGCAGAGAAGAGCCCATCATTCCCCATTGCTGTGCTGGCTCATTTCCCTCATTCCCACGTTGCCCCTTCTTGCTCAGAAAGGCCCTGAAGGAAGGTCCTGTGGCCTCACCCCGAGCTCTCTCTAGCCCAGGAGCTGCTGGACTGGAGCCCACCAGCATGTCCCTTGTCCCCAGATCCCGTCGCAGAGGGGCGGTGCAGCAGAGCCAGGACAGACAAGGTGCAACCCATGGGTGCCCACAGGCAGGGCTGCCCTGTGCCTTAGGGGGACTTCACTGCCACACATCCGAGCAGAGAGAGTTCAGTGCCCAGGGACCGTCCGTCCTCCAGAGGGTGGGCGATATGGGTGAAAGCCCCGGGGCTGCTGCCCGGCTGCCCTTGCAGCCCTCCTGCGGGGATGTGTCAGATCTGGTACAAGCCAGGCGCTTGCATGGGTCTTGCACCAACCTGCTGCGTGCGTGGTCGCAGGCGACACACTCTGCAAGGCTTCCCGGTGCTGGCAGGTGACAGGCTCTGATTTGCGCCACCATGGCCAATTTGGCCAGCTGACCCAAGGTAATGTCCCCCCGCTGCTCCCCGTGCCCAGGGGCTGTCTCCTGCACCAGGGCTTGTCCCTGCCATAACGCTGACCCACGGCAGGGCAAGGACGCACACCCCACGACTGCGGGGACAGGGGCCACCCTGGTAGGTGATGGCAGGGCCCAGCTTTCCCCCAAAAGGTGCTGGTCATGGCCCTGCTGAAAATAAGCTGGGCTGGGCTGCCACCTTGTGCCAACAGGCAGCATCCACTGACCAAGCCAGGCATGGGAAGGGATTTTCCATCACCCCAAATTTTCAGTGACCGAAATGGGGATATGCCCCCCGACCTCAGTTTCCAGATGAACCCCACAGAGCTCAGCACCTCCCCGGCAGCAGGCAGCGGGGAAGGGGCTTTGCTGTCCCTCCATGCAGCACAGCCCTGGAGCCGTCTTCACCCACAACCTGGGGTTCAAAAATCCCGTATCTGTGCAAAGCTTGGCCCTGCTGTCCAGCAGCCGTGTCCTCCGGGAAATGCCCGGGTGCTGGAAAAGGGGATGCAGCCAGGCACATCACCCCGGGCTGCTGGTGCTGCGTAGGGTGCAGGATCCCTGTGAGTGCTCCAAGTCGCAGAGCTCAGTGGAAGGGCGCAGCCCCAAGCGCTGAGCATGGCCAGAGAGAAATGCCAAAATTTAGGGGCAGGCACCTGCAGTGAGCAGGCAGCCTTGGGTCCTGGGGCAGCCTGCAGTGGTGGGAGGCCTTTCTGGGTGGCCCCAGCCTCCGCCACCCTGCCAAGGTGACACCAAGGGGACCTTTGTCTTCTGCTATCAGCCCTGGCTCACACACTTGGCGTCAGCAAAGGCTGCTGGCGTGGCCAGGGGAGCAGCAGCGAGGCTGAGACGTCACTGCGTGGCTCCGGGCAGCCCTGGCAGGCACCAGCCCCGGCACAGCCCACGCAGGCTGGCTGCTTGGGGCTGATGCTATCTGGGTGGGTAAACGGAGTTTATCAGTTCCTCCCTTTTTTTTTTCTTTTTTTTTTTTTTTTTTTTTTTCCCAAGGCAGGCACAAAGGAAAGGAAACATTTCTACAGGGAAGTTGCAGCGGGAGAAGCTCAGGGACCCATTCCCGTGCCCAGAGCTGGGGCATGGCACATCTCCCCCCAGGCCTGCCCAGACCAGTGGCAACCTCTCTGGAGCCCATCCCTGGTGCCATCCCAAACCCACAGCCTGTCCCCCAGCTGCAGGTCAGAGCAGAGGGCTGCTAAGTGAAGACAAATTGGCCGTGGCGATGGGTGACCCCAAGGCGTGAAGTTTGCAGGGGGAAATTTGTGTGCCCGACGGCGAGGGGTGAGCAGGGATTATTTCCCTGGTGCTGAGCAGGCACCTACCATCCTCAGGTGTTGTTCCAGCACTGGGTATGGGGTGGCAGCGGGGCACGCCCCGAGCACCACTGGTGGGGACAGGCAGGGACATCCCCAGCCTGACCTCCTGCTCAGAGCAGGACGTAACCAACACGACATCAGATCTGCTGTGGCTTTGTGCTGCAACCCCTCAGGCCTGGAGATCCCTCCTCTGGGTACCTGCCTGGAGCTGCACATCTCCCTTGCAGAAACTCTTCCTGCTGAGCATCCTCAGCCTGCCAAGTGGCAACCTGCAGCCTTCACCCCTTGTTACACCGTCTGCCAGCAGCTCCAGGGTGGACCTCTTAAGTGTTGCCCACAGCCAAGACCCCTGTTTGGCTCTGGGAAGCCCCGTGTGCATCTCAGACACAAAGCCGCGGTGAAGTGTGGTGGCTAAAGCACTGAATTAATGACCTGCATCCAGCTGTGTAGCCTGGAAGGTCCCTTTGCTCCTCGGTGCCTAACAGGGGTCACAGTGCTGCCCTCCTCTGCAGGGTGCTGGGAGACAGCTGATGGGAGAGAGGCAACACTGGAGCTAAGAGGGTCGTCTGGGGTTTGGGAGGAAGACAGCAGCCCAGCCTCACCCTACCACCACTGCTCGTTAAAGTGATATCAGATCCAGCTTTCTTCAGTACTGCTGCCAACCCCCCCCCTTCCCCTTTCCCAGCATGGCTCTGAACCTCAGCAGACACCACCAGTTAGGGATGAGGCATTGGTGGGCACCGGGGCTCAGTCGGGGTGCCGCGGTGACTAGTCTGCGAGCCCCGCTCCGAGCCATGCAGGGAGGGAATGCCACCCCTACCCTGAGAGGCAGAGGGTTCCTCCAGCAGGAAACTCTCCAAGGGTGATTCATATCTCCAGTTTTACAGCCATTTCGGCCGAACAGGTAAAACAAGCATGTTGCTGGGATCTGGTTCCAGTGGGAGAAGGGTGCTGCAGCACCAGCCCATGCTCCCTCGGGGATGTCCCCTGGCTCCAGCACCGCAATGTGGGGCACCGGGGTGCATCCCCTCCTTGAGAGAGCCATGGGGAAAGAGGGGCAGGGTTTGGCCTCGCTCTCCTCCATTGCTAACCACGGGGAGGATGATGAGTGTGAAAACCCCAGGAGGCAATGCTGCAGGAGCCAAGGTCTCTCCGCAGCACGTGGAGGGCTGAGGCTGCGAGAGATAAAAAAGCCAAAGCCTTTTTTGCGGCAGCCTGACGAAGAGATGCCTGTGCAGCACGCCATTAGGAGGGGAAGTGACACCCAACGCTGCTCTCGCACGCCTGCCCCTTGGGCTTTCTCCATCTCCTCTGCCAGCTGGGATGAGGCCATGAGTCACTGTGGGGAGCCTGGTCCAGCCCTGCCGCCGCTCGGCACCCTGCCGGCCCGGCCCGGATCACCAGGGCCCCCCGAGCCAACGTGACAGCTGATTCCCACCAGCTTCCTCCAAGAGCCTTTTAAAATTCCCTGCAATCTCTCCCTGGCAGGGCTCCAGGTCTTTCCAGGCTCATTTCTGCACTCGGGTCCTTTATTGCTTTACCTACATGGACTTGGATCGGGTGTGCACAGCGTGGGCCGCCCTGCCGGCGCGGGCAGCGTGCGGGCGATGCAGGGGTGGCATCACCCCTACGGAGGCACATCTTGCCCCATCAGCTTTGGGAGATGACGTGCGTACTTTTCAAAGGTGTTTTTGTGATTGCGAAACACACCCACACCAACAAAACGAGCATGTGCATGGGGACGTCACCCTTCCGTGATGAAAACTATTAAATTAAATTAGAACTGTGGCAGGAGCCTTGCTGGTGTCAGCTCCTCAGCCTGCTGGAGCTCGGCACCTGACAGCCTCTCCGGCGGGAGCAGCAAGCCTGGCAAACAGGCTGAGTGGCCCCAGCCCGCGAGCCAGCCGGTCGGGGCAGTGCTGGTGGCTCCGGGAGGGAGCTAACCCAGCGATGAACTCACCGGCACCCAGTCACCTCGCCAGCGCACCCTTCAAAGGGAAGCCCCGCAGGCAGCAGAGCTCATCGCGGAAGGACGTCGTTCCACCGCGCGCTGCCCGGGACACCTCACCTTCCTGGGGAAACACCCTGCTCCCGGCAGGCGAGCCTCGGGAAGGTGGCCAGCCATGGTGCAGAGCCCTGCCTAATGTGTTTAAACCTCCCTGCTTGCCTTCACGGACCCTTGTGAAGTCCTCCGCAGGTCCCCACGGTTTGCAGGGAGTGGATGAAGCCCACTCCTGGCGAGCCCTGGGTGGGCTGTCCCTCTGCCAGGCAGCGGTAGGGCTCATGCAGTAACTTTGCCCCCATCCCCATCCCTTCCGAGCCTCTGGAGTCTTTCCAAACCACTGCTGTCTTCTGCCTGCGTTACCGTTCCCAAACAAATGGCCACGGTTGAGGTCCTGCCCCGTGCCCGGGAGGAGCGGGAGCACCCTCACCCCACCCAGGCTGTTAAAAGGAGCTTTTATGCCCTGCTCCTTAATCCTGTTTCTGGAACGAGAGCGTGTTTTAAAAATCAGGGGAGGTTGCTAAGGGACAGTGTGCTCAGCAGGGACATCCCTCGCAAACTCTCAGCACTCAAAAGCGGGGGGTAAATAACTTGGGATATTATTAATCCTTCGCTGCCCGCACAATAAACAGAAATGTATTATTCTTGTCAAGGACAAAGGAGCCCATATTTCCCTGCAGCCAAGGAGCTGAACCAGCAAATCTTTTGGATTCAGCTCCACATCGGGTTCAGCTGCGACTGAAGTTGTTCCAGTTCAGTTCCCGTTCAGGCCAATAATGGTTTGTTAACCATTTGTTAACCCTGAACTCATTTCAGCTAGTTTAAGCTGGAAAAGGCAGCCCGTACAAGCAGCTGTGCGATGGGGACTGAGCTGTTTTCAGCCCATATCTGGTTTCCGAGGCCTCTGCGCCCATCCCGGTTGGACACCAGAGCTTCTCGCCAGCTCGGCAGAGCTGACACATGGGGCCAAAGGGCAGAAAAGCTAAATATTGCCCTGGGAGCGTGTAGGAAACCCGTGCTGCGAGGGACAAGCAGGGGCGTGGGGGAAATGAGCATCCCAGGGTCTTTCCCCCTGAAACAGGCACCTGTGCAGATGCGGTTGAGGCAGCGGCTCCCAAACCACCCGGAGCACTGGAGCATCATGTCTTCCTGTCGTCATGTTCAGAAATTAAAATGCTCCATACATTAAATACGCTTTAATGGCCCACAACCCCACCCTGGGACCAGCCAGGGGTTATTTAACAAGAAATCTCCTACAACAACAGGCTGAGGCCCCAGCAGGCAACGAGGTCCTGTGTCGGCAGCTGCTCCACGGCCACGTAGCAGCACATCGAGCTGCAGGAAAGGACGTGGAGGGCAGGGGGGTGAAAGGACCGGCCGTCCTGCTGTCCCCCTGCACACGGCTGTTCCCGGGGAGCGCCCAGCACGGCTTTGTCCATGACGGCACCTCCAAAAATAATGCCCGGGGACCAGCAGCAAGGCGAGGGGGGTGTTGGGGCTCGGCAGCCGGTGCGCCGCCGGTTCGCATCCAGCTCGCTGCACGCTAGCACGGTCAGAAGAAGAGACCTTGGTTATATTTATCGTTTGACAGTACCGGTCCCTGCTATTTTTAGAGCGGTGTTGCAGCTGCGGCTCGCGGAGGAGCGAGGTGAGTCGGCCGGGGGGCTGTTTTTTACAAAGTTTCACCCCAAATTGGCCGGCGGTCAGGCTGGTGAGCTCCGGGCCGCTGCCCCTCGGGGCAGTGGGTCCTGCCCGGGTCCCCGCCGGCGGGTGGCGGAGCCCGCGGTGCCCCACGGCTGCTCGGTGCTCAGGCATTTCCGAGCAGCCATTTCCCGGGGGGCAGCTGCCCCCGTGGGTCCTGCACCCACGGCCGGCTCCGGCACAGCCCGGCACTGCCGTTTCCCAGCCCGGCTGCGTGGGTGTCCGGCAGGCTGGGCCCGTGGGGCACCGGCACCGCCGGGCGGGGACACACACACCCCCGGGTGGTCCCACTCGGGTCATGATCCGTGGGGTGGGGGACGCCGCGGGGGTCCCGCCTGGGGGAGGCCATGCCCGTGGGGCCGCGCCTGTGGGGCTGGGACACGCCGCAGCGTGGGGCTGGGGGATGTCTGTGGGGCTGGGACACGCCGTGCCCGTGGGGTGGGACACGCCGTGGGGTCGGTGGCGGGGGAAGCGGGGGGGATGAGACACGCTGTGCCCACGGGGCGGGGGGGGCCGTGCCTGCGGGGTGGGGGGTGCCCGCGGGGCCCGGACCAGGCCGCGGCCGTGGGGCAGAGGCGCGGGGCCGGCACCGTGGCAGCCCCCCCCCCCCCCGCCCCCAGCCCGGCGCGGCGTCAGGCCCCGCCCCTTCCGCCGGCGGCCAATGAGGAGCCGCTTCTCCCGTGACCGCCCCTTCCCCGCTGTCATCACACACCCGCACGTGGAGGGGGCGGGGAGAGGGCGGGATCTTGGCGCCGCGCGTCACCACTTCTCCTCCCGCCCATTGGCCTCACCGCCCCAGCGCTGGCTCCGCCCCGCGCCGTGCCCCGCCCAGCGCACCAATCAGCGCGGGGGAGGCGGGCACGCGGGGGGCGTGTCCCCGCCGGCACCCGGAAGGAGCGGAGGGAGCCGCGCAGCAGCCGGGGCCGCGGCGGTGGCGGCGGAGCGGAGGGGGCGCTGGTGGGTCCGGCGGCGGGCGGGGCCGGGGGGGCACCGGGCGGCGGGGGGGACGGGCCGCCTGTCCGGCGTGGGAGAGGGGACAGTGCGCCCCGTCCCCGCCGCCCCCTCCCGGTTCCAGAAGGTTCGGGGGGGGGCGCTAGGACCGGGGGCCCTGACCGGTGGGGGGGGGGCCGTGACCGGGTGGTGCCGGGGGGCCGTGACCGGGATGGGGGGCTGGGACCTGCGGGGGCAGGGTCGGGGTTCGGGGGGCGCGGCGGGGCCGCTGTCCGGGGGGGCGGCGCAGGCTGCGCCCGGGGGGGTGCCCCCGGTCCTGGCTCCCACCCCCCCGCCGCGGCCCCCGGCAGCGCAGGGCGGCTGCGCTGTCCCCGGTCTCGCCCACCAAGGCCACGTCCTCTGCGCCGTGAGATGGGCAGGGACAGCCTGTCCGGGGCTCTGCGGGCAGGATGGGGCCTCCTCCTCCTCCAGGGCATCAGCTCGCACCGCTTGGGACGCGCTGGCTGCTCTTCTCCCCCCTGGACACCCGTGGCAGTGGGGCCGTGCCAGAGGCCTGGAGCTGCCGTGCCCTGTGGCGCGGCCACGCAGCCCAGCGAGGCAGGGAGCGGGAGATGCGGCTCGTCCAGCGCTTGCTCGGCCGGCACCTACCCCGTGGGTAAATCACAGCCTTCAGCGTGGGGCTGTAAAAACAGCCCTGGCGTGGATGCGAACCCCAGCATCCGTGCCGAGAGGCCTGCCACCCTCCGGTGACAGCCGCCACCGGTGGGGGACATTCACCCACCCAAAACCAGCAGCTAGAGACCTGGTGGGGTTTTCAAGCATTTTGCTGTAGCCAAGGCCCCCGATTTCTACAGAAACGGCACGGGCGGTGGGCAGCGTACTCTTGGCAGTCCCAGACGTTATGTTCGGAAAGCTGCCGTGCGTTAGGGAAGACGGAGGGGATGGCTGTGCGATGGGATCTGGGGCTGTGGGCTCGCTCACGACCCACCTGTGAACGTGACCCGTCTGGTGACACGTACGAGGGGCATAGGCTTATCTCTGGGGTTTCTAGCCCTTTTTTAAGGAAGGAGCATGGAGTTTGCTGCTGCTGTGGAAAGTGTATGGTAGAGGAATGCGGTGCTGTGTCTTAGGGTATTTTAAAAGTCACTTCCACTCAGTGCCTTTTTAAACAGCATCACACAAGCAAAGATCTGCTTATGGACTTGTCCTCCCCTGCCTGATTTGTGCCCATTAGCCTTAGCAAAGAGGGGAAGTGGTGGAGAGTGTAACAGGGCTGAACCTTGACGCAAAAGAGAGTCTTGGCAAACTCAGTAACACGTGCAGAAGGTGAACAAGGTCTGGCAGGTGAAACATGAGAAAACTCTGTATGTGATAGTAGTAGAGTTACTTTTGGCTGCGATCTGCTTTAGAAAGGGGTTGAGGACCGGGAGAATTAAGTCATCCTGTAAAGCCTTGTCACCGCTTTATTTCAGAGCAGCAGTTCACATCGTGTGGGTCTTGGCGTGAGTGAGCCCTGGTAGGGACTACATGTCCCAGCATGCAGCTCCCTCTGCGCAGCCCAGCCAGTCCGGGCATCACGGCAGGCTGGGATCTGCAGCCTCCTGGCAGCTCTGCCTGTGCTGAGGGCAGGGCAGCGGCGGGAGCTGGGTGGGCAGGGAGGTTTGTACAGGGTTTGGATCAGAGCGGGACCCTGCTGCCGTGGTGTCTTTTGTAGAGGAGACAGCACCTGCCTTGGCTTCATCTGCAGCAGCTGCTCTCATAACGTTTTGTCAGGTGCCTGCTGGCTCTTGTGGGGCCCAAATGCGTCCCTTCCCATGGACCCTGGGGTGGCCAGGGGTGTGGGGACAGCAGAGCCCTCCTGTCGCCCCAGCCATACAGCTGCAGTCCTTGGGGAGCTGCGCTTCTGGACCGAAGCCCAGCCTGCAAGTGGGGCAGGGCTGGGGCTGTTTCAGCTCTGCCAGTCACCGTGTTTCTGTTCCCCGTCCGAGAGGTTTCTTACCCACTGCCCGAAGGAAAGCTGGTGGGGTCACCCTGCGCTGGCAGTGGGGACCCCGCTGTTGGAGGCGCGGCTGGCTGAGGGGCTCCCCCACTCCGCTGCCTTTGCAGCAGCTGGGCAGAGCCACTCTTGATGCTCTGTTCTTCACGTCTGCCCTCTCTGCAGAAATGGACTTTAGGGAATAACATACCATGTTAATTTTACTGGTAGGGTTGCTATTTCACTCCTGGCAGCTTCCTCCAAGGCAGATGAAGCACCCAGTCCGTACACCCTCCCTGTGCTGTGCTGCTGCGCTTTCCCAGCCCCTGTTCCCTCAGCAGTTTCAGGTCTTCTGAGCATGCGGAGCAGGAGGAGGAAAGGAAGTTCCCTCCCTGAGTTCAGGGGACCTCTGAGGTCAGAGAAGCACATCTGCACCGCTGGTCTTCCTCCTTGCTGTCTGCTACCGTCTGCTTGCCCTGGCACGTTTCTGCATGGCCGCACTGAGAAGCAGAGGCCAGAGATGCCTGGACCTTCGTCACTGCTTGAGTCTGAGGGTGGTTCAAGGGGATAGTTATTGATCTGACTCTTGAAAGTCAATGACTCTTGACTCTTCTCGAGTCCTTTACCTGCCCTTACTGCTCTGGGCCTGCCCACGCTTGTCCCCTGCTAGATTTGGTAGGCACCATCATGTGCTGTGTGGAAATGCACAGTGCCTGGGGGCCAGGACGTCTCCTGGATGCAGAACAAGAAAACCTGTCATTCGTAGGTATGCAGCCACAGGTGTGAAAGGAAAAAGTGAAGCCATCTTGGTTAGAAAAGTGGCGTCCTCAGCACGCTATCAGTGTAGCTTTAATCAAATTATCGGAGGCTTCCATGGCTGGAGGAATTAAGAAGTCAGGTTTGAAGCAGGACAGGTGTGAAGGGCAACGCAGGACAAATCCCGAAGGGAGACATTTATATGCTAACAGATGGCTTGTGGAGGGTGTCGTTGTGGGTTACTTGGCAGTGGGAGTCTTCTGTGGGAGGGTTTTGCCTGGTGCCTCTCCACCGCGCATCGCTCCCAGAGGCTGCCTTCCTCCAGCGGGTTGTGTGGGTCCCTGCCTCCTGGTAACACCATCGCATGTTTCTGGTCCTTCCTTCTGTCTGCAGCACCTGGCAGCTCTGCTCCCTGGAGCCTCTTTTCTGACCAACTCTCTTCCTTTGTTTTTCCATGTTGCTTTTCCTCGTGAACAAGTGAGCCAGGTGAATATAACCTCTAGAGAACCCGGTCTCACAAAGTTTGAGGTTGGCTTTAAAAATGATTTGCTTTGACTGGGAAATGTCCTTGCAACTCCTCATCCTCCCTTTGCTCCTCTCTTTCATAGTCTCGCTTGCTTGGCCTCGTGAGTGCCCAGCTGCCAATTAACATGTTTTCCCCCTGTTTCTGTCAGTGTCCTCAGCTGGTTGTGAATCCTGAATGAAGAGCAGCTGAGCTCACATGCTCTGCATTTCAGTGAGCTTTTTCAGGACTGGCCGGTGGTTTGCAGTCATACTTGCCTGTGTTGTGGCCTGGACAACCCCCCAGCTAAGCAGCATGATGGCAGAACAATACTTGGATGGGAAGCCTCCAACGGAGTCCTGTGTACTGCAAAAAGTGCAGTTAGTGATTCAGCTGGAAGTGCTTTTTAGTAACGAATCCATGTCCCGGGCCAGGGCTGATGTCAACCCTGTGATTCTTCTGGTTGGAAATGAACAAAGATGCAAAGCCCTATATGCAAGAGCTGAGGTGATAAACCAAATCTCTTGGCCTCAGTCCATTTGGGGTAATTGCATTCTTCCTGGGGAGTGTTTTCAACCCATCCCTGTCGGATACGTCGCCATCGCTTCCTGCGCTGCAGCAGTATGTGGGTGGCAGGCCTTCAGCCGTGTCCAAAGCAATTCTTGTCACTGCTCAGGCTTGGAGCCACTTGAGCCCTCCCTGAAAGACAGTGTGGTAGAGCAGGGAATTGGCGGAGGGTTTTAAACATATACACATGCTACACTTACTGGGGCTTGTTCTGCTTGTAAGCTCCCCAAAACCAGCCCCCATGACAAGCTGGTACAGCTTCCAGGTGGGACCTCTCCTGGGACGCTGGTGCAGGTTGACCTGCTAGCTGTGTAGGTGCAGGTGACGTTGAGCACAAACTTTCTGGGTGCCTTCATGACTTGTTTTAAGGACTGGTGCACCAGTAAGCTAGTGTGGGTGCTTCCCCATATCACAATTTAAACGCTGTGCTTCTGGGGGACCGGCAGCGTGACTGCTGCTGTGGCTCTGGTCGGAGCTGGGTTGCGCTGCCAGTGGTAGCCCATGCGGGAGGGCAGGCTGGGGAGCGGGGACTGCCCCTACGCAGCTTTTTCTCATCATGCCTGTGGCCAGGGGAATGTCAGACCTGGTTTTGGGGAGGCTGATGTTGTCCCAGTTTTCAGGACCTGCTGGGCATCAGGACCTAGCCCCCACACAGTGCAATCTGCAGTAGTCTGTAATTACAGCCTTGAGAGCCTGGGGAGGATTCTTAAACGTCTTTGTGATGGTGTTGGCAGGCCTCTCGGAGATTTCTATTAAGCAGTTGTCACTTTCCCCCTTCAATGTAGCCTGGGAAACGCTGCAGTGTTGGATTTGGCTTGGTCTGTTTGGGTTGTTGGGAGCGGTGTCTCCCTGCAGCGGAGTTTGGCCCTCCCTGCCCTGGCTTCACGTCCCCATGGGGTGGTTTAGCAGGTGGCCTGTGGGGACCACGGCCAGAGCCTGTTCTTGCAGGTAAGCCGTATGCCAGCGCACCCACTCAAATACCAGCAAAGCCTGCGTGGTGGAGCAACTTTGCACTGAAATCCAGGGAAGGGGGACAGTGACAGTGCCCTTAGCAGCCCTCTCTGGGGGACCAACCGTGCGCCCACCCGCAGTCACAAGGGGAGCTGGGGTGATAACTGGAACCCCAGGAGGGAGTCAGGGCTGCAGCTGGAGGGGCGGCCTCAGCACTGGTAAAAGATACGGCGGGATCTTTGAGGTGCTGGGGTGCTCGGGGTCTCTCGCTTCTGTGCATAGGCCACTAACTCGCTTGGCTTGGATGAGCAATTACTGCCCGCTCGGTGTTCAGAAGGTCTTCTTGGGTGGGCAGGGTATTTCCCAGCTGAGCTGAATGTGTGTGCACTTGTCTTTCCAGGTGACCCAAGACAGCTGGAACAAGCAACCCCAAGACCACACTGCAGGTGCTGACAGCTGAGAGCTGCCTTTCCCGTCTACTTCAGCCCTACACCAAGGTTAGCAACCGTTCAATCATCACTGCTTTCTCTTCCTTCACCAGGGCTATGTGAAGAAGCAAGGGAACCCTGTGCTTTCCTCCCCTTGGCCCGTAAGGGACAGCTCCATAGGGTAGGTGTCAGCCAGGTGAGGTGCTCCCACCGCCCAGGCTTGCTGGGTGCTCCTGCCTCCCACCTTGCCAGCAGTGTGGTGAAGGCAGCCTGAATGTGTACCACTGGTGCTGTTAAGACTGTTGAACCCTGCACACAGTTGTCAGGAGCTCAAGGGCAGTGTGTTTTAAGCCCCTGGGAACTTGCAGCCTGTGCTGCTTGCTGCACTCGTCCTTCTGTGTACCAGCAATATTGAATGGGAGTGTTTCCCAGCTGCTGGTCTCTGCTGCTTGCTGTCCTTTGCCTGAACAAACAGAGCTGAGACTTCACCCAGAGCTCATGGCAGATGTGATCCTGCTTTCTCTTAGAATCAGTTGAGCTCTGCATGCATTTTCCCAGGATTTTGTAGCTCAAGGAGGCCCTTGGCCATGGTGTATGAGGCTTAGAGTGACAGTGAAGTGTTCCAGGAGGACTGGTAGTCTTTGTATGGCCACTGTCAAGAAATGTGAAGGTCAGGCCCTCACTGCTCGAAGGTAACCAGCCTGGAGCAGGCTGAGATGGCTGTGGGCTTCCCGTCCCTGTGCCTGGATGCTTGCGTGCCTGCGGGGGATCCAGCAGTGCCCGCCCCGGCTGTGCTCCTACCGGGAAGGGAGCTCTCATCAGCACTGCGCCTCCAGGGAGACAGAGTCCTTCTCTCACCCCACTGCTCAGGTACGATTTGGCCAAGAGAGGTTATATGGGGAAGCCGCTGTTTAGGATGCGTGGCTGCCCAGGCTGTGTGGCTCTTCCTCTGAAGTGTCTGCCAGGGAAGTTTGGGGCCAGTCCAGAGACAGCTGGAGACTGGGCCTCAGGCCATCTCGTCCTTCAGCCTGATGCTGACGTGGTACCCACAGCGAGTGAGGCAGGGGTAGATTTACCTGGGAAGTTAAAAGGAAGGAAGGAAGAAGTCCTTTGCTCATGTTAGTGCTGTGTGCTGCAGACTCCCAGCCACACAACGCAGTGGCAGCAGAGCAGCCCCGTTATCCAGCAGAGTTGTCGCAATCGCTAATACCTGCTCCATGCTGGGATCTTATATCTCTCTTAGTGATGGAAAAGAGACACATTATGCAGCTAAGACCAGAGAAGAGGTTTGCCCTTGGTTCTGCTGGAGCTGCTTGCAGATCCCAGCCCACCAAGCTCACAGCATCCTCTCAGGGCTCCCCTGTCTTTTGACAAGAGGCATTTGAACAAAAAGCTTACCATGTCGGATACACTTTTCTCCCCCCCGCCCCGCCCCTTGCTGACCAAATAACATGATACCTCCAGGGACAGCAAATCTCCCATATATGTGTAATGCAGCAGCCTCTCCTGTTACTTGGTCATAGCATGAGCCTCTTCTCTCTGCTTTGAACCTCTTCTCTCTCATGCCTAACCCACGTGTTATATATTTGGGCTGAATTAACCATGTTAGTTCAGTTTCAGGCAGCTGGCAGTAATTTGGAAGCCGATAGGGCTTGCAGACCCTTGGACAGACTTGCAGTGCCTCTGTTGGGATGGACTGCTTTGCTGGCAAACTCAAAGACTGAGCAAAGTGGAGGTTATATCTTCAACAGAAAGTGGTCAGCCTAATGTCCTTCGGCCTGCTCTTAGTGTGCGTGGGCTGCCATTGCCCCTTGGTCTGACCAGCTGATCTAGGAGTAGGTCTTCTTTCCACTAGAAACCTCAAGAAAATGCTGCCCCCCTTCAGAGATGGGGCCCTGGGTTCGTCGTGAGTATTGGCACTGGAGTTATGCGAGGAATCCCCTTTTTGCCCTACCATCTCTGTTCCAAGTAGGTCGGGCATTCAAAGATCCTGTTCATGGGAGTGTTGGGACAGCTGGATCCTTGTTCGGTTCTCGCTGCTCCCAAGAATGGAGCAGAGGATCATCTGCTGAGGCTAATTTTAGGTCTCTGAACATTGCCGGTGTCCCTCTGAGCTCCTATTTGTGTGCAATCCTGCAACTCCCTGCTAAGAGCTATGTGAAAGTCCCATATCCTCATGTGCGAAGGTTTTCCCAGGGCATAGCGTCCCAGGGATTAGGAAGAACTTTGAATTCCTCACTTACCTAAAGTATCTAAGCCATATCAGATATACGTGTGACCCCTTTTTATAGCCCTAGTGCCAGGCACCCTTTGGACCTTGCTTTGTGGGTGCCCACGCATTGCGCAGTAGGAAGCGGACTGCAGCTTTCCAGCCTTTCCGTGCCAAAAATGCAGCATCCCTCCTGTTTGCACCAGTCGGTTCCTATTGTCTCAGGTGGGTGCATGTGATGCAGAAAACAGCCTTCTGCAAAGCCTCTGGGTGTGGAAATACTCCAAAGCCCACAGCAGAGTGAGACGAGAGCCCAGCTCTGGACTTCTCTGTACGGCTGGATGGCTGCTTGGCATTTGTCACCGCCATCCTCCAGCCCAGCACAGGGTGAGGCTTCCCAGCCTCTCCCTTGTTTGTGCACCCAAGACTTTTGGCCTCTCTGCACTTTTTGGTTTCCATCTGCTCAGGTGATTTTTCATCAGTGCTGAGCTTAGCGCTGAGCTTTGCTAAGTTTCGTGTTGAGGCAAGACATGGCTCTGCAGTTTTGGCCCATCTTTATTTTTAGCCCGTGTAAGACATGGTTGATGGTATCAGAAGGAAGTTGCACGGTCTCCTGGGCTCCGTGACTCATCCTGGATCAGGACCGAGGCTTCGCTAGCTTCTGCTATAACCCTCAAGTGATGCAACCAGTTGTGGTGGGCCCTACTAGATCTGGGGAAGGGCAGAATGGAGAGGGAAGCAGAGCTTTTAAGCAAGGTCTTTTTTTTTTTTTTTTTTTTGTCCATTCTGTTCAGTCGTTAAATTAATTCTTTGAAAGACATTGGCAGGTATCACACCTGAGTGTGGTTCAGCAGGGTCCTTTGTCTTCCCCTCGCATCTTGTGCCCGTGTGGGAGAGGTGAAAGGGAGAGGAGCTCTGCTCGCACGCCGGGTTGGGTAACCGTTTAGCAGCACGTAGCAACGGTAAACAACAGTTTTAGGACAGGAAGCGAAGCAGGATCCTGTCTCCGGTTCACGCCACAGCGAGGTTCGGTGCAGCAGAACAGAACTGCCTGAAGTGGAAATGGGCTGGGACTGGAGCGCAGAGATGTAGGAGATGCCTCCCAGGCTGCAGCGAGAAGAGTCTGGGACCCTCATTTCCATCAAACCTGGTGCTGTCGCAAGGTAGAAAGAGCTCATGGGGCTTTCTGACCTGCAGGCAGCCGTGTTGGGCTGGGCTGGGCAGGGGCTGCGTGTCACCACTGTGGAGCAGGCAGTGTGGGACAGGCAGTGATGTTGAAGCATCCCTGCCTGCCACAGCACAACATGGGGTGCAGCTGGAGAGGCCTCTGCAGCCCAGGTCTGGCCACCCGGCTCTCCTGTGTCTCCGAGCACGGTGGGGTGTGATACACCCGGGTGTGGGGTAGGCACCTTGCCTGTGCAGCGGGTGGGGATGACGGCTTGTGGGGTGGGCTTCCACCTCTGCCCCCTGTCCTTCCTCGGGGTGATGAACCGCCCTTTAGGAGCATGTTGAGGCTTTTGGGTGTTGTGCAGCGGGTTTTATGTGTGGGGTAGCGGGGAGGGGACAGCAAGGCTTGGGGGAGCAGAGACAAAGGAGGGAGGCAGGGAGGGCATGCTTGGGGGGATTGCTATGGCAACTCACTGCTGGCAGCATCGCTGCACCGCAGCGCAAGGTGGAGGAGCAGCCAGGGCAAACATGCAGCCTGCCGCAGCCTTCGATGCAGCCCCATCCCGGCTGTGCCATGGGCTCGGCACCGCTGGGCTCCTGCATGACAGTCTGGTGTCCGGAGCCCTTCTCCTTGGGCAGCAGCCTCAGGGTGGGTGGCCAGCGGGGTTTTGTCCATCTTCTCCCCTCTCTCTTTCACACCTCGCTGAGGAACAGGCAGGCAGCTCCTGTTTGCAGACCTGTTCTGTTTGAAGCCTTGAGTTGTAGAGCAGGCCCAGCCAGAAAGAAGCGAGTTTCCTGAGCCCTCTCACTGAACCGCAGAGGAAAGCAAGTTGGAGTGGGTCCAGAGGAGGGCCACAAAAATGATCAGAGGGACGGAGCACCTCTGCTATGAGGACAGGCTGAGAGAGCTGGGGTTGTTCAGCCTGGAGAAAAGAAGGCTGCGGGGAGACCTTACTGTGGCCTTTCAGTACTTAAAGGGGCCTTATAAGAAAGATGGTGATGGACTTTTTAATAGGCCCTGTTGCAATAGGACAAGGGGTAATGGTTTTAAACTAAAAGAGGGTAGATTGAGACTAGATATAAGGAAGAAATTTTTCACGATGAGGGTGGTGAAACACTGGAATGGGTTGCCCAGAGAGGTGGTAGATACCCCATCCCTGGGAACATTCAAGGTCAGGTTGGACAGGGCTCTGAGCAACCTGATCCAGTTGAAGATGTCCCTGCTCATTGCAGGGGGTTGGACTGGGTGACCTTTAAAAGTCCCTTCCAACCCAAACTATTCTATGAGTCTGCTGGCCCTGTACCGTGCCGTCCACCTTGCACAGCCAGTTTGCCTTGCTCCAGTGTATCTGTTCTCTGATGGAGAGCAGACAATCTAGTGAGCCCTCTGATACAGCCCGAGACCATCTTCTGCGGCAGGTAAAGGGGGAGTTAAATGTTTCTGAAGCCGCCTTTGGGCAGACGCCTTGCCAGATGCTGGTAGAGAGCTGGCTCCTGTTGCTGAAGGAAGCAGGGAACATGGTGCCCCTTGCTGCACAGAGAGAACAGGTCAGGAAGCCAGCTCCAGCCTGGCCGTAATGTGAGTGTGACTGAGACCTGACCTGTCATCCGTGATGTGCCTAAAGCCCTGGATGTGAGCCAGGGGGAAGGGACCGGCTGGCAGCAAGCACGGCTTGCCCGCCTTGACACGGATGGCTGTGTGAGCTGTAAAACCTCTCTCATTACGCCTCTCAAAGGTCAGTGCTCACAGTGAGCTACAACGCCCTGCCCACAGCTCTGCGCCCGGCCCAGACGAGAGGGGAAGGATCCTGCCCCACCTTCGGAGGATGCTCTGAGGGCAGACGTGCGGGGTTGCCGTGGGGTGGCACGCACTGCTGTGGTGCCTGTGGCCAGAGTTCCTCTGGGACTAGGATGTTCAGGCAAAACTGAGGGGGAAAGGATGCCTGCCTGTGAGCTCCCCAAATGGCCTTGTGCTCACAAATGTCATGATCCTTGCCTGATCTCTGACTGCTCCTTCCAGCTCTGAACCAGGGTACAGAGCCACAGAAATTCCCCTGAAAACCATTTCGCCATTTCCAATCTGCCATAGTGTCCATCTCCAATTTAGGGTGATTATAAGATCTGTATGGACTGCCCAGCGCTGTCCAGTGCTACAGTTCCAATCATCTTAAAACTCCCAAACAGGCTAGACTTGTTTGTAAAATGTCCCCTGGACTCCAGACCCCGGTGTTGCCAAGGGCGAGCAAACCAGGAGGTGGCAGCTGGAGCATGGAGCCTCTGGGCAAGCTGCTTGCGGCAGGCAGCGGCGTGCTTCCTCCCTCCCGCTTCCAACAGGCTCCTTCCCTTTTCGGAGGGGAACAGCTTGCTCCGCACAGACGGCTGGACCTTCCTTCCCACGGAGGAAGCTGGGACACTGGTACCTGACACTGAAGGCGATTTCAGCTCAGCAGCTCGAGCACTGCTCTTCATGTATGTGACCTTCAGCACTTGGTGCAAGAACTGGCGTTACAATATGTTACAGGTACGGATGATGGCAGAGCATGGTCAGAATCCATTGAGCCAAACTGTAGTTCCCTCTGACCCCACTGTCACAGCCTGTTGTTTCTGATCTTTCCTCCGGACTGAGGCCCCAAGATGTGCTATGAAATACCATGGGGTGGATGCAGAGCCCAGCAGATAAGGTTATGTGTGTGTTTTGGGATGTGAATTGCCAGTTTCTAAGGGAGATGGTGTTTTCTCTTTTGCCATTTGTACAGCATCTCATGTGCTGAGATCCTTGTCCAAGACTCGAGCTCCTGGGTGCTATGATCTGATGAGTTATAACCATGTCATCTTTGAAATCACTGCTCCCTCCTTTTCTGTCTTGCCTGTTAATACTACGCATTTTTAAGCACAGCACAAAGGGTCAGAAAAGCCCAAAGGCAGTGGGGTCACATACTCGGCTCCTGATTTGGGGAGGAGTTAAGACAGGCAGTACTGGAATAAGCATTTAGGGAGAGGCAGCCAAAAGAGATTTCCTCCTGGCTGAGCTGCAGTGTTGAAGTTCGGAAAGTACTTTGTGGGTTACGTGCTGCTGCGCTTTGCTGCTGCCATCGCCTTAGGCAAGTCCGGGACATGCATACCTGCTAGCAGTCAGACGGGAACACCATCCTGAGCAGTGTCACTCTGAAAAAATGGCCGGTGTACTTTTGGACATCAGGAACAACCTTAATGCTGCTGCTGCAGAGAGTGTGCTGGGGATTTCAGCAGAGAGATGATGGATCATTGGGACCAAGAGGAAACTTTGACTCGGTGGGTGTTTCTACCTGCATTTCCTAAATTGTGAGAAGACAGTCGAGCCCAGCAGTGCTGTACAGATTGCCTTGTCTGGAAGATGCATAAAGAATAGCTTGCAAGAGCCAACTCTTTGCTCATATTAGACCTGGGGAAAATGGTGTGTGCACTGGGGTTTTCTTGCTGCCATTCAGCAGTGCTGTAGCTGTGCGGAGAGAGCATAGCATAGACAGGTTAGCAGAGTCACCTGAGTCCTTTCTATACCAGTGTTTGCATTACTGATGAGATTAGCATAGCTGGGCCAGCGGTGGACAAAGAGGGGAACTCTCAAGGTCCTCTCTGCTGTGGCTGCCAGCTAAATAAAGCAGTTACGGCATCAAGTAGCAGGTCTGAGCTTTGCTTTCAATTCATCTTCTAGGGGCAGCAATGGCTAAAAATATGAGCAGTTTTTGAGGAACTAGAATATTCTCAGGCTTTTTGTCTGGGTCTGGTCTGCCAAACTCTCTCTCCTCTGGGCTGACAGTCTGGGATCTTGGGGTATTTGCAATGATCTGTCTTGGCCATGTGATAAATCTGGAGAGAGAGAACACAAAAATCGGTGGCATCGGCCTGCTGCCCTGAAAGTGCTCCTCTTGCTGCTGTGCCTGTTCCCTGTAACCAAAGGGCTGTCTCATGGCTGAGATTTGTCGAGGAAACAGACTTACAGCTCCTGTCTTTTCTCCTGTGCAGCTATCTCCCTGGCAGCTCAGTAGGAATGATTTATTATAGATTACAGCTCTGTTTAATTCCATTTCCCTACAATATCATACTGTTAAGAGTAACAGAGCAAAACGCAGTGGTGCATCCGGAGGAAGGCTGCTATCAGAGGCCGGCCCTGTAGCAGAGGCTGGAAGCAAGGAGGAGCAGTTTACCAGGAAACGCCTGTGTTTGTGTGCTGGTCGCTTTTGGGAAGGAAAAGGCATCTCACCCTCCTTGAAAGCTTTCTTACTACAGCACTCCAGATGCTGCTAATGGAGCTGCACCAGTGTGAGCAGCAGTGAGAATGTTGCCCTCCGGAGCCTGGGAAAGGTCTGGCCAAAGTGGTGGTCTGGAATGAAAAGTCAAATTCTGTCCTTAAGTGAACATCCTAGTGGGTTTTTTTGGAGTGTTTTTTTTGTTTGGGTTTGTTTTTTTTTTTTTGGTGGTGGTGTTGGTTTGGTTTCAGCTTTTTTTGCTACCAAAAAGAAAAGGTATTGCTTGTGCAAATCCTTGTGAGGAAAGAGCAGGGAATGTCCTTTGGAGTGAGCCTGCCTGCAACTCGATACGTCTCAGATGTGTGTTAACAGAGAAATGAAAAGATTGTGCCATAAAGTGATAGGGGATAATGAGTTTAATCTACTGTTATGTTGTTCTGGGAGATAGAGCTGGGGCAAGCATATTGGCAGTAACGTTATGCTTTGCATGACAACAGCAGCAAATACCACCTGAACAGGCTTCCCAGGGGAGGGGTGAAAGGATCCGTTTTCAGCCTCCCCAGGAAGGTAGAGTGAGGCAACCAAGAGACCCTGAGCCTGGGGAACGATGCCAGGAGATTTGCAGATGGGCAGTGCGTAGTAGCTGTGCATTTTCTGCGACTTGAGCTCTGCTTTCCCATTCAGTGGCCCAGTTGAACTGGACGATGCTGGGCTCTTAACCTCATGAAGATCTTGAGAAATGCAGTAAAGAAACTGTAACTTTAATAACATTAGTGAGATGTCTGACCTGGAGCCTGAATGAATGAATCTTTAGGTTCTCTGCCTGCAAGGTAGATGAGTGGTGATTTGCTATTGCACCAGATAAAGGGGTTTTAAAGGATGCTGGTGTGGGCGAGCACTGCTGTGCTCAGCTAGAGCAAGGGCTGCAAGTAGGACCTGGTCCTGGGAAGGCTTAACTGGGGAGCAGGGCCTCAAAGGGTTTTTGGAGGGGTGTGGTGAAAACAGAGGCTGAGGGCAGTACCTGGAAACCTGTCAGCTCCTAGAGCTGGACTGGAGAATCTAAGTCTTTACTCAAATGCATGAATCTTTCAAAGTAAAGAATGCAATGATCTGCTCTCAAGGAAACATCCAGTCTGCTACCAGCTTTTTGGGAGCCAGGGCACTCTTCTGATTTATAATGCTATATCTGGGTTGTTAATTTGTTTGTTTGTTTTGTTCCTGTGTGGCATTACCTTTCTTTTCTGGGCCGCGCTAAGTTACGTGCATCTGGTGCAGAGCCCTGCACGTCCCCATCCCCTCTGGTGCCCGCGAGAATGTGGGTCGGTCTGTGGGGCAGATGTAGCCCACGCAGTCCGTAAGTCCAGCAGCAGAGCAGGGCCAACTTCTGCTTCAAGAGAGGTGGGAACAGAGGAGACTTGTAATTCGGATAGCTGCTCAGTGCAGGACTTGTGGGTATCTTTATCTCTCCCCATCACCGGGGTTTTCAGAGGTGTCGGTACCACCCTTGCCCTGCTGCCCGCACAGTGGTGGGGGCTGCCCACCTGCTCCCCTTCCCCGGGGCAGGGATGGCACGCCGTGACTCAGTTTCCCTGTGGCCTGGGGAGCAGGGAGGGGCGGAGCGGGGCCAGAAAGGGGCAGAGGGGAAGTTACAGCAGCTGGTAGGAAATGGCATTTTGGGGTGCTGCAAGGTGGCCCTACCCCGTCCTGTCTGCAGAGGTGGTGTTTTGGGGTGCAGCAGCACAAGCTTGCTCTGTCTACCATGGAGCTGGTGTTTTGGGGTGCTGCAGGGCAGCTCTCTTCCATCTCAGCTGCAGAGCTGGCATTTTTGGGTGCCACAAAGCATCTCTTGCTCCATACTGCCTTCTCCTGTGCCAGGGAGGGCTAGGGCAGGGAGGGCTGGCTGCACCTTCCATCCCCTCTGCATTCCCTTGTGCAGGGCATATGATTACAGCAGTCCCATGGCAGTGCTTCCTCTAACGTGTGATTTATGGGCTGCTGCTTGGGACGTGGGTCTGAGCTTATCTCAGACAAGGCAAGAACCAGGAGGGCTGTCACTGCGCTCTTGCCTATGTGCAGGCTGCAGAGGTGACGGTATGGCATCCCTCGCTGTCTCTGCTTTGCACCTGGGCATGGTGCGATGGCTGTCCCTGGGGGCAGGAGCAGAGGAGTCCTTGCAGGAGTGACAAGGGGACTGCCCGGTCCCACTTGCTTCCTTCCTCACCCCTATTCCTTCCTTGCGGCCCCAAATCTGCCTGCATGGAGCATGTTTTGTAATAAACCTGCTGAACTGAGGGCAGGCAGGCAGAGAGACCAGGAGACTATAAAGACTTGTGAGCCCAACCCATGCCCATGTCACTGCATCAGTGTGTGGCACAGGGTCCCCACATGCCCATCTTGGTAGTAGTTTGTGCTGCTGATGAGGATGGACAGAGACATCTCCTCCCCCTGCCCCGTTGTGTCTATCCGATGCGTCCTGCAAGCCACCAGCAGATTGTCAGCACAGCTCTTCTGTAGGTGGACGGTAGGTCCAGCTTCCCATGGATGCGGCAACCTGCCTTGCTTCTGTGAGGCACTCTTTATTTGAGGCAGTGCCCTAAGGGTTAAGCAGTTGTGGGGTAGGGTTTGTAGCAGGAACAAAGAGAGCTTTTAAGGTCTGTGTTGGGCTAGGAATAGAGGGGATGGATTGAGCCTTTCCCAGTGTGTTGAATTACAAAGGTCATGGAGACCCTTTTGCTGGGAGGCAGCAGCAGTTGAGGTCCCTGCTGGAAGGAGGGCAGAGAGAAAAGAAATTGTGAAGGTCAGTGAGAGCAACTTCATGGGGAGCTTTAAGACCAGAGTGAAAACTGGAACTGTATCCTGAGATGAATGAGTGTTAAACACAAGGCTGAGAGCCAGGAGGACAGGACTGTAGGCTTTATGCAGGCCTTCTGACCTGGGATTTTTGGGTGGTTTGGTTTTGGTTTTCCCCCCCATATTACATTTGCAGCTGCCCCCACACATGGCACCTGAATTTGCAGCATTGCTGGTATAGGCAGCACTTGGGCCTCTCCAACCTGCTCTGAGCAGAAGGCTGCAGAGGGTAAAAGGCAATGCCTGCAAGGGAGGATCTCTCCAAAATGTAGAAGAGGAATCAGTCCCGGGTGCCTGCAGACACATTTTGCCTTGACAGAAGAGGAAGTTGGCTTTTAAATGCCTGCCCAGGCTAAAACTGGATTTTTCATGTGTAGTTAAGCAGGAAAGCCCAAGTCTAGCTGCTTTCCCAGCCCCTTTGCTTCATGTTGTCTGCTCAGGGTGCCCCATAGGGCAGAGCACCAGACAGGCCAGCAAAAGAAGCCAGGGAAGGGATGGATGGCAGAAACCTCTGTTTCCCTTCCCACAGCAAGGTGGAAAGAGGACACAGCTAGTTTCCATCCTGAGATTCAGACGGTGTAAGCCAGCCAGCCGGCCCACCCAGGACGTGTACAGAGGGCTGCAGGATGGGCTGAGTCAGCAGGAGCATCCCCTTGCCACCGGCGGGGGCTGATCAGGGCCGCCGAGACAATAGGGGTCTCCAGCTTGCAGGAGGGGTGAGTGCCAGCTGCGAACCACACAGTGGGCTTTCCAATTTTAGCAAACTTGGATTTGTGTTACTGACCAGAAAAGGTGGTTTAGTCCTTAAAACTTTCAGGCTGGGTTAGCAGGCACTTGGCTATTCAGCTCCATCCCCTGGCACAGGCGTGCTCCCCCATCTAAGCTTTTATTTAAAGAAATTCCACATGTGGTCTTTATGTTGGATCAGATGACCTTGGATGTGACTTTTGGAACAAAAAGCTGCTGCTTTGTTGGTCTCTCTCTAGGTGAAGAAAGCTGGTCCCAGGGAATACTCCATGAGGGTCACTGCAGCCACCACCTAAGTGGTGCAACCGGGAGGCTGCGCTACTTTTTCAAGCACTGCGAAGGAAAAACTGTAGGGAGATCAGAGCTGCTGTGAGAAGGAGAACCCAGAAATGAAAGGCTCGGTTCAGGGCTCCTGGAAGGGGTCATGTCCTCTGTTCACCTTGGTAGATGGCCTGTTCTCAGAGTCGTGCTCTGTGTGTCTGTCCTTGTAAACAGGGACTGTTTCAGCAGAAGCACCAACTTGGTGTACTTCTTGCTGCTTAGCATCCCCATTGAGAAAGCCTGAACTTCTCCACCTGTCATTGCCCCAAATCCTCTCTTCTCATCCCGCCCTCTGGCATTGCCCGTGCTGCAGAAGCAAGCCGCTGACATAAAGGTGGGTGAACAAACTGGCACCCCTCCACTGACAGTTCCCAGCTTGCTGAGCTGAAACGTGCTATTTGAAGGCAGCAAGGTCTTGTCACTGTGCTTTGGAGGGACACTCTGCCGCTCTTCTTAGCCACCTGGGCTGCAGAAGGGGAACACAAGGCAGGTGCAAGGGATCCCCTTGGCGTGGTCACAAGCAAGAGGAGCTTGGCTGTCTCCTCTCTGCTCTTCCCCTGCCAGCCTGGCTGGAGGGGGTGTTGCAGATGGGGTGTTAGCCCTCTGTTACAGCCCTCTGTTACACAAATGGGGGGCTGTCAGGGAATCATCATGGTCTGGCTCAAATCGGAGCAGTTCCTGGCTGCTCCAGCTGGTTGTGGGGCGTATGCCTTGGCTTCCCCTCTGCCTGGGGGCTACGGCAGGGAGTCGTTCTTGCCTGTAGGTTATAGCTGCTCTCTCAGGGCTCCCAGAGCTTGTAAGGAAACTCATGTTTTCAGTGGTGACAGGCTGATTTAAGTTGCTGGGCCTGACCTGCTGCTGGCTGCTGAGTTTTGCTCAGGTGCTTGCCCAGCACTGTGACCTCGGTGACACCGTGACCACGGTGTTGGCTCTGCCTCTGGCCTCGCTGGTGAGACGCGTTGAGCGCTATGGATCTCCCACCCTGCCTCCCTGGAAGGGACCCCGGTGACTGGAGCATCCTGATGAGAGGAGGGGTGGCACGCAGGGCAAGCTGCTGGTGCCCGTGGGACCCTGTGTGGCAAAGAAAACTTGGTTTTCTTTGCCCTGAGAAGGGGGAAAGGCTCTTGTGCATACATGGTGAGAATCAGGAGTGTAAAAATCTAGGGAGAACCAGCAGCTCTGACATACAGTCCTGAGTTTTGGCAGAAAATTGTTCTTTGTCCCTATTAAATCTGTGACATCCCAGCCCAGTACATTGTCCCTCTCTCCCCGGCCAAAGGATGGTTTAGTCTGGCCTTAATTCTGGGGTGGCAGGGCCTCCTGACCCGGCTGGGCTGTGTGACCCTGCTGGAGACGTGATGCTTGACCGACTTGTTCTATTGCAGCACCAGCAAGGCTTGTCCTGAGCAACCTGCCTGTGGCTGTGGGCAAGATGCTGCACCTGGCCAAGCGCTCCTGGGTGGAAGGGGCCAGAGCCCCTTGGCAGCATGACTCTGACCCGTGGGATGTGGAGTGGAAAAAGTGAGAGTAATTTTCTCCTGTAGTCAATGGGAAATGGATCCTCCAGCTACGACAGGCAGAGGCGCAGGTCCGTGACCGGCTGTGCTGCACAGACCGGCGTCTTCCGCGTGCGCCGGCGCTCTCGTGCGCTCCTTGACGCAGATGGATGTGCTCTGGTACGCAGAGCCGCTCGCCGGCTGGGAGGTGTGTGCCGCAGCTCTCGCTGGGCTCCGGCACAGCTGCGGTGTGCGGTCTCACTCTTGTCACCTCTCTCTGCTCTGGTCCGCCCCGAGAAGGAGGCTGAGGTTAGCCGGAGGGCCCTTGGAAGGGTGATGCTGGGGGAGAGGTGAAGGGAAAGGATGTGGGGCAAAGCCTGTTTGAGGTTCAGCCCTTAGCATTAGAGGCATTGCTAGCCGGAGAAGCAGCCTGCAGAGGACATCTGTGTGTGCGTGGCTTGCATGTCCAGATTTAGGAACTGGCCAAGCCTGTGGGCCCTGCATGGGCAGTGGCACTAGCCGATGCCGTGTGCTTAGAAGAAATCCCTTTCTGCCTCCCGGGACACTCTTCACCCTGGAGAGTCAAACTGGGAAGGGGCACAGCCTGGGAAGGGTATATTTGGCTGTACCCAAAGGCAGGTTAGTTGGCAGACCACTCGCCTGTGGATCTGAGCTGCGGCAGCGCTGGGTAACCCTCCCACAGCCAGCGGTGGGGTCAGGCTGCCGGAGGGCTGATAAAGTGAACGGGTTTGCCTGGAAGGCAGCCTCGGAGCCTGGAGGAAGCCCTCCCCCAGCATCGCTCCTTATCTCAGCAGCGCTGGCACACAGCAGTGCTCCGGGCCTGCCTTTCCGCCCCGTCTCCTGGCCATGGACTTGAGCCAGCGGCGTCATTTCTGCCCCTGCTGCTGCTGGGTGCTGCGGGAGCCGAGGGCTCTGGCACAGCCCTGCTTGGCTCCCTGCCCGGTTTGCTGCCTTGCAGAGTTTGTGCCATTGCCCCGACAACTGCGGCTGGGTTGCACAGACACACACGCGTGTGTGTGTGTGCACGGGGCTGTGGCAGAAATGGGTGAGTCAGGCAGGAGGAGGGGGTGAATCACAGGGGAATGAGTCAGCGGGAAGCAGAGGGCAGGTGCTCTCCCAGGGCTGGGCTTTAAGGGAGCCCAAGGGCCTGGCAGCCCATGCCGGGTCCCCCGGGGGATGGGATGAGAGTGCCGGAGGAGAGCTGGGAAAGCCGCAGGGCTTAGCAGGTGGAAGCAGTGCCTGTGGCTTGGGAATGGGCCTGGATCCAGCTCAGCCACGTGCCGAAGCCATACTCTGCCCGTGTCTCCTCCAGCCGTGGGTACGTTGCTCTCCCGGAGGGGCCTGGGGCATCCTCGGTGCCAAGGCTTTCCCAGGAGGGACCGAAGACGAGCGCCGCAAGGGAGCAGTGCGGCGACCAGGTATCCCAGCCTCCGGTGCATGGGGTGGATCCCTGTCCCCATGCAGGCAGCCCTGGGCAAGCTGAGCAGGTCTCTGTCGGGGTCAGATCCTGCCCGGTAACCTTCCCATCCGCTCTGAGAGAGTGGGGAGAGGATGGAAAAATGAATGATCCCTGCTGGAGCAGAGATGGATAAACAGATAGCTCTGGATTGAGTGGACGCAGCGTGGGGGGAGACCTGGGATGGGGACGGTGCGTGGCAGATCTGGGGGCATGGTTGGTTGTTGGCTCTGAAATCATTTGCGTGACCTGGGATCTGCTGCAGACGCTGGGGGGTCTGGGGGGGGTCGTGGATGGCTGCTTCCCTCATCCAGGGACCTGCTCTGGGCTGTTGAGTCTCCATCTAGCCCAGCTGGTCTCTGCTGAGTTTGACTCCTGGAGGTCCTGCTCCTCACTCCTGAGGGCAGGTCCCCGTGCGTGTGATGGAGGTAGGCCTGCAATCAGTGCCACAGCGGTGAAGCCAAAGGTCTCTGTATTTAGGGCCAAACTTCTTGGAGCAGGTACTTGGGACTCCCAGCTCGGGATAGCCTAGGTGTTTTGCCACAGGCACTGACATAGGTAGTTGCTTCCAACCAGAACAAGGATCAAATACTTGAATGAAAACAACCCCCACTGGTCTCAGTGTTGAGGTGAGTCTCTTTTTTCCAACACCTTCAAGGTGTGCAGGTGTCTGCTGCTCAGGGTTGGTCGCCGGTACCTCTTGTCCTCCCTGTTGGCACACTTGGCTGGGCAGGATTGAGACTAATGGGCTCCAGCACTCTCCAGAGATGCCCTGGAGCTCTGGTCCCGCCGTGGGGCTGCTGGTGTGCTGCAGCACATCGGGGGCAGAGGCTGAGAGCGGTGGGTTTGTGCAGCCTGGGAAAGGGAAGGCAGCGAAGGGGGCTCTCACCGCTGCCGGCAGCTGTGGTTTTGGAGAGAAGCTGTAGGCAGGCTCTCCTGGGAAGTACCCAGGGACAGGATGAGAAGCAACGGCACCCAAGGGAAATTCCAATTAGATATTAGGAAAAATATTTCCCCACAAGGACGGTTAGACTCTGGAGCAGGGCCCAGAGAAGGGGGGCAGTCTCCACATTTGGAGACCTTCAGCCCTTGGCAGGGGCAAGCCCGAGCAACCTGCTCGATGTTGGCCCTGCTGTGAGCAGGATTGGACCGAAACCCCCTGAGGTCCCTTCCCATCATCATTCCCCAGTTCTTCACCTCTCGGGGTGCTTGACAATGGCAGCAGCTTGTGACCTGTTGGACTGACAGGCTTGTAGGCAAGTGGAGGGCTCAGGGGGTTGTTCTGTCCATCCCCTTCTCCTGGCTTGGTTCACCACATCCGTATGGTATTAGCAGTGCTGGGGAATGGAGACACTGCCTTAGCAGCATTGCCTAGCTCATTGCTTTGCCCCCACCTGACTTAGCCATCTCTCCAGAGGTTCGCATTATTCCCTCCCTGCACGAACACAAAAAGCTGGTCGGCAGTAAAGCACGGGACAGCAGACCATCCGCCCTGCTCCACTGCCAGCGCAGAGCTGTGGTCTGTAGCGGGCTGCTGGCGTTGTTGAGAGGCTGGGGAGGATGCTGGCCCCCAGCCCTCCTGCTGGAAGGGCTCCAGGTTTGTCTTCCCCATGGTGCCTGTCCCAGAGACAGTGGCGATTGTGGGGGAGGTCACCAGTAGCCTTTTTAAAGGCTCCAGCTGCCTGACCATCCCAAGCAGATAGGGAGCAGATGGAGGCTGAGATGAGCCCAAAGGACTGTCTGGAAAGAATTACTTACTCCCAGTATTTTCTGTTTCTTTGCCAGCCTTTTATTCTCATGGCTGCTCTTTTCCTGATCTTGTCCTTCTGCAAGGCTGGCTGCTGGCAGCCTTATCAGCCTTGTCTTCAGAAACAACTTTGCTCTGCAATTTATTGTGTATCCGAGCTTTGACCTTGGTGCCTGATGCTGCAGAAGCCCGTGTATGGTGTGTAAGTGCTCAAAGGGTGTTTAGTGTTTTCCCCATCCCGTCTGTAAGAGTAATGAACTCTGGTTCATTAAGGGGGCAAAGACAACTGGGTCCAAAACTGGGTCCAAAACACCTTCAACCCTGCTAGCAGCTGTGCCGCTGGGGATACAGATGTCCCCCAAGACCGACCCTCCTAGGGAGACGGAGCCGTAAGAGACCCAAGAACTCCCCACGGACTACCAGGAGCCAGTTCGTCCTGGGCAAAGGGGGCTGCATGTAGCGATGGTGTTGGGGCAGAGATGGCCTGCAGTGGTAGCTACATCTGCCTTTCCATCTGGCATAGGCTGGGAGGATGTCCAGGCTCCCCAGGTGCTTTTATGTGCGTTTTCAAGATCTAGGACATTCCCATGAGCCTGTGTTAGTCTCCAGATCCCTTCTCAAGTTGATCCTCTCAGCCTTTCCTTTGGGCTTGTTGATGCTGGGCTACCATCTTGCTCAGAGCCCGGTGTGCTCTCCTTTCCTTGTCAGCCTGCTCGTTACTCAGTACCGCTCTGGGCACTCTTGTGTTACTTGGGTATCCCTGTTACACCACCCGCACGCATCGAGAGCAGCAGGGTCTCGTGGTCTGAGCCAAGAAGCCCCTGGGGTCCATGCCCAGCTGTACGGGACAGACTGGTTCCTAGTAGTCCATGGAGAGCTCTCAGGTCTCTTGCGGGCTCTGTCTCCCTCAAAGGGTCAGGTCTCGGGGGAAATCTGTGTCCCCAGCGGCACAGCTGCTACCAGGGTTGAAGGTGTTTTGGATCCAGTTGCCATAGTTAAGCTGGTATCTGAGGTCTCTGAGCTTTGTGTGTTCCCACAGAAGCAGCACAGCAAACCACAGGCTGGAACAGTGGCAGCAAGCAGAGTTTACGTGGGGGCCGTTGCGTCTTGCAGGGACTGACGTGGGGGCTCATGTCCTGCAGACGAGGGTTGTCTGGTGATGCAGCTGCGTCTTGAGCCCATCCCTGTTCACTATCACTTCTGTGAGGACGGAGGATGCTGATATGCCAGTGCCCCGGTGCCGTGTAGTCCCTGCAGGCTGCACCTGACAGATAGCCCCAAGGGCAGGTCCTCTCCGGCCTCCTCCTGATGTGAAGCACCAGTTCAGCCTTGGCTTCCTTCATCTCCATGCAACATCCAGGTGCCAGGTGGATTCCCCCTTCCATCCCGAGGGCATCCCCAGCCATGTGCATTGCTCAGAGCCCTGGCAGCCCTTCAGGAGCCCGATCCTGGTAGAGGGAGTAGTGGATGGGCTCTGCTGGGAGGGCAGAGGGCTCTGCTGTCGATGGGACCCCACGGGTGGTTTGGGGTGTGTGGACCAGGAGGTTTGCCAGTTTCATGGGGTGAAATAGGAGCTGGGCTGTGCCTCCTGCTGCCCTGCGTATTGGTATGCCTGCAGTCGGACATGCCAGTCCCTCCTACCCCCTCGTTTCCCTTCAAAGGGCCTTGTGCATGCATGTGTTTGCCTCCATTACGGGCAACGGTGTGAGTGTTTAGGTGACAGCTGTGACACCCTTTTCCTAATGCCAGCAGGATGTTTGACATTCACCTTCAGTCCTATGGGAAGGAGACACTTTCTTTTCCCTGACAAGGCACAGGACATTGAATTCATGGTGGAAATCCTCCTTCCTTGCAGTAGCCCTGGATGTGTCCAGCTCGTTACAATCAAAGATGGACAAAGCTTCACCCTTACAGCCCGAATCCCTGCCCAGCCCGTGTCACCACTCTGGCCTGCGATAGACTTGAGACTTTCTAAATCGCTGCTGGAAAGGGGTGAGTTGGGTGGGTGTGCATGGCCATATATGTGTGTCTGTGGTATCTCCTCCCCCTGTGCCATGTAGATGTCTAGCACGGGGAGTGGAAAAGATGCTGAATGTCCCCACAGCTGCTGCAGCCTTATCTGCAGGCTGCAGCTTGGTAACACCCAGCTGGAGGCCTGCGTGCCTGTGCCCAAGCACCTCCCTCGGAGGGCTCTTACGGTAAAAGGAAGTGTATCGCAAGAGCATTGCGGTGGGGACAGGCAGTTCCCACGGGGTAAATGCTGCATGCACAATCCTTGCTGCTCTCCCCACCACAGGTACTTCGCCTGCTCCCTCTTCCCACACATAGCTTTGATGCCGGTGTTGTGAGCTGCTCGGGGTAAGGCAGCATCCCTGGGACCTTCTCCACCGCTCTGCAGTGCCCTGGTGACCGTTCGGGTGTGCGGGGAAAGGTGACGTTGCTGTGGCTGTCCCAGATGGGTGTTGGGGACTCGTCAGCGGGGTGTGTGCAAGCAGGCTCGGGCTGGCAGGGCTGTAGGTGCATAACTGCTGGGGACGGGGAGAGACTGGTGTAAGTTTCTATAGATACATTAGCAACAAAAGGAGGGCTAAGGAGAACCTCCATCCTTTATCGGATGTGGGGGGACACATAGTGACAAAGGATGAGGAAAAGGCTGAGGTACTTAATGCCTTCTTTGCCTCCGTCTTTAATAGTCAGACAGTTGTTCTCTGGGTACCCAGCCCCCTGAGCTGGAAGACAAGGATGGGGAGCAGAATGAAGCCCCTGTAATCGAAGGGGAAATGCTTAGCGACCTGCTACACCACGTAGACACTCAGAATTCTATGGGGCCGGATGGGATCCACCCAAGGGTACTGAGGGAGCTGGCAGAGATGCTCACCAAGCCACTTCCCATCATTTATCAGCAGTCCTGGTCAACTGGGGAGGTCCCAGTTGACTGGAGCTTAGCAAATGTGACGCCCATCTACAGGAAGGGTCAGAAGGAGGATCTGGGGAACTACAGGCCTGTCAGCCTGACCTCGGTGCTGGGGAAGGTCATGGAGCAGATCATCTTGAGTGCCATCACGCGGCACGTGCGGGACAACCAAGGGATCAGGCCCAGTCAGCACGGGTTTATGAAAGGCAGGTCCGGCTTGACCAACCTGATCTCCGTCTATGACAAGGTGACCCACTTAGTGGATGAGGGGAAGGCTGTGGATGTTGTCTACCTGGGCTTTAGTAAAGCCTTTGACACCATTTCCCACACCATTCTCCTGGAGAAACTGGATGCTTATGGCTTGGACAGGCATACTCTTTGCTGGGTAAAAAACTGGCTGGATGGCCAGGCCCAAAGAGTTGTGGTGAATGGAGTCAAATCCAGTTGGTGGCTGCTGACAAGTGGTGTTCCCCAGGGCTCAGTACTGCGGCCAGTCCTGTTCAATATCTTTATCAGCAATCTGGATGAGGGGATCGAGTGCACCCTCAGTAAGTTTGCAGATGACACCAAGTTGGGTGGAAGTGTCGATCTGCTGGAGGGTAGGAAGGCCCTACAGAGGGACCTGGACAGGCTGGATCGATGGGCCGGGGCCAACGGCATGAGGTTCAACAAGGCTCAGTGCCGGGTCCTGCACTTGGGTCACAACAACCCCAGGCAACGCTACAGGCTGGGGGAGGAGTGGCTGGAGAGCTGCCTGGAGGGAAAGGACCTGGGGGTGTTGGCTGACAGCCGCCTGAACATGAGCCAGCAGTGTGCTCAGGTGGCCAAGAGGGCCAATGGCATCCTGGCTTGTATCAAGAATAGTGTGGCCAGCAGGACCAGAGAGGTGATCGTGCCCCTGTACTCGCACTGGTGAGGCTGCACCTCGAGTCCTGTGTTCAATTTTGGGCCCCTCACTCCAAGAAGGACATGGAGGTGCTGGAGCGTGTCCAGAGAAGGGCAACGAAGCTGGTGAAGGGTCTGGAGCACAGGGCTGGTGAGGAGCGGCTGAGGGAGCTGGGGTTGTTGAGCCTGGAGAAGAGGAGGCTGAGGGGAGACCTTCTTGCTCTCTACAACTGCCTGACAGGAGGCTGTAGCGAGGTGGGGGTCGGTCTCTTCTCCCTAATAACAAGCGATAGGACGAGAGGGAACGGCCTCAAGCTGCGCCAGGGGAGGTTTAGGTTGGATATTTGGAAAAATTTCTTCACTGAAAGGGCAGTCAGGCACTGGAACAGGCTGCCCAGGGTAGTGGTTGAGTCCCCATCCCTGAAAGTATTTAAAAGACATAAAATCATAGAATTGTTTAGGTTGGAAAAGACCCTTAAGATCATCAAGTCCAACCGTTAACCTAGCACTGCCAAGTCCACCACGAAACCATGTCCCTAAGCACCACGCCTCCATGTCTTTTAAATACCTCTTGTTACGGCACAAGCTGCAGTGATCAGGAGGCAACAGAGCACGGGTAAAGAGCTGGGTACGTTGGCGATATGCATGGGGGTGCATGTAAACAGGGCAGCATCTGATGGTGGAGGAGGACGGGGCTGGGGTGGGAGTGAAGAGGAGCACGCTTATGGGGATGCAGAGCCTGGCTGCCACGTGAAGGATGTGGGGAAGGTGAAGGGTTTTGCATCTGGGATCAGGCAGTGTGGATGGCTGCGGGGTATCAGGGTACAGAAGGAGCTGGCTCAGTAAGGAGGCTGCAGCTGTATGCGGGGTGGCTAAAGGGAGAAGAGTGGAGACAGCAGAGGTGGGAGCAAAAGGGGTCCCGTCACCTACGGACTGCCGTGCTGTCTTCTCCCAGCTCACAAAGCATCACCCCGCGCCGGGGCTCCCTGTCAAGGAGTTGTGTTTCTGTACCCTGCTTGTAGCGATGGAGAGCGGGCTGAGCTGTTCATGCCGCACGGTTAGATCACACTTCCCACAGCACACGGCCTGGGACGGGGGGCTGATGGGATGGGCGTTACCAGTAAGCAATTGCCTTTCCATTGGGGTTGAGTTAAATGGGTTGGGATAGGGGTTCCCAGGGCTTCTGATGCAGACACCAACCCCAGGGCATCATTCTTCCTCTTGGGACGTCAGATAAAAAGGATTGTTAATGCTAACATTTGTGCATCACTTAGTATGGTGAGGGTGTAGTCCTGCCTGGACCTGGGGGATGCCTCCCTTGGACAAATGTTCTTATTGAACTTGAAACATGGCAGCGCATTGATGCCCTGGTCATGGCCGAAGACCCTAGGCCTCATGCAAGCGCATAGGAGAAGTGGTCCCTGCCCCTCTGCCAGGCCCCATTTGCCTTCTTGCGGCCATCCTGTGACCAGCTGCACAGGCACATGACTTTGTAATCACCCATGGTGGAAAATTTTCCATCGGTTGTGGTTGGCACCGATGTCTGGAGTGGAGCAGCCAGTCTGCGTGGTCATCCAGTGGCCGAGGTCCCCGTCCTTTGGGTCATGCCCCTGGAGAGGGACAGGAGGACTGGAAGGGAGCTGGCCAACATGTCCCTATACCTGGGAGGCCAGGGGCTTGCTTTTGCTGCGGGCACTTTCTTTGTTGCCCCAGGGTGACTGCCGAGGCCGCTGTGCCGCTGCAAGGTCAACGCTGCCGGGCTCCGCAGATTGCCCTGGTGGCAAAGCTCACAGGCACAGCGCCGGCTGCGCCTTCCCCTGGGAAGCGGTGGCGTGCAGCAGCTACCCCGAGGTGAAAAGACGCAGCTTTTTATGAAGCAGAGCCAGCCCGGAGGAATTTTCCCCTTGTGGCCAGCTGTTGTCCTGGGCCTGGCTTGCGTCCTCCAGCACTTCCCAGCCGGCGCTGCCTCAGGGAGGGGAGCAGGGGCTGGCCCACCCTCAGGACTCCCTGTGCCGGGCGAGTGGGTGCCACCTTGGGCTCGCGGGGGTGAGTAGCCACGGTGGAGCCCAGCAGCATTTTGCTGCCTCTGCGGGGATCCTCTTGGGCAGCGGAGAGTTTTCCCCACCCCCAGCTCTGCCGCTGCGTCTTTGTTTTCTGGCAGAAGCCTCCGTGCCTTTTCATTGCTGTTGAGGCGCCGAGCAGGAGCCTACATGTGCCGTGTGTGTGTCTCGCCGGGAACGTGATGCGGGCTGGCAAGCCTGCCGGGCCGGGCATCTCCTTCGCGGGGCTGCGGAGGCCAGCTGGCAGCTTTGTGGGTCTCCTTTCCTTGGGCTGTTCCTCCGGTCGAGCAAGGCTTCGAGGCCGCTGGTTTCCTCCACGAAACCCTCTTTCGCATTGGCAGCGTTTCTGCACCTTGCCACAAGTGGAGTAAGTTGGATGGGAAGGGGCCGGTCCTCAGCTCCGCTCCACTGGGGGCTTGGGCTCTCTGCTGCGGTCCTCCCTCGCCCTCGCTCCCGCTGAGAAGGCACCTGAGATTAGAGCAGCGCCAGGGGCTGCGGAGCCGGATACGGTGGTGGCTGAGGATTGCTTGTGCTGCGCCTGCCTCTTGGTGTATTTGATCTCTCGACTTCCAGCGGGGACTGAATTCCTGTGCTGGATTCTGGGCTCGGCTCTTGTGAAAGGATCCAATTATTTCAGAGCTTTGAGCATCTCCATTTGCTGCCCATATTTGCGGCACCCGGGTCTGCGCTGGCTGGAATTCCAAGTGATTAACGTGGCTGTGACATCCCTCCTAGGGGTGTTATCTTTGCTCGCTGTCCCCCACCGCCCCCCTCTTCTTCCTCCTCCGGCAGTGAGCGAACGAGACAGGCAGGCAGAGACAAAGGTCTGTCCTCAACCTGGGCTGTCCTCCCCGTGAGCGGCTGCTGCATGGGATTTCCCTGCCCTGCCTGCTGCAGGTTTCCTGGGCTCCCGGTCGAAGGCTGGAGCTGGGCGGCCGTGGGCTGTATCGCTGAGGTTTGAGCCTGCTGGTGCTGGGTGGGCAGGGGGTGCTGCTGGCTTTGGAGAGCTGCCCGATTGTCCTGATGGATTTTAGGCTGCTTTTCATTCTTTGACTGTGCTTTCCTGGGGAGAGGGGCAGCCGTGCATGGAGGGGAGGCTGGCGGGGGCGGTTGGACGTGGGGGAAAGCCGTACACAGGTGGCTGTTGGATAGCAGGATCTGCCTGCAGACCCTGCGAGCCCCCCTTCCCAGCCGCAGGCTATTGTCAGCGTCGCTGCCTGCACGCAAGGCACCCGGGCAAGGTGTGCGGAGGCGATCCATGCCAAGACATGGGGCATCGGAGGGAGCAGGGGTAAGCCCCCAGGCCGGGAGCTCCCGGGAGAGGTTTCATTGTGTTATCCTGGCTCGGCCGAGCGGAAGGGCTCAGTCCCTGCGGCACCTGTGCACGGGGCTGGGGCTGGGCAGACCTCAGCCCCTCAGGAGCCTGCTGCAGCCCAGAGCCCCAGCAAGGCACCCTGCAGAGAGGGCTGCTCTGTCCCCAGGGGCTTCTGCACCCCGTCAGCATCCCCTCCCACAGGATGGATGGAAGGGCAGCAGCAGCACCTCACGAACACGGTTGCTGCGGGGCAGTGGGAGATGTTGGGTCTGTCTCTGTAGAAGCTGTCTCTGGTGGTTTCTAGGAGCTCGCACTCCTGACGTGGGCACTGCCTCTTGCCCCATCCTTCCCATCTGGGCTTGGGCTTCCTCCCTGTTATCTGCACAGGGGCCAGCACTGAGCGAGGCTCTGCGGCTGCATAAATCTGGCACAGCAGGAGGCCTTCTGAGGACCCCTGAGAGCAGCACTTGCCCTTGTGGAGGGGCAGGGATGCCCCCTCCCTCTCCATCCTTCCTCCTTCCCTCTCTCTTGTTTCCACCAAGTGTGAGCTCCTTCCTCCCCAGCCTGAATCCCAGGGGAGTGCCAGAGCCATGTCCATGCCGGTCATCTTTCCCTGCAGGCACAGTTTGCTGCTCTAGCATCTCTCTAACCATCTTCTCTCCAGGATTGCCACCTCTCCTATGGATGGTGCTGGAGGTGGTCCCCAGCCTCACGTGTCTGTCTCTCTCCTGATGGTGATATGCCTGATCTGTCGGGCTGTGGAGAAACCCTTCTCTGGTGGCAGCATTGCTGCTGGTGCTGCTGTCCTTCGGGGTTGTGATGGAAACTTTCTGCCTGCTGGTGCTTCTGAAGCTCTGTTCTTAGCCTGTGCCAGGGAGCTCCTGGGTTTGCACTTCCACTGACTGGATTTCCTTCCTTCTGCTTGGGTTTAGATAGGACCGATGGAGCTGTGGCTTATCCTCCAGGCAGTCTGTTTCCAGCAGTTTCTGTTGCCTCTTCTCTTGCCTTGTGCTATGCTTGTACCGAGGATGATTACTTGCCCTCTTGTAATGACAGCTCCTCTCTTTCCTGGCTGCATGGTTCCTGCTTCACCCCCAGTGAGGCTGCGAAGGTCTCCTTAGCCTCTTCCTAGGAGAGGGAGCAGGAGAGAGGAAGGCAGCAAAAGCCAGTTTGGGGTTGGTTTGGGGTTTTTTGTGGTCTAAATAGTGCAAGAACCCTTCTCAGCCCAGCCAGCCCCTGGGCATGGCACTCTGTCCCAGGCAGCAATGCCCACACCAAAGCCTCTTGTGCACCAGCCGTGTGTCCCCTTGACTGGCTGGCAGTGCTGCTCTGGGAAGCCGCATGGATCCCCAAGTGAGCGTGGCCCCTTTGGGCACAGCTCTTGCTCTCTCCCTTGCACCAGTGCTGTGCTGCCAGCCCTGCCAGGCTCCCCTTTCCAAGGGCTCTGCCGGTCCTGCCCTGTGACAGATGCCTCCCTGGCTGGCAGAGCTGCCCCTGCACCTGTCCCACGTCCTTTCTGGCCAGTACACTACAATTAAAACAGCAACAGATCCTTTTGCAGGCTGCAGCCCGGCATGTGGTACAGCTGCTGCATCGCCCAGCCAGGGACCCTTCCTCACCTGCCATCCTGCTCTGTTACCACCAGACTGAGACCACGGTCTGTTAATCCTGGGTCCCCCCTGGATGTGCTAATAGGAATGAAACCAGCAGGTAAGCCAAGTCCCCGACCCCACCCCCACCCCCCCGGCCTGGCTGTGTCATCCCATCAGGGTCTGGTGGCTCGGTGTCCCCAGGGAATGCAGTGCCTCTGCCCCAGTGCCTGGGAGACGCTCCCTCCCTGCAGGTCCTTTAGCACTGGGTATTTCATGGCTGTTGAAGCATAGTGCCCTTCCCCAGGCCTCGCCGGGAAGGAAGAGAAGAAGGCTGTGCCTGGCATAGCTCTGGACCCAGGTGCTTGGAGACCCTGGCAAAAGCACAGGTCCCCTCCTGTCCTCTGAGCATCAGGGGGGCCTGGGAGCTTGGCAGGAGCAGGGCAGAGAGCAGGAGGAGCTCTGGCTGGGCTTCGCCCAACAGGCAAAGCCCTTCAAGTCCTGTCTTAGAGCACCAGCACGGGCTGAAACACCAGTAAAATCACCATCACTTGGGCTTAGGAGGGGCCAAACTCTTGGCTTGGGCACATGGAGCCCCACGTGCTGCATCCAGGGGATGGTACTTGTGCTGCTCGGCTGAGCTGGTGAGGGCCTGGACCTGTCCCATCCAGGCGGCCAGAAGCAGGGCCCTGGAGACGTCTGGCTCAAGGGGAGGAGAAGGGAGAAGTGACCAGGTGCTGTCTCCCCGTCCCTGCTTCAGGTGCAGGAGTCGCTGGTCCCTGTGTTGCTCTCTGGCTCTCGGTGGGTGCTGTCAGAGGCTGAGCCCTGCTGTGAGCTGGCTGGGCTCTCAGCAGGGAGGAGCTGCCCTGGGAGGCAGAGCTAAACACAGCCAAGAAAAACCCCAAAGACTAGGGGAAGGGGGACAGGAGCCTCCCTTGGCCACAGTGCCTGGCAGGAGGGTGAGGAGCAGTGCTGTGCTCCAGCTGCTCCCCATCCCAGGCTGCCAGGCAGCCCTCCACAGGGATGTACAAGGAGGTCCCAAGGTGTACTTGAAGACATTTTTGGGGTGGGCTGGGGAATTCTGGCATTTCCCACCGCGGTGCTTTGGGAAACAGTGTTTGGGCTGGCAAAACGTGGTGCAGCCCCTTGTGCTCGGTGTGTGCACTACTGGCTAGTGCTGGCATCACCTGGTGACTGGTGTTGAGGTTTGTGGGATGGGTTTGTGGTGTCAGCATGTCAGCCTCTCCTGATGGACTCCCTGCCCCAAAAGGCAGCTGCTGCTGGGGAGCAAAGGGCTGTGACTGCAGAGGGACATGGGAAGGAGAAAGAAAGGATGAAGTTAACTGTGTATTTGTCCCAGCACGGACACACGCAGGAAGGATGTGGCTTTCTCCCACCGCGCCATGCTGACTCTTGCCGCCGGTTGCTGATTTTGCTTCCCAGCGGTTGACTGTGCCATGCAAGTCATGGTACAAATCTCCCCCAGGGATGGAGGAGGGAAGCAGCAACCTTCCAGGCAGGCAGAGCACAGCGTGTTACCACCTCGGCGTCCGCCTACAGCTGCGGGCATTCACTTGCTTTTCTACCTGCCTTGGTGCAGTCCCCATGTGGGGTGCCAAGAGGAGCTAATCTTTACAAAGAGCTTTTGTTGATGTTTTGGACCAGAGGTTTGTTATGCTACGGCGTTGATTTGCCCTGCTGCAAGTGCTCCTTGGCAGCTGGTGCATTGTATCTGTGTTGTGGCTGGTCGCTGGCAGTGCTCTTCCCCAGCACTGCTGGCAGTGGCTTTTGGGCTGGCCGGCTCTCGGAGACTGGCCATGACTGCCTGTGAATTACAAATCTTAGTGGAAATGTGATGAAAGAACAACCCGTTTCCTGGGGCGGGCGAGGCCAGGCAGCGAGCACAGCGAGTGACCTGCCGAAGCTGACTTCCCACCTGCAGGATGACGGGATGCAGAACTTGCCGCACCAGGGTGCCAGAAAGGGGGTGCACTTGGGTGTTTGGTGCCTCTGAGCATCCCTTCAGGGATTTTGTTCATCTGCCTGGCCCTGCTCTTTCCAGATTCAGAACAGTGCTGGCAGGCAGGATGCCCAGTGGGACAGACGGCAGCCTCCCTCAGGACGGCCGCTGCAGTGAGCCCTCAGCCGAGGGCTGCATGGGGAGGGATGCAGGGAGGGCATGGTACAGGGATGGGCAGCATTTCCTCCTTCACTCGGAGGTTCCTGGGCTAGCAAAGCTTACGTGCTGTCCCTGCCACAGGGGGGAGAGGGTGGAGGTGCCTGAGGGCTCCTGCCCACTCTGAAGGTGTTGCACCACGAGCTGCTGCCCAGGCTGACTCTCCTCCTTGCCCCCTTCCAGGCATCAAAGCTGCGGTGCCAGTGGAGTATGACCACAGGGGAGCTGTGTTGCATCTGCAAACCTCCATCATGCATCAAGGGCACATCTGAGCAGGTGAGTGCTGTGCACATGAAAAGACTTCTGTCTTTGTGCTGGGGGAAGCTGGTGGGGGGCCATCATGGCTCAGGGCTGTCAGGCTCCTGGTTTCTGCCTTCCCAGCCAGGTATCTCTTATTGGAAGAAAACAATTGCAAGCTCTTCTCCTTGTCTGTAGGGCTAGAAAGTGTCCTGTGCTGTGGGTGAAAGGGGCAGGAGGTGGACATGAGACCAGCAGCTAGCTGGAGGCCCAGAGGTTGCTGGTGATCTGCAGTGTCTTGCAAAACAAGACATGAAATGGTCACCAGAAAGAAGCAGGGATCTGTTCATATGCACAGGTTTTCCTACAGGAACACATGCAAAAGGAATGTAAAATACGAGCCAGGTATGAGAGTTCACAGCTTAATTTAACATATTTGTGGTTTAAATGGAAATCGAAGTGATAGCACTGCCTGAGATGGCTGAGATGTATGTGGCCTTTGGGTTTGGGAGGCTGGGAGGGGCTGTGCCTCGATGCTGCCTCTCTGCCTGTGTGACCCCGCAGGCAGGCAGTACCCGAATGCCCTTCTCCTGGAAAGCATGTGAATCACTCCAGCCCTGCATCTCCCCCTTTCCTTCCCCTCAGAGCCACTGCGCAGACTGAAGAGCTGGAGAGGACGGTGCAGAGGTTCGGAGGCACACCGTGATGGTGGGAGCCATTCCACGGCAGCCACGCCGCTTCTGGGGGGTGCCTGGCTGTCAGGTGTCTTCAGCTAGTTGTGCCAACGACCGCCCGCTGCAGGTCAGGGAAGTTAATCTGGAGCAAAGCGGGGTTCTGCTGCAGAGGGTTGAGTGTGGGGGGCAGCCAGGACAGGCTGCAGTGTGGCTGGTTACGCAGAGGGGTTGAGGTTGGTAGGGACCTCTGGAGGTGATCTGGTCCAACCCCTCTGCCCAAGCAGGGCCATTGTCCAGGACTCTGTCCAGACAGCTTTTGAATATCTCCAAGGATGGAGACTCCACAACCTCTCTAGGCAACCTGTTCCAGTGCTCAGTCACCCTCACAGTAAAAAAAGTGTTTCCTGGTGTTCAGGAGGAACCTCCTGTGTTCCAGTTTGTGCCCATTGCCTCTTGTCCTGTCACTGGACACCACTGGAAAGAGCCTGGCTCCATCTTCTTTGCACCCTCCCTTCAGGTATTTATATACACTGATAAGATCCCCCTTCTCTTCTCCAGGCTGAACGTCCCAGCTCTCACAGCCTTTCCTCATAGGAGAGATGCTCCAGTCCCTTAATTATCTTAGTGGCCCTTTGCCACACTCTCTCAGGTGTGGCCTCACCAGTGCTGAGCAGAGGGGAAAGATCACCTCCCTCGACGCGCTGGCAATGCTGTGCCTAATGCAGCCCAGGATACTGTTGGCCTTCTTTGTGGCAAGGGCACATTGCTGGTTCATGTTCAACATGGGCATCCTCCAGGATCCCAGTGTCTTTTCTGCAAAGCTGCTTTCCAGCTGGGCAGCCCCCAGCACGCGCTGGCGCATGGTTATACCTGTCAGCACTCCTTTTGAACAAAATCCCTGGGCTCACCCACCCTGGCCTGCCACTTTCCCATCCCCATCGTGGCAGGGGTCAAAATACCACATGCAGCCTCGCTCTGCAGATAGCCTTGACCCCCTTGGAGAACCAATTCCCCTGTTACACGCCTGCCTCTAAGCCTTTGCTCCACAAGAGCAGGCAGAGCTGTGGGGACAGGCAAAGGGCAGAGCTGCCAGGCACAGGCATTTTATAAGGCTCTGGAGCTCCTCAGCCTACTGGTGACTTTTCCTGCATCTCCTCAGCTCTTGCAGCCATTTCAGTATTTATCATGCCAGAAAAACTCATGGCCAGGATTCTCACAGCTCTGAAACTGGGCTGAAAATCAAAAGTGAGGCACCGTACAGCACAGAGGAGGTCAGGCCCTCGGGGCAGGCAGGGGTGGGTGGATGGTGCAGGAGCCCGTGGTGGGCTCTGCAGCTCCTGGTACCACTCAGCTGCTGATTGAGGTGGTGGAGGTCTCTGGTCCGAGCCAGCAGAGCTCGGTGACGTTAGGTCAGGTTTCCCAGGCTGCCCAGCCAGGTTTATGTCCCTGCCATGAGGCTGGCAGCGCAGGGCACCAGCCCTGCCTCGTTCAGCGCATGCGGCCGGGGCAGGACTTCTTGGTGAGCGCTGGGAGATCTTGTTGCCGTTCCCCAAAGGGGTGATTACAGGCCTGAGCCCCTGGGACTGGTCTGACCTGCCTGACTCCTGCACTCCTGAACAGCGCAAGCACATCAAGTCCCTGGCAGAGGGCAGGCCCCCTTCTCCCCACTTGTCCAGACTTGTCCCCAGTAGCCTCCAGCCCGGCTGGAGACTCCTCTCCGTGCCCAGGCCAGGAAGGAAGCGCTGATCCTGCAGGTGGGTGATGCCGCAGGGTTCCCCGGGGAGCCGCACCAGCCTGGTTCCTCTTCCCGTCCCTGGAGAGGGAGGTCCGAGTGGGGCTGTGCGGGGAGCTGCCCGCATCCCGGCAGGTCCCTTGCGGCCAAAAGCCCAGATGAGGACGGCGATCCCGGGCTGATCTCCCTCCTCCTGCTCTCTCTTTTCAGATGCTGAGCTGCAGTGCACTCCGTAGCGGAGGGCTCACCCGGACGTCCTGAGCGAGGGGGAGTCCAGCTCCCACCCCCTGCCCTCGCACCCTGACCTGTGGCACTTTACGGTCCCCCTCCTGCTGCTGCATGGGCTGTTCTGACTCCGGCTCCGCACGGAGTCCAGGCAAGTAAGGCTCCATGCGGCACATCCACGCGGAGACGTCCCTGCCCCCGGAGCGCGGCACGGACACCAGCCTGTCCCGGCCCAGTGGAGAGGCGCCCTTGGAGCCTTCCTCGCAGCGCTGCACCCACCGTGGCATCCTCATGGGCTACAACGAGACAGAAATCAAGCGCCAGAAGGTTTACCAGGTCTCCATCTTCTCCCATCTCTCCAGCTCCTCTGAGAGCACGGAGCAGCGGGCAGGCAGCCGGCTGGCTGGCAAGAGGGGTTACCCTGAGCAGCGAACTCCGGAGGTGGGGCGAGATCCCAAACGAACTCACTGGGGTGTCAGGGGGGTGGATGGCAAGCGCGATGGGGGCCCTGGGCAGGCTTCCCTGGACGATGATGATACCTTCGAGGATGGTCTGCTGGTGGAGGAGCTATCCCTGTGCGGCTCTGCCCAGCACTTCTCCCACAGCGGGCTGCGGGTGGTGGAGCACCGGTGTGAGGGCAGCCCTAGCCACAGCCCCAAGGCCAGCAGAGAGGACAAGTCACAGGATGTCTCCTCCTCCTCCTGGCTCCAGCACATTGCTTGCAGTACTTTGCACACGAGAGATGGTTGCTCTGTCTCATCGGGGGATCAGCCCACAGACTATGGGGAGAATGGGGAGCAGGCAAGTGGCCACAACTTGCTTCACCTTGATTTGCACAATATTGCACAAACAGTCCAGTTGGACTCTGGTGGGAAGAGAGACAAGCCAGGTAGCAGCCCAGCTCACAGCAGCAGGGCTAGTGGAGAAGAAGAATGGCCAGTGGTGGCCAATGGGTGCAAGGAGCCCCCAGCAACTCAGACAGTGCTCAGCCCTGAGCCCAGCAACCTGAGCTCCCTGGAGAAGACGCCCTGCGGGAGCAGCCAGCTCAGTGGCAGCAGCTGCCCGGCCAAAAGGAAGCTGCTGCCCGCTGGTGAGGCTGTGGCCGACTCCTGCTCTGAGGACGAGAGCCTGTCCCCGCTGCCAAGGAAGAGGGCCCTCCCGTGCCATCCGGCGCCCACGGCCTGCCGCAGCACCGATGCCAAGGGGGCTCCATTCTGGAATCACCTGCTTCCCACGGCCAAGGTGAGCATCACTCGCAGGGCGAGGCAGGGCATGGCCTGGGGACAGCCAGAGCTCAGGGCTGTCCTCAGGGGCATCCATCGTGGCACAGCACCCCGTCCTGTCCCAGTGCCACAGCACTGGTGTGAGCAGGACAGTGGCTGATAGCCATCCCTGGGACATAGAGTCTATATGCTGTCACTGACTTGACACCTTTTAGTCACTGGATTCTCTGCTTGCAACCAGCTCTTTAGCCTAGAGAGCCTTGCTCGGACAGGACACGACCTCCCTGTGACAGCAAGAGTTGGACATGTGGCGTGGGGCCACCCTCGGTGTCTGACAACTTCACCTTAAGCCGGACTTGCTGGCAGGCTTGGGAAGAGTCACTGTCCTCTGCTTGCCTGACAAGGATGAAGACAGAGGGATGGGATGGCTTGGGTCCCTGGCCGTGATATCCATCAGGGCAAGGGTTTGGTGGCAAGGAGTGGGAGTGGACGTGCTCTGGCCAGGGAGTGGGAGCCCCAGTCCTCTGTGCAGAGATGCCACTGTTTTTTTTCTGCACTTCTGGGGTGCCTGTGGCATGTCCCCAGGGTGCCACAAACTCGGAAATGGGGCAGGCTCTGGAGGTTTGCAACCACCCTGGCAACTCAGGAGCTGCCTGCAATTCCTCCCTGCTTACCAGTCCCGCCTGATCAGCTCCCTGCCTTCACCGTGTCCTGCCAGCTGAGGCTGTAGCAGGCTCACACCAGAGCTGGCATGCTCCTCTCTTTCCCTGGCGCAGGGACCAGTGGCAGAGCTGCCCTAGCTTCTTGCTGCTTGGAGCCAGGACACATCACCCGTGGGGCACAGCTCCATCCCTGCCCGCATACCCTTTTTGGTGACTGTCCCCCAGCCCAGCTGCCCCCAGCACTGCCCTTGCAGAGTGAAGCCCTCCAGCAGCTTCCCTGGGTTTTCCCGGTCATGCCAGCCAGCTCCATCATCCCTTTGTGTTGTGCTGCCCTTTGTGTGGCTTCCAGAAGGGAAAACCCCTGAAAAGGGGACATCTTTAAAAAGAGGCTGCAGTGTGGTCCTGGCTTCAACCCCCCACCCTACAGCTGTAGGAGCCTGCCTGTGGGCAGGGGTGGGCAGCACCCCCCTCTGCCCGGCGTCACTGCTGAGGACTTTGCATGAATCACCAGGGGACGGGACTTTTCCTGGGCCAGTCAGGGAGCTTCATTGTACGTGTTACCCTTCCTGGGAGGTACAAGGGGATGTTGGTGCCTGGCTCTGTCTGGGGGAGTCTCATCACCGGGGCTGGTCCTGAAACCGGCTTTGCAAGGTGGGAGCTGTGTGCTGCACCCTCGGCTTGGGTACCAACACCCTCATCCCCAGCAGAGCCACTTTGGGGTTTGGGCAGCCCCACATCTCCACCAGACACCGCAGCCCTTACGCTGCCTTGTTGGCCGCCCCTGCAGAGGCCACTGACAGCTAGCCATGGATGGGAGCCTCTCCGATCTGCTGGGACCCTTGTGGGGCAGGGCAAGGGGCAGTGGCACCTCCTGGGGGTGAGCAGTCCCTGGTTGCTGTCCTAACGCGGTTCTCTGTTTTGTGTCCCCTCTAGAGCTCTGCGGATTGCACTGCGGTCGGGAGGAGGCTGAAGAGCGGGCTGCGCCTCAAATCGTGAGTGTCCTGGCAGCCCCGTGGGAGGTACGTGGGGGCTTGGGGTGCCCAGCCACCCCAGCACCCCACAGCCCTGTGGGAGGGTCACGTTGGATCCCTTTCCTGCCCCAAGTGTCTCCTGTCCACAAGACCCCAGGCTGTGGGGTGGAGGGAGGTTTCTTCTGCCCCTGGTTGGTAGGAAAGTGGGTTCAACCTCCACCAAAGAAAGGGATAGGGGGGCTTGGAGAGGGCAGCCCAGGGCTGCATGCTCTGCAGTCCAACACCAATCTTGTCTCCTCTCTCAAAGGCGACACCTCCGGAGCAGCCTCCGGAGGGGTACCAGGTCCTCCTCAGCGCCCTGGGCCACCACCACCGTCAGCCACGCTCTGCTGGGCAACTTTGAGGTAACGACACCCACCTGCCGGGGAGGGAGGTGGGTCCTGGGGGCTCCAGGCTGGGCTGGCGACGGACGTGAGAGGCTGAACCTGGCACGATCCCCGGTGTGCGGCTGGGCTGATTGTCCCCAAGGGCCTGGTGTGCAGTGGCTGTGTCACACAGCCACCATCCACCAGCAGATTGTCTCAGCCAGCAGATCCTCGGGTGATGCGCCAGGACCCTGGACCCTGCTGAGATGGCTGCTGTGGGGCTGAGCCGAGGCGCTCTCGCTGCTTCTCTGTGTTAGATGGCTGGTTTTAGCCCACCAGTTCAGGATGGGTCTGTCTCAGAGTGAGCAGCCAGGGACCCTTGCGGGTGGTCTCCAGAAAGCCGGGAGACACACGAGGGAAAGCAGACACGTGGTTGCGGTGGAGATGGGGGTGATCTCACCTGCAGCTTCAAGGTGAGGGGCAGGACTGGTGTTTCAAGTTCCCTAACGCTTCCCTCCTCTCTCAGGAGTCCATCCTGAAAGGGCGCTTTGCACCCTCGGGGAGGATCGAGGGGTTCACGGCAGAGATCGGCGCCAGCGGCTCCTACTGCCCCCAGCACGCCACCCTGCCCGTCGACGTCACCTACTTCGACATCTCCGAACACAGCGCGCCCTCGCCTTTCCTGGTATGGATAAGGGAGGGCTGGGACCCTGGGGGAGGTGAGTGGGGGCTGTACCCAGGCACTGCACATCCTGGGGGCTGCCCCTCTCCAGAGAGTGCGGCTGGAGCAACCACCTACCTGAGGAGACCACTAGGTGTGCCAGGAGCAGTTTTTCACTCAAAAAGCAAAGAGGGAACCCTTGCAGGCGTATAAATAGGCAGGCTGCTGCCCAGCCGTCTCATGGCTGTTGCTTTGCTCTCACCTCTGCATTGCTGGTTGTTTGTCCGTGGGTCTGGAGAGGGACTGAGCTGGGCGTCTTCTTGCTGCCTTGTGCCAGGCATTCCTGGCAAGGGGGGCCCTCGGCTCTGTGCCAGGTCCCAGCTGGGCTCTCCGTGGGCTTTCTCCCTCTCTCACGTGCTCGCTCTTTTGCCCCAGGGAGTGATTGACTTGGAGGCCTTGGGAAAGAAGGGTTACAGTGTCCCCAAAGCTGGAACCATCCAAGTGGTGAGTCGTCCCCTGGCCTCTGGCAGCGCCATGGGGAGGGGGCTGGGTGGGCTCCGGTTGCCCCCCTGGTGTGGATATGCTCCATTACATTGTTTGGCAGGGCAGCAGCCAGAAAGCTTGTGCAGAGCGGGTATGTGGCCACCAAGACAGCACAGCAGAAGGGAGCATAGGGTCCCCGGGGTGCTGGCAGGGATACAAGGTGATGGGAGATGCAGGGAAGGAAGAGGTTGGTGGGAGGGATGGGGTCTCAGCAGGAGAGCATGTACGTGCAGTGGGGATGGGACAGGAGCATGGAAGCAGAGGTGGGTGCAAAGGACCAACCTGTGGGCCTCGGTCTAAGCCCTTTGGGGCTGGTGTGGGGCTTTCTGGACCCTTGGGCCTGCTGGTGCTGCCCCCAGATGCCTCAGCCCTACCCTACGGATCTATTCCTGTGCCCTTCCCAGTCTTACCCCCTACCCCTCTGCCCCCAGACCTTATTTAACCCCAACAAGACTGTGGTGAAGATGTTCTTGGTGACATACGACTTCCAGGACATGCCAGCCAACCACATGACCTTCCTACGCCATCGCATCTTCCTGGTGCCCGTGGGGGAAGAGGAGGGGGCCACTGTGGCTCCTAGTGACCCACCGGGCTCTGGCCCTCCTCGCCGGGTCCTCTGCTACCTGATGCACCTAAGGTAGGGTGGGATGGATGCCTGCCCCAGGCTCACCCCTGGGCTCCTCTCTCACGTGTCCATGTCTCCCCAAACCTGCAGGCCCGAGCCGGGGGGTGGCAGCCTGACCCCCTTGCCCTGGGGAGGAGCAGGGACTGGCTGCTCTTTTGGGGAGGTTGGAGCTGCCATCCTGCCCAAGGGCAGCGGTCTCTGTCCCTCTGAAGGCAACCGGAGTGTGGCCGCCTTGGTGAGGGGCGTCGTGCCCACCACCGAGGCTGTCCTGCCCTCGCCTGGGAGCCTGAGGCCCCTCCACCCTGGTCTTGTCTCCGCTCAGGTTTCACAGCTCCAAGTCAGGGAAGATCTACCTTCACGATGATATCCGGCTGCTTTTCTCCCGCAAGTCGATCGAGGTCGACTCGGGGATCCCCTACGAACTGAAATCCTTCACAGAGATGCCAAGGAATCCCTGCTACTCGCCTCGGGCCTGACCTTCTCCATCCCCCAGGGCCACCGGGCAGCCTCCAGCCCAGCACTTTGGGGAGAGATGAGTAAAGGGCCAGCAAGGAAGCACTGCCTTGAAGTATCGCCCTCCCTGCGCACCCCCGTCCTCCCGAGCAGCACGGACACTGTGCCCGTGCCCTGCGGCAGGGCTGGGGATCACCGAGGGGCTTTCCCAGGAGGGGCAGGGGCTGGGGAGCAGCCCTGGCGCTCCAGGGACGTGCCCAAGCCTTCTGCCGGCGCTGCTCCCAGCTTGGAGACGTGGCTGGAGCTGGGGGAGGGGGGGAGTGAAGAGTTGGGCTGGGGCCTGTGGGTGAGGCTGCCCACGCTGGTCCTGGGGTTGGGAGCAGAAAGTGTGGAAAAGTTTGTATTTATTAGTATTTATTGTTGCTGGGAGCACAGAAGAGGCTTGCAGAGAATTGGTTCTTCCCCTGACCCTGTCGGTGCTGGCCCAGGCCCCCGGCTGCGCGGGGCTGCCCAGGTTGGGGCAGGGCTGTGGGGACTGCGAGGGGGACGGGGACCCCGCAGCCTGTGGAAAGAGGGTGACCCAGCTCTCGGCCGGGGGGACCACCGCTCGGCCGGGGTGCAGCTCCAGGGCCGGGGCTGTATTTAAAGCCCCGGGAGAGGCCGAGACTTGCTGGGCACCCGCTCTTCAGGCAGCCCGGGGAGGCCTGGACTCGTCCTCCGACCCCTTTAGGGCACGCTAGACCCCAAGGCGTGCGTGGCGGCCGGGGAAGTGGCCATCGCCACGGACCCTGGGCCAAGAGGCACGGCTGCCGCACGGACGGGGACCTGGGCTCTCTGCAGGAGCTGTGGGTGTGAGAAAAGATGGAGACTGCCAAAAAAGCGGAGTTTTGCACCGTCTGCAGGCGTGGGGCGAGTCCCATCCAGGAGGCGGCTTTGGGCAGTGCCCGCAGGTGCCGGAGGATGGGCAGGAGCCCGGGCCGAGTCCTGGGACGCGGGGGAGCAGCGGGGGGGACGGGGCAGGGCCTTCACGGGGGTGTGGGGGGCTGCTGCAGCCCAGGCTGGGTCCGAGAGCGGCAGGGGACAAGGGAAATCATCTTAACCAGACGCCCCCCGTCCGGGGCGCGGGGCGGCGGTACCGGTCCCTCTCCTGTTTGTTTCTAATTTAATAAAGGCCCGTTCGCACCGAGAGGCCGGTCCGCGCCGCTGCCGGGCGGAACCAGGGGCGGGGGCCGCGGCGGCGGGACGGGCACCCCGGGCGGCGCACACGGAAGGGGCGGGGCCTGCCGGGAGGCCTTCCGCGGCGGCGGCGGCGGCGAGCGGGGCGGGCGGCGGAGCGATGCTGGCGCGGGCGGGTCGGCGGGCCGGGCCCGGCCTCGGCCTGCTGCAGGTGGGGCCGGGGGAGGCCTCGGGGAACCGGGGGGGTAACGGGGAGGCCTCGGGGGACCGGGCTGCTGGGGTGCCCGGGGTGCTGAGGGGGGGCCGGGCTTGGGGGAGCGGGGCTGGGGGGGTAAATGGCGGGGCTGGGTTCAGGTACGGGGGTTAGGGAGGAGACTGGGGGGGGAGCCGGGCAGGGGAGGTGTTGAGGAGAGCGGTGGGAGTTAGGGGCTGTGGGGAGGAGGGCAGGGGAGTGCCCGGGGGGAGCAGGTGCCTGGGGGCGGCCCAGAGGGCTGCCATAGCTGGGGAGGGAGAGGGGTTTGAAGGCGGGTGACCCGGGAGTGGGGGGGGGGGGGGGGAGGGGGCTGAGCAGCGTACGGGGGGCTGAGTGGGGCAGAGAGACCCCACACACCTTCCTCTCTCACGGCGTCAGGGGCTTTATTCCTTCCCCCCCAGCGGGGATGTGAGGGAAGGGGAGGTGTGGAGAAAGCTCCAGCGCGGGGCTGAGCCACCCTACGCTTGCGGGGAAGGCCCCGACACGCGCGATGGCCCTGGGGCCCATGTCTCATCCCTGTGGGGACAGCCCCTGTCCCCGCACGGCGTGGGCTTGTTTGGGGCATCAGTGCTGTTTCCTGCCCTGGGGTATCGGCGCCGCGAGCAGCGATCCCAGGTGGGATGGGATCCCAGACGGTGCTGGGCTCCGAGGTGCCGGCGGCCAGTCTCCATCCCCTTCCATTTCCTTTCTCCAGCGCTCCCAGCAGCTGAAGCGTTCAGCATGGCTGGTCCCGGCACCACACCGCTTGAACTCCGGCCTGCCCATGAATATTGGGGTGCTCTTTGTGCCGCAGCAGGAGGCTTGGGTGGTGGAGAGGATGGGCAAGTTCCACCGAATCCTCGAGCCTGTAAGGAGCTGCTTTTCTCCCCTTCTGGATTCAGCAGGTTCCTAAAGCTTTAGCGAGGCGTGTCCTTTGCGCACGGATTTGGGGAGTGCTGTGCTTATTCTTCCAGATCGTGATCCTTTTGACCGCCTGTAGATTAATTTCCCTTGGTGGGGTGTTAAAAGCACTGAGAAACCTAAACCTCCTCCATGTGTAAAGCATGCTTGCTCTGCCTGCAGCATCTACAGCATGTAGTGTACTTGGGCTTCGCTTGCACAGCTCTCTCTACTCTGGCTGAGCTCTCTGGGCAGAAGACCCCAGATTAGGGGCTCAGCCATCTAATCCCACCCTTTTCCCAGGGTTTGAACTTCCTCATCCCTCTGTTGGATCGGATTCGTTATGTGCAGAGTCTCAAAGAAATCGTCATTAACGTCCCAGAGCAGTCAGCTGTCACCTTGGGTAAGGAAGAGCTTCTGCCTCCTGACCCTTTCCTTCCCCTGCATCCGGGGTGAGCAAGGGACGGCGCAGGGAGGAGTGGAAGTGTCCCAGGCTCCTGCACTCAGCCCTGTCCCTGGGGACCCAGGCTTGGCCGTACTCCTGGCCCTGTGAGCGGGGGCACCCCAGGAGGCTCCCTCTGCCCTCTCGGGCTGTGGCTGCCCCTTTTTGCTGGGTTGAACGCGCCTGGGCAGGAATCTATTTTTCAGATGTTTTCCTGTGTTGAATTGCAAAAAATCTCTGTGTTTCTTTAAGGAAAGGTTTTGGATCAGGTTTGGGTTTTTTTTTCCCCCTTAAATCTTTATTTACAAAGGTAACTACAGTATGAAATGTTTTGATCTGGAGACCTGAGACTTCTTATATATTAAGATGTCAAAATGTAGTGTTTTCTAGGGAATGTCAAGGTCCTTTTTACAAAGCCTTTTAGATAAGGAGATCCATTTCAGCCAGTCCCTCTTCCGTGCCACGCTGCTGACACCAGGAAGGAAAGGGATGACCCTGCCCGGCTCTGCTCGTTCTGTCAGGGGAGAGGGGGTTGCCATATGTTGCCTTTGCTGCTCCCGTAAACAGGATGTGTTGTTCTCTCCCGGCAGATAACGTCACCCTGCAGATTGATGGTGTGCTCTATCTGCGGGTTATGGACCCCTACAAGGTACCGTCCCTGCTGCGCTGACGCTTGGCCTGAGTCAAACGTGTAGCCTCCATGGCTGCGCCCAGCACGGTCTGTATGTGCCGCACTGCTCAGCTGGCCACGGTGGCAGCCCCTTGGGCACCGCTCGCCTGGCTCTGCTGGCTCTCTTCTCCCCACGACGGGCGCTTCAGCCTCCTCCCGGCTTGCTGTGCCCTTGCGATCCCTCCCGGGGCTCTGGACTCCACTTTTCTTTGGCAGGGGTGTCTGTGGCAGGTTTCTTGTCTCTATGTTTGCCCACCCTGCCTTGTTCAGGGTTCCTCTTGGCACTGCCATTGACTCTTGCTTTTTGCTTCTGCTCTCCAGGCTAGCTATGGGGTGGAAGATCCTGAGTATGCAGTGACCCAGCTGGCCCAGACCACCATGAGATCTGAACTTGGCAAACTCTCCCTCGACAGAGTCTTCCGGGTGAGCTGGGGAGGTGGATCACGGAGCTGCCAGCATCTGTCGAAACCCCAGGGCAGTCTGCACGGCCAGGCTGATACGCTTAACACGAAAATGTCCTCTGCTAAGAGGGCTTTTGGCTTCTGTTTCAGTTGACCTATTAGTGAATCCTGGGAGATGGGTCTTGTCATAGAATCATGGAATCATTTAGGTTGGAAAAGACATTTAAGATCATCAAGTCCAACTGTTAACCTAGCACTGCCAAGTCCACCACTAAACCATGTCCCTAAGCGCTACATCTGCCCATCTTTTAGATACCTCCAGGGATGGGGACTCAACCACTTCCCTGGGCACCCTGGTCCAGTGCCTGACTGCCCTTCTCAATGAAGAAGTTTTTCCTCATATCCAACCTAAACCTCCCCTGGCGCAGCTTGGCACAACCTGAGGCCATCTCTTGTCCTATTGCTTGTTACCTGGGAGAAGAGACCGACCCCCACCTCGCTACAGCCTCCTGTCAGGCAGCTGTAGAGAGCGATAAGGTCTCCCCTCAGCCTCCTCTTCTCCAGGCTTAACAACCCCAGCTCCCTCAGCCGCTCCTCACCAGCCCTGTGCTCCAGACCCTTCACCAGCTTCATTGCCCTTCTCTGGCCACGCTCCAGCACCTCGATGTCCTTCTTGGAGTGAGGGGCCCAAAACTGAACACAGTACTCGAGGTGCGGCCTCACCAGTGCCGAGTACAGGGGCACGATCACCTCCCTGTTCCTGCTGGCCACACTATTCCTGATACAAGCCAGGATGCCATTGGCCCTCTTGGCCACTTGGGCACACTGCCAGTACCCCCAGGTCCTTTTCCGCCAGGCAGCTCTCCAGCCACTCCTCCCCCAGCCTGTAGCATTGCATGGGGTTGTTGTGACCCAAGTGCAGGACCCGGCACTGAGCCTTGTTGAACCTCACACAGTTGGCCCTGGCCCATCGATCCAGCCTGTCCAGGTCCCTCTGCAGGGCCTTCCTACCCTCCAGCAGATCGACACTTCCACCCAACTTGGTGTTGTCTGCAAACTTACTGAGGGTGCACTCGATCCCCTCATCCAGATCATCAATGAAGATGTTGAACAGGACTGGCCCCAACACTGAGCCCAGGGAAACACCACTTACGGCCGGGTCTTGTTTTGTTTTTTTATTTTATTTGGCTGACCTTGGCTCATGATGGGGAGGTGCCTCTTTCCCTCCTGACCCATCTCATGCTAAGCGCCTCTTTGCTCTCTGCCATTTCTTTTCTGCCTCTCAGGAGCGGGAGTCCCTCAACGCAAACATTGTGGATGCCATCAACCAGGCTTCAGACTGCTGGGGCATCCGGTGCCTGCGCTACGAGATCAAGGACATCCATGTACCCCCGCGCGTGAAGGAGTCCATGCAGATGCAGGTTTGGTTTCCTTGGGAGGGCAGACTGGAACAAGAGGGAAGTCTCCCCTTCCATGCCGCTCTGTTGTTATCCATCCAGAGCTGGTAGCACCAGCCCCTCCTGTGGTGAGGGAAGCCCATTGGCGCTTTGGCTGCAAACGTACAGCTGTTGAATAAATAATTCCTGTCCTTATTTTGGTGGCGGTGGCCCCTGCTTGCTACACGCAAGCCCTGCCAGCTCCCTTTAAAGTCCTTACTGGGCTCTGTAGGAATCCTGGAGCTTTTCTCCTCTTGAGAAAAGCTGGGCACCAGATCTCTGTGCAGGAAGGGGAGGACGGGGAAGCGTCTATCTGGTTAAGTGTGGACAGGGCTGTGCAGCGTGGGGAGCAGGACCTGCCCTCACCAGGGATCACGCCGTGTTTTCTAGCTGCGTGCCCATCCTGTGCTAAGCCACGCTTGCCCAAGCGGGACATAGGAGCGTGTCCTCGCTGCGCTTGCCCCCCAGATGGGATTTCCGCGGCGCGGCCGTGGCAGGCGGGCGTCTGACCTGTGTTCGCAGGTGGAGGCAGAGCGACGGAAGCGGGCGACGGTGCTGGAGTCGGAGGGGACGCGGGAATCGGCTATCAACGTGGCTGAGGGGCAGAAGCAGGCCCAGATCCTGGCGTCGGAGGCTGAGAAGGCTGAACAAATCAACAAAGCTGCTGGTAGTGCCTTGGGCTAGAATGTGTGGGGCCTGGGGGATCTGCAGCCCTCTGCACTGAGGGGTGATGCTCCCAGGGAGAGACCGCATCGCTGTCTGCAGGCCAGGCTTCCTCAGCCACGCTGATCCTTCCATGCTGGGGCCCTGGGGCTGAGCTCTAGCTCGTGCTGCTGCCCCGCAGCCTGGGGCGGCAGGAGGTGTGCGGCAGGAGCATCGCCCTGCTGCTGCCGGGGAAGAGGAGGCTTTGCGTGCCTGAAGTTGTCTTGATTTGTTCCTTGGAATTGTCTTGGTTCGCTCCTTGCAAGCGCTTTGTGGCGGTTCTGATGGGCGTTGTGCTGCGGTTCGTTGCAGGAGAAGCCAACGCCATGCTGGTCAAGGCCAGGGCCAAGGCGGAGGCCATCCAGCTCCTGGCAGCTGCTCTGGCACAGCAGGTGAGCGACGGCTCCTGGAGGCTGGCGCCAGGGGAGCCGAAACTGCGGCCGGCATGTCACCCGGCTTTCTCTGGGAGGCTCCCTGGTGCCTCTGGCAGCAGCGAGTGAGGAGTTTGGGCGTCCTGCGGGCCGTGCGCAGCCGGGGCGGGCTGGGGCTGGCAGCACGGATCAGCTCTCGGTGGTCCGCGACTCGCTGCTGAGCCTCCTCCCTCCCTCCCCAGCATGGCAGTGCCGCCGCCTCTCTCTCCGTGGCTGAGCAGTACGTGAGCGCCTTCTCCAAGCTCGCCAAAGATTCCAACACCCTGCTGCTGCCCGCCAACACCGGCGACGTCACCAACATGGTCGCACAGGTCAGCGCGGTCGGAGGCACCCGTCTCTCGCCCCGGGGGAGGTGAAGGTGGCAGCCCGGTGGCGCGCGGTCCTCTCCTCCCTCACGGCTCTCCCGTTTCCCCCCAGGCCCTGGGGATCTACGCCACCCTGACCAAGCCGCAAGCCGCAAAGATCCAGGAGGAGATGTCGCCAGCCCGCGAGGACCCCCAGCCTCCCGCCACCGAGGTGCTGAAGGCAGAGCAGGCCAGCTCCAGCTAGCGGGGCCGGAGGGATCCCGCGCCCTCGCCGGCAGTCCTGTCTTGCCGCCCTCCCCACCCAGACGCTCTTCCTCTTCCCTCAATCCTTATTTTGTATTTGGATTTAAATCATGTAATAAATGGTACCGGTGCTGCTGCGGCACGTCCCCTGGCGCTCGGGAGCCCGACCCGTCACCCCACCGTCTGCTGACGAAGGGGAAGCCATCCCTCCCCAGCGGGCTCCTGCCGGCAGCTCCCGCGGACACGCAGTGATCCCCAAGGGGAGCCGGGCGACCCCTCTCCCTCCCGGCGGGGACCCCTCTCCCGGCTGGGACCCCGTTCCGGGGGGAAAATCCCTCTCCAGGGACGAGGGCTCTTGTCGTCGCCCCCTCGCTCTCCCGCTAGCTGCCCCTGCATAGGTTCTCGATAGCGTGCTCCTCATAGTGCGCGCCGCAGGGAGGGCAACGCCTCCGGGCATTAGTTAATGGGTTAATTAAAGCAATGTCTCGGTCGAGCTGGAGGTGCCCGAGGTCCCCGCAGGTGGAGGGAGGCCGGCGGCTCCGGGCCGCCAGGGGGCGCTGTCGCTCCCCGCCTGTCCCCTGCGGCGCCGCTCTTGGGAGGCCGACGCTAGGCGCGGCGCTTCCGGTAAGGGCAGGGGCGGCTGGGCCCGGGCCGCGGCGGCCGCAGGTAGGGCCGGGAGCGGCGGGGGCCGGGGCTGGGGCCGGGGCCGGGGCCGCGGGCAGGGGTCGGTGCTGGCGGGGGCCGGTACCTGGCCAAGGCAGAGCCGCTCGGGCTGAGCCCGCCTGTCCTTTCCCCCCCAGGATGCGGCGGTGGCCGGTGCTGCTGTTCCTGGCCTGGGTCTGCCTCCTCTTCTTTGCCGGTATCGGGCTCTTCATGAGCGGCTTCCTGCTCACCCGCATCGAGCTCGCCAGCAGCAGCTCCTGCTCGGACCCGCTGGTGTCACCGCCCCGGGAGAGGCAGCGCCTCCCGCCCGGCTCCTGCTGGGCGCCCCGCCGCTTCCCCAAGGCCGTGCTCGTCATCATCGACGCCCTCCGTTTCGAGTTCGCTCGCTTCAACCCCGCCAAGGCCAGCCCGCTGCCCTACGAGAACAAGCTGAGTTTCCTGCACCGCCTCGCCACCTCCCAGCCCCGCCATGCCCGCCTCTACCGCTTCCGAGCCGATCCCCCCACCGCCACCATGCAGCGCATCAAGGGCCTCACCACCGGCTCGCTGCCCACCTTCATCGACGTGGGCAGCAACTTCGCCACCTACGCCATCCAGGAGGACAACCTGCTGGCACAGATGGTGCAGAACGGTAGGTGGGCAGGGGCCGTGTCCCGCGGGGGCAGGGCACGTGCAAACCACCCGTCCGCGCTCACACGGGACCTTTATTCTTCTCTCCCGGGGAAGGGAACTGCTTACAACGCGTCCACCCCATCAGCTCATTCTTTTGCCCTACTCAGTGACAGTTGTCCCAGGTGGAGCTGTCATGCAGGCAGGGTTTCTCCATCTTGTACTGGGAGTAAGTAACTGGGACCTCAGGTTCATCTTCATCATCTTCATGGCTGTACTGATGGTGGCTGTCACAAGGTCACCGCCAGGAGCGGCCGTACGAAGCCAAGGGCAGTCGGTTGTGTCGTGTTTGCGTTCCCATGAGAGGCGCGACGAGGGAGGAGCTGGTGCCAGGTGCGCCATGCAGGTGTCACTTGGGCAGCAAGCCTGCCCCCCTGGCTGCCTGCGCCTGTTAGGCAGAGATCTCGTCACGTTTTCTGTGTAGTTTGGTGCTGCTGGGGTGTGCAGCTGTAAAGGGCTTGTTAGGGTGGGGTGATGGAGTAGAAAAAAGGGGACAGCACACAGTCTTGTGTTATCCAGAGAGATTTCCTTCCAGGGCTCAGAGTGGCACAAATACCAGTGCCTGGGGTGAGGCAATGTGACTGGGTTGTCTGCTCCCCTGTGTGCGAGCAAGGTGGGCAAACACGGTAAATCATCCAAGATGAAAAAAGCTGGCAGACCCTGCGCCAGAGCAGCAGCTTCGGAGGAAACGGTTCCTGCTCCCAGGCTGGAGAGGCTCTGCAGAAACACGGAGGGCTGGCTGGTGGCAGGCAGGGCAAGCAGAGCGAGGCCAGTGGGCAGTGTCAGTGCTTTTGCCTTCTCTTTTCTGCGCATGAAAACCCACCGCTGTTGTGTTTAAAGCTGGAGCCCAGGATTCACGGCTTCTACTCTACCCCTGTCAGCAGCCATCTGCTGCCTTGTGTTTTACAGTGGGGTCACAGGCTATCAGCTTGTCTGGAGGGTTTGTCTGCTTCATGCTGCACCTTCCTGAGTGCTGCGGTGGCACGAGTGGGTACCTGCCTGCTTCCTGGCCGGTTCAACCCAGGGGTCCTTCTGCTGGGGTGATGGGTCAGAGGTCAACGATAAGGCTGTGCAGGTGGATGTGGCGTGGGGGGCACTTGTACGCGTAGAAACAGGGCTGGTTGCTCCCCATATTCAAACTCATTTACAGCCACATGGTCATTTTAATTTTAGGGCACTTTTGGAGGTTGGTTGGAGAGGAGCCCAGTGCTCCAGACCCTGACCTGGATCTGCCCAGGCCCTTTGCACTAGTGTGGGTAACAGCACGACTTGGGTGGGCTCCCTGCTCTCATTAATTCCTTTCTTGCTGACTCAGGAAGGAGAGTGGTCTTCATGGGTGATGACACTTGGGAAGGACTCTTCCCGAAGAAGTTTTTCCGCTCGTATTTCTTCCCTTCTTTTAACGTGAAGGATCTTCACACTGTGGACAACGGGATCCTGCAGCATCTCTATCCAACTGGTAAGCAGCTCTTTCCCCCAGGGACGGGGCAACCCTTTACGTTGTGCAGGGGTCCAGCTGCGAGATTGGGGTAGGACTGAAGAGTTTTTTCAGTTACAGAGTGGTGCCGGGCAGTCACATGCTGCTGCGTGGGGATTACAGTGTTCTAGCAGGATTTCCACAGATAAGCCAGCTTCTGGGGCCCGTAAACTGTTTCTATAAAAAAAAGAGCGTAGCTTTATGGGACGAGGTTAGACTTCTACATCTGTCCTGGGAATACGCTGCCAGGCTGGAGCAGGAGGAGCAGCTTCACTTTGACACGTGGCTGCCCGGGCAGGCACACAGTGCTCTAGGAAATACCCAGCAGTGCAGCCAGGAGGCTGGGGCACAGCACTGCTCTCTCTCTCAGCAGAGTACAAGTGGCTCCTGGTCTTGGGAAGAAGGTGAAGTGTGAGATGAACTTGTGAATTTTAGGTGATTTCAGACTCCTCCCTGGGTCCTAGGACCGAGGGGAATGCTCTTTGCTTTATCTGTGTATGAATCTAAGTAAATCAAGGGTGCGGTGGCCTTTCACGGGGAAGTCCTTCTGCCTTGTGGGAGAGCCACAGTTCATCATTTAACCCCAAATATGTTGGTTTTCATGTGTTGAGACCCTGCAGCGGAGGGGAGAGGCCGGGATAACTTTCTAGCTAGTGACAGTGTTGGTGTGCCGTGCCCGCGTGCTGGGTGGGACGCAGAGGGGCACACGGATGAGTCTGACCTGAAATGTCTCCAGGGGAGGGCTGGAGTTCTGGGTTCTCTTCCTGATCATCCCTGTGCTTTAGCTCCGTTTATGGCAATTTGAGTTAAGGGTATTTCAAGGTGACTTGGGTGACATTGGGCCTTTCCTCTCCTGAGAGGTGGTGAATGAAAACCGTGGATACTGGGGCCCTTGCGGGCGTTGAGCTCCCAGCAGCATTGCACCCAGGCACCCACAGACCAAGAGCGTGCTTCTCTTAAAACCTGCATCGATCTACTTGAGAGCTGGGAGTGACGGTGGCAGGAGGGGAAGAAACAGCAATTTCCAGAGGCAACCAGAAAGCTCTGGCAGGAGGGTCCAGGCGTAAAGCCCGTGCCTGAATCCCAGGCTAGTATGTGAAAAGGCTGCTCTTGTTCTGCAGTGGACAGTGGTGAATGGGACCTGCTGATTGCTCACTTCCTCGGCGTGGACCACTGTGGGCACAAACATGGACCTGACCATCCCGAAATGGCTAAGAAGCTCACCCAGATGAATGAGATGCTCAGGTGATTAGTGCTGCGGTGGGGGGTTGCCAGGTGGCCTCTTCCTTCAGCTGGGCCGGTGGGGCCTTCCCAGGGAATTTACTGATGCAGGGGGCAACAGGGAAGGCTTATTGTGCCTGTTAACATGGAGAACGGCTTTGGCCAGCGGCAGCTGAAACCCCAGCTGTGGGGCAGTCTTGGTTGTGTAGACACATGTTCATGAGAGGTTTGGTTTCAGAGGTCTTGGAGGTCTGTCTTCAGGTCGTGGAGCCTTGGTTCTTAACCAGGTGATGATGCAGCTGGAGTACAGCTGAGCTTCACTCTCCCCGTCTTTAAAGTGGAGATTGTCACACTGAGGTTTGGCTAATGTTTGAGAAGCACTTGGAGAACCCGTGGCTAGGGAACGCCGCGTTTACTGCGCAGGCCTGTGAGTTGTGCCTTTGTGTCAGAGGGCAGAATGGGATCCAGAGATCCTGATCACACAGCCGTGCCTCAGCCAAAATGCTGTGGCTTTTGACTCTTAGGACTGCTTTAATTTTTGCTGCTGGAAGGAGTGGATAACTTGCCCTGCTGCATCTGAGAGTGCAGTATATACCGTGTCATACCTACTGCATCCTTCAGGGACAAATCCTCTCTTTTTTCCTTAAATGTAGGAGATGGCTCACACAACATGATACAATATACAAGATGCAAATAGAAGCAGTCTAAAATTTGTTCCTGTTGGGAACTTTTCTTCCGAATTGCGTTTTGTCAAGATCCCCAAAGGCACTGAGGAACCAGTTCACTGGGGACCTAAGCAAGATCAGTCCACTCTGTCTCAGGACTCTGAATTTTCAGTTCAGTTTTAAAGCATCTGTTGTCCTGGTCCCTGTCTGAGTTGTTACAGCTCTGCTTCAGCACTTAGTTTTGCTCAGATCCTTTTGTGGGCTTTACCTCTGTCATGCTGGCAGGCTTGGTGGGGACATGTCCTCTCCCATCTGGGCTACCTGGGACCCTGCCCAGGTAGGGGTTGACCTTCCTTATCCCGGTGACAGGTCCTTGGTGGATCACCTGGGGAATGACACCCTTCTTCTGGTGGCTGGGGACCATGGCATGACAGAGACTGGAGACCATGGCGGCGACAGCGAGAAGGAAGTGAATGCAGCACTGTTTGTGTACAGCAAAACACCCCTATTTGGCACTGGCCCTCCAGAGGTGAGAAGAAGCTGATCCTTAGCTGCCGCTGCCTGAGGTGGCATCTGGGGTGAAAACTGCATCCTGGGGTTACAGAGAGTAACAGTTTGATCGGGATTGTTGAGATTGAGAGGGGTGGGGAGTCTGTCACCTTTCCCAAGAGAAGAATGGAAAGGCTGACACAGGATGCAGGTAACTGAAGTGTTTGGGGCCCATAGT